>NW_027491126.1:0-1200000 GCF_021521415.1 Bidens hawaiensis
TGGACGAACCCGTTCATCGGAGCCGGGTCGGGTCGAAGAGGACCGGTTCTTGACCCGACCCGGATCCGAAAATCTGTTCAGTAATGGCTTGGATGGAGTGGCCCGGGTCGGAGTCGACGAAAACGGCGTCGTCGGTGACGTGGAGTGTTTCGGAGGTGGGGTCGGAGGCGTTGACGTGGTTGTATTCGGATCCGGTGAGTCCGTCGATGTCGGGTCGGGTTTTCTTGAGCCAGCCGAGCATGTGATCGAATGAGCGGTTTTCCATGACTAATATGACTAGGGTTTTGATGGGTCCGTTGATTTGGTGGGTCTTTTTGTGGAAAGGTAAAGAATTTATTGGGTGGGTGAAGGTTAAGAGGTGGAGGAGTGTGAAGACGGTGAAGATGGGTCGCCGGCGGTTCATGTTTTCCGGTGATCGGAGAATGGTGGGTGGTGGTTATTAATATAGAGTGAGAATAGAGAGAAACGGAAAGTGAGTATATCCTTTTGGGAGAATTTAAATCTCAATTCAATTTTATATCGTTACTAATTATTATGCAAGATATTTATAAAAGTTATTCATAGTTTTGAAAGTGTAATATTGGCCCCAGTAATTTAAAAAAGATTTGCAATATGAGAAAACAGAGTGTTCTTTTTTTTTTTTAAAAAAAAAAAAGCAGAGATCTGATATGCAAGATGGTATGACGCATTTGTAAATTTTTGAAACAAAGTGCGTTGAAGATGTTATAAATAAAGAAAGAATATGCGTTTGTAAATGTAGATGGAAATGAAAATGTGTAGGTTCGTTTAGTAAGTCTCTTTTTAGTTGTGTTGTTTCTAGCATTTTGTTATTAATGAATTTGTTCTAAAAAATAAAAGCAAATCAATCATTTGAACCATTTTATGTACCGTCAAATGAGATATATGTACGGTCTTAGCCTAACAAACTATGAGATAACTGAAGAAACACGGATCCAATCCCCGGCTATGGGTCCTGGATCCAATGAATCCATAGGGTAAAGTATGATAATTACAACTAGGATATGAGTAAGACTTCCTAAAGTCCAGTGACCAGAACCTGCAAAACAGACACCGTGAGTCTCGTTACAGGAAGGACAAGAGGGGGGTCTTCCTGTAACCACCCTCCGGCGTGAGAATCAGTAACGTTCGTAAATGAAGAAAGTACTGAAGTAAACAGACTAAGTGTAGTAGAATGCAAGTGAGTGGATGAATATCTCATACCATTTGACAAGGTATTTATAGCCGAAGGATGTAGGAAGATGATTGGGCCAGCTGTCCTCTTCCAGAAGATCTTTGATAACTACCTGGACGCGTGTCCTCTTGTGATAGGTTGAGCTATACGTTCCATGTGCATGGGTATAACAACCTGGACACGCGTCGCCCAATGATAGGATGGATTACACCCTGGCCATGTGCACGGTTATAACAAACTGGTCAGGTGTCCTTTATTCATTGGCTGTTCAGTCACGTATCCCCAAGTAAGAGTCATGAATCTTCTTCTAGAGAGTATTTGAGTGATGACAGTTGTCCTACTGGCATTGTCTTCCGGATGTTTAGGCGGACAGATATCCCGTCCTGCGGATGACTTTTGAGGATGCTAGGATGCTTCTGCGCGTGTTGTGAGGACGTTCCTCCTCATTCGTGATATGCGGGTGGTCCATGTGTCCCGCGGGTGGCTTATAAGAGGATTATCTGTGACCCGCGGGTGATACTTAAGGGTATTTGGGTCTTTTTGGTACCCTACCTCTACAAGTCCCCCCAATCCAGTGTTTCTTTCGTGTGAAATCTTTATGCGGGTGAAATTCTGGACTTAATGCGTACTGGGGATTTTTATTGTTCAGAAGTTAGGTAGAAAATATCTTCTGATGTTATGGATAATCATGAAAAAGGACAAGTTGCTCACTTGCAGGCGCTGTGAACAGGTGATGGAACGTTTTTTACGGCTGTCACAGTACCCTACTGTACAACTTTTTCTCTTTTTCGAATTTCCCGCGTGACGTGTCAGTCGCTGGTTGGGTGATGTTTTTCTCTCTCTACTGTTCATATCTCATCGCATTAATTGGGATGGGTATAAATAAGGAGAGACTCCTTTCTTTAGAGGTTTTATCACTCTTTTCCTCTGATTATCTTCTTATGTTCTCTCTGATAAAGTATCGAACTTTTCTTATATGTCTTCTTTAAATCTTCCTAAAATGTCGAATGTTCAGATTGAAGTTGATGAGATAGAAATTGCATGGGACTACTCAGAATATGAAAAGTTATTGGAAACGTATGGTATTCCACCCGAGTGGGAACCAGAGTTTCCTTCTATCGGTTCTATAGCCAGTTTCCCACCGCCTGGGAAAATGGCTTTGTATGCCGATTATTTTGTTCATGGGAACTTTCGTTTACCCATAACGAGATTCCTTCAGAAGGTGTTAACTGCCTATGGAATCCATTTATCTCAATTGCATCCCCGTGCTATGATGCAAATTCGTCATTATGAATTCGTATGCATAGCACGTGACATGGTGCCACATATTGATCAATTTCCAGTTTTTTACCGTCTTGCCATTCGTGATAGTTGGTATACGTGTCAAGGGTTTTCTGACCGAAGCATCGGATATGAAGTTGAAAAGGTGCCTTCTGACTAGCGTTGTAAATTTTTTTGGATTTCGGAGGACGTGGTACCCGTTGCCATGGTCAGTCGTCCGGTCAACTCTCGTCTTTCGGACGTTGCTATAGCTGCTCACGAAGGTCGTAACTGGTTCCGTACCCTAACGATGGAACCAACGCCAATGCGGGCACTGCCAGAAGAAGCCCTGGTGTGGGCAGGCATGAGTCGCTTATGGGCCTCAGAATTTATGGAGCCTATTTTTGTTGACTTATATGAACGTAAGTTATTTTTACTGTTTTTTCTTCTTTTTGCGATGTATTCTATAATTAAAATTTTTTATCTCCTCAGGTCAGGGTTCGATGTTCAATGCCCTTTTTGATGATAGGGGTTGTGTCTGACATGGCATCCAGGATGCCGGTGACATGCCTATTCTCGAGAAGACTAAGTCCCGCTTCTTTTTTCCAAAGAAGGTGCAGGCTGAGCCCATTGTCTCAAACGCCACCTTTGAAACAGGTGCGTATGTTCTAAACCCTCATCCGCTATTACTTCTGACGGGACGATCGCCACATTATTGTCGAGTGATGATGACGGCGGTAGTTCTGACTTCTCGATCTCCCAATGAGAGAGGGAATATGATGACGATACACCTGAACCTTCTTCTGTCTCCCATTTGTTGGCAGAATTAGAGAAAAAGAGAGCTTTTATGGCTTTTCAAGCAGCGGGTGGCAAGACTGCGGATGCTGAGGCGGGATCTTCAAAGAAGAAACGAAAAATTTGCCGTCCTAAGAAGCCACAATATAGCCTTGCTGACCGTATTGACACTGTTGAAGGTACATATTAATCTTTTTTAAGTACTATACTTTCATAAGATGTGTAGCTAAAGATAGATTTTGTTTTTGTAGACCCACTGATCTTTAGTGAAGATGTCTCTGAGAAGTTGCCTATACCAACTCCTCAAACTGAACAGCAACCATCTCCTTCTCCAGAGAACAATGTGGAGGATAAGCCTCCGACTCCTCCTAGCAATATTAACACGGAGGATCAACCATCCTCACCTTTGGTAAAGGAGAGAGTGCCAACCCCTCCGATTGATACTGCCACTATAGAGGAGGCTAACGTCCAGTCTGAGACTGATGATCGTTTTAACTATCTTTTTGAGGCTGGGGGTGGTACTGGTGGTCAGCAGGACAATCCTGCTGTTAATGAGAAGGGTTATAGGACTGAGGAGTCTCCTCCTCAACAACTTTTTTCAACCCCAACTCGCCTTAAACCTTCGGGTTCTCGTTACTATGGGGATACGGGCCTGGGTGATACACATGAATTGTTTGTCCCTCCATGGGGGATTATTAACGGGTCACGGTTCTCCCATCCTAGAACTTGTAAGGATTTCGTTGAACATTGTACGCCACCCGCTGAGATGGCAGTTCAACGAGACCTTTCCCGCCATGACCTACATACCAACGTGGCTTACCACCTGGCTAATGCTTTAGTCGGTAGCCAAGAAGTCTTAAGTGAATGGCGTACCTTGGGCTAGAAAGTGGGAGAGGCCCGGCGGGCCACTGAGGCTGCCAAGAAAGAAGCTGAGGAGCAACGCATTGCTGCCCAAACTTCTAAGTGGAAGCAGATCGATACGGAGAATGCCCTTAAAAGTGAACAAGATCGTAATGCTGCTGCTGCTCGCCGATGGAAGGAAGCTTGTGAGAAACAAAATTCCCTTCTTGAAGCTGCTCGGGCAAAAACCCAAAAGGAAAAGGATGACTTAGCCCGCGCTCAAGAAGCCAATTCTTCCTTGGGAGATCAAGAGGCCCTTCAAGGTGCATGTATCCATGATCTCGAGGCGGAGCTAAAGTTGCAGAAGGAGCGAGTCGAATTCAAAGACCAGAGTGTAACACCCCGACCAAAGGCGGATTATACATCGGGGCGCCACATATTGCTTCATTACTCGCGACACTATTGGTGTCAATATTTATTAATACACATTTTATCGCGCACGCGCAGCGGGGAAAATATAAATCAAACATAAATCAATATATTATAAATTATAACATTCAAACAACATTAACTTGTCTTGATACATTTTAATTCTAGGTCCAAAAGTAAAAACGTCCTACGTGTCCACAAGCTCCAAAACAGCTACTGCAAACCTGAACATGTGTTAAAATAAACGTCAAACACTTGCGTGTTGGTGAGAAATCAAGTTTAATACAATACATAGATAATCATAAATCTGCGCGCAACACGTGTATGTCTGGTGTTTAACAAGGGTGCAATCAGATTGTGATCAAGCCTAGATAGATCATAGCTCATAGTTCATAGTTCAATCCGTGCTCCCAATTGAGCACAAAAACGAGAAAACATCTGTGCAAGTGTAAACAAAGAAAACCGTAAACGATAGGTCTCCCGTGTTCATCTAATGGTACCATGAAAACTGCGGAATAGGCCGAACAAAGCGGTTAATGATACACACATACAAATAAACAGCCAAGTAAACGTCCTCAACACATGGGATACTGCGCGACTAAAGCTCATAAACAAGTTTAAGACTCTAAGTTTGTATGAACACATGAACATCCCAAAACATTAAAAGCAAAAAGGGATTAGGTACGAGATTACTCACTTGATAAACGATGCGGTGTAAGATAAAGCAAGAACCAACTTTAAACAAGCACAAGTTAACCTATAAACAAGATTATTGTTTTAATGATTTGTTTTAAGTCTTGATTATAAGTTAGCATAATTAATAAGTAAACTATTATATATAATATATATTACCGGAAAAGCAGGAAGAACAAGGAGGAAGACGGAGGCAGAGGGGGGGGGGGGGGCGGCAGGAGGACAACGGCAGAGAGCAAAAAGGGAGGAAGAGATAATAAGTGTAGTGTGTGAAGTGTTAAGAAAATACTACTATTATTTATAGGCAAACCCTAGGGAACACAATCCCTAGAAAAGAGGAAAAGATCTCAAAAAGTAAAAGATTTCAAAAGCAAAAGATATCAAAAGATATGGCAGCAAGGAAAAAGAGAAAAAAGGCTGACAGGATTCAGAAAAAGGCATGGGAGAGGACAGATAAAGTTACTGGTTAAAGCATGGAAAAGCAGATCTCAAAAGATAATGTCAGTCACTTTTTCTACCAACCAATGGGGTTGGTACGCATGCTGCGCCGAAAGAAACTATTCAGACATTAGATAGGTTAGGTCAACAGCTCAGAAGAAAAGACATGACAAAAGCAAACGGCTAGAATAAACAGAAGATACAAGGGTTAAGCGCGGGAAGGCTGAGTGCGCGAGCGCGAAGGCTGGCACAACAATCCTTAGCGCACTGCGGGAAGAATCACAAATCCTTAGCGTGCTGCGTGAAGAACTAGAATTCTAAGCGCATCGCGGGAAGAACATACATTCTTAGCGCATTGCGGGAAGAACATACATTCTTAGCGCGCTGCGAGAAGAGTTCTCTTCACGCATCGCAGGAACAAGATGTCTTCACGCAGGCTTCCATGTAAGGAGTCTGGCGCGTGGAGCTGCAGACATCCTTAGGCGGGAAGAACCAAAGGACAAGCAAAGAGTTAAGAAAAAGAGGGAAACAAGGCGTAAGGGCGGGACGGCGACAAGAGGGAAAAGAAGGCGGAAAGAGAGAAGGAAGAGGGACGGGACGGCGGAAAGAAAGAGAGAGAAAGAGGCGGGAAGGAAAATATATATATATTATTATTAAAAATAAAATATAAGTATAAATATTAAATAATAAAAGAAAGAGATCGGGTCAGAGAAACGGGTACCTGGGTCGGGTCGGATCAGGGCAGATGTCACAGTCTCCCCTACTTTAAGAAATTTCGTCCCGAAATTTATCTCGAAGTAGGTTGCGCAGAGAACAGGTGCGGGTACTTGATCTTCATTTGATCTTCCCTTTCCCATGTAAACTCGGCTCCGCGCTTGGACTCCCAGCGAACTTTCACGATAGGGATACGACTGCGCTTGGTTTGCTTAACCTCGCGATCCATAATCTCAACAGGCTTCTCAACGAAATGCATAGTTTCATCAACTTGAACTTCATCAAGTGGAATGTGAAGGTTCTCGTCAGCTAAACACTTCTTGAGATTGGATACATGGAACGTTGGATGCACATTACTGAGCGCGGGCGGCAGGTCAAGTCTGTAGGCAACTTTTCCCACACGCGCGAGAATCTTGAATGGACCAACATATCGAGGAGCAAGCTTACCCTTCTTCCCAAAGCGGACAACACCCTTCCAGGGCGACACTTTGAGGAGAACAAGATCACCAACTTGAAATTCGAGAGGCTTCCGCCTACGATCTGCGTAACTCTTCTGTCGGCTTCTGGCAGTCAGCAGATGATCACGGATCTTGGCGATTTTATCGGTTGTCTCTTGAACAAGTTCGGGTCCTGTGATTTGAGCTTCTCCCACTTCGCTCCAACAAATCGGGGAGCGGCACTTACGACCGTAAAGTGCTTCAAATGGGGCCATACCGATACTGGAATGATAGCTGTTATTATAAGAAAACTCAATCAAAGGCAGGTGTGAATCCCAATTACCTCCAAAATCAAGAACACAAGATCGGAGCATATCCTCAAGAGTTTGAATAGTTCGCTCAGACTGACCGTCAGTCTGGGGATGATATGCCGTACTCATGTCCAAGCGAGTTCCTAGCGCAGATTGGAGAGATTTCCAAAAGCGAGATATAAAACGGCCATCGCGATCGGATATGATGCTCAAAGGAGTACCATGGCGGCAGACAATTTCCTTGACATAAAGCTGCGCGAGATGCTCAACACGGTAGTTTTCACGAATGGGCAGAAAGTGAGCAGACTTAGTCAATCGATCCACTATTACCCAAATGCTATCATGTTTGCTTGCTGTCAAAGGTAACTTGGTAATAAAGTCCATCGCTACACATTCCCATTTCCACGTAGGAATTTCTGGTTGTTCGAGCAAACCAGATGGGCGTTGGTGTTCAGCTTTCACTTTAGAACAAGTCAGGCATTTAGCTACGAACACAGCAATATCCTTCTTCATACCGGGCCACCAATAAGTTATGCGCAAATCCTTGTACATCTTATCAGCGCCAGGATGAATAGAATACCGAGATTTGTGCGCTTCACTCAGGATATCAGCGCGAAGATTCTCATCAAAGGGAATCCAGATGCGATTAAGATAGCAGAGAATTCCACTCAGATTAGGGACAAAGAGTGCTTCCGCGCCACACGCTAACTCGGCGCGAAGGTTACCGTTACTGATGGATGCGCGCTGCGCGTCACGAATACGCGATTCAAGGTTGCTTTGAATCGGCGCGAAGTGAAGCTGGGTGCGCGGCAAGATACAGTTAAGCTGGCAGGGTTTTCGGCTGAGCGCATCGGCTACCACATTAGCCTTACCAGGATGATACCGGATCTCACAATCGTAATCGCTGATGAGTTCGTTCCATCGGCGTTGCCTCATGTTAAGTTCCTTCTGATCAAAGATATGCTGAAGGCTTTTATGGTCGGTGTAAAGGATACACTTAGTACCATAAAGGTAGTGTCTCCAGATCTTCAAGGCAAAAACAACTGCACCAAGCTCGAGGTCGTGAGTTGTATAATTCTTTTCATGAACCTTAAGTTGCCTTGATGCGTAAGCGATAACCTTGCCTCGTTGCATAAGAACACAACCGAGACCTTGGTTGGATGCATCGCAATACACGACAAAATCATCATTACCCTCAGGTAGCGCAAGAACAGGAGCTTCACACAACAAACGCTTGAGCATTAGAAAGGCTTCTTCTTGCTTCGAGCCCCAAATATATGGTTTACCTTTGTGCGTTAGAGCTGTTAAAGGCAAAGCGATCTTTGAGAAGTTCGAAATAAATCGCCGGTAATAACCAGCTAAGCCCAGAAAGGAACGGATCTCGGAAGGAGAGGATGGCGTAATCCAGTTCTTGAGTGCTTCAATTTTGGATGGGTCGACATGAATACCCATCTTGTTCACAACATGACCAAGAAACTGTACTTCATCAGACCAGAATTCACACTTGGAAAGCTTAGCATAGAGCTGCTCGGCTCTAAGCTTTTGCAATACCAATCGGAGATGTTGCTCATGCTCGGCCTTGGTCTTAGAATACACCAGAACATCATCGATAAACACAATCACGAATTTATCCAAGAAAGGCCTACACACCCGATTCATTAGATCCATGAAAACGGCGGGTGCGTTGGTTAAACCGAAGGACATGACCAAGAATTCAAAATGGCCATAACGAGTTCGAAAAGCAGTCTTCGGAACATCTTCATCGCGGATGCGCAACTGGTGATAGCCAGAGCGGAGATCGATCTTCGAGAAACAAGAGGCACCTTGGAGTTGATCAAAGAGGTCGTCAATACGCGGTAAGGGATACCGGTTTTTAATGGTGAGTTTGTTCAACTCGCGGTAATCAATACACATGCGAAACGATCCATCTTTCTTTTTAACGAACAACACCGGAGCACCCCAGGGCGAAGAGCTAGGGCGAATGAATCCTTTAGCAGTCAACTCTTGAAGTTGGCTTGCCAATTCTTGCATCTCAGCGGGCGCAAGACGGTAAGGAGATTTAGCTACGGGGGAAGCACCAGGGACAAGATCAATACGAAACTCGACTTCACGAGCGGGAGGGATACCAGGAAGATCATCAGGAAAAACTTCAGGGAAATCACGCACAACAGGGATATCGCGAAGCTTCTTCTCTTCAGCAGGTTTAACCACATGGGCTAGAAATGCAATACACTTCTTCCGCATGAGTCTTTGGGCTTCGGCGCAAGACATAAGTTTAAGACCACTGGAGGGTTTTTCGCCGTAGATATGAAGATCACCATTTTCTCGAGGTATGCGAATAAATTTCTTGGCGCAAATAACTTCGGCGCGATTCTTCGAGAGCCAGTCCATACCAATGATAACATCAAAGCTTCCAAGAGGCATGGGGATGAGGTCGATCAGAAAATCGTTTTCGTTAAGGTTAAGCGTACAATCTTTAATCACTGAGTTTACTAAAACAGTTTCACCATTAGCCAATTCAACTGAAAAATCTTCTTTTAAGTCATCGCGCGGTCGCGCAAGCTTCTGCTCGAAGGCGCGAGAGATAAAACTTCGATCGGCGCCAGTATCAAAAAGTACAGAAGCATAAAATCCGTTAAGCAAAAATGTACCATTAACTACGTCATTATTCGCTTGCGCTTGGTGCGCGGTTATATTAAAAGCTCGTCCACGCGTCACTTGGTTTGAAATCTAGTTCACCGGATTCGCTTGTGTAATCTGCACTTGTAGTCTCGGGCACGCGTTCCGAAAATGACTGGGATCACCGCAGTTATAGCACGACCTGGGTCGTGGGTTTTGGTAGATTGATTGTGGGTTCTGCGGGTAGACTGGTGGTGTTGGCGCAATTGGATTGGCGGGAAGGATTTTACAGAACTCAGCAGAGTGACCAACGCGGCCACATCGGTTACATTGACGACACGGGGTTTGGGTTGGGTGGTGAAGTCTACAGGTTGGGCAAAAGGGTTGATTTCCTGTGTAAGGTTTCTTAGGTGGCGGGGCAGGGAGTGCTGGATTGGTTAAGGCATAGTTGTGAACTACAGCGGGAGTTGGGTAGGCTGACAGTGGGTTAGGCGTGTAAACTGGAGGTTGATAAATGGGTTGTTGGGTAATGGGCGGGTTGGTAAGCGCATAGGCCTTGCGTCTGCGCTTGAGGTTGTTACGGTTTGAGGGTTCTGGTTTGGTTTCTGTTGGTTCAGGGGCAGTCTTGGTGAGTTTGGTCTTTTCAGTTCCCCGCAGGAACAGGGTTCCTGCTCTGACATGGTTGTCGCTGAGCACAGCGGCCAACTCAATGGCGTCAGAGAGGGTAACTGGGTTTCTGGCCCATACAGAATCTTGAATTTCCATGGGGAGACCCCCAAGGAATTTCTCGATTGCTCGGCGTGAAGGGGTAACAAGGTGAGGGACCAGTAAGCTTAGCTCGTGGAAGCGCGTCGCGTACTCGCGCGCTTCGCCACTGTATTGCTTCAAGTTCCAGAATTCTTCCTCCAGGCGCTTAACTTCGTTGGGAGGGCAGAATTCTCGCGTAAGAATTTCCTTGAATTCCTCCCATGTCATGCTAGAAGCAGCCTCTGCGCCACGCGCATGAGCTACTCCATTCCACCATGTAAGCGCTCTGGATCCCAGGACGCTGGAAGCATATAGGGTTCGTCTGTCTGAGGGGCATTGGGTATGGAGGAAAGTGTTTTCAATCTTTTCGAGCCATTGGAGCATCACGGTGGCTCCTTCAAGACCTGTGAACTTTGGAGGGTTACCCGCGTTAAAGGACTTAATGTTATAACTCGAGGTATTGTTTTGGCTCAAGGCTTGGGCTATTGCGGCGGCCATTTCCTGGGAACGTTGCTGTCTACGCATGCGCGAGGCTTCTCTTCTCTGAAATCGGCGAGATAGCGGAGGCATTCTATAAAAATTTTAATTTTAGTTAATATCTTGGCTTTAGCGCAAAGTTTTAATCTTATAAAGCTTGGTTTCACGGAGTCAGTTACAGTCAAAAGTTAAAGTAAAATAAATGATCCTAAATGCAGACTTAATAAAGGTAACAAATTCGAATCAAGAATCGACAATTCATGTATCACCATGACTTTCCGAATTCCCAATTTAAAATATACGAGCAAACGAGTATTGGAGATTGACGATTCATGTATCACCATGACTTTTCAATCCTCAATATAAAATACACAAGAAAATGAGTATTGGAGGTTGACAATTCATGTATCACCATGACTTTTCAAGTCTCCAACCTCAGAACATAATCGTAAATGGAAATTGAAAATCAACTATTCATGTATCACCATGACTTTTCGGATTTTCAATCCCAACAAACGAATATGTAAGTAAAATCAATAAAAATCGAAATTCAACAAAAATCGAAATATCGCGAAATAAAACATAAAATCATATACTGCGCAAGTGCGAGCATATTCATAAATAACGAGTAATTAACAATAAGCGCGCAAACATGAGATTTCTCTCATGCGCGAGAAGGGACTCTTAGGTATTCTAGGCCGTTACGTCTAACCACCTATCCTAAAGTCAACGAGCTCTGATACCAATCTGTAACACCCCGACCAAAGGCGGATTATACATCGGGGCGCCACATATTGCTTCATTACTCGCGACACTATTGGTGTCAATATTTATTAATACACATTTTATCGCGCACGCGCAGCGGGGAAAATATAAATAAAACATAAATCAATATATTATAAATTATAACATTCAAACAACATTAACTTGTCTTGATACATTTTAATTCTAGGTCCAAAAGTAAAAACGTCCTACGTGTCCACAAGCTCCAAAACAGCTACTGCAAACCTGAACATGTGTTAAAATAAACGTCAAACACTTGCGTGTTGGTGAGAAATCAAGTTTAATACAATACATAGATAATCATAAATCTGCGCGCAACACGTGTATGTCTGGTGTTTAACAAGGGTGCAATCAGATTGTGATCAAGCCTAGATAGATCATAGCTCATAGTTCATAGTTCAATCCGTGCTCCCAATTGAGCACAAAAACGAGAAAACATCTGTGCAAGTGTAAACAAAGAAAACCGTAAACGATAGGTCTCCCGTGTTCATCTAATGGTACCATGAAAACTGCGGAATAGGCCGAACAAAGCGGTTAATGATACACACATACAAATAAACAGCCAAGTAAACGTCCTCAACACATGGGATACTGCGCGACTAAAGCTCATAAACAAGTTTAAGACTCTAAGTTTGTATGAACACATGAACATCCCAAAACATTAAAAGCAAAAAGGGATTAGGTACGAGATTACTCACTTGATAAACGATGCGGTGTAAGATAAAGCAAGAACCAACTTTAAACAAGCACAAGTTAACCTATAAACAAGATTATTGTTTTAATGATTTGTTTTAAGTCTTGATTATAAGTTAGCATAATTAATAAGTAAACTATTATATATAATATATATTACCGGAAAAGCAGGAAGAACAAGGAGGAAGACGGAGGCAGAGGGGGGGGGGGGGCGGCAGGAGGACAACGGCAGAGAGCAAAAAGGGAGGAAGAGATAATAAGTGTAGTGTGTGAAGTGTTAAGAAAATACTACTATTATTTATAGGCAAACCCTAGGGAACACAATCCCTAGAAAAGAGGAAAAGATCTCAAAAAGTAAAAGATTTCAAAAGCAAAAGATATCAAAAGATATGGCAGCAAGGAAAAAGAGAAAAAGGCTGACAGGATTCAGAAAAAGGCATGGGAGAGGACAGATAAAGTTACTGGTTAAAGCATGGAAAAGCAGATCTCAAAAGATAATGTCAGTCACTTTTTCTACCAACCAATGGGGTTGGTACGCATGCTGCGCCGAAAGAAACTATTCAGACATTAGATAGGTTAGGTCAACAGCTCAGAAGAAAAGACATGACAAAAGCAAACGGCTAGAATAAACAGAAGATACAAGGGTTAAGCGCGGGAAGGCTGAGTGCGCGAGCGCGAAGGCTGGCACAACAATCCTTAGCGCACTGCGGGAAGAATCACAAATCCTTAGCGTGCTGCGTGAAGAACTAGAATTCTAAGCGCATCGCGGGAAGAACATACATTCTTAGCGCATTGCGGGAAGAACATACATTCTTAGCGCGCTGCGAGAAGAGTTCTCTTCACGCATCGCAGGAACAAGATGTCTTCACGCAGGCTTCCATGTAAGGAGTCTGGCGCGTGGAGCTGCAGACATCCTTAGGCGGGAAGAACCAAAGGACAAGCAAAGAGTTAAGAAAAAGAGGGAAACAAGGCGTAAGGGCGGGACGGCGACAAGAGGGAAAAGAAGGCGGAAAGAGAGAAGGAAGAGGGACGGGACGGCGGAAAGAAAGAGAGAGAAAGAGGCGGGAAGGAAAATATATATATATTATTATTAAAAATAAAATATAAGTATAAATATTAAATAATAAAAGAAAGAGATCGGGTCAGAGAAACGGGTACCTGGGTCGGGTCGGATCAGGGCAGATGTCACACAGAGCGCTGCTGAAATTCAGACTGCCTATGACTCTCTTCTTCGAGCTCATGAGGAAGCTATCGCGGAATCGAAGGAATTTCAAGCACGGGAAGAGCGTGCAGAGCAGGACCATCAGTGGTTCCTTACTCGGGGAGTTGATGTTGTAAGTTAATCTTTATCGTTTATTATTTCGCTCTTATTCTTTGATATTGGGAACTTATGTTTTTGTCTCAACAGGTCGTCCGCCATATTAAAGGAAGTAAGGAGCTTAATGATAGCTTTGCCAATGTGATGGCTTCCTCTTCTTCGCTTGGGCATGCAGCGGGCTTCCATGAAAGAGTGAGTTATACTCGAAGCAACCGCACATTTCAAAACCATCCGCTATATGGTGTAAACGTCAAACAAGATCGTGCGGACCGGGTCAAGGAGCATGACACTCTAGTGTTTCCTTTACAAGATGCGCTTCCGGAGTTTGCTTCCGTATACGACGGCGTACAACTTTTGAAGAGTTACCTTGGGAAGGAATCTGAGGATGATTCCTCAAAAGATACTTCGCAGAAAGCTCCGGAAGATCCATCAAGATCGAACCCTTAGGATATTCTTAGGTTTTTATCACTTGTAATTTTTCTTTCTCATTTTGTAATTATCTTTTGAATAATTAATGAGAAAACCTCTTTGAATTTTGTGGACAATCAACTGTTTGGAGAAAATATCTCTAAAAGATATTTTTGAAATTTACAGCTTTTTTGAAATGTTTAAACGTTTGGATAACTATGATGACGTGGCGGAGAGAGAAACTCTTTAAGGACAACTGACAAGACGTGGAGAACGCCAGTGACAGCCTGTTTGCATTATCTTGAAATTTTCGCCTGACGTGTCAACCATCTGGCGGTCCGCGGTTTCTCTCTCCTCTGTCACTTTATGAATCACATTAATTGCGATTGGTATAAATATAACCCTTGCGATTTCCACTTAATCTTTATCGCTTTCAAATTTCTCCAAAACACTTGAAACTTTTCTGCAACTTTCTGAGATTTCTTAATTTTCTTGAAACTGAAATGGCTAAAGAGAAGAAGAATACCCCACCATCAACGACGTTGTCGTCTTCCTTAAAGAAGAAGATTATAATGACGTTGTTAATGTTTACGGATTAACGACGGAGTGGAAACCGGAACGTCCTGCTAGTGTTTCTATTGCCACTAGTCCTCCTCCGAATAAAATGGCTGTCTACGTGGACCATTTTACCATGGGGAACTTCCGGGTTCCGATTACCAAGTTTGTCGGATCGATCTTAACAACTTATGGGATTCATCTATCCCAGATCCATCCCTTTGGGATGTTGAGGATTCGACATTTCGAATTTTGTTGCCAAACTCATAACCTAGAACCGACTGTTGGCATGTTTTCCATTTTTTATTAGATGACCTTTCGTGATGGATGGTACGGTTTTGCCTCCATCGAGAAAAGGATTATAGGCACGGAATGGCTCCGTAGCCTTCATGAGCTGGAAGCCAAAGTTTTTCTGGATTCATGAGGACGTCATTCCGTTCAAGATGACGAAACGTAAGGCGGACGCTCCCATGCCCGTAGTTATTGCCAGTGCTCATGAGGATCAGGCGTGGTATAAAACACTGGTCTCCACGCCAACTCCTCTACGCCCAATTCATGAAGGGGCGATGGTGTGTGCAAAGATGAGTCGCATGTGGCCATTTCCAAGTCTGGAACCGTACTACGAGGAGACCAACAAGAGTATGTTGTTTTTTCTATTTCGTCATTAAGTAATTTCTAACTTTATTTTCTTGTTTTGTGTAGGTGAAGGTTCCGCTTTTAGCACTTTGTTGGATCGTGAGGGGGGAATGATGGTGCGCCGCCCAATCGATAAGAGGGATGTGCCTTTTCTTGAGCGCACTCGTCATAATTTTGTATTCCCCACAGTTTTCCACCCGTAACCTAAAGTTTCCGAGGCGATGTATGCCAAAGGTGAGGCATATGTTAAAGATTGCATCCAGAAAGGTGAGGGCATTTTGAAACCCAAACCTATGACTGCTATTACTTCCAGCGGAGTGATTTTTCTCTTCTCGTCTAGCGAGGAGTCATCACTTTGTGAAGAAGCTTGTTCAACTGATGTTAATAGAGCTGTGGACTCATCTGCGGGTCTCACTCGCCAGAGGGCTGCGTCTAGCCAAACGGCGGATCAAGATGATGCTACAATTGAAGCAGAAGGTAAGAGACCTGCGTCTGATGACGTCACTGCTGAGGGTGATCGTCAAGCGAGTGAGGCGGGTGTCTCCAAAGCGGCTGGAAAACGCAAGGTTAATCCAGTCAAGGTTGTCTCAAAGAAGAAGAAATCTAAAATGACAAACCCTGCTGCTTTGGGAGCTCGTTTGGATCAACTCGACGCTGACGATCCTTCGTTAGGTAAGCTAAATCTTTATTATTGTGAATTAGAATGTTTCTAACTCATTTGTTGATGTTTTTCAGTGAACCTGGATAACCTCTCTGAAGGTATTTCCGGTTTGAAGGATTCTCCTGTTCGTCCGCCACCACCGCCTCCTAATACTGCCAAGGACCCGATAGTTGTGACGGATGATTCGCCTTTGAAGGATAAGGGAGTCGACACGACTGATCATGCCAAGGTGTCGCCCTCTTATAATGTTTACCGTTTCAGGGATCAAGGGGGTATAAGCATGTTCCCCTATGCTTCCCAAACTTCCCCTACTCCTGAAGAGGAAGACCCTACCCCGCATCAACCTAATTGGACCCTACGTCGGGATTCGACATTCCGTGACGTGGACACATGTTATGAATTTCTGAGGGAGAGTCTTCCGCATGGTGAAAAGAAAGACGTCGCCTCAGTGTCCGCCAGGAGTTGTTGAACTCCCATACTTACTATGTGGCAAATTCTATTTCCACTACCCATGAGATAACCAGAGATTGGTTGGCGATGAATGAAGAATGGGACGAACTGGCGGCCTCTGCATCTGATGCCAAAGAAGAAGCTCTTAGGGCTATCAATGAAGCTAGGGAAGCCAACCAGGCCTTGGAAGCGGAGAAGGTTGCCCGATCTGCTGCCGAGGAAGCCAAGATTACTCTCCAAAAGCAACTGGATGAACAATCCAAGATGATGGCTGACCACACCAAGTTGCTGGAAACCCTGCAGGCTGAGTCAGTAGCCAAGGACAAGCGCCTGGCTGATCTTAATGTCAGAAATCGTGATCAATCCCTGGAATGCGCCAAACACAAGATGGAGCTTATTTAGGCCAAGGCGGATCAAAAATGGCTATTGGCGGAAGCTATTCCCAAGGTATGTATTTTATTCTAGCCACAAATAATCTAAGTGTTTAGAGTTATTTATGTGTGATGATTTTGACAGGTCATTGCTGATGTCCGGGCTAGTGATGAGCTTGGGAATTGTGTTGTTATCCTCCTCAAAGCTTCTAAACAGGCCGGTCGCCAACTAGGCTTCCAAGAAGGTTATCAGTTTGGATTAAACTCCAAGCTTCCTGAGGAGTATGTTTTGGCTGGCCAAGATACTGTTGCCATCCTCAAACATAAATCAAAGGACTTTGATTCTTTGAAATTTTCTTTGACGGAGCAGATATCCGAGCTTGCTGATAAGGAAGATAGCATCCAGCAGCTAAAGACTCTTCTTGAACTTGATGAAGAAAACGGAAAAGGAGAAGATGACAAACATGCTGGTGATGCGGGAGGCGAGGGTGCGGAGCATAATGATGCTGCAACATGAATTTTTCTGTTCTTGTAACTTGATCTTTTTTATTTGTTTGTAATCCCATTTGTGTAAATAAAGAAGGTTTTATTTTGTATCCGGTACACTTTGTTTATTTGTCATAATATAAGTGTTTTGTAGGATCTTATTTGTATACCAATAAAGGATTACATAATAATACAAGTCTCATATGACTAAAAAGAAAATTTTCATAACTGAGGCGTAAGCCGATTTACAAGAAACGAAATTACAAAAGTTCTTAACATCTAGTTAGGCACGCAGGCCAAAAGAAAGACCAACTAAATGTAACATTTTCTCAGTTGGGCCCCATTCCAGGTTCTAGGGATCTCTGTCCCGTCCAACCTTTCAAGTTTGTAGGTACCTTTGGATAGAACTTTCTGGATTCTATAAGGTCCTTCCCAGGTAGGAGCCAACTTGCCCGAAGGCTCTTGCCCGGAGGCTTCATTATTGCGGAAGACAAAGTCTCCCCATCGAATTCACATCTTTGAACCCGCGAGTTATAATATTTTTGCAACTTGCGTTTGTAATTATGCTCGCGGATTGATGCTAGTTCTCTCCTTTCCTCAAGGAGGTTAAGGTTCATCCGGAGTTCATGATCGTTATCTTCGATCATGAGAACTCTGGCGGATGGGATTCCGATTTCGGCTGGAATCATGGCCTCTGTGCCATAAGTCAAACTAAAGGGGGTTTCGAAATTACTGAAATTTTTCTGAGTGCGGAAAGCCCATAATACATGGGGCAATTCATCCACCCAACCCGTCCTTTTAGTTCCTAGTCTGGTCTTGATTCCTTCTTTTATGGTCCGATTAGTTCGTTCAACTTGACCATTCGCTTGCGGGTGAGCTACAGAGGTGAAGGTTTGAGAAATGTGTAATTCTTTTAACCATTCGCTTGCGGGTGTCCGCGAATTGTGTTCCGTTGTCACTAACGAGCTCTAGGGGGAGTCTGAAACGACATATGATGAATTCCCACAAGAATTTTTTAACACTCGCTTTATAGAAGCAACTGGTTTGGCCTCCACCCATTTTGTAAAGTAGTCGATGGCTACTATTAAGAATTTGACCCGTCCCGGGGCTTCAGGGAAAGGTCCCATGATATCAATAGCCCATTTTTGGAATGGCCAGGCTAAAGTGACTGGAACTAACTCGTTCTTTGGTCGTAGTGTGTTAGGGGCATGCCTTTGGCAAGAATCACACTTTCTGATTTCATTTACAGCATCCAAGTGCATCCCCGGCCAATAGTATCCAGCATTTATTAACTTCGCCACGACCATTCGCGGGCCAGCGTGAAGACCACAAATGCCTTCATGAACCTATCTGATTAGGTAGTTCGCGTCCTCAGCATCCACACATCATAGTAGTGGTCCGAGGAAGGAACGTCGATACAAGACACCGTCAAGTATTTGATAGTTCAAAGCTTTGTGTTTTATCTTTCGGGCTGCTGTTTTTCGCTCTGGAAGTACTCCGGACTGACAGGTATGCTGTAATCGGTGTCATCCAGGATTCCACTCCCATTTGGATCACTAAAACCTGATGTTGCGGGACAGACGGGCGGTCTAATATTTCGATGCAGATGTCTTTGGCAAAGTGTTCGAATTTTGTTGAAGCCAATTTATTGAGGGCATCCGCTGATCTGTTCTCACTTCTCTTTATATGAATGACTTTGCAAGAAGAGAATTGGAGCATCAGATCTTTCGCCTGTGACACATATGAAGCCATGATATCATTTTTTGCTTCGTATGTGCCGTTGATTTGTCCCGCAATCAACATGGAATCCACCCGGGCTTCCAAATGCTTAACCCCAAGCTTTTTAGCTATCCTCAAGCCTGCCAAAAAAGCTTCATATTCTGCCTCGTTGTTGGTACTTTTGAAGTCCAACTTTATGGCATATGTAAACTCATGGCCTTCGGGATTGACTAACATGAGGCCTGCGCCACATCCCTCACTGCTTGAAGCTCCATCCGTAAATAAGGACCAAATCTGTCCTGATTCCGGGGATGCTTGGGGTTGTTGCTCAATCAAACATTTTTTTTCTTTGTGACGCGGGACCTCTGTCACGAAGTCCGCCAACACTTGCCCTTTGATTGCTGGCCTAGGTTTGTATTCTATTGCGTGTTCACCTAGTTCGATGGCCCATTTGGCCAATCGCCCAGACAATTCTGGCTTGCTGAGAACGTTTTTGAGCTTGTATCCAGTTAAGACATTGATGGGGTGCCCTTGAAAGTACCTGCGGAGGCGTCGTGCAGCGTAGACCAGTGCCAAAACAAGTTTTTCTAGCATGGAATATCTTGTTTCTGGGTCTGATAGTGTTCTGCTGACGTAGTAGATTGGTGTTTGAACATTCTTGCGATCTGTCAGAAGGACAACCCCGATAGCAATGTCTGAAGCTGATAGGTATAACGTTAAAGGTTCTCCCGCTTTGGGTGCTGTTAACGTGGGAAGTTCCATCAAACATTTTTAAACCTCCAAAAAATCTTTTTCGGCCTCCGCGGTCCACTTAAATTGTGCTTTCTTGAGACAATTTCTTAAAGTTGAAATGAAAGGATGGGACTTGGCTGCATGATTCGCCAAAAAACGATTCAAGGCAACCAGTCGACCATTTAATGTCTGAACTTCTTTGAGGGAAGATGGGGAAGGCATGCGAGCTATAGCTTGAACTTTATCTGGATTAGCTTTGAAGCCCGCACCCGTGACAATCACTCCCAAAAACTTTCCTTCATCCATTCCAAATGAGCACTTGGCCGGATTCAGCTTCATGTTGATACCTTTCAAGGTTTCGAACGTCTCTTCAATATCTCTCAACATCTGGTCTTCCTCAACACTTTTTATTACGAGATCATCCATATACACTTCTAAATTTCGGCCAATTTGATCTTTGAACGCTATGTCCATTAATCGTTGATATGTGGCTCCCGCATTTTTCAGTCCGAAAGGCATTATTTTGTAACAAAAAGTGCCTTGATCGGTACGAAATGCTGTTTTGTCCTCATCGCCCGCTGCCATGCGTATCTGATGGTAGCCCTTGTAGGCATCCAGGAAGCATTTGAATTTGAATGGTGCCACAACATCAACCTTGAGATCTATTTCGAGTAAGGGATAACAATCTTTGGGACATGCTTTATTTAGATCTTTGAAATCAATGCACATCCGTCATGACCCATTGCTTTTGGGAACCATAACTGGATTAGCAACCCAGGTCTGATAACGAATTGGGCGGATGATTCCAGCTTCTAAGAGGTCCTGGACTTGCTTATTCATTGCTTTTCTTTGTTCCGGACCCATCTTACGTTGTTTCTGAACAATTGGCGTAAACAACGGGTTTACCCATAACTTGTGTTCCGCAATGTTCCTCGGAACACCGGTCATATCCGCAGGTTGCCATGCAAAAAACATCAATATTCTTTGATAATAACTGTTTCAAGAAGGTCCGCACTATCTCGAAAATAGCAGGTCCTATTGTTACAGTTTTGTCAGGAAATTTTTTGTTCAAAACCCATTTTTCCGGTTCAGTCTTCACAGTTTGTTTTGGAATCTTGCTCGGTTTTGAGCTCTCGGTTGCAAAGCAGTGCCGATTAACATAAATTATTGCTATGCCAGTGCAAGTTGGAACTCCTACTGCACCGTGTGCTGTGGACGGATGAGCATTAAAGTCACCAATCACTTCTCGTCCAAGAATAATGTCATGTTTTGATGTTGCTGGCAGAACCAAAAACTCGACTTCCTCAGTCCTAGAGTGAATTCCGTCACTTAAGATGACTGGGAATGAAATTACACCCCGCGGATGCATTATTTCCCCTCCGAACCCCGATACTGGAGTGTGGATGGGTTTTAATCTTTCCTTATCTTCATCGTCAAGCTGTTCAAAACATTGTTCATACATAATGTCAGAAGTACTACCGGTGTCGAAGAAGACGTATTGGGAACGGTAGTGTCCGAATTGGGCAGTGATGATCAAGGGGTTTTTGTTATTCGGGCCCCCCTTGATACGAGGAAAGATCACTGGCTCATTCTTCCAGTCCTCATTATCAGACTCCTTCCTCTTTTTCCTTGTATCGTAACCGCCTTGTATCATATGGACGTTTAAATCTCTGACTTGCTTTTTACTCGGGCCTTGGATATCCCGTGCGGGAGCTTTACCATTGTCAGGTTTTCCACCTTTTACCAAGTGTCCAAGTTTTCCAGACTTTACAGCTGCTTCAATTTCATTTTTTAATGTTCTGCATTCATTTGTATTATGACCAATGTCATCATGATACGAACAACGCTTTTTCGGGTCAAGGAATGATCTTCTTGTCAGTGGCTGTGGTTTTTTAAAATTCACATTCTCCGTGGTGAGAATTTCAGCAGGAGTCTTTGAAAGAGGAGTCCAATTATTGGGACCTCGGTTCGAGGGTCCCACTTTGTTTTTGTTGCCTATGAGGGATCGTGCATCAAATGGTTTTGATGCTTCCGCACTTGGCTGAAGCCTTGACCAGATAGGGCCTTTCGTCTGTCTATTAGGTCTTGGAGTTTGAAACTCGACTTTGAATTTTTGCTTCGGGTTACCATTTCTCAATGTTTTCTCAGTGTTAGCATACACCTTTGCCACAGTCATGAGATCTTCCCACTCTTTTGGCATTCCATCTCTGCCAGTAAGTGTGCGGACTAAATCATCGCATCTGACGTTTTTGCGAAAGGCGCCCCGAAGCATATCTTTACTAATTCCACCGATGTTTGGGCTCTCTTCGTTGAACCTGGTAATAAAATCTTCTATAGACTCGTTATCGAGACGAACGACATCTAAAATTTCTGATTGGTCTCGAGTATGTTTCTTTTGTTGACTGAACTGTTGAGAAAATTTCTTCACCAAATCGTCCCAGCTAGAAATTTCACCGTCAGGTAACTTTTCAAACCACTCTCTTGCTGCCCATGTTAGTGTCAATGCGAACATGTGACACCAATAGGGAAGCGTCCAACCACTAACACCACCTACCGCCACAAAGTTCTGGAGATGATCGCTTGGATCAATCATACCATTGTATTTACCTACCGATGTAGGTATTTTAGCATTAACAGGAAAGGGTGCTGTGGCAATGCTTACTATAAATTTTGATTTTTCGGCGAAAGCCGCGGGGCGGTATGGTTTGGTAAAGTCTCGTTCAGCATTGCTATGGTACTCGTTGTGGCGGACTATGTCATACGGACGACTGCTTCTCGCCTGTGAGCTCATCCTACTATCCCCGGTATACATACTGTAATCTCCCGGGTGATAAGATGAATCATAACTATCAAACTCGTCCAAATAGGATGGTATCCGCATGTCTATGCGAGGACGAGGGCGTAGCCTCGGTAATTCGCCGAATTCTGGCTCCGCCTATTGGCTGCAACGAATCTGACTTCCTCTCACTATTGGAGGAGAAGGAGATCTCTTAGGAGATTCCTCATAATCCAAAGTGCGAGCGTAAAGTCGTTCGTTACGCTTTCTACGCTCGTATTCAGCCACAAAATTTTGTTGTTGCATGTGGAGCCACTCTTCAGGAGTTAATGCTCCTCTGGATCTAGAATTACGTTGGTGAGATCTCGCGATGTCAGAATCGCCTGAATCATTTTCCAGATCCAATTATGGCTGTTTCCGGCGAGTCTCATCCGTAATTCGTTTTTGACCCAAATTAGAACCTTCCGGTGCCAAGGCACGTCCCATGTTTGTGGGAGTGGGATCGGTTGGTGCTATAACATTTTCTAGGGAAAAACCCCTAGGTGTTACCTCAGTGATTCGTGACCCCGGAGCAGTGACACGTTCAAGAGCACGGCCACCCGGAGTCGTGATACGTGCAAAAACACTAAGACCCGGAGGTGCTTCTGTGTTAGTTACACGTGAATCGGGTGCAGCAGTTCCCGTCGGCCCTTCAGGAAGTTTACTCTATCAAACGAACCAAAAACCAACAGAGACAAAATTATGCGGTTCTAACACCAACACGGATGGCGCCAATGAAGAAACACGGATCCAATCCCCGGGTATGGGTCCTGGATCCAATGAGTCCATAGGGTAAAGTATGATAATTACAACTAGGATATGAGTAAGACTTCCTAAAGTCCAGTGACCAGAACCTGCAAAACAGACACCGTGAGTCTCGTTACAGGAAGGACAAGAGGGGGGGGGGGTCTTCCTGTAACCACCCTTCGGCGTGAGAATCAGTAACGTTCGTAAATGAAGAAAGTACTGAAGTAAACAGACTAAGTGTAGTCAGAATGCAAGTGAGTGGATGAATACCTCATACCGTTTGACAAGGTATTTATAGCCGAAGGATGTAGGAAGATGATTGGGCCAGCTGTCCTCTTCCAGAAGATCTTTGATAACTGCCTGGACGCGTGTCCTCTTGTGATAGGTTGAGCTATACGTCCCATGTGCATGGGTATAACAACCTGGACACGCGTCGCCCAATGATAGGATGGATTGCACCCTGGCCATGTGCACGGTTATAACAAACTGGCCAGGTGTCCTTTATTCATTGGCTGTTCAGTCACGTATTCCCCAAGTAAGAGTCATGAACCTTCTTCTAAAGAGTATTTGAGTGATGACAGCTGTCCTACTGGCATTGTCTTCCGGATGTTTAGGCGGACAGATATCCCGTCCTGCGGATGACTTTTGAGGATGCCAGGATGCTTCCGCGCATGTTGTGAGGACGTTCCTCCTCATTCGTGATATGCGGGTGGTCCATGTGTCCCGCGGGTGGCTTATAAGAGGATTCTCTGTGACCCGCGGGTGGTACTTAAAGATATTTAGGTCTTTTTGATACCCTACCTCTACAATAACTGAGGAAGGTAATAACACAAAGTAATGAACAATGTTGTACAAAATATACTATAATATCTGGTCATTAATATTTATCAATCTATCATAAATCACAATGACCATGACATACGCTGGTGGTGAGTGGCGACAGATAAGGATAGGCTATTCAAAAAAGGTATTGTAACCATACAATGACTGAGCACATATATATCATTTTGTTCACCTATATATATACCTATATATATACTTACATTACATATAATGACAAATCATATATATCATTTTGTCACCGTAAACAAACTTCTCCCGTAACAAAAGTCTCTCTCTCTCTCTGGCTGGATCACTAAACAAAAATGCTTAGAACCCAAACATGTTTTAGTTCGTCGAAGTTTTCGTAAATTATTTTCAATCACCACATGTACGGTATTATAAAGTATGCTAATCGTTGCATTTGTTATAGACTTATATCTTGGTAAGGAAGCATCCTAATAAATAAATGGATCGAGGTACCGACGAGTGGAGGTGCCCCCTTAGCCCTACGTATTCTTATTTGACTCTCTAATATATTCATTTTTTGAGTAACACTAGGAATATGCGAGGAATTATCTACCTTGTTTGATAAACCAAAATGAACCATTTGTAACAAGAGAAATTGTGTTATTTAGTAATATGGGTTAATTTATTTATAATTTGATTTATATGAATATACACTGGTCTGAGTGCTAATAAATAATAATGTTGAAAGCTTTGATACCCCCAAAGTTAGTAATTAACTTTTGAAAAACCGAAACATTAGTGAAAATCACATGACAAGCATGCATTTGATCATAATTCTAACGTTCAAGTCATACATGAAAGTGTGCTAGGTAAATGCATAACTCAGCGTGTTATAGGACTTATAGAAGATAGAGATTTTGGTAAGAGACCACAAGACTTAAAATAGATGTCTCCTTATTGGTACATGAAATTAGTAGACTAGGCTCCATCACATCTCCTTATTAGTACATGAAACTTAAAAGTGTCTTATAGCCAGCCATGACACCTAAAGTAGTTAAACAAGTCGTAATTCATGTTAGATACTTGTGTTAAGCGTGTTTTTCTAACCTGTAAAACACGATAAGGCCTGAATTAACAGCCCTAAATTGCTTGATATGCTAGTGTTATATGGAGTTGAGGGTCTCACTTTAAAGCCGCATCTCATCCTCCCCGGATTGAAATTCTACCGGGTATGATTGTTGTTGTTTGGTTAGTCTATTTGTTCCCACAGACAACAAGAATCAAAAGAAATTTCGTTGTAAAAAAAAGTTAAAAAGTTCACAAAATGACATGTCTTTATCTAAAATGTGTACGTGCATTAAAAATGGATAGAATAATCTTATATAACTAGCTTATATTTACTATCATGTTTTGTAGTATTAAGTTAACAAATTATATACTTTCATTCAATACTCAACCAGTCACCTCACCACCAATTATAATTCAATACTCAACCAGTTACCAATAATAACATAAGTGTGTGATTTGGTAACTATCACTTATATGATTGGTCAACTTGGCATTTCCTAAAACGTAACCATCACTTATATGATTTGGTAAAAGTTCTTTAATGTGATCCTTTTTACATCTACAAGCTGATCTATTTCAAGAAACAAGAATTAAATAACTGAATGAAGATGAAATGAATGATGTATTCCATTTTTATCGAAACAAATCTTTGACAAAGAAAATAAAAGACTTAGTATAGCACTTTATTTAAACTATTAAGAGTTAACTTTGGAAATCCAATCAGTTTTGATTTTACTTACGTGTTTTTTATCACTTAGAGTTGGAACCAGTGGAGCCCACCGAACGAACACGGATTGAGTATGTTCACGTTCATTCATTTAACTTTAACCGAGCAAACACTTGAACACATATAAATAAACGAACAGCTTTTCTTGTTCGTATTCATAGGAAAATGAGCATGTTCATGTTCGTTCATGTTCGCTCGTTAACAATATTACCAAACATAATTGAACATAGATACACAAATATAGCTGAACTAAAACTAGTTAAAAGTAACGTGAAGAACCATGTGCTAGGCTTAAAAAGTTATTAAAACTATTCTACATTGTAATTGGCCAAAAAGTCCTGATTACATTACAAACTTAAATAAACGTAACAAACTCAAATGAATGTACACGAACAAGCATAAACAAATCTAAATGAATGAACTACCCACGTGTTCATCTTTGTTCGCTTAACCAAATGAATAACTTTTTTTCATGTTCATCTATTTATACAAACGAAATTTCTGCTGAACGGTTCATGAACAGCTCACTAAACATTCTGTTCGTTTATAAGACTAATTGAGTAATGGATAACTAAGTCAGACAGAAATATAAATATTTTCATGTCACCAACACACGGTCATACATAACACAACACAGACATATATATTATCATACTTCAACTTGACCCGACTCGACAAAAATAAGTATGGTCAATTTTGTCTTTCCTCATATGCATCAAAACATACAAACAAACAACAAACGAATGTAATACACCCGTCAACTCTAATATTACTCTCATCCAAACACGCTTAACTTCACATCTCATCATATTACAAAGCCTCCAATAAAGCTCTAGAACAGATAAAGTGACATCTTAAGTTTATTTTGTTTCCACCTAGGAAGCTGGTAAAAAGCCCTTTTTGACATGCCAAATTTCCCCTCAAACTCCTCTTCAGATAAATAGGCCTATACAACAAACACCACCAAAAAAATCACATAAAGTCAACGCTGTGACAAAAAGTCAATGCTGCATGTTTTTAAAGAAATACAACATCATGATAAAAAGCTTAACTTATCAAGCTTGTGCTGTCTTGCGAGCTTATCATTTGTATAATTTTTGTTTCATATTATAATAATTATGAGTATTTATAATATTATGATAAAAGTAACTAAATAATGTACAGTGTAGGGGTGTGCATTGGTCGTTTTGAGCTCAAACCGAACCAAGACCAATAACTTGGTTTTTTGGTTTTTGAAAACCATTCGTTTTCAGTTTTTCCAGTTTACGTTTTTACAATGGGTTGGTTTGGTTACGGTTCTTTTGTTTAGCCGTTTGGGTTTGAAATTTTGGGGCCAAAATAATGTCTAATTTTTTTGCTAATTTAAACTTTCTGCCTAATTTTTTTGTTAATTAGTAATTAATTGATTATTACACATTTGGGTCCAAATTTTTTTGGTTAATTAATTCTTTTTATAAATACTTAACATCAAAGTTAAGATTATAATCCATAAATTCAATAACAGGTGAGATAAAAAGTCAATGTGGTGTTTTTCAAGAAATATGAAGTCCTACTGAAAAACTACAACATTAGCTTTAAAAAATACAGAGATTCAAGTACCTCTCTCTTCGTGATGTCTATATCGGGAACTGGATTATTTGAGTTGACTCTAACCCGATCATATGGATACTTGACCAGCTCCTGCTTAGGACCCAAATCTTCAGATGTATTGATTTCCACTTTTGTTGAAGAACTTGCAGAACCCGGTGTATTATCTGTTAGCAAAAAATCTGAGTTATATTACAACTGAAAGAATCACACGCATCAAATACATAGAGATTATCATTTTGACTTTTTGAGGTCAACCCTCTTACTTTTCCCATTTCAAATTCACCTGGATTTTATTAAGATTTGGCAAAGTTCATGATCCGACTATATGATATGACTTTGAACAATCTAGTCACATTTGAAAATAAGTAATATAACTTGTAATCATATTAAATACACTAATTGCATAAAAACTTTTTATGATCTTGGAGTTTATTCCACTTCCATATCATTAAGAAGCTTAAGTACCTGCTGCACGAAAATTAGGGGACGATGCGGATGGAATAATTCTTGGAACCGGAGGACTTGAAAACCGACGAGTATTCACATTATTAAAATCAGAATTTGAGAAAGTAGGAGACGTGTAGGAATCAAGAGATTGTCTCCGGGTCAACCCGTTTGGAACCGGAGACGGTCTTCTTGACCCGTTAGGAGGAGGGGACGGTCTTCTCAGCCCGTTTGAAGTTGGAGTTGGAGATGATCTCCTTAGCCCATTTGGAATTGGAGATGGTCTTCTTAACCCGTTTGGTGTTGTCTCTTTGGAGTGAACACTTGGCGAGCTTCTTAAAGGTGACTGAAAATTGTAACTTTTAGCAATTATAGAATAATGAAGTATTAAATATTTAATAATGCCTAGAAGTGGTGGAAAGATGGGCGGGTCAGATAACGGGTCAAAATAGGTTTAGGTGGTTGATAGAGGTTGTATATCTTTTTCCAATTTATATCCTTTTTTATATTATTATAATGTTGAATTTAAAAGAGATTATAAATTTATTTCATTGAGGGATAATATCATAAAAACTGACATACTTTCTTTTTTTTATTCCACAAAAATCCCTGTATATTTGTTTTTACCAATTAAAGTCCCTCTACACATAAAATTTGAACAAAAGTGTGAACTTTTTTTTTAAAACTTGGAACCAGTACATCCGGTAGTTTTGCTTACGTGTCCTTTTTTTTCTTATGTGTCTTCTATACTTCTTTTATCCTAGTTTTTTTTTTAACAATTAGAAAGTATTGGTTCCAAGTTGTTTGTTTCACAACTTTATAGAAATTTAACATGTAAAGGGACTTCAATGTGTAAATACAATTTTGAGTGACTTTTTTTTTGGGGGGGGGGAGAGAGAATCAGAAAGAATGTTGCATTTTTTTTTACAGTATTTGCCCATCTTATTAATGTGTTAACTATGAGTCTGTGATTACAAAAGCACTAAATCTTTGATTAAAATGATTTACAAAAAACTCTTTGGGTGACTTACAATCCTTTCAAACCAATCCCTTTCTAGTTATTTTTGTTTTATTTGGCCGATTTTGATAATACACAACCCAAACCGAGTTAACCGACACATTTAAAGTAAATGGATTAAAATCACCACCTCTAAATTAATGTCGAATAGTTGCTTACTTCAAGTTTTTGTGTTTGGCCTTTGAGAATAGCAAGCTTCCGCTCAAATGAGTTCCCAAGCATCTAACATAGCAAGTCCAAAGTACATGTATCAAGCTTCAAGATTATTTATACATATGACAAGCTTAAAACATTTTATAAAAAAGCAAAGAACAAAGTATGAGGTCATTACAAAACTTTACTTACATTTGCCTTTGAAGCATCCCATTCAAAAAAACAAGTGAAAAACGGAGGTTCATGCCCTTCTTTAACAACATATAAAGGAGTATCCATGGCTAAACATTCTCCTAAAACATCTTTCTTAAGGAACGCCTGTCAAACGAGAATTTTCAATATATAGGAAACCCGATACCCTAAACAAACCTATAATAGACCCATGGGATAAACACAATAAGTAATAATGACTAATAGTAATTTAGATATTTTACATTATCCAAATTAATTTAGGATGAAAGGAGCATATTTTCTAATAAAAGGATTTTAGCAAAAATTTACATTTAAATGAACATTTAATTTGGATTGAAAAGTGTTGGGTCATTGCATGCATGCAATAAAAATGTTAAAAGATACTATACCTGACCAATAGAAAGCGCTTGTTGCATAGACTTAACCACCGAATTGTGGCCTACCCACACAAAAATTTCAGTGTAGCAATCAAGTATTAATACGTCTTCGGTAGTTAAATCATCTTGAGTGTAACTGAATATCTCTTTCACCTAAACATCATATCATAAGCAATTTAATAGTCAGATAGGATCTTTAAAGTTGGAAGTAAATAAAAAGAAGTAAGAAGGATGAGGAATTGAATTAAAAGATGATGGAAAGATCATACATCATGAAGAAATTTTTATAATATATAATTATGCTTGTAAACGAACCGAAAAAACAGAGAATATTCGTGTTCGTTCGTTAAATTTTAACTAAACAAACAATCGAGAACGAAAAATTGAACATAAAGGTTTTCTTGTCCATGTTAGTTTGTTAAGAAAATGAACGTGTTCGTTCGTTAACGGTATAAACGAACGGTTCACGAACATAAACGAACAAACAAAACTGAAATAGATGAACGAACGTAATAGAGCTAAAACTAATTAAAAGTAAATGTAAATAACAATGTGTTGGGCCTAAAAGGTTATTAAAGCTAGACTAAATTGTAATGGGCCTATAAAACTTAAATACATATTAACAAACGCAAATGAATGAACTTAAACAAACGTGAACTTACGAACATAAGGCAACAAACTTAAATGAACAAACAAACATGAAAGCGTGTTCGTCCGTTCAACTAAATGAAGAAAAAAACTTGTTCATGTTCTTTTGTTAACTAAATAAACGGACATAATGGAATTTCCGGCCACATGGTTAACTAAGCATTTGGTTCATTTACATGCCTACTGAAACTGCATTCGGTTGCAATGCCCATTTTAGTGATTAATGTAAGCATTCCATAACTCCATTAGTTATCTTCATGAGAGAAAATGTTCAAAGACATTTTTATTAGTTAAAAAGAATTTGGTTGTAATGCCCTCTTAAGTAATTTGGACAAAAAGAAACGGAGTGGCATAGACAAATCTTTTTTGTGGATAACCTCATACCAATCAATTGAATATGGATTAATATGTATTATTAACTTAACGCCCTGCTTGCGGTGCACGCATATAATGTATGTATGTGTGAACCCTTGGGTGGGCAAAAGTAAAATTGCACTAATTTTGACGTTATTTTACTAATCACGTGAAAATAACGTTAAAAGTGGCGGAAGGTTAATCAGGCATCATGTGGTGGCGTTGATAGCCGAAAGACAAGGGCACATGCACCAATCAGCCGGTGTCCCGATGATTGAGTGTTATGTGCCTTATGTCCAAGGCTTGATGCAAAACTACTATCGAGCCGGGGGTCTCACCGGAAGCAGCCTCTCTATCCCTATGGGATAGAGGTAAGGCTGTCTACATCTTACCCTCCTCAGACCCTACCATAGAATTGCTATTGGTGGGATATACTGAGTACGATGATGATGATGATGATGATGTATTATTAACTTATGATAGATGACAAAGAAAGTGTTACCTTGAGATCACTTGGTTGAGAACCCGCGTCTATTATCAAAATAGCCACAATACCCAAAAAACGTTACACGAGTATACAAAATATACAATATTGCATTAAGATATAATATTATCATTACCTTTCGTAAATGTACAAACAAACAAATGTGGGTCTTCAATGAATCTTTTAATCTCTTTTTCCTTCGAATATTCGGTTTTTCCACCGAGTGCATCCCAGAAAACATCGGGTTCACTACCTTCTCTAACTAATACCGGTTGCCATGATGGCTACAATCATCAAGACAAAATATATTATTATTTGGTACAAACAATATTGATAAATTAACTCCCTCTAATCGCATGGAGGTTAAATTTGACTTTTTGGTCAAATGTAGACTTTAAAAATTAAACTTTTGAATGGACTTCTTTGCTTAGTTAACATCAATATTTCGGTTTCTTGTAGATGAAACGAAGGGGAGAGATTATAATTTTTTTATTAAAAAATGATAAAAATAACAAATACACCCCCTCCCTCTAACTAGCGGTGTTAATTTCAGACACGACACAAAATTTGTGGGAGGAATTTAGTCTCAATGGAATCTGGTCAAACCTTTGAACACTATTTGTTAAATGGGTCATGGTCTTGTCAAACCAACGGGTTCATGAGTTGACCCGTTTAACCCAGTTATTTACTTCTAAAAAAATGTGTGTTATTTAATAATGCAAACCATACCTTTATGCCAAAATTGTAACTTCATAAAAATAAATTGCCGTAGTTCAAACATGATTGCTTCAAAAATATAAAAACAATACATAATACTGGAATCTTAAAATAATACTTGAAAAAATAAATAAATATTTTTTTCCAGAATAAACGGGTCGTGTTCATGTGTTGTGTTCGGGTTCATGTAAAATTATCGGGCTCGACCCGGCAAACTGCAAACACGGCCATTTCAGCAGCCCTACCTCTCACCCCCGACATTAACTTAGAAGTAAAATTTAGTTGGATATATGGAAGTCAAAGTCAAAGTCAAAATCTTGTTTAGAAAGAAGGGAATGATTTAAATAAACAAGAAGCCAAGATTTGCACCTACATTTATCAAATCTAACATTCCATATAAAAGATCATGATCACGGGCCGTAGAGAGATTTCCTAGCCAAGTGAAGATAGACCCGTCAGCCTTTAAAATGTAGCAGTATGAAGAGTTTAATGACCGAGAAACCTGAAATATACGATAATAATGTATATATTATTCGGTAAGTTAAAGTGATATATTATTGGAAGATAATGTTAATAGATACACAAACGTACTTGATCAACTTGGATAGCTTGCATATTATCGCGGTTCGTTCCTTGAATTCGGAAAAGGGCCGTTTTTTTATCGTCATAAGTTTCATCATCAATACCTTTTTCAGCAATCATTGATTTGTATCTTGAACCCATACCACCCTTAAGAATTATTAAAAATAGATAAATAAATAAAAGCTATTTAGAAACATGTATGAGCCTTAGCTCTGGCACCATGTAAAAGAGACTGGAATAATAACATATGATAATTGTGATTACAGTAGAAGAGAAACCCTAAACAAACTTATAACGGGCCGTGAGCTAAAGGCAATAAATAATAATGACTAATTATAATCTAGATATTTAACAAGAAACACTAACCTTAAACATGATTAGTGTCTGAAATATCATGAAGAATTGACTTGGTTCCTTGCTCTCAACAATTTGAGCCTGAAATTAAGACATAAATTAATGTCAGTAAACATTAATAATAAATTAATAATGACAACAATAATAAAAATTTGAGCCTGAAATCAAGTCATGAATACTATGTCGATATACATTAATAATAATAAATAACAATAGTAATAATAACAATAATAATAATAATATCAGAATATTCAAGAAAATGGAAGGATAACTAACTAAAACGGGCTCTGCTTTATTCGAATCAACAATAACACTTGTAAGAGAAATTGCATCAGCCCTGTCTTCCTGCATAGTGAAAAAAAAATCAATTTGAGTATAATTTAAAATATGTATTAAAACACAGCATGTATAAAATATTCTACAAATTTAACAATTTGTTGAAAGTTTTTATAAATTGAGAAAACTAGATGTAAAATAAAATAAGGCCCGTAAACAAACCGAATATTCGGTGAACAGTTCATGAACCATTCAGTGGAGAGTTCATTTATTTAATAAACAAACGAACATAACAAACGTTTTGTTCATTAAGTTAAACGAGTGAATATGAACACAGTTCATGAACCATTCAGTGCCTCAGTGGAGAGTTCGTTTATTTAATAAATGCACGAACAAAACAAAAAAAATTGTTCATTTAGTTAAATGAGTGAACATGAACACATGTCACGTTCGTTCGTTCATAAATGCGTTTATTTTCGTTCATTTATGTTCGTTTAAGTTTGTTTGTTACAATATTCATTAAAACTGTGTTGGCCCATTACAACTTAGTCTAGTTTTAATAACTTTTTATGCCCAACGCGCCATTCTTCACATTACAACATGAACAAGTTCATTTTCTTAACAAACAAACATGAACAAGAAAACCTCATTTGTATAATTGTTCATGTTCAATTCATATACAAGCCTAGAAATATTAATGTTTCATACTAAAACAAAGTATATTCATTGCTTACTTCAGGACTATTACTTCCTAGCCAAATATAAAATAACCGCTCTTCTCTCCCATTGGCTGAATATATATACTGCACCGTATAACAGTCTCCACTATAAAGCTTTCTTTGATCCACAACAGGAACCGGGGACAACTTCCCGTTATTCACTCTCCAAACCTGCAATTAAAAAAGTTATTTAACAAACTACAAAAATATTGATGTACAAGAAATTATGTAAGTATTGGTAGAGAGTAACCTTTAGTGTACCGTTGCAATCAATATGTTGCTTTTCATCTTCATCGGGAAGCTCAGCCACATCAAATCCCGTTTGCTTGAACATTGCTGAGGTATTAAAGTATAAAGAAATCTTGATTATAAATAATGATCATATTAAAAACTTTTAATAAATCCGAACCAAAAACAGGAAAACTTAGTTTTCGAGTTTTTGAAAACCGTTCACTTTCAGTTCTTTTGGTTTTCGGTTTCCATAAATAAAACAAAACCGTCGGTTTTTTGGGTTCAGTTAAGTTGGTTTTGTGCACACCCCTAACTTTTATACAGTGTTATAACAAATTTGGGGTAAAAATAATAACCTGCTACTTTCTCTCGACCTTCTGCATACAACTTTGACTCCACTATTTGAGGCCAATCATCAAAATATGACTTGAATATTGTTGTTTCTGATCCTTCGGTTAAAAAGGCTAAATGGGTATCTACGGGTCGTTCTTGAGTCCGAAGAAAATCCTGTAAATGCATGAATAGATCAAGATACGGGCTAGATATGGCTAATTAATGGGTCAAAAAAATAACGAAAAAAGAAACGACTCAAATGGGTTAGAAGTCGTCCAAAGTACACTTGAGGTGTTAAAAACCATCAAAATTTATTTGCCTTTAAAAACTTGTGAAATATCATATTTTGCCCTTGTCTTATGAAATAGATAACTCCAAAATATTGTTAACGGGTGAATATAAAATCTTAAGATTAGATAAAATCTTAAGATTAATTTTAAAGTTTTTGAAATTTCTTGAACTGTTTTAAATTAAATCGATACTTTTAACTAATTTGTAAGGACATATATAATATTTTTACAAAAATGTAGGGGTATATGTAACTCTCCCTAAATAAAGTTGGATGATAATTTTAGTCATAGTGTTGATAATTCATATTTAATTATTTATGAAATTTAGAACACGCAGACGAAAAAGTGTTGGCAAGTCAACTCAACCCGTTTGACCCATAAATTAGCTCAACCCGCCCAACCGGACCATTATGCTACCTCGGCTGCTGAGATTGACGTTTTGCGTTCCGTTAAAGATGTAATTCTTCCCATCCATACAAATATCTGAATATCAGCATCCAACATATAGCATTTATTTGACTCAAGCATTGACCTTTTCAACCTACCACTTCCACTTTGAGTAAACTTTCCTTGAAGTGTGATCCTATTTGGAGGGATGAAATTTAAAAACCATTTTATTGGGAAAAAGAATGAACATAATAAATCATAAGACTAAGAAATATGCACGTCATCAATTATGAAACATCTTGAAATGACAAAGCGTGGAAGTCCAGGGGTGTAAACGAGCCAAGTAGCTAGTGAGCTACTCGTGATGGGCTCACTAAAAGCTCAATCAAGCTGAGCTTAAACAAGCTCGAGCCTAAAAACAAGCTGCGCCGCAACCCCCTCGGGTTGTGGCGCAGCTTGTTGCCCGTTTGCCTGCCACTTTATTGTAATCGCTTTGTAGTAGCTGAATGTTAGGTATTTATGATTTGTGAAAACAAGCTTTTTTAATAAACGAGCCCGGGCTTGATTTCGAGCTCTCATAAGTTAAATGAGTTGAGGTCATGCTTGAAAACTACTTCACAAGCCAAGCTTGAGCTCAAGCTTGAAAGACTAATCACAAGCCGAGCGAGCCTGGTCAAGCAAGCTGGGACTCTAGCTCAACTCGGCTCGTTTACACCCCTACATAGAACAACTAAAGATTTAGTTCCCTTTTGCATACCCAAATAAACACAAGAAAATAACTCACCAAAATAACTTAACGGCTGAAGTTCGGGGCTCTTGTTGACCCGAGGGTGGGTCCCTCGGAATGGGCGCATACCCACCAAAAAAGTTCCAAAATTCTCCTACTTCAGCATCACCAACAAACTTTCCATCCTCTATAACCACCCAAAGTCAAAAGTCAACATCTTTTTTCTTATTCCAAAAAAAAAGCCTCAAAACTAATTAAAAAAATACAAACCTATGGTAACCACTTCACACTCCCCCTTATGTTTGTATTCTTTAATATACTGAACCACCTCCAAAGCTTTAGCCCTTTCTTGTATGCTCGAATTACACCCGCTAAATTGGAATATTTTTGCCGAAGTGTCAAGTATGAATACATCTCGGTGGTTCAAAGATGACCGCGAAAAAGGCACCTGATCACATAACATATTCATGATATATTAACTATTAAATTTCGCCTTTCAAGATTAAACTTTGATCTTTTTGTTCAAAAGAATATGAAAACTTACTTCTTTAACGTGCACCACGCGATCCCCTTTGCACGTTAACAATCGGGTCTCGTAATCTGGGCCTTTTAGTTTGACTTGACCCGAAGAATATACACCTTCAACTGGGATGATGCACGGTTTAAAGTATGATAAAAATTTTCTGGTTTCTTGACCTTGAACTTCTTTATACTGTACAGATTGAGACCCTAAAGCTGCATCTAGTTCAAGTGTTTTGTCTGATGCAAGTGCTGAGTCAACCTGCCAGATCAGCACGTAACTTTTACACTCCTTTTAAGTAAAGCTTCCAACCAAAATTTATGAAATATGATCTGTTTTCTAGAGGTGTTCAAATACTGTTGGTACAGCCAAAACTGCCCGAACTGAGTTAAATCGGCCAGGTTAGGACTGAACCGGTTCGGTTTATGGTTTACGGTTTGGAAAAATATTTTCTTTCAAGGAATCAAGCAATCATAATATTTATAAGTAATTTTAAGTGTAATATGGATATATTGTCAATTTATCTGATTTCGTCCTATTAAAAAAAATTCACTTCTTTAATAGTAAACCCTTTATTCCTTTAATGCTAAAAAGGTAAAAGTTTTGATCTTTTTTTAAACCTGCCATTTTACTGGAACTTTCAAAGATCTAATGTTACGACTCCATGCTAAAGAAAACCTTGTCCCTAACCAGCAAACCACCAAAACCGAACCGTTTTCGCTGGTTCAGGTTGGTTTTCCAAAAACCATTGAATGTACTTTTGTTGTTTAAAGTCGTAATAATCAGATAACAAGCTGTTTTGGGTGTGTGACAAATTCTGGTTATTTAAGAAATTAATGCACACAATGACCAAAGAATAAATTCTTGTGCAAAAAGTAGATACAAGGTAGAAGTATATCAAATTAGGTTAAAAGAAGAGGTAATTAGGTAATTACATCTTTAACCTTTTATTTAACATTAAAAAATGATTACTGTGATTATTGCAATAACAAGTCGCAATAATCAGAATTTTGGTCATATAAATTCATGTGTACTTCCTGTATTTTTCTTCCCACTAAGTATTGACACAAATAGAGGCTGTAAAAGATAAAGGGAAAACCTCATTGGCATCTTTCCCGAGCCAGTAATGTATGTCATGTTGAAGAGCACCACTTTTAAGCAAAGCCGTCTGCAATAATAATGTTTAAAAGAAGTTTATCTTAAAGAAAGATGGGTGGTTGACTTGGTCAAGGTAGCTTACATGCAAAACTATGTATGCACTCCCGGAGAAGAATTTCCCATGTGAAGATTGTGGCACTGAAACCAACTGAAGGCTCTCCACACACCATATTTCTAGGCCTCTAAATATAACATTAAGGATATCCAATATTGCAATACTTCATATATAAAATATATGAATTCAAAGTACTTATAAAAGCTAATAAAAGGATACAGTTTAGATCCTGCACCCTGAAATTCTGAATCAACAGTTTTGCTGGAACCCATATTTCATACAGCAGAAATCATTAACTTGTCATGCTAATAATGATCTGCAGCATGCCAGCGTGTACAATATTCATCAATAGAAGAAAAAACTGAATAAAGTTAATCATTTTTTAAAAAGGGATTATTGAAACTTATAATATAGAATAAGAAATTTTAAAATGTAGGCAAATTGGTTAACCAAGAAAATACAATGTTATGATTGAAAAGTAACAAGCTTGGTTTAAAAAAGCGTGATGTGTGAGGTGCGCGTATGTACAACTAAATTAGCTTTATTTACAACCACAAGCTGCATATCTCTCGATTTTTTTTACATATAAACCTATTTATCAAATGAAAACATTTAATAATTTCTCCATCCCTTAGCTTGTTTTTACATATAAACCCGTAACTTTTGACCTAAAAGTACATGAGGCGCGCCTTTCTGTCCCTGATGTGAAAAGTCAATATCTTGTGTTTCATGGGTCAAAATAGTATTGACCATTTCAAATCTAACCAAAAAATTGTAAGCATTTGAATGAGAAACTCAGTCACTAAATAAATGTACGTTTGCATTTTGAATGAAAATTTGATATGATTATTGTGAGCTCTCAGCAATCAATCTATTGTAGAATGATAGTAAATTTTGACCCATAACCTTTTAAGCCAAGGACCAGCAAAAGCTGTAAAAAGTCAAGATCTTTATCACAAGTATAACCCAAAATTATAGGCATTTATTTGTGACAATTTCAATCACTAAATAGGTTTTGAAAATTTGTAAAGTTTGTTTCTTTACAAATTAATGTTGATCTGATTATAATAATAAGGTCTCAACCAACAGTCTATTAAAGAATCACAGTTTATAAGCTACCAATTGTTGATCAATGATAATAATAACATTTAGACAGTAACAACAAACAGATCATCAGTTATTATTAAGTAATAAAAATCAAACCTTGATTAGGGTGTGGGGAAGAAGATGAAGAAATAGAAGATCTGAAATATGAATTAGCAGAAGCAGCATCCAACCAAATGAAACAAGAATGAATGAATAAGCTGCTAAGCCACTTTATTATTAATTTGACCACCCCTTAATAAATCCAAATTAATTAAACCCAACAACAACAAATTATTATTATTATTATTAATTAAAGAGAAAAGAAAAGAAAAAAAGAATAATGAAATGGAAAGAAAGAAAACGAAGGTTTACCTTTTATCATACAGCTAGCTAACTTGGGACCCACAATCACATTGATTGAATTAATCTTGCGAATTAATTGGAGTTATTTGAATAAAGAGGTGGTGCCTAATTGTGACTATTTAAGGAAGTGGTGTGTTGTTGTTAAGGTTAATTGAGTGAGTTTGACTGGTTCGATGGTCGGCGAGGATGTTTGAAATTTTGATGATGGAGACCTGCGCAAGACTCGAGCTTTGTCGGTCAACAACAACAACTCATTACTCATACATAGATGGATGGATGATTGTTGTTTCAGATTATTATTAGTATTAGTTTAAATAATAATAATAATAATAATAATAATAATAATAATAAACTTGAATTATGTTGTTTGTTAAGTTAAGCAACATCACAAGTCAAATTTGTAAGTTTGGTAAAGAAATTCTAAATCACAATAAAGAAACACTTAAAGGGTATATTTAGTATACCATAATAGAATGGATAATTATCATTTTATTAAAATGTTTGGTTGGTTACCATATAAAAATGAAATTAATTATTATTTTGTGATATTTGGAAGGCAGAAAAAGACGAAAAATAAAATAAATATAGTAGCGATAGTGGTAGGTGGTGGTGGGGTGGTAACAATCAAAATGTAACACGGGTAACATATGTAACAATCAAAATGTAACATAATATAGCCTATTTTTATTTATTTTTGTTTTACATGGTGATATTAACATATATTATATTGTGTTAAAAAAATAAAAATAAAAAAACTTGATTGTTACACTAAGTTTTCTCAACTCAAGTGAGTATTTGACAAAATACTTTTCTTTTTATAGGCGGGAAACCATTACAACATTTAGTTGAAACAACACAGCATTCCGTGAAAGAATGAGCTAGTTGTGGTTAAAATGGTTGGTAGTTTATTCGGTTACCAACATCATGAACTCTATATTGCCCACAGTTGCTTTTGTTAGAAGTAACCTCATGATTAGCTTATGTCAGCAATAACTTAGTTACTGTTGATCGCCTAATTGCTACGGATCAAACACTCAATGTTGATAGCACGGTTATGCTTGTCACCCAATCGCCATCAATGAATGAGTGACCGGTTCCAGCTCATGATCAGTTTGAGCTAATGACTCATTCCAACCGATGGTTAATCAACCAGCTATACCATAAGCAAATTTAAAAAGGTTTTCAAGCAATGCCCCATTAGGGGCAACCCTTTGTACCTTGTCGAGAGAACACTGCCTCTTCAGCCTTGGATTGTTAATGTCAGAATTCATAATAGACTTTAACGAGTGTGTATTTAGCACCAGGTAACTTGTATCATTGTTTATTCAATTAACTAAAAAGACCTACTGATACTAGTATCACTAACATCAACATCTCAACCATTCGCGGGAATTTCGCTCGCATCAGATCCCCAATTCTTTCGAGATCTGGTCCATCATCAACTCAATTAGATCTTCTTGTTTGCCCGCTTTGATCACTACAGGTTTATTGAAGAATATTTTTTTTGTTCAGTTTGTAAGGGTAACCTGGTATGGAACAGTGGGGTCACCCACTCATTTGAGCCGACATGCCACATTCCAAATGACACCCCCCTCCCCCCACCACAAAATAATAATAATAATAATAATAATAATAATAATAATAAAAACTAGTGACTTAAGGCCACTGAACATGGTCACACAGGCTCATTTGTGGGAGAGCCAATCATGTATTTTTCTTTTTTTTTTGTTTTTCTTTTTCGATTGCTTATTTTAATGGCATGGTGGAGAATGACCTATACGAGAGGTTGAGGGATGAGGTTGAAATGGAAAAAAAGTAAGTTGGCATTGACATGCCAATGAGAAGAAACGAGAATAGTGTATACCCTTTAGCATAAGGTTTTCTATTGCTCTTTTTTTTCCTTTAATTTCTAAAATAAGGTATAGAACTCAAAATAGACCCATCTTTTAAACTTCTTGAGTTTTATATGTTAGTACAAATTCATGCATTTGTGCTCTCACCTTTTAAGCGGGTGAAAAATATTAGAAATACCAATAAAAAATGTACCATCCTGGATTTGTTAAAATAACAACTTCCCAAAGCTTGGATTCATACAATACGTCTCGTACCGTTGCTACTGAACTTGTCGAAAAATTCGAATTTAGGTGCTAGGACCTCCACATGATAACCATGAATCAAGGAAGCATCAAAAGTGTGACAACAAACAATTAATATGCACGTAACTGTACAATAATGCATGGCCTAATATTTTATAAATTACCCTTAATAAAAATAGAAGAAATGTAACAATTTATAACAAGATTAAGAAAAAAAAAACAGTACAATACAAATGTAAGATCAATTTTAAAGGGTTTGCAACGAGATCATGTTAAATTATTAACTGAGTCAACCTGGTGTTCTTCAACAAGAGGAATTGTCTTCCGTGTGATCACTTGCATTGGACCCCCTACATGAAAACCAAGCTTAAACTTTAACCATAGACTATGTATATTAAGTCATTTGTTCAATAAAAATTGCAGTTTTAATGCATGAAATCTCAATAAACATTTATCAGAAAAAATAAATTGTTACTGAAATAAAGTTAACATGTTACCTAAAAGTCATCCAAAGTGTATGTTTAAGGCATGAAACCTCAAAATATCGTTTATCTTACAAATCAGATTGTTTCATGAAATAATATAACTTTTGTAATCATATTTGACACCAGCTAAGTTGTAGAAAACTTAATAAGTTTGTACAAAAATAGTTTCAGGTCGACCGGGTCCATCAAGCACAGAAAATGGAAGAAAATTGTTTTAGGCCCGAATTCAATTTAGGATGTGTATACCAGATAAGAATTATTCAATGTTTTTGGAACCAGCCCGGACGTCAAACCGGTCCACTGGTCAGACCATATGACGTCATAAATAATATAAAATTTGGAACTATGTATATCTAATTTCATAAAATACCAAACAAATTTAATTTTTTAGTGTGAATTTGTATAAATATTTTACTTACATTAATATAATGTAAAACCTAAAATAGTAAACAAATAAATGCATAACTATGAAAAACTATTATCTTTCAAATGTCACAAGATGTAATACCACTATGCAACAACGAAATAACTAAATATAAGTAAAACATCTAATTAAAAGTTAGAAAATAATATTTTACTTAAATGAATAAAATGTAAAACCTAAAATACTAACCTCCATCATTCTGCCTGCAAATGGCTGCATAGTGAGAACCAGCGAGTTCCACATGTGCAAACTGCCAATTGGTTGTTAAGTTGGTTGATTTCTCTAGAGGCACAATTTCTATTGTAGAATCCTGTGAACACGTAAACAAATATGAAAGTATTTGACTTTATGTTTGACCGGGATTTTAACGCAACCAACTGTGAAAGGGAAAAGAACTCATAAATGTGAAAGGGAAAAGAACTCATAAACCCTAAACCCTTAATTTCAATTATTGAACAGGTCGGTTTGGGCTAGTTTTTAGTTCAAACCAAACCAAAAACCAAAAATGTTGACTTTTTTAGTTTTTGAAAACCGTTCGTTTTGGTTTTTTCTAATTTGGTCTTTTCGCTTTTTGGTGTTTTACCATTTGGGCTTGAAACTTTTGGGCCGAAAAAAAACTGGCCAAAATAATTAATTTGGGCCTAAATCTTTTTATTACTCAATGATTAACTGATTACATTTGGGCTAAAAGACTTGGATTATAGTAAAATTAAAATATTATAAATTACTTAAAACTTAAAAATGAAAATTCATACATTTGTACCTCGAGATTTGGATTAGCAGCTCGGAATCTAAGGGTGAAGGTGTTGAAAGGAGCGGCTGAGAAACCGATTCCCAGTGCTTTAACATACGCTTCCTGGAATTAGATTATTGGTTATAATTTAATAAACTAGATAACACAGTTAGAAAGTGTATATATTTGTTTCATATATATACCAATAATATTCCACAATTAGAAAAAAAATGCAAAGATTTAAAACACATGTAATTAACTAAATAAACAAACGTAACCAGAAACCTTTTTTCACAACATAAAACTACATATAGCAAAAAGTAATTATAAGAAAAAGAAAAACAAAGCAGGAGTGTAAACGAGCCAAGCCGTTCGTGAGCTACTCCAGATCAGCTTTCTAAAAGCTCGAATCGAGCTGGACTTGCACGAGCTCGAGCCTCATTGAGCTTGAGCTTGCGAGCCCATTATAAAATATTTTTTATTAAATAAATAATTATATAATAGCTATTAATATAAATAAAATTGTGACAAAAATAACTAAATGAGTCGAATTTAAGCTCCCATAACTCAAACGAGCTGAGCTCGAGCCTAGATGAGCTCAGCTCTGCTCGTTTACGGCTTTACGCCCCTACTATAAAGTAACGACCCTAGAGAACCTACCATTCATCCTATGTTTATAACACCCATTATACAAGTAAAATGATTCAAAAGGTAAGTAAAACTAAAAGTATAAGGTGAAAAGAAACCTTTAGTGTCCATAACTTAATGAACTCATGGCGTTGAGCTTCGGGGTCTGAAATTGCAGTTAATGCTTCAACTTCTTCACACGAGAAGTATCGTTTGGCAAACGATAAAATATTATTTTTTGTTTTCCTTTGTTTTTCTTCTACATCGATACCAATCTATATATATTTAGAAAACAAAAACCAACTTAATAAGTATATATAACACCCCCCCCCCCCCCCCCCCCAACACACCCCTCTAAATTTGGTATAATAACATATTTAGCCTACAAAAAATCACAATACCAAATATACTCATTTTTAAATTTATGACATTTATACCCTTCCTTAAAAAGACAATATGAGAATTTGTAGTGTAAGGAGAAAAAAGGTATAATAGTCATATTTAAACCTGAATCTAGTGAAATGTTAAAGTATATTTGATATAATTTTTTTGGGTGGGTAATATGATATGTAAGTTCCTAATCCTTTTATTGAAAACTAATAATATCAAATATATTCATTTTTATATTTATTACATTTACACGATTCCATAAAGCATACACAATATAAAAACTTGTACTGTAAGGAGAAAAAAGAAGGGTATAATGGTCATATTATAAATTGTAATTAATAAACTTTAAGTGGGTATATTTGACATAATTTTCTTTGGTTGGGTAAATATGATAATATGTGAGTTTTCAAACGCATAATACGAAATTACCCCTAATAATTTTATAAAAAATGAGAAAGATAAGAAAACAAACCGGAGAACCAACGGTCACTCCACACGCTATCAAAGATGACGTGTGAGAGAGATTAAAATGCAACGGTGGTGGATACCAATCATCAGTCTCTTTCCAAATTACCTATAAAACAACTAACTATAATTATAATCCAGTGTTCGACCTTGAAAAAGTCAAAATTGACCTTGAAGACCAATCTATTCTAACCTCAGGTTTCCCATAAGCATTCTTTCCGAACACAAGAGACTTTGGGTTGACCCGAGAATGTAACTGATCTAGCCAAGAAAACATTGTATAAGCTCTTTATATTTATGTAGATAAGAAAAATTCTATGTTTTCAAAAATTAAATTAAGTTTGTAAACGAACCGAATGTCCAGTGAACACTCTGTGAACCGTTTGGCGGGAAGTTCATTTATGTTTGTATATTAGATAAACAAACGAACATGAACACATGTTGTTCATGTTCGTTCATTTAAATTCGTTAATGTTAATTTAGGTTTGTTACTTTATGTTCGTTTAAGGTAGTCAGTTTATGTTTGTTAATATATTCAGTTAACATTGATTTTCGCATTACTTTTAACTAGTTTTAGATCAGTTAATATTCGTTCATCTATGTTCAGTTATGTTCATTCGCTTATACTGTTAACAAATGAACATAAACGAATACAAACATGTTCATTTTCTTAACAAACGAACACGGACAAGAAAACTGGTTCTTTTAATTGATCATTCGTTCGTTGAAGTTAAACGAACACACACGAACATGCTATCTTTGTGTTTGTTCGCTTCGTTTACAAGCCTAAAATAAATTAGTCTCACATCTAGATATAGTAGTACGAACGAGCGTGCGCGCTAATAAAGCACTTTTTTGCAATTCGTCTCCACGCATACTGTAGACATGTTCTTTCTCAACTGGTGATAGAAAGTCAATATATTGACTTAGTAAAGATTGACTTTTGACTTCATTGGGTAATACATACCATAGATGGGTTTCCCTAGAAAAATCAAACCTTTTTAGTAAAAATGCTGTATAAAATTATATACAAAAATATTGAAACGAGACCATACATTCGAGAAGGAAGTTGTAAGGGAGTAGTAGAAAACATCGTGTGATTAACGCAATGCATCTTCATCTTAAAACCCAACTTGCAAATATATGACAGCATAAATCCTCAAAATAAAGCTTTACCTCTTCAATATTCTCAATATCAATATATAACTGCATTAAAACGTTTGTAAAATGAGAAAAGTTAAGCAAAGTGAAGAAACATGTGGACAAAACTGTCACTAAATGAATGAACAGAAACAAAAGCATCTTATTGTAAGTTGGAAACAACATTCTGGTTTCTACGTCACTAAACATTATATGAAGAGGTAGTGCATACATATTTGTCGTATAATACTAGAATCGTGTGTATCTGCAAAAAGACTGATAACTAATTACGTTAATTATGATAACTAACAAAAAATTAAGTAAAAAATGAAACCGGGAAGTAAAAACGATAGTATACAGCGTGTCTTCATCAATTCATCAGCTAGTTTTCTAGACAATTTCAAGATAAATGGTGTATGAGATTAAGTGATCAACACTTTGAATACTAACATACATATTTAATATCTGTACACCAATCTTTAAGTTTCTTGGATTCAAGAACAAAAAAGCAAAGTACATTGCAAAAAGTATATATATATCTAATAATAAAATCAGTCAGATTCAACAAAAATTAAAACAATAATCAAAGCTAAAAGTAAGATTGGTTTTTGGTTTGAGTATGAAATGAAAATGAAGTGAGTTTGGTTGAAGTATTTTATCAAACAGTTGGTGTGCACACTTGACAATAAGCTAATAATAATAATATCAAGCTACACATGTCCCTTAAGCATACAATACACAATCGTATCTGAACAAAAGATAAAAGCAGCACAGAAAAGTAAATCATTTGAATGAATATCATGGGTACTGACTGACCATCTAATTAATTAATGCTCAAGAACCCAAAATCAAACGATTGAAATCGAAGCGATTGATAACTGGAACCCAACAATAATCAAATTTCAATTCAACATGATCGAAAAACTTAATAACAAACACCTTGATTTCATCAATGGTGGTCAGTCAAACAAGGGGTTTAATGAATAGTTGAATACAATAAATTAACTAAAATGAACCATACTTTTGCATTTTTTTATTTTAAATATTTAATTGACTTGTCAAAGCGGGTGGATCACACGACATGCTGGTTTAGAGTGGGTCGGGTCAGAACGGACCAGCTTAAAACAAGGTTATCATTATAATTTACGGACAAATAAATAATGGTTTCAAATTACTTCAGTCATTTGTTCACTTTGACCTATTTAATTGAAACATCTAATTTACGGACAAATAAATAATGAGACGCTGGTAACCTGCCTCGGTATACATATTAAAAAGTAACATTCTACCCACTCACTATTCATCATTTGATTGTTTTCATTGGTTATTGACTTATGTTTACAAATGGTAGTGAGTTATGGATTCAATTTTTTTGTTTCTTTCTCATTGTATAAACAACAAAGCTTATGGTACAAGTGGAAGTGACCGGAAAGACGAAAACATTGTCAGTGTTTGTTGTGTGGTTGAGAAATAGAGAAAGCACCTAGATCTACACAACCGCCGCATCACTTGATGACACCAACTACAAGATCAAATTTGAAAAAACCGAATGTTCAAGCAAATGGTTATATGAATATTGAGAGAGAGTTGTGGTGGTGGTCATAGTGATTATCGTTGGTGGTATATTTAAAAAAGGAAAAAAAAAGTTCTATCAATGATTAAAGAATAAAACAATAATTTTCGATTTAAAACGTCGGTTGTTTTTGTTTGTGCCCTTGCTGCAATGAAATGAACTAGACCAGTAATGTAAAATCAACGCTGCACAACTCCCGTCATGTCCGCCGCTATGCGCGGGTCCCATCTTCTAGTTTCTATATTAATTTTACTGATAACTTATAATTTTTAAAATTTATAAAAATACAATTTGGTCATGAGTTAATTATTTTTTAAGTTCTTGTTACATTAAAAAAATAAATACTTTTTTAATTAACATGAAAGATTGCCAACACAGAACCTTTATATGAACCAAACCACCAAAAGGATTAACATGATCAACCCCAAATGCACATTAAACATAAACAAACAACCCATTAGTATGCATAACCAACATATACCAAATTTCACATCCAAACCAGATTACATAAAAGTTTCACTTTTTACCCTTAGAAATAGATACCCACTCCACCACCACCACCGGCCGCCACTTCACCGCCAGGCTTCGATCCTCTCGGTCCGTGCATTCAACCGACTCACAATCGTGCTCCCTTTACTCCTCTCTACGCTTTTTCTCAATCCTCTCTTTTGATTCAAGTTACTTGACTGCGGATTTCTACTCTTGGAACCTTGTACCACATTAACACCACTTTTTTCTTCGGACACACTAGTATGACTTTGACTTTGAAAAGTCAACTCACTGTGACAAACATTTTCATGGCTTCCCAATGTGGGTTCTTTAACTGAAAAATCTTGATTCTTGTTGTTCACTTCATCGGTCTCGTCACTTGTTCCGTGAAACGAGCAGTGGGGCTCGTTGTTCTCGTCAAAATGATCAAACTGTGATGCGGGCCCTGCTTCAACTATAGCATCCTCTCTTTCCCTTAGAGTCTTGACAATCAAAGTCTTGAGAAAGTTCATAACTTGAACAGCATACATCAACGCGGTCAAAGGGTCCGCCATCTACAATACCAAAGATTGTAACTTATAACTTTTATGCTATGCAATAATAGTTGTACCCACATGTACAACAGTACACACAGAATACTTAAAGCTTGAAGCTTTTATTATGTACCTAGGCATGTAAATGAACCGAACATTTAGTGAACTGTTCGTGAACTATTTGGCGGGAAGTTCGGTTATGTTCGTTTATTTAATAAAAGAATGAACATGAACAAAAATTTGTATTCATTTAGTTAAGCAACGAACATGAACACATGTCTTGTTCGTTCGTTTAGGTTCGTGAATTTTGCTCGTTTGTTTACTTCCGTTCATTTATATTCGTTTATTTTCGCTAGTTACAATAACCTTTTAGGTCCAATACATTGTTGTTCACAGTTACTTTCTGATTGGTTTTAGCTTAGTTATATTCATTCATCTATGTCCAGTTATTTTCGTTCATTTATGCCCGTGAACCGTTCGTTTATACTGTTCGCGAACGGAGATAAACGGACACTAGCATACTCATTTTCTTAACAAACATGAACAAGAAAACAAACCCAGTTCGTTTAACTGTTCGTGTTCGATCGTTTGTTCGGTTAAAGTTAAACGACAATCGCGGACATGCTCCATTCATGTTTGTTTTGTTCATTTACAGGCCTATCAATGTACCTGAGTCATGTTGGGTGCAAACACCATAGCAATATTACGCGCATCCATCTTATTGAGGTTTTCAAGTTGTGCCACGTCGGCCATTAGATTCACAGCCCAATTCATCAAAGAAGCTTCGGTTGGTGGGAGCAGCCTCACGAGCCGCGTACACTCTTCTTCTGATTGGGCCCGCATCACCTGCTCGGGCTCAATCGAATCCAGTAAACCATTCGGCAGTTCCCTAAACCAAGCCTACACATGAACAAATGGTCAACAAGAAAGCCAAAAATGTTTTCATGATTACATAAGTTGTTTGGAGAGAAAAATGGTGGCTAAATGGAGGAGTTGGATAACGGGTCAAACCACTTTCGAGTCAAAAAGGTGTGCATGGGTCGGATTGGGTCGGTTTTTGTTCAAACAGAAGCAAAACCCGAAAATTTGGTTTTGGATTTTTTTCGAAAACCACTCAGTTTTAGTTTTTTCAGTTTTGGGCCGAAAACGGGCCCAAGATAATGAATTTGGGCCAAGTCTTTTGGTTAATTAAATGATTAATTGAATATTATATATTTGGGCTAAAATATTTAGGTTACGGTATTCATTAAATTCTATGAATTACTTAACTTTCAAAACAAAAAATGCAAATCCAGAAATCTGGTTTGGTTCGCTTTTTTCAGTTTAAATTACATGCAAAACCGAAACCGAATTCGTTTTTTGGGTTTATGTACACCCCTACAAAAAGTGCACTTTTGGGTGCACATCTTTGTCCAATATTTTTAACATTTCTAAAATAAATAGGGTCAGGATCGATTACAAAAATTATATTATTTCAACAATTAATCTAAAAACTTAAAATTTTCGGCTTGTTTCCTTTTAAGCTTTTTTTTGTTCTTTTTATTAATTTTACTTCATTAAATTATATGATAATTCCCAAAGAAGAAGGTACAAGACAGAAAACATTTATCACACATGGTCTAGTTGTTTCATTCAAAGAACAGCTGTATCTACATCAACAACACTTCAATATATTAACATAATAAATTGAAGAGAACTTGTCTGCATTAATAATTGATAGAAACAAAACAAAAAAAATTGGGAGTGTTACGCATTCGATAAATAGATAAGTGTTTTAGAAGAACATAACAATAGACGCACCCAACGAAACACTGACGTGTCTATTTTTCTATTATCTTTTTTGCTTTTGCATAGCGATTAGCGTATCAATTACATAGAAAATATATTGAGAACGAACAAAATAATTGTTTAAGTGTAGTGTGTAACGAGCCAAGCCACTCGAGATCAAGCCATGCTTAAACGAGCTAAAGCCAGAGCTCGAGTCTAAAAATAAGGTTGTTTAATAAACAAGCCTGAGGTTCACTTATCAAGGTCAATTGGCCCGTGAGCCTAATATTTATATATATATTTATTTGATGTATGAAATATATATTAAAATAACAACTATTTAAAATTATTATAAAAACAGCCAAATTATACATATCATTAGTTTCATGCTCAATCTTTGGAAATAGAGCTTCAGCCGAGCCGAGCTTAAAAGAGCTCCGGTTTGGCTCGCTTGTTGACACTCCTATTGGCAAGTCAACCCATCCCGCCCGTTTTAACCTGTTATCGGAGTAGCAAAAGTGGTACCTTAATTAGACCCGCTAAGCTATGCACATCTATATTTTCGGGCACCTCTCCTCTATTCAATTGTTCCCTTATTTGCTCTTCTTGTGCATTATCACCGTTGATTCTAAAGATACCTTCCGCCTGCAAAATAAAATTATTGTTTCAATATCAAAATGCTTGGAAACTTTTGGGAAAATAAAAACGTTGTAATCTTGGTGGTCACGCAATCCATTTTCAAGTTGTACAATGATGTACCACTCATCAATGCATAAACACACCTTAAGGCCTCCATACATTTATTGTTACTAGTTCAACATGCTTAAAAGCTTTTGAGAAATCAATAAAGTTGTAATCTTGGAGTTCACACGATCCATTTTCAAGTTGTACATTAACGCATCAGGAATGTCTAAACTCTAAAGTACAACTCAGCAATGCATAAACGCACCTGAAGGCCTCCTTGAGCGTACAACCGACTCTGCATCATTAAAAGGATTGTCGGGACACTGTTTCCTCTAGAGTCGAATGAGAGTTGCATGGATTCGGTTGAAACACCAAACACACTTGTACTGCAAAAAAGAAAAAAAGCGAAGAGCAAATATTGATAATATAAGTATTTTTGCATAAAGGTTTCAAATTTTCAATATGCAACTATCAAGGTCAATCTTATTAGTTGCCAAATACAGTATTCAGTTATTTATATTTTTTAAGAGAATTAAACAGGGATTATTCTATAATTAAAATGTTCATTATCAACTTTGATTATGTAATAACTTTTTGTAGAATTTCAAGAATCACCATTCAGTTTCAATGTCAAAACTGGTAACCATTTTACCAAAAAAGTCAATGAACCCTTTTCTTCTACTAATAAAAAATAACAGACCCAAAATGCACATGACTTGCAGGGTTGGCATACAACACATGTGTATTCATGATGCAAGATTTATAAAAGCAAAAAACAACACATAAAAAAGTTGCAGGGTAGTACTGTAGATTGTACAACACCACAATGCACATGGCCTCAGAATCAACAACTATAACATGACAAAGAGCCAAACACATATGAAATCAAGGTCATATGTAGCTATTTCCAAATACAAAATTATTTAGATTTTGTAACAACATTCAACCTCAATTTTTTTTTTCTACTTGTAACATTCATTATTAACTTTGATCTGGTTATCATTTGTTTTCAAAATTCAAAGAATCAACATTCAACTTCAATATCAAAATTGGCAACCAGTTGACCTAAAAAAGTCAACACAAAAAATGCACACCGCCTCATTTTCAACAAGCAAAATATGATTATTGCTAAATTCTGCTTCCCAAATACAAAATTTAGCTAGATTCTGTTATAACTATAACCTAAAGTCCTAAACCTGTTTTCTACTTGTAACATACCTTATCAAATCTTTTGCTTCATATATATATATTAAGTCAAAGAATTTGACCTAAAAACTCAAATATGCATCTTTATTCTACCACAAAAAAAAAAACCATTGTCCCAAAAAAGTATTCATGATATGCATGAACAAATACTCATAATAAAACAAAAATGAGATGAAGGGTTGTACAGTACAAGTCATGAATGCAGAAAGTTTCCAAAAACAAAAAGATAATATCAAGAACAACAAACCTTGCACTTGGAGGTCTTCTTGGAACCTCAGGTTCAAACTCAACAGGTAAACCAAGAAAGCCATTAAACCTATCAAATATCACATGAGCAACATGCCTAACATCTGTAGGCACTCCAATCTCCATTTTGGAAGATGTCTTCTTATTATTATTATCACAAGTACTAAAGTCTTGAAATTTGACACTATTACATGAACCCACAAGTGATTTCCTAACAACAGTCACCACAACTGCCAACAATGACACTTCTTCTTCTTCTTGTTCTTCTTCTTCTTCTTCTCTCTCCTCTTTCTTCTTTCTTTCAAATTAGAACAAGGGTGGTGGTTGTTATTAAGGGAAGATGAAGCAAGTGGTGCTTGAAGTATTTCTGTCATTTTTTACCAAAAAGATTTAATTTTTATTCAATTTTTTTGGAAATTATGACTTGGGTTTGAAGGGAAGTTAATAATCTTGAATGGGTTTGGTGAATTTGTGAAAAAGATTTGATTTTTATTCAAGTTCTTGAAAATTTATGACTTGGGTTTGAAGGGAAGGTTAGAATCTTGAATGGGTTTGGTGAAGAATTTTGGAAGAATGGAATGGAGATGATGCAATGAGTTGGATTGAAGCAAGGGTTTTGGAATTCGGATGGTGAGAAATGTGCATCAAAAGATTAATAAATTATAAAATTTTGTTTTCTTGCTTCTTCAACTATGTAATGTAGTGAAGAAGTACAAGATTATTGTGCTTTATCAGGTTGTACTCTGTGCAGTTTTTATTGTGTTTGTAGTTTATGGCTTTGGAAAAGTGGTGTGGATGAAAAGATCCAGATGAGATTCTGTCTACTTTTGTTAAGCACTAGAATGTAACAAAAAGAAAGATAAAGTAGAGGAAACGGTCTATAGCACACCATGGGTTTTCATATATTAAGTTTTAAAGTATTATATAAAATTTATGGTTCTTTGATGTTGTAAATGCTAAACATATGACATCTTATGTATGTGAATAATAAGAGATAAGATGTCTTTTATTTAAAGTTATGTGTGATTCGATTTAGGAACTTTAAAAAAAAAATAGAAAATTGGGGTCGTTTTGTTTTGAGTTTGAGGTCTAGCAAACAAAACACATACCAGTTGTGCAATGTTTGTGTAAATCAAATTGTTTGTGAGTGCAATGTGTGTATTTTTGTGTTTGAATAGCAAAATAATGGTCCTAGATGTATGTGTCGAATATTGAATCTCCAAATAAGACATCAAAATGGGTGATGTGTGTAAGTGTGCGGGGCCTTGCAAAATGTGTGTATATGTGTAAACCAAACGTGTGAGGTTTAGTATGTTTAAATCAAGTGATGACTAGATTGTCGACCGCTCATAATTAGCGAATATAATGTTCTCGTTGATGGAAGAGTTAGGAGTATTAAGATATTACAGCAACCTGGCAACTTTCATATGATGATCATTAATTGTCATCATTATTAACTTCATTTTGGACTTAACTAGTCACATCGGTAATGTTTGACATAGAGTGTGATTCTCATGAACTATTTTTTAAGGCTGTGTGTAATGGGCGTAGATTAGGGGCGAGAAAGGGCGCAAACACCGCCCCCGGGGGCGATATTTGGGCGATTAGGGGCGGGGGCGGGGATAGTTTGTCGCCGGCGAGGTGTTAAAAATAATATTATATTATTATTACCGTTTGACAACGGTCAAATAATAAAAAAATATTTAATTTAAACAATATATATATATATATATATATATATATAAACATCAACTCTTCTTCTCCATTTTATATCCATTTTATACACAAATCATACCCAAATTCTTACAAAAAATTTAACAAAATGAATCCTAGAAACAACCCGAACCAACCGAACTACCAATTCCCTGGTTTCGGTCAAACGTATGGTTCGCAATCGAGCCAACCGAACTTACAATGGAACCCGATGAACCCGAACCAACCGAGCTATCCGTATCAATTTTCCAACCCGAACCTAAACATGTACGCTAACTTTCTCAGCCCCCAGAACACAATGCCGGCGTTCGGGTCTACACCACCGGAGTCGGAGCCGGTGACGGTGCCGGAGACGCAAACGGCACATGCCTCCGGTTCAAGCAAAAAGGCGACTCGTAAACACAAAAAGAAACAACCGGGGGAGCCGATGGCACAATGTGATCCATACAAGCATTGGAGCGATGAGGAGGTGGTGGCCCTAGCAAGGGCTTGGATCGTCATTTCGGAGGATCCCGACGTCGGTAATTTTTTAATATTAAGTATTTATTAAAAATGTATTTAGTGTTTATTAAAATGTATACTAATTGTGACAAATAATTTTAATTTGTAGCTAACTTTCAAGCCACCGGGATGTTTTGGAAGAAAGTCTTTGAAGCTTGGCTCGCGATAACCAATAAACCCGAAGACTACCAGGGAAAAGAAGCGGTTCAAGCCCACTGGAAGGGGCTTAACGCCGATTGTCAAAAATTTGCCGGGATAATTAATCGGTTGCAGGGGCCCGGCTGGCGTAGCGGGCATAACGACGGCGACATTATAACTCAAGCCTTGAACGACTTTCGAGCTCAGGGACAAACTTTTGAGCGGCCCGGGAAATCGTTCAAGTATTTGAATTGTTGGAAAAAACTACGCGTGTGCGCGAAATGGAGCGGGGTACCAACTGTTCCCATCACCCGACGAGCCAGCTCATCCCGACAATCAAAAAGGTCGAAGACATCGTCGTCGACAAATCCGAGCACACCAAACACACCCTCCGATGCTCGTAGCTTCTTCCTGGACGACATGGTCAATTTAGCCGACGATGTTGATATAGCCGACGACGAAGAGGTAGAGGAGTTGCCTCGACCACGTGGGAGATCGAGAAAAAATAAGGGGGAAGGTTCGTCGTCAACACGATTCAATATGGTGCCCGTTGAAATAAACAAGTTGGTCGGTCGTTTGGAAACAAATGCCACCGTAATAGGAAACGACCTTCGAGCATCCAACAAACAACAAGAAAAGCTGAACCAGACGTTGGAATTACGTCAAATGAAAGACGACTACGAATCCCTCAAAGCGGAGGGGTTTCACGAGGAAACCGCATTATTGTTTCAACGACGACGTGAAAAATGCGCGAATATTACGGATATTAGTTTTTTTTTTAGTTATGGTTTTTTTAATTTTTTTCTTTAGTTATGTTTTTTTATATTTTTAGTTATGTATTTTTTTTGTTATGTATTTTTTTGTATTTCTTTTTAATTTTGATGCATTTTTATTTAATTATTTAAATAAATTGATTTTTATTTAATTAGTTTAATTATAAAAAGAAAATAATAAAAAAAAGACATTGTGGGCCCAACTTGTAGGCCATACACCATTATACCCCAAAAACAAATTTCCACTCCTTGCTGACTGGGCGCCACGTGTCACAATTCACCCACAATTGTAGCTCATCCACTACACATGGCCTAACTAGACATCATTATGAATTTAGGGAATAAAAAGTTATGTAATTTTTCTTTAAGTTGGCGAACATAACACATAAGATAACAATCCATACAAAGTGACATCAAGTACATCTATAACAAACAATGTTACCAAATGTTATAAAATTATAGGGCAATAACAATCCACATGCTCTTAAGTCAGTTTGTATGTTTATGTAATATGGAAACCAATACAAAAAGGATATTGTAATTGAGCATCATGAACCACTGCATCTACAAATTTGTAAAAGAGCAAAGAAATCATACAAACATTTTTATACTACCATGAACGATAAGTTTATTATTATGAAATTTAAGATACCAAAAGGTTGATAAACCTAAAATTTTAGAACTAATACCCAAGAAACAATTTTTATCAAACATAATAACTAAATGAACATACGTGTTTACGTATATATTAATATACACGCATATTCACATAACCTCTCTTTTTTAACGGCAACAAACTTCTTATATTGAAATTTGAAACAATGTGTGCTCCTAGAAAAAAAAACTAGAAGCACACAAACTAACATACTAACAAGATTACTTTTGTTTGATTACTTATTTATCACGTTTTATGTTCCAAAATTGGTGATCAAGATTCAAGAATTCAAGATTTAGGGTTATCCTTGTTATCCTAACCCTGATAAGAAAGAGTGTTGGTTATTTTAACTTATAAGTTATAACCCATTTGCCCACCGAAAAAGCTACATGTTTTGGATACACATGTCGGTAAAAGTGATGAATTTGATCATTATTTAAGGCTGGATTTGGGGCAAAATGCATCATTACCTAAGCACACTTATGGGCTGATTTGAGTGCTCAAGCATGGGAGATTATTAAATAAAAAACTTAGTCTAAAAAGTATTGATTATTGTCATTAATTAATCATAATTATATTTTGGGGTGAATATAATTGTTGTGTTCCTAGATCAAAATCTAACCTATGCTGATGCTTTGGTTTTTATATTGTCATAACACATGGGTTTGGTTACAAACGGTTCGTTTATCCATGGAATGAGAAAGGGGGTTCGGCTAACCTTAAGTAATAGGGGTTAGGCCAGTTTAGGTTCATCCATGTTAATACATACAACCAAAATGGCTAATGTGAATAAATATATAAACAGTATGTTTCGAGTGAAAAATTAATAATTATCGGATAGCATGGATTGGCCAACAGTGTAGCCCACAGTCTATGTCTTCATTCTAAATGAATCACATGTTAGAAAGACAGAGCTTCTTTCAAGGTCATACAATGTCCATCCAGCTCTATCACCCTTGCAACAATGTGCTGAAATAAGAAAGCATCTCAAACTCTACCCACAAAACTTAAACGTATACACTATATCGTGCTGCACTTAAACATTCTTACGATGATGTGCATGCACCACCAAACCTATAGAACAGGTTCCCAACTCTCAAGCTTTCTTACAATATTCTTGTGTGTTCATGATTATATAATGATAATGTTTGATATATTGGAGAATCGTGTTGCACTTTTAGATTAAAACAATTTGACGGTATTCATGAGTTTCTCGATCGGAAAAAGACCTAGAGAGTTTCAAGAACAAATATGTGTATCTCTGTTGTGATTGTTCGTACACTAGATGACCAAATTCATGTATTTAGATTTTTCGAAAACTGGTAACAACCATGAATAGTTGAATGATAATAACTTGTTCATCCTATTAAAAGCTAGTTACACCCACATATTCCATCATTTTTTATTGTTCCTAACGTTTGAGCTTCTAAAAACTATATTACGCTATAACATTTTTAATGGTCGTACATCCTCGTGATATGATAGTCATCCATGCGTCCACTCCACACAGTGTTAAAATCTTAGTAACTTAATGGACGGTATTAAAAACATAACACAACCTTGGCTGCATTACATTGCTTAATTAATTGTATTGTGTGGTTCCCCTAAAAAGGAATACAGGTGATTAAAGACCTTAATTATTTACTAGGTTTCTGTACTAATCAATCTTTGTCTATCTTTATTTCAAGCACTTGTTTCCCAACCGGAAAACGTGTAATACAATCAAACATTGTAAACCATCAATGTTGCCAAATTGGTCTCATACATGATACATGAAGATAATGCTCATACGCACAAGTCATATATTGCATGTCATTGTGTGAGTGTGATGTAAACCGTAGCCACGATTAATAATGATAGATAAAGAAAGACATAAAGTTAACATGCATAAACTCTCACGTATATTAAGATAATGTTGTATCATTTTCTAAGAGGGGGTGGTTCATTTCTCATCACACACCACCACCAATGGTAGTGTGTCACATCACCAACCCCAAATCCATCACATGTGATGGATTTTACAAGGGGTGGTGTTCATTTCTCATCACACACCTTCCAACGGCTCCTCCATCCACAACGAATACATCCAACGGCTCCCTCCTAGATTTCCACTCCATCACTTGTGTGATGGCCATCACGCAACCATACCCCATCACGCTTGACAAAGGACCGGTGGCGGTGTTCAGTTACCCATCAAACGTGATGGGTGGCTTATCACGCGGTCCCCCTAAAGCATTGTATTGGTACGCAAATATAAAGTAATTACTTGAGTTAAATTTGCATTATATTGGTACATAAAGTTGGCTAATTTGATTAAAAAATGTTAAAAAAACATTATTCATTTTTTCTTCTAGATATACTGATAAGTGATAACTACTGGAATAGAATATATCCCAAATTAACCCAACGTTTAAGTATGGGCTAAATAAGCCCTACAAGGATATTTAAGCAGGCCTAAAGGCTAAAGGTGATGAGAACAAAGAAAAGAAAATTAGGAAGTGGCGAAGCCCTTTATGTAAATGAAACCATAATAATAGCTGTTAGGACTTTTTATTTCTTCATACTTTTTCCTAAATAATAGCCGTTGATCAAATCAAATGTCAAGAAAATAAAGTTCAATTTTACTAATTATCTTTCCCCTAAAAAACTAGAATTGTAAATGCACCAAGTCACTTATAAGACCCTCAATGTCAGCTTGCTAATAGCTTAAATCAAACTGAGTTTGAGCTAGGGGTGTTCAACGAATTGAATTTCGAATATTCGAATTTTTTCGAATCGAATTATTCGAATTTGAAATTTTGAAGTTGGATTCGAATTCGATTCGAAAATGAAGTGCGAATCAAATTCGAATCGATTCGAATTCAGTTAAAAGGTATATTTTAATTTCAAAACCACTATAAATTTGATTTTTTTAATAACAAAAAGTACAAGTCTATAAAATAAATAAATCATTTAAAGTTATCACACCCTAAATGTTCAAGATGATAATGTACAATTACATTAATTATTAACCAAAATTACGAACTTTCTATTATTAATCTCTAAAACTCAAAAAATTTATTTAGTTTATCTTTTCATAAGTATGTATATATATAATAAAAATAAAATGTATAATTTGAATTCGAATTTCGAATCGAATACGAATTTATGATTATAAATTCGTATTCGATTCGAAATTCGATTACTAAAATCGAGTTCGAACCTAATCGAATTCGAATGAATGAAAATCGAATTTGAACCATCAAATTCGAATGCGAGTCAAATCGAATTTTGAGTTATTCGAGTCTGATTCGAATACTGAACACCCTTAGTTTGAGCTGGAGCTCAACTTGTATAACAATAAACTAGTTCAAGCTTCACATATCAAAGTTTGATTAGGCTTGCCAATTTAAAAAGCTTATTATTGATTTTAACTTTGTTTAATGTATAAAATATATATAGTTGCAATGAGAATAGCTAATAATATATATTATGTTTCATAAAAAGATTATAACTATAAAAAAATAAAAAAATAACTAATTACTTAGTAAATAATGAGCGATTCGACTGTTGGGACTATTATTTAAACAAATCTTATTTGATATGTTAAATATATATGTGATAAAATGGTTAAACAATGTATATTATTTTATATAAAAAACTAATTGTAAAATTAAATATAAATAGTTAATAGATAAACAATTGCTTGAAACACTCACAAGCAAAGTATGAGATTTAGGTGTTGTTTGTTTTTTAAGACAAAAACTGTCTACAATCTGATTTCATCTGATTTTATGTCTGCAACTGAATATGTGGTTTGAAGGTCTGCAATCTGAACATATAATACTGTTTGTTTTATAAACTGAATATCGTCTGCATAAGATGAAAATTAATAACATATCATATATATCACAATAGATATAAGTCATTTAACGTTTGTAGACTGCTAAATAATTGTTATGGTGTACGGACTATGGAAGTGGGTGGTGGTGTACAAACTATGAAAGTGGGTGGTGGTTGACGATTGTGGTAGGCGGTGAATGGTGGTGATGGATGGTTGTGGTGGGTGGTGGACGGTGATGGTGGCCGATGATAGGTAGTGGTGGTGGTGCTGGACTATGGTGGTGGACGGTGGTTGTTATCGGCGGTGGTGATGACCGGTGGTGGTGTGGGTGGTGGATGGCGGGTGGTGGTGGTGGCGGGTGGTGGAAGGTGGTAGTGGCGGACATTGGATGTTGGTAGGATGATAAGAAGTGTGAAGATGTTGGATATTGACTTCTTATTTAAGACCATATAAGCAATTTTCAGATCTTTTTCTTTTTTCTAAACAAACTGTCTTCATGAACTTATGTCTGCGCGCCCGCAGACATAACCCTCCTGCAGACCTTTGAAGCAAAAACAAACACAACCTTAGAAACATAGCTCTAATTTAACGGAGACCGAGTTTAGTCAGGCTCATGCTCTATAGCTCCTTAACACCCTACATGTTTCACAGTTTTACATAGTTGAACTTGAGAACGAATAAACCTACATTCAACCAAAGTTCATATTCTTGAAAATCTGCAAATCCGAACACACATCCCACCTGTACCTACTTCTCACTAATAAACACATCATATTCGTCTAGCAATTACAAACAACATAAAACCGATCATATATACTATTAATAGTCCACAACACAACCTTGTTTATTGGGCCCTGCTAAGTGGCTCTAGAGCTTCAACAATTACCACACTATTAGGGTTGTCAATTTATACAAGTGACACAAATACACGACACACCTGTACGATTTTAAAAGGTAACATTTAAGGTCTTAACTGGTTTTGTGTACTAAAAAGTAGGCACGAAATTACATGTTAAGTAACTAGTTAGATATATATATATATATATATATATATATATATATATATATATATATATATATATGATTGATTTCTTTTGAGAACCACGTTGAGTTTTAAGAACTCGAAAGAACTCAACGTTTTTTTTTTTCGATTTTTTTTACACATGTGTAATACGTAAGTGTAAGTGATGTACAAAAAATTACGGTATTTTTTTACACACCGAATCGACTTTTTACACATGTGTAATTAACGTTTAAACTTGTGTAATTATCAAAAATACTTATTCTCTCTCATGTTTCATTTTTTAATTAAATTTAATCTCAGCCACATATTTCAAATCATTTAATTAAACGTGTGGTTCAAAATTGAGTTATTAAAACTCACAATGATTCTCAAAATAACCCTCCCCTGTATCTATTTATAAGAAATAGAAAAATACAATGTTGAAAAATAAAAACTTTACAAGCTTCGCCTTCAAGTAGAAGCCATAAAGCTTTCAATGGGTTAAACCCACTTCAAAAGCCGGGAATCCATTTCAAAAATCAAACGCTACATCTCTTTTCTCTACCTCTCACTACACCTGTGGGAGACAGATCTTAATAACCAATTTACATGTTACCCCCCTTCTCTCTTACCATCTATTGTTGCAGCAACTTCATGGATCTCCATCCTATTCCAGCGGCATGGATTTTCAAATCACTACATTGTGCTCTATATCGGAATTGAGAAATATGTGTAAGCGCTGAAACTCTTTCAAATCCATATAATGTGAGGTTCTATCGAACTTAAAATTTTAAGTTTTTTTTTTTTTAAGTATTTGCCTGTTTGTGTGAGGTTTGATATAAGATAAATCAAATTGGGGGTTAATGTTTCTTTTTTGAGCCTAGGGCTTTGCTGGGTTTTGGGGAATTGAAATTCTCTATTTTGTTGTTAGGTAAACAATTGGTACTATGAATTTATTGAGCGTTTAATTTTTGAGCATTTTGGACACATTTTTTTAATTTGATTTAAGGTGTAGAGTTCACATCAATTTTCTTTTCTTATTACTGGACTGTTATTAATATCCTAAGCATGTGTTGAATTTAAGGGAATTTGTTTTTGCTTGATTTGCTTGTGACATATCTTCGTTTGAAATTTAACTTTTAAAGTTTTCAGGAGATATATTATTCATTCTGGTTATACTTAACTGTCTACTGTCCCATATGCCTTTTCAAGATTCTGCAGTGGGAATTTCATCTGAACTAACAAGTCAATTCAGTCCAAAAGCTTCAGAGGTAAGTTATAACATCAAACATATTCAATTATGCATCATATTTTATTTTATAGCATCTAAATTATTTGTTCGATTTATACTATGGCTACAGGTGGAATCACTTTTAATAGAAATGTGTGATACAACCTCAATTATAGAGTTTGAATTGAAAGTGAGTTCATGTTAAACTTATGTTTATCCATCCATGTATCTATAAACATTTTAAATTGTTTGAGTTAATATTGTTTAAGCTTCAAACTTTCACCATTTTTTTTAACACCAACCTTTTTAGTGCTTATACTTTAAATTTATTTTAGATGGTGTTTCTCATTATCATTTTTATAATTTTGTTTCAAGGTTGTTGGACAGATCAATGATCATTTATAATTTGACGTTATCCAACTTTTGTCATCCTGTAATTTTATCAACCAGGACCAAACATTCAGTGAAAATGTTTAGGCAAAAGTTTAAGGTAAAGTTCTCTTTAACCATTTTAAAAAAGTGTTGGTTTGATTCGACTCAAAGTAGGCCATTTTAAAATATGTTGGTTTGTTTCGGGTCAAAACATGCCATTTTAAAAGTATGTTGGTTTATTTCGGGTCAAAACACGCCATTTATATTTGTGTTGGTTTGTTTCGGGTCAAAATGGGCCATTTTAAAATGGTATTGGCTGGGTTTGGGTCAACCTGGGTTGATCAGAAGGTCTGTCAAAACGTGATAAAAAAAGAAAAAAATGATGAGTATGTTCAATTTATAGAACCTCTGCTGAAACGGTTTTAAAAATGAGAATAGAGTAGCTCTTGCTCCCTCCCTATGTAACCCTATGTAATATGTATGTTTCTTTTTTCTATTATTTTTAATTTAAGTAATAAAACCTTTGCTAAAGTGAACTTCTTTTTCTATTTACTTTTTTTATTTGTGATGAAGTGGATTAGGGTTCTAAAATCGGTTTCTAAACGAGCCGAATGCACCGGCTAGGTTTATGAACGAACTGATTTTGAGCGAGTTTTTTCAAGCTGGCTTGGTTTGCGAACGAGCCAGTTTTAAGCGATTTTTTTTTATAATCTTTTAACATATGACTTTGTAGGGTCAAAAGGGATAATTGGTCAACATTAACTTTTTTTTTTGTCAGAGTTGGCTTTCTACACCTTGTTGATTTTATATGGGTCAACATGGATATCAAAGGTTGGCTGGTCATTCTCCAAGCTGATTATTATTCTCACTTTATTCTTTGGTCAAATACAAGAAGTCAAAATTTCCGACTTTTATGTTGAATTTGGTCATTGATGTCGAAGATTTGATGGTCGTTTTCCAAACTGTTTGTTGATCTTACTGTATCTTATGGAATGGTGTAAGAAATCCTGCAATTATTTTAACTCATATGTTGAATTCGGTCATTTACACAGGTAAGGTGGCATTCAATGCATGAAAAAACAATCTCAAGCCCGTACATCGGCATTGGTTTGCTCATAACGCACATCGGACACATTACCGGTGCCCGTTCTTGCTCGCTTTAACAATTTTTTAATGTGGACTTTTGTTGGTGTTAGGGACCCAGTTGCTGCTACACTAGCTATAGTGATGTGAAGGTAGTCTGGGGTATTAGTATGGGTTACAAGTCGAATATGTCCATAACCAACAAACATGTACTTTTATGCCTCATTACTCCTAATGATAAAAACTTTTCTGTGTACATATGTTTATGCTTTTAATTACACAATGAGTTCATACTTTTTTTACAACTAATAGCTGTTTTTGATTTGTTGTTTCTTCAGGTGTTTTTGAAAGTAGTAACTGCGCACGTCAATGGCTGCTTCTCTATGACCGTATCCGTGTTGCCAACAATCATGCTCATTATTAGTTATTGTAGTCAATGGAATATTTTGGTAGATTGTGCTGTCGTCCAATTAAGTGTAATCTGTAACATGTTGGAAGTATTATATATGACGCACTAGAAATATAGAATATGCCAACTAGATACGAAATAGCATTGAGCTCCGCCGCATCGCGCGGGTCTCCGACTGGTATATATATATATATATATATATATATATATATAGGGGAGGAGTATTTTGAGAACTTTATGAGTTGTAAGAACTTTAAGAACTCAATTTTGGACCACACATTTAATTAAATGAGTTATAATATGTGGCTGAGATTAAATTTGATTAAAAAATGAATCAGGAGAGAGAATAAAGATTTTTGTTGATTACACAAGTTTAAACTTTAGTTACACGTGTGTAAAAAGTCGATTCGGTGTGTAAAAATTACGGTAATTTTTTGTACATTACTTACACTTACGTATTACACGTGTAAAAAAAATTTCAAAAAAAAAAGTTGTTACGTTGAGTTCTTTCGAGTTCTTAAAACTCAAAGCGGTTCTCAAAAGAAATCAACTATATATATATATATGGTTGATTTCTTTTGAGAACCGTTTTGAGTTTTAAGAACTCGAAAAAACTCAACGTAACAACTTTTTTTTTTGAAATTTTTTTACACATGTGTAATATATATATATATATATATATATATATATATATATATATATAAAAGAGATTTCTTTTGAAAACCGCTTTGAGTTTTAAGAACTCAACGTAACAACTTTTTTTTTTGAATTTTTTTTATACATGTGTAATACGTAAGTGTAAGTAATGTACAAAAAATTACCGTAATTTTTTACACACCGAATCGACTTTTTACACACGTGTAACTAAAGTTTAAACTTGTGTAATCAACAAAAATTTTTATTCTCTCTCCTGATTCATTTTTTAATCAAATTTAATCTCAGCCACATATTTTAACTCATTTAATTAAATGTGTGGTCCAAAATTGAGTTCTTAAAGTTCTTACAACTCATCAAGTTCTCAAAATATTATTCCCCCCTACACATATATATATATAGGGTAAGGATCCTAAGAGAACCCTTTGCAAATTAAGAACTTTGAGAACCATTTTAGACCACTAAAAACACCTTTGAAAAAAAATATTTAAAAAATCATAAAACAAAAAATAACAAAAATTTTAAAAAAGTAAAAAAACCAAAATTTTTATATTTCATTTCGGTTTCATTAAAAAAATAAAAAAAACGTCGTATTATACACATATGTATAATTTTATTTAATCTTTAGTTACGTAATATACACATATGTACAGTGTCATTTATCTTAAATTATACACATGTGTATAAAAAAATCATGTAAATGTACATATATGTATATATTATACATATGTGTATATAATTTTGTTAAACCAAGTTTTTTTTATGAAACCAGGATGTTAAAATAAGAATTTTGTTTTTTTTTTTTACTTTTTTCATTTTTGTGTTTTTTTTATTTTATGATTTTTTTTATTTTTGGGTTTTTTGTGGTCCAAAATGGTTCTCATGGTTTCCAATTTCAAAAAAGTTCTCTCATGATCCTGATCCTATATATATATACACACATATATATATATATATATATATATATATATATATATATATATATATATATATATATATATATATATAAGTTATCCTAAACCCTAAATTCCTAAAACATTCTCACTCTTTGTTTCTCAACCGTCACCACTCACGAACATTCTCTCTCCGGCTTTTGTTTCACTAAACATGTTGTCAAATATGTGTTTTTAAACATCTCTTATCGCGTATTATCGTGTATACCAGGTAGTAAAAAGTTCGTGTTTGGGATACATGTACACGATAAGTTTTCATGTCGTGTACATGTATACCCATTTTATGTTCGTGCCTTATCGTGTTCGTGTCTTATCGTATAGGGGTATACACGATATGCCAGCCCTACACACTATTCCTTCTGGTAACATGCACAAATACAAAATTCATTTCAGTTTATATCTTGACTCATTTACTTATTACGGTTTATTCATGGGTTAGACATGAAAAGAGTATTTTTTCTTTAGAAAGTAGCCTTATAAATGAACCGTATGAATACAAATTGAGCATATTCATGTTTAAACGAATACATATAATTAATCAAACAGGTTTTCTTGATCATGTATGCCCATTAAGCAAATGAACGTGTTCGTTTCTTTAAACTTTAGCGAACAAACGATTGAATGCGAACAAATGAACAATTAACCGAACGAGTTTTCCTGTACACATTTAATTGTTAAGCGAATGAACGTTCTCATTTATGTTCAATTTGTCAACAATAACGATTCACAGGCATAAACAAACATAACTAAGCTAAACCCGTTTAAATTAAACGTGAACATACACCTAAAAAGTTATTAAAACTAGACTAAATTGTAACAGACTACAGACCTAAACCTTTTAAATGAATATATTTACACACATAAATAAACAACGAACTTCCCGCCAAATAGTTCTCTAATAGTTCACTAAACGTTTGATTCGTTTACAGACTTACCAATAAGTAAGCAAATCAAAAGTGCATGATACGCTAAACAATTAACAAGAGTTTTAAGTTAATTGTTGACCCGACCCAAACCAAATGTTACCGACCCGCCCGTTTTGCTAGTACCAAAAACTTACCACCATATGACGATATCTCGTCACCGTTAATTTCCACCGTGTTGTCGATAACAAGGTTCATGAACTGATCAAACCCACGAAGTGTACCGACCACTTTTCGGTTTGCATTTAGCTTGACTAGAATATAATAAAAATAATTAGTAAAAATTAACATGAGATAATTAGTAAAATTGCTACAATGGAGCACATAGATGTAATGGTAACAGTTTCATCCCCGTTTAGTTATAAACGAGTAGATTTCGGTTACGTTTGACCTCTGGGTAAAAATAGACCTGGAAACAAACTAAATGTTCAATAAACAGTTTGTGAATTGTTTGACAGAAAGTTTATTTATGTTCATTTACTAAATAAGTAAATAAACAAACGAACATGAACAAAACTTTTTCTCAGTTAGTTCAACGAGCAAGAACATATGCCTTGTTCATGACGTTTGTTATTTTCGTTCATTTAAAATTCTTTATGTTTGTTTGTTTACTTTGTTAAATTTGTTCAAGTTTGTTCTGTTATGTTCATTAATAAAGATTCATTTAAAATTTTTGGGCCCATTATAACTTAGTTAGGATTTAAAAACTTTTTAGGCCCAAACACAATGTTCTTCACATTCAAAGGCGGATTCAACATGTTAGTTGGGGGGGGGGGGGGGGGGGCTCTTGTATGGGCTCTATGAAAGTTTGATATTTTCACCTCCAAAAAACTTCTTACGTTTCACATTTAGTCTGTTTTCTAAAAATTGAAGTTATTCTTGAGCTTTTTCAACAACTTGCTCTTATCCATGACTGGTAATGACCTTGAATATTGTAGGAGTGCACTGAACATACCATGCATCATCGATTTACTCCACAATCACAAGCGACTCCAAGATCGGTTTCCCGTTGTGTCACAAGCGACTTCGAGATTGGTTTCCCGTTGTGTAGGAGCACGGGGATCCTTTTATGAACCGGATTATATTTGCCCCCGTACTTGAAATTTATGTATTCGTCACTGTTCACATTACTTTTAACTTGTTTTAGCTCAGTTATGTTCATTCATCTATGATCAGTTATGTTTTTTTTACGTTAATGAATCATTTGTTTATACTGTTAAAGAACATAAGCCAAGACAAACACACTATTTATTCTTACAAACAAACACGAACGAGAAAACCACATTCATTTAATTGTTTGTGCTCAATTATTTGGCCAATTGGTTTGTTTACAAATCCAATCTAGTTATAGAGTTATAGATATAAATATAAGAACACACGTAGTGTTGTAAATCAAAAGGACGCATGACTATATAATTAACACAACAACAGGTTTGAGGAACGCAATGTACAAGTGATGAAAATCGCATTCAAAGTCTTGAATACTAAGTTTCATTCTGAGTTGTTATGATTTTTTTTCATTTTGAGACGTGGGGGTTAATATAGGTTGAAAAAAGTAGTACATGTTAAGGAAAAAAAAGGAGAGGCTATTTGTATGCTAAATTTAGTACGTGCTTGTGGTTTGACTTTGATTGTTTCTTTAAATATATATTTTCCACCCTAAGACACGTGGTTTGCATTTTTGTTCGTTCTTATTTATTTGTTTACTAGATTTAATCCCCCTATTACGGGTTTGTTTTACATTAATCGATTCTAATATTAATATTAATATATCTTTTTTTTTGAATTTTAATTTATTTATTGTGATGAAAGGGTTCACATATGTAAATGAGATTTTATCATCCAGTTTAAAAGTTATCCAGGTTTGGTGAGATCAATAACCAGTTTATTTTTTACTATAAAATTATTTTTTAATTGTAAATAATATTTACTTTAAAAAAATCAAATATTATTTTTTAGTATATCCTTATTTTATAGTATTTTCACATCAAATATTCGATAAGATTAATTTTTAATTTAATTAGATATTATAAGCCGTTTATGGGCTATCTGGGTTTGGTGAGACCCATAGCTGTGAATTCGTGTCAAATGAACGAGAAACCTCAATTTATAAATAAAGCAATCTGGTGGATTGATAGAATGTAGGGAGCAACCAGAGAGTTTTTAAATATTTCGTTTATATATATATATATATATATATATATATATATATATATATATATATATATATATATAGGTATTTGATCAATTCAGAAGTTCTTTTACAGCGAGAAGTGCGAGAAGTGAATGTGTAACTCCATTAATCCTAATTTCACTCCATTTCATATGTGTAGGTGTGTATATACGTGTGTAGGTACGTATGTTTGTATACGTGTATGTATGTTCGTATGTGTGTAGGTACGTAGGTTTCAATGTGGCTCGGTACATTTGTATGTGTATAGGTAGGTTTGAATGTGTATTAAGACAAAAATACAACAAACCTATATACATGTAGGTAACATCATAAGCAAGGGAGTGAAAAATCATTCATTTCTCGCACTTCTCGCTGTAATATAACTTCTCGTAAGATCCATCCCCTATATATATATATATATGTAAAAAAAATTGTTTCATAAAATGAAAGCTTATTAAAGTTTTTTTTATTTACAATCGTTAACAATATACATAGTATAATATGTTGATATAATTTAAAATTATATTCTTTTCACAAACACGGTTTGTTATTGATTTTTGAATTTCACAAAGTATGCTGTGAAATATATTCTAACAACGTATATTAGTATAATATGTAAATACTTATTTTTATTTTTTTTTAAATGTATATATATAATATAAATAGAGTTTAAAGAAAAATGAATAATTTAATTAATTTATATATATAATATAAATAAAGTGTAAAGGGAAATTAAATAATTGTTAATCTATGACATATATTATTTTTGGAGAGAAAAAACTATGAGGATTAACCACAAAATAACACATGTACATAATTATTTTACTTTATTAAAATAGGTAGATATTTTGATATTTTAGTATAGATGATTAACACCGATTTCTGTTAATTTGAAAGGTATCTAAGTCACAGATTAAGTAATAAACATTCATAAAATCCAAAACAAATAAACATTCAAGATGCATGTCTTACAACATCGTATTACTACATAGTATAGTAGTGATACGACCTTTTTACAAACTCTGAAATTTCTTGAAAGAAAACAGACCAACAAGTTGGTGGGAACTAATTTCACCTTTATTAATTAACATCAAATAACTTGATACCAGCTCATTATTTAGTAATAGCTAGAGAGCTTCAACGGTATATATATATTTCCAACACCATATGGCATGTGATCAAAGTCATATGCTCATACCATGAATAAGCAATGATTTGATATGGCCTATCAACTCTTCTCCTGCTAGCGTGAAATTATCCTTGCCGTTGTACATAACAGTCAGCGTCTGAGTCAAGTTAATCACACGAATTATTAGAGGCATTGAAACATTCTTACACAAGAGGGACTCTAGAGTTAAATCTTTCCATGCATCCTCAATTTGATTGTTCAATATGTCGTGGGCATGTTTTTTTGTGGCACCATATTGCTTCATGTAACTATCAACATTAGATGAGACATGCAGTCTTTCTTTCTCTTCCTGCAAGCATTTCAAAACTTTTAAGAAGACATATAAATGAACAGTTATTTAATTCCTAACATCTGAATACACAAACTCGACGAACCTTCTGGGAGAAAAAGTCGTTCATTAGTCTAGCAATTACACATGATGCTTTTACAAGAGGAGGTTTTGAGAGAGCCCATTTGAATGAATCGTGAGTGACCACATCACCCATGCCAACAAAAGATGTTGCTGTCAGCATTGCATACCCGCTCGTCTTGTATGAAACTGACATATGCTCCTCAGTTGTTGGTATATACCCCTCATTTGCCCATTTCACTTCCATCATATAACCGTTAACAAGCTCTTTCATCTGTATATATATGACGACATGCATGTATATATATATATACAGTCACATGCACCAAAAAAACTAATTATTATATATAAACAACACTGAAACTTACAGATTCTTTGGCATAGCCAATATGATATGTTTGTCCTTCCTTTCCTATGATTTCTTCCATTTCATTGTATACATCCATGAGTATTTGGTATAACAATTTCATGTATTTTGGAAGCTCATCTATGCATTTTGTCGACCACCTTTAAAAAAATGCAATTAATTAACTTTATGGATTAGAAAATTAATATTGGACATGAATGTGTTCGATAGTCGAATTGCATGTTTTTCAGGATATTCATGTAGATAGTTGCGTAAGTACCTTTCGATTGCTTCAGTAAAGATCTTGAGTTCTTCATAAGTACCATAAACATCATATGTGTCGTCAATAATTGCTGTCACTGAAAATACTTTGGCTAAGAAACTTCTGGCATGAGAATATTTTGGTTCAAAGTATACACTAAGTGCCCAAAAGTAACATTCAACCAGTCTATCTCTAGCATAAGGGAAATTCTTCGGGGCATCAAGAGCTTTCCACCACCTACGTACAACAAATTAGTAACCATGTACACGTATATGGTATTTTATTTTTTTTTTCTTTTTCAAACCTTTAAAAGCAACTAAAAAGGGAAGTTGTATACCTGGAGAGGTCGCTAAGCTCCTTCCTGTGCAGTAACTGAAGCAGCTTGAAATCTAACTTGGCTAGTTTAAGTAAAGACTTATTATGGAAATTTTGTTGCTCGTAGAAAGGTATGTAACGCAACGCCTCTAGTCTTGGCAACCTTTTTCGTATCGGTTGCTCTAGTGCATCCTGTATACGGATGGACAACGTAGAGTTGCTCTGAGTAAGATCCTTTGCTATTTTGTTTAGACGGGTTCTTGTAAAAACAAGAGCATCTTCTAGCACTACCTCACCTTTCACTCTCAAATAAGTCGCTTCATATAACTCAAGCAAGTCTTCAACATCACTTGTTAACGATTCCTTAAAACACCCGTTTTCAGTGGCGGACCCAGGATTTTTTGTCGACGGGGTCCCAACTTTTTCGGTTTACAAAATTTTCAGGTCGGTCGTTATTCGGGTCGGGTCGAGACGAGTAACATAATAAAACACGGAAATATGGTGTCATTGGAAACGAGTAAGTAGAAAGAATCTAGATTAGAAACTAGATAGAACATACATTTTTAATTCATTTTTATTCATACTCGAAAAACATAAACATAAGCTATATATATATATATATATATATATATATATATATATATATATATATATATATATATGGTCTTACATAAATAATCAAGACATGAAAAACTAACTCTTACACAAATAAATTATTAATTATAATATACATACATAAGATAATTAATAAAAGAATATGTAAAACCCATGTTGTTATTATATATGTTGGATGGTGATAATGACTATATGAGAGAAACTAAAAAAAACACAAATACCCCAACTAAATAACTAATATTGACTATGATATAAAAAAACAACAAAAACTGAGTATGGAGAGGCTTGAACCTGCAACCTCTCAAAGAAAAACAAGGGAATTTCCACTAGACCAGTTTAGCCTTAATAGTATGGGTTCCAAGTATTAATTTTTATGGGGTCCTTACAAAATTTAGTATACCGTCTCTAAGTATTTTTTAAAAAACATTGGTGTCCCGGGACCCCGATGAGACCTATGTAGGTCCGCCCCTGCCCGTTTTCATCTTTAAATTCGTTAAAAATATCTGTTTCAGTTAATACTAAATATCATTAGCCTCTCTTTTTTCATAATTATAGTGTTATAGATACTGATCTAACTATTTGTGCTTACTCACCACATGATACATAGAAGCCTTGTTGTCTTAGGATTCGAAACCAAAGAGAAGGGTTTTCACCCTTCCATTCATCACCATATGCATCATAAATATGTTTCAAGGCTTTGCCAATTTCTTCTTCAAAATGATACTCTATGCCAAGACGTTGGATTGCATCAATCAGTTTTAACAAATTCGCGTGTTCAGTTTGAACATCTAAAGATGACAATATAACTTTTCTTATATCTTCTTTCAAGTCGTTGACACTTCGTTCCATCCTAAGATTTGCAACTGTGTCCTACATTCAAACAATATTAACCATTTTTAATTACATACTATTAAATAAACACAATAATTGTTTTTTTCTGTAAAGTTATTTGTACCTCTTCATAGGTGAGAAATTGACCCCCCCAAACACTGGGAGGAAAGTTGGCATTGGGACGAATTACTTCCTCTTGTTTGATAGACATGCTTAAAGAAAAGTTTGAATCTTTATGAGGGAGCTCAACACTATTTATAGAGCTGATAGCCTGATATTTATGAATAAATTGTACATTTTTTATAACCTTTACTTGTATATCAAATTTCATTTTTCGTCTATAAATAATAAACAAATATAACAGAAAAAAACGTTTTCACATGCTGTAATAGTATTTCCACAAATTGATGTTTGTGTATTTCCACAAATGGGCACTCATGGAAGTGTGTTGGGGGGGGGGGGGGGTTGGGTGTGTGGTGGGGGGGGGGGGAGATGTTTGTTGGTGGTAAAAAGAAAATTACTAGTAGAAAATACGAGCACTAAAGAAAAAACGAATATTATGAGAAACATTTATGGGGTCAAATGTTGAACCCTTGAATTATGCATCGTGAATTTGACTTGTTCTTCTCATTCAATAGTGACTTGGTTGAAGACTCTTTGATGCACCATCATTATGGTATCAATACTCTCGCGTCCTTGTCCTTAAGGACAAGATCATTTCCCCATGGTGTTCTCCATTCTTGGCGTACAACGGCGTTAGGGGCTATCTCAATGTAGTGCCACGATGGTCACAATTCACGTGTGTTGGTTGTCTTTGGTTCCTCATTGGTCAATGACACAACTTGGGTGTTGTGCGAGTTTTTGTGGATGAGATTTTTGGTAGGTGCACGTGCCGAATTACGGGTTGGTTTGGGTGACATAGATGGTAGTGTGGTGGAGGGAAATATGAATGTTGATTGTTATGTTTTCTAGAAGTTACAAGCACTGCACTTTTGGTAGCCATGACCTTTTCGAAAGGCGGTGGATTAGAACCGACGGTGGTATCGTTTGTGAAATTAGAATAGATGGATAATGGTTTGGGATTGATGACAATAACCAAATTGGCTTGTATATCAAGTTCATGTGTATTTGTGGTGGTGATATGGATGAATGATTTGGTTGTAGTTTTGGCTAATGCATCGATTATGGCTTTGGTTTGCTCAAACTGAACATCGGCCAGGATGGTGAGCCAGTTTGCTCAAACTGAATGTCAAAGATTGCTCTTTGTAGTTGTTGACGAGGGTTTTGCTAATAAAGCGATCGATTCCGCGACCGTCGGTTTTACACGACTAGAAGACATGATAGTAGCTAGAGGATATGGGTTCGGGAATGAAAGCATCAATTGATACAGTTTATTTGAGCAACCACTCTCTAAGAACATAATAGATTAAAGAAGAGACTAAGACATTTTTATTCATCCATAAAAGAAAATTACTAATAGAAAACACGAGCATTAAAGAAAAAACTAATATCATGAGAAACATTTATGGAGTCAAATGTTGAACCCTTGAATCATGCATCGTTGACTTGACTTGTTCTTCTCATTCAATAAACAATCCCCGAAGGCCAGTCCACATATACTTAGTGTTAATGATCGACTAATAAAAAAATACATAATTTTCGAGTAAATGTAGAAGACAGAAGTGAGCGACCATCCAAGTTCTATATAATGTAAAGAAAACAAATCTGCCACCGTGTTACGTAAAGTATTATTATTATTATTATTATTATTATTATTTAGTTTTTATGTTTTGGATCAGTTTTGTCATTATGTTTCATTACGGGGTTTGATGTACTTATACCCCACTGATATTATGAAACGATTGAATAAACTTTGCAAATTCTCATATTCTCTAAACTTTCTCTTTTAGCTTGTTTTATCCTAATGTAAGGCCCCGTTACCGGTAGCCCTATTTTGGTGTTGGATATACTCATAAACGCAGTTCTAAATTCAGAGTTAATTAAAACTTTCGCTGAATAACATAAAACATCAATAGTTGTTACAACCATTCATAACTTGTCTTTAAAACATACTTAAAACATGTCTTTTAGTTCAAACGTTAACGATTAAATCTTCAGATGCCAACTTCTTTATTCATCCGCACGTGTTTCCCTTCAAGCCAGCTGTTTCATCCTACTCACCTGCGTGCATACTAAAAGTCAGCTACGCTGAGTGAGTTCTAGTTAATCATACCACATACAACATATTCATAATTTCATACTTTCATACGTACCCCATGCTTTTATACTTTCGTTTATACTTACTTACTTACTTTTTCCTTTCATATTCATACTTTACGTTATAAAGAGTATTTCGCCCTATAACCTTCGCATATATTATTAGGGTATGCAATCCGTTAACCTTCGCATATATTATTAGGGTATGCAACCCTTTAACCTTCGCATATATTATTAGGGTATGCAACCCTTTAACCTTCGCATATATTTTTAGGGTATTCAACCCTTTATCCTTCGCATATATTATTAGGGTATGCAACCCTTTAACCTTACCTTACCTTTCATTATCATAACCATACATTTAATACCATACACAACGTAATCGTACATACTCCCTTATTCACATACACATATCATGCATACTACACTATACTTGCCTTGACAATACGTGCAATATCCGAAGGTCGTTCACGTACTGCCAAGCATACATACATAACTATCACAATCGTCATTAAGACATACACTTACCATTTAAGGTAAGTGTATTAACATTCACATCGAGTATGCATACAGCCCTGAAAACATAACAAGGAAATGGGGCTAGAAACTCATCTGAATGTGGTTACGTTCACCGTTTATGGTAATCCCTTTCTTGAGCTGTGCACGACTAACTGTATAACAATTACACGTATCAAATAACTATTACTACTCGTATCGTATTTCTATCTTTATATGACCCATAACGAACGGGGGTCCGGGGGCAGCGCCCCTGGCAGCGGGGTTCTAGGGGCGGTAGCCCCTAGCGAGGTCCAAGGGGCAGAGCCCCTGGCTGGGGTTAAGCTGTTAGGTCAGCTTGGAAAAATTTTATTTAAATTAACTATCTTAACACATTTTTCAGTAGGGTTTTAATTCATTTCTCAGCGAACTTAACTTTTGGCGAACTTAATATTAAGCGAATTTAACATTTAGCGAACTTATATACACGCGAAGTTATATACAAGCGAACTTAGCATGTAGCGAAGTTGGCCACCAGCGAACTTATGTAAGCGAACTTGTATTAGGCGAAGTTCACAGTAGGCGAACTTAAGGACTGGCGAACTTGCTATGCTTAGCGAACTTGCTGGGCGAACTTACTGGGGGGCAAAGTTAACAGCAGCGAGCTTAGCTGTGGCGAAGTTGCCCAGCTGCACCCTTGTTCGTCCTTAACCCCTCCATAATTATCTCTGTTACAACGCGAATTCTTGGATATGATTCTAACCAACTCGCGATCATTCCTATGATCTTTTTCGGGTAAAACTTGGCCCGTAAAGACATAAAGTTTGGACCTTTAAGTTCAAAAACGTTCAATACAAGATCTACGGTTTATCTTAAACGAACCGTACATGTTTATGGGTTTATTAGGTTCGTCCTAGCATCAAGTTCGCTACTTTACGTTTCGTTTAGACCCGATCTATTATAGTTTCAAGTTTCATGGAAAACCGTCTATAAAAACATGAACTTTAAGATCGAAATCATACCTTTATGTGTTCGGTTTGCTTGGTTATCTCGTATCTAGCTCGTATATTGAAGATCTAATAATGGTTGGCTTGATCTTTGGACTCGAATCCCGTTTCACTCTCAAGGCCGTATGTAAGGTGGTGTGTGTGTGTTTGGAGTGTGTAGAGATTTGGATGAAAGGAAATGAGGATTTAGGGTTTTAGGGTGGTTTAAGGAGGTATTTATACTCCTTAAGGCCCATGGACCTAAGGCCATTACCCTAGATCCATCTTAATTAATCCAAGTCCATGATCCTTTCTTGTTTAATATTAATTAGTCATTAACACACGAAAACCTAACACAACTTTCTTTATTTAATATTAGAATATTTTTAGGATGTTACACCTAACAAGGGTATCATAGAACTCATCGATCCCTATCAGATTCAACTATGTCTACACACAGTAAAGAAATGAATAAATCTATCAAAGACCATGACAAAGCAATCGCAGATATCCAAGCAACTCTAGCAACAATGATGAAGCAACAAGACCAATCAATGAAGCAACAAGAATAACTCCTACAACACATCAAGGACCAATCGTTTTCCGGGAGCAAGGCAGACGGCTCCTTCAGCAACGGTTCTTTCGATGAAACATGTACTAAAACTAATCGCCCAATGCGAATTGGGAAGGTAGAGTTCCCTCTGTTTTTAGGGGAGGACGTGGAAGCATGTATCTACAGGTGTGAACACTTTTTTGGCTTAGATGAAACCCAAATAACATAAAACTGAGATGCACTGTTGTTCACTTGGAGGGAGATGCTATACAATGGTATCGGACTTTCATGAAAAGTCGTGGGGTTTACCGTCGTTGAATTCCCCTGGGAGGATTATGTGTTAGCCATCTCTACTCGGTTTTCAATGCTATGTTCGAAGACCCTTTGGAGGGGATTACTTGTCTTGAACAAGGCGACTCGCTCCCCGATTACAACAACGTGTTGCTCTCCTAAACAAGGTAACTCTAAGTGAGACACAAGCTGTTAGCTTATATCTGAATGGGCTCAAACCAGAAATTCGTGGACCGGTTAAGTTGTTTAAACCTAGTACCCTGCACGAGGCATACGGGCTGGCAAAAATTTAGAACCTCAACAATGCCACCTTGGATAATAAATTCAAATCGGCTAAAGGGGGTTAAACTACCCCAAATACAGTAACGAATCGAGCCGAGTGACTCCTTCCATTAACGCTGCCAAGTTACCAATATTACCGATGTAACAACTCCGACATATCCAAAATTTAATATTTATTTCGATGTTCTGGAAGTCTTATCGCAGTTATCGAGTGTAATTATTATTATAATATTATTTTTTAATTAATTATTTATCATATAGTTATAAACTTTCGATTTTATGGAAAATATAACCCCAAACTTAAACTTTTATCCTTATTTGTTTCCATCATCTTACTCCAGGGTCTAAATGGTAAATTTTATATTATAACCCATTAAAGAAATCCAGACCCGTTTACCCAGACCCGTATTGCAAACCCGATTCCAAATTTGAGATTTCTTGGACCTCAATACTCGTTGTGAATATGGAAATTGAATCAAAGACACGTTATACATGCCTAATTTGAGCAAACTGACATCTCAATTACGTCATATGAATCATAAACGAATCTGCATATGATAATACACCTAGCCGACCCTAACCTACTCCTTTATACATATAAACGATTGTAAAAATTCAATTAAACCTGCAGCTATGATCCTTATACCAGCGTCCTTTGAAGCCCCCAACGAATTATATTAACACTGTTGTTTTAATCGTGTTCTTGACCTCGCTAAGCCGGCCATGTTTTCTGTCTGATTAACCGCGTATGTTCATCGTTCGAGGTAATTCTTGTTATGGTTTTGATCGCGACATCACGTTCTATCTTAACCCCATGGTTAATTTGATTCAATATAATCGATTTGATCAATTCAGATTCTAGGGTTTGCTCAATCAAATTGTTATGATCTGCTGATGTTTTTAATTTATGGAAACTAATTCTTAATCACTTGAAGCTGGTAGGCCAGTTGGTTAAACATCTTGGCTATGGGGACAGAGATCACGGGTTCGAACCTCTGCCATCCCGTTTCCTATTATTTTTGGTAAATGTTTATTAAAATCATTTTTTTTGTATAATAATAATAATAATTATTATTAAATAAATTACTTTATTAAAAACCGGCTTTGTAATACTCACGCTTTCATTCATATATATACATAAAGGTGTGTGTATATATTATAACTTAAAAACTAATGTTTTAATGAATATATAAATCAAGTAAACTAATTTTATAAAACTACAAATAATATATATTAAGTTGTGTTTTTATAAACTAAAATAATTATTTTGTATGATCTTATATATATTTTTATACATTATTTAACTAGTTGTTGTAATAAATATCGTACTTTACTTAGCGTATCCGTTTGCTCTTATTTCTCGTTAGGCTGTAACGTTCGCGTTTGACTGATCCCTCATTCTCATTATTTTAATCATCTTTTGTTCGTCTTTGAGGTGAGTATTGCACTCCCCTGTTTTACTTATTTTAACCTTTTTGGGGACATATGCGTAAATAATATTTCTTACATATACTTATACTCAAAACTGCAACTTTGTCTTATGTGTTAACAACTTATACCTTACTTGTTTATGTGCTTATTTGCTTTGTATGCTTTCGCATTCGGAGAGGTCCAACATTATCTCAGTCTAGTATGATAATACGCCAGCCGTTAGCCTTTGTGCTTCTCGACATCTCAGTTATACTTGCTCATTTGGTTAATTTGTTATTCTCATATGACTTTTTGCAACTACATATTTTTGTTATATATACTATATGTACAACTAAACTGGTGTGTTTCTCACTCAACATGTGTTGTTGACAAAACTTTATTTTATACACATATGCAGGTTGGTGAAGACTTAGTGAAGAATTTAGCTAGAAGAATATTTTAATCAAGAATATAAAATTTGTATTGTTGTATGAATTATGTACTTGTTTGTATTTGATTTATCTGATAATTGAATTCAATTAATAGATATTGTCATTTAAATATTGTGCATGATAGTACCTTTGAAAAGTTGTGAGCAATCCGTCCGCCCCGGAATTTCCGCCGTAGGTTGGGGTGTGACAACCGACTTCTAATACCCACCTCATCGGTGCGACAACCGCTAAAACAGGGGCCAAGGTTTAGAGGTGGCTCGCGAGTAAGGAGTTGGAACTTAAACGTGCAAATGGTGAATGTTTTTGGTGCACGAAGAAATTCGTGCCATGTCACAAGTGCCCAAAAACTCAATTATATGTGATTGAAGTTGAAAACGAGGAACCAGTCAAAATAGAAGATGAAACATTCTATGAGCAGGAGCCAAAAGAACTGCTGATTTCTATTCATGGGTTACCGTCTTTTTCGAGTATGCGAGTTAAAGGAGCAATGGATACGAGACAACTCCGCATTCTTATTGATTCTGGGTCGACTCACAACTTCCTCTATGTCAAGTTGGCTAAACGCTTACAATGTCTGGTGAATCCAATCCAGTCTCTAAGCGTGAGCGTTTCCGATAGGAAGGAATTGTAGTGTAACCAAATAGGGATGAGCACGGTACCGTACCGGTACCGAAAATACCGATCCTTAAAATCACTAATTCTTGGTACCGATACCGGTACCGAAATATTCTGTTCGGTACCGGTACGGTATAGGTACCGGGACGGTACCGGGATTATACCGGTACCGAGGGTAAAAAATCGGGAAATACCGGTACTGAACCGTACCGATCCCGATACTTAAAACTTTGGTACCGATTCGGCACCGACGGTACCAAATCGGTACCCATTTCGGTACCGGTACCAATTTTGCTCATCCCTATAACCAAATATGTCCAGAGTTCCAATGGACGATGCAAGGGCGTTGGTTCACAACCGAGGTATTGTGTTTACCGCTAGAAAACTATGACATGATTCTTGGCATCTAATGGCTCTTGATATTGAACGATATCTTATGGAATTTAAAAAAAAATGACGATGCAATTTACTGTGGATGGGGAGAAGTGTGAATTTAAGGGAATAGAAAATAACAGGCTTATGGTGTGTTCACCGGAAAAGTTGGGGTCTTTACTACAAAAACAAACAAATGAGTCCAACCAATTATTTACCTTGCACTTCAATGTAAGTAACCAGGTGCAACAGTATGGTTCTAAGGTGTTCCTAGGAAATACTCAAGGCATTTGGAACGAATTGTTGGCAGAATTTGAAGACGTCTTCCGGGTTCAATCGTTGCTTCCGCCACCTAGGAGTTTCAACCGCCTGTTAGTCAAAAACCGTATCGCTATCCAGTGATACAAAATGATGTGATCGAAAAGACGACTAAAGAGATGTTACAAGCCGGGATTATAAGAAATAGCCAAAGCCATTTTGCAGCACCTGTGGTGTTAGAGAAAAAAAAGATGGGCAATGGAGGATGTGTATGGACTATCGTCGGTTAAATGAGGCAACGGTAAAATATAAATTCCCGATACCACTAATAGAAGAGCTACTAGATGAACCTTGGGGTGCCACAGTTTTCTCGAAACTGGACTGTTGGTGCATAGATGTCAGTAGTTCATATGTATAAAGTCTGTAATCGAGTCTGTAATATTGTTTATGTAATTGTTTGTTTAGAAGCGAAGTTGTTGACAAGTTCGCTTAGGCGAACTTGTTAACCAAGCGAAGTTGTTGACAAGTTCGCCTAGGCGAACTTGTTGAACGAGCGAAGTTATAGACAACTTCGCCTGAGGCGAAGTTGTCGTGTATTTAAGTAGTTTACTGTTTACAGTTTAAGGTTAATCGGTTGGTCAGTTTGTGCTTTGGTTGATCGAGTTCAGTTTACGTGAGTCTATTGACGTGAGTCTGTAAGTAACACGGTTTGAGTTATCAATATAACGTGAGTTTTGTTCGTATCGTGTGTACGTGTGTTTGTGTGATTATATTCTACGTCCGTAACGATCTACACAGGGATTCCGCACCTGTGTACATCGGGATATCTCGTGTGATCCGTCCGGGGAACCTACATGTGGTATCAGAGCCTTAGGCTCTTATGCTATGGTTCGAGATCTGCGTTTTGGTGTTTCTGGCACGTTTCTGTGCGTTTCTGGCCGAACAGCGCCGCAGGCGAAGTTATTGTTCATCAGGCGAAGTTGCCGTCACTGTTCGTAGGGTTTAAGCGAAGATATAAGGTCTGGCGAAGTTATGGACAGGAGAAGTTATGAACAGGCGAAGTTGACTTTAGGCGAAGTTGACTTCTCGGCGAAGTTATAGCCAGGCGAAGTTATAGCCAGGCGAAGTTATGGACAGACGAAGTTAACTTTAGGCGAAGTTAACGAGAAAAAAAAAAGAGTATTTTGGTGTTTTCGTCTGTATGGCCAGGTGTACACGATTATTGTGAGACCGGAGATGTTGTTCCGTCAACGAGTGAAACTTGTTATCTCTGGGTCTTACGTGTGAACAAATACGTGTCAACTCTGGATATGGAGTTGAGTTTGTGAATGGGATATTGATTGAAACTGGATATTGACACATATTTGGGTGTTTGTGGGCAATGAAATTGTTGTTGTTCGAGGTTGACCAAATTGAAGAAAGTCAAATTGAACTGAAGGTTTTTGTCATTACTGGATTGCGGTCAGAGCATATTATTTATGTTATTTTCAAGGCGTTCGAGAATTGGATCCTGAAACGTGATGCTTATTTATTAGAGTGAAAATTCTGGAACAAGTTGGATTTAATCGGGAACTAAAGTGTTTATGTTCTTGATCGTTATCCCTGGAGATTGAAGATGCTTCGGATTAATTAATGGTCATGTGTTAGATTCTGTCAAGGCGGTTTTGTGATGAAATTGATCACTTGATGTTGAGTAGTTGAAGATTAAACCTTATCGTATGCCGACGAGTTGGTGAAGTTGTGGAGGAAGCCCAACTTCACGTGTTGGTGAAGTCAGATGGACTCACGTGATTGGTTGAGATGATCTATTGGCACGAGGATGCATGCATTTCAAAGACCTCAATCGTTATAGTCGGAGAAGCTTACACTGAAGGGGAGATCTGATATGGAAGACGCTGGGTGATTGGTAGATTTGTGAAGCTACAGGACAGTTTCAGACACGGCTGGTTGAAGAGCAAACAGAAGATCATCAGTTAAGAGGGAGTCTGTTGGTACATGTTTTGTAACAGATGATCTTTCGTGTTTGTTAGAATTGAGAGCAACGGTCAAAGGGGAGTCTGTTGGTGCATTTTGTGACCGTCGCTATGCAATTCTGACCAGCGGAGACGCTATAGGCGAAGTTAGAACAACTTCGCCTTAGGCGAAGTTAAGAACAACTTCGCCAACGGTGAAGTTTGGAACAACTTCACCTGAGGCGAAGTTATAACAACTTCGCCTTAGGCGAAGTTAAGAACAACTTCGCCTACTGGCCCAAGCCCAAGCCCGTGAAGTTTTTATCTATATATTTATGTGTCTTGTTTAGATTTGTATCCAGTAATTCAGTGAGTTTTGTGTCCAGTTCAAGTAGAGAGAGAACAAACAGAGAGAGAGTGTCGTTAGGGACGACCCGATGTAGAGCTCACCTCGGGTCGGACGTGTTTCTGTTTATGTTACGGTATGTAACGTGTTTGTTTAATGATTATTATATAAGAATCTGCAGATTTGTTTATCCTGTTCTTGTATTTGTTCGTGTATTTGTTCGTGTACGTGTTTGTGTTCTTCATCTATTACACCATTAACGAGTCTAGGAGGATTCCGCACTCCTAGACCTCGTGCGGATCTCGTATCGATCGGCGACGCCCCCGGGGGGGGGGGACCTACACCATTAACATAGTAAAACTAAACACATTGACATACGTCATCATTTCATACGGGATTGTGCTGAGAAGAAACTAATAATTCTTGAAAAGGTGGATATGCTTGATAATTTCGCTGATTTATACACTAAAGCGTTTGACAAATCCAGATTTCAAAACCTTATTGAACTGAATGAGATGATCAATCCCGAGTAACCATGTTTTTCTTGTGTTATTTAAAAAAAAAAAAAAAAAAGGACGTCACTAATCGCTTAAAATTATGTCGGTTACATTAGTTTGAAGGACTTGTCTTCGGATATGTTTTGGTCCTCATTCTCTACTTGTAGATTTTGAGGATAGCCATTAACCAGATTACTGATAGTGGCCGGGGCAGTTTATGATGAGTTTTTCGTTCTTTCGCTTAAAATTAGTCGATCATATTTAGTTAGAAGGACACATACTAGTATGTGGTCGGTCCAGTTGATCCTTTGGATCTTCGGGATAGCCGTTTACCTGAAGACTTTGTTTTGATCGGGGCGATTTTTTGTTTAAATTTTGAAAGAAGTAGGGGAAATGAAATTATTTTTCAAGTCTGTTACTTCGTAAGAAGTTCGTTAGCTATGTTAAACGGAAAATTGATCCAACCTTGGAAAATGATAGTATACTAATTCTGTGTGCTTAGCTAGTGAAGTTATTAGGCTTAAAAGGCTTTAGGACAGCCATTGTATGTCATGGTAACTTTTTATGGTGCGTAAAAGTAGATGTGATACAAACTAAATTTACTTGATTTTATGTGGAAACTCCTTAAGAGTTTTGCGTGTCTTCATGTATATCTTTCCGAATGATAGGCAGAAAAGCGATTACCCAGTCATACACGAGCCCATGTGTGTTCTGATTCCCGTGAAGATAGAGTGTCAAGATACTGTAGTGATCCAGATACGGGACTTGCAGTTAATTTCTACTTTGAAGTCTATGTTTATTTAAAAAAAAAAAATTTAATAATATATATATTTGGAGTTATTGAAACATATTAGTGATGATAATATCAAGACTTCACAATCTTTGAGTAAGAGAGTAGAACGGGAAGCAGATCAAGAATATTTACAACTTAATCAGACACTATGGGTCGAAGTCAATTCGGGGTGACTTGGGGAAAGCCAAATACGCTTTGAGGATAGATAGGAGGCATCAATATTTCTGAGTTGTTGCCCATTTAAATTTTAAGGATTAATTGAACCTAACTCGTATCACAGAAACGATGAAAACCATCTTAAGTATATTACCTACTTATAACCTGTCTCTATATGTCATAATACAGCTAAACACGGATCTATGTGACAGTCACGTAGTTAGTATGATTCCTGTTCGGATCTTTTCTAAAACGTAGCAGTCCCTAGCAAGACTGAAATTTGATCCCTTATACTTTAAATTTTTTAAGTTTTTGTACTTAGAGAGTTTTATGATTTTTTATCTGGTTACTTAGAATTGATCATGTTATTTATTTCTTCTTGGAAAGTTTTATAACTTAATTGGAAAATTGTTAAAATTATAAGGTTTGATTTTGTAAATATATAGGCGATGTTGTTGAACAGGCGAAGTTGTGGTTAACTTCGCCTAGGCGAAGTTATCTGTAACTTCGCCTGTATAACTCCGCCCATATAAAAGGACTTTCAACAGTCAAATTTTTCATTATTTTCAGCGAACTTATATCCACAGTTACACATTCTCCGGCGAACTTGACATTTAACCTCGATTAAGTGTTTTTATTCCGATTTTTCCACCGATCAAAGGTTCGGATGTTGTTTTATCATATATTATTAGGTCGTTCATGCTAATCAAGGGTCGTTTCGACCCGGTTATTAACCTCGAACCGTCGGACCTTCAAACCGATTTCCAAAACTTGTTGTCACGTGTTAATCACCATACCAATCGTCAACATGTCCTTAAAAAGCTTGTTTTAAGGGTCCTTAATCGTCTAAACTAGCCGAAAACATCAACTGCACGTTGTTCCATGAATCTCACTTCGCCGATTCAGATTCAGGCGAAGTTAGGGTTTAGGCGAAGTTATCCGTAACTTCGCCTGGAGCTTAAGTTCGCCTGAGGCGAAGTTATCCGTAACTTCGCCCGAAGCTTAAGTTCGCCTGAGGCGAAATTATCCGTAACTTCGCCCAGAACTTAAATTCGCCTGAGGCGATGTTGTGATGAGGCGAAGTTAACTTTAACTTCGCCTAAGATCAATTTTACTTAGTTTTAATTAGACGATCTTAAAGCTGAAGCGAAGTTGTTCCCAACTTCGCCTCAACTTTAACTTCGCCTATACAGAGTTTATCACAACTTCGCTCATGGTAACAAAGCGAACTTTTGCTATGTCTTTGTGTCGTTCTAACTTGGTTAGTTTGTTGCAGATATGGCTGCGATAGCGGGTGCTGGTGGTGCAGGAGGCGATGATGGTGACAATCAGAGACAGTTTTTCCCGGGTCACAATATGTACATCACTCTTTACCCGGAGGCGAGCGGTGTGGACGACTACCGCGAGATTATCACGTTCCTCCTGCGCTCGAGGATTTTTCACGCGATTACCAACACGTTGCCGATATCTCTACCGAACATCGAAGACTTCTGGGAGACGGTAGAATATGATTGCCGTGTTGAGCCCCCGGTGATGAGAGCTACGGTGAACAATCAACAGGTTCAGTTCAACTCTGAACAGATCCGGGTGGCGCTTCGGTTCGGAGACGAGACTCGAGACGATCCAACTGAGTTCGTCGCTCCTTTTCGTGATGGAGCATTTCTTCGAATGGGCTACTCTGGTCCATTAGGAGACACCCAGAGGAGGAAGAGTTTCCTTCTAGACCAGTGGCGCTTCCTTATGCACGTCATGATCGTGTGCATGTCGGGGAGGAAGGCGGGCACAGACGGTATGGGTGCGACCATGCAGTCTGCCATGACTGCACTGACCTATAACAAGCGTTATAGTTTCAGTCAAATGGTCTTTTACGAGCTTGATAGACAAAGACGGGCGATGTCTCGGGAGCGGTTCATCATGTACCCACGTTTTTTACAGATGATTTTGAACCATGTAGCTCCGGCTCTACCTCAGAGACGCCCGATCAGATACGTCGAATCAGTGAGCAAACGTATCTTTGCTCAGTGCCGCACGTCAAGTGCGAGGAGCAATCCTGAACGTCGTCCCAGGCATACTCCTCTATTTGGGTTTTTAATCAACCCAGAGTATGTTCCTGCTGGCGGGGACGAGTTCAGAGATCCTCAACCGCGACAGGCAAGAGCAACTCAAGCTGTTCCTGCTCCTGCTGTGCCTGTTGCGTCTACTGCAGAGGATATAGACCTTGACGCTGTTTTTGGAGGTCAAGGCTATTTTGATATGGATCATGTGGAAGAGGTGCAAGTCTCAGCTGCACAAAGTTTGGGTGTGAGTATGACTAGAGCAGCTACGTCGATGGCTGACTCCGATCTAGATGAGATTATGAATGAGGGGAGACGGTTGATGGTGTCTCGAGAAAGAACGATTGGGAAGAGGAAGAGAACAGAGGATGATGATGAGTCGGAAGAAGAAGAAGACATACATAAGCTGATTAGAAGATCTAGACGGGAGAGGACAGGTGCTGGCATGGGAGCTGGAGAGACTTCAAGGACTGTACGATTTGCTCCGGCCGCACTGTCTGGTATGTCCATTGTTCCTTCTTCTGTACAGGTGACGAGTACAAGCGCTGCGGATGTTCCCGTGGTGGCTACATCAACGGCTGGCATTCCATCCACCGCTACCATCCAGACGTCGACTCTGGAGATCGTGTCTCTACCACTGCCAACGCTTACTCAATCGGTGGTAGCTGCTCGTTTTGTGGAGTCAACGGTCGTCACAGCTGCAGGGTTATCAGGTATGGTACCACCTGCGGTTACGCCTGCTTCTGGAGTCTCGCCTTCGCCAATGTCAGACACAGAAAGGATAGCTTCACTAGAGCGGATCGTGGCAGAACAGTCGAAGACTATTCAAAGCCTAGTGGAAGCAAATCAACTACAGGCATCCCTCCTGGTTGAGCACGGGAAAATCATAGATGAAATGTTGCCGCGATTTCCGGAGTTCAACAAGCTCACTTCTTTAGGTCAAAAAGTTGGTTAAGTATGGAGTATTGTTACGTTAAGTATTATTATTATTATTATTATTATTATTATTTAGTTTTTATGTTTTGGATAAGTTTTGTCATTATGTTTCATTAAGGGGGTTTGATGTACTTTGTAAGGGGATTAATACCCTACTGATCTTATGAATCGAGAGAATAAACTTTGCAAATTCTTATCTTCTCTAAATTTTCTCTCTTAGCTTGTTTTACCCTAACACACTGTTGTTCAACTTTATATATATTTATATATTGTTTTTAGTTTTTTATTTGTGTGTTTTGATTTCTTTTAAAGTAAATATGTTTTTGAGTTTATATCCATTAATTTATTGAGTTATATAAAACTGATAATGATTGAATCTTTTGTTTAAATTTGTGTTTTGACAGATGTTATGAAACGATTTTATAAATGAGACTTTGGATCTAGTTTAGCTGATTTAGATAATCTTTTTTTGGGATTTCGTCGATGGGAAAAGAATATGGATTATCATCATTAAAGATGAGACACGGAGAAAGTATTGGCTTAATGGATGTTGCCAACCACATTAGCATAATTTCTCAAAAAGAAAAGATGGGGAGCAACCAACACCGAATGAGCGCTAATTTTTCCTGCTTCATCGAATTTGTGTGTAAAAGACTTGAATCCATTGAATTTTATAAGCCTGATCCTATCAAATGGTTAATTTGTTTGAATCTCATTTGATGTTTTGATGAAGAAGATGGAACCTGGAAATGGAAACGTGATTGGATATGAAGTAGATAGTAGACAAACTTTGAACTGTTGAGATTGTGAATTAAAAAAATCTCTCATAGCATGTTCTTTATCCAATATTGTTTTTTTTTTCCGAACGGTGACTTTCACAGTTAAGTTAACTCACTGCGCGAACACGTCGCGCCCCGCCACCCCACTCAGGCCAACTATGTTGACATGATCGGGATCCATGCTGGCATCCGAGTTTGGCTTGGCGTTCCCGGTAAAACCCAGTTGGCTCACCCCTTCCGAAGGCACGACGGGTTTTATTAATGATCTGGTAAAATCCGGTCGGAATCAGTATTCGAACCCGGGACATCCGGGTCATCCATCATGTTCCTGACCATTGGGGCAAGCACCTCTGATTTTTATCCAATATTGTTAATTTGACCACGTTATATTGAGGATTATTAAAATAATAAATAATCATGCATTTTGCTATTGTTTGTGATATTCTATAGGAAGTTTTCGAAATAGGAAAAAATATTTACAACATATGAAAATAAAGACTGATTCCTGCAATTTTCTTAGTTTAAATTTGTAATTAACTTTCTTGATTAGAAAAATATTGGACATGAACGTGTTCGAAATTCAATAGTCGAATTGCATGCGTTTTTCAGGATGTTCATGTAGATAGTTGCATAAGTACCTTTTGATTGCTTCAGTATAGATCTTGAGTTCTTCATAACTAATGGCAGACATTTACCTAAGGTGTAGGTGTCGGCCGACCCCTGTGAAAAATCTTTTTAAATGTAAATATATGTTAATATATATGTTAAAATCTCAATCGACCCATATGAAGTTTTAACACCGATCCTCTTTCAACCCCTGTGAATTTTTTTCCTAGGTATGCTAGTTCATAAGTTCCGTAAACATCATATGTGTCGTCAAGAAACGATGTAAGTGAAAATACTTTGCCTAAGAAACTTCTGGCATAAGAATATTTTGGATTATATAGTATATAGTAAGTGCCCAAAAGTAATATTTAACCGGTCTATTATTTCTAGCATGAAGGGAAATTGTTTTCGGACATCAGACCATATGTAGTCATAAAGCTCCACTACTAAGCATTATGTGTCACGTGACGCCTAGTCAGAATTATGGTTTTTTACAAAAACAGACTGTAGTCATAACTCTCCACCCCCAGGCATTATGCGTCACGTGGCGCCCAGTCATTATTAATTTTATTTGTTTTTTTAAATACTAAATCATTTAAATAAATTAACATCAAATTAAAAAAATTCATTAAACTTCCAAATAAAAACTAAATTAAAAAAAATACATCAAATTAAAGAAATTACATAAATAATACTAATAAAACTAAAACTTATTTAAATTTTTCTAAAATTTTCGCTCGTCGAGTGACTTTTAGAGATTGGACTATCGGGTCGTCTTCGGATAGCTCGTTTGATAAAATCTTGATGTCTTTGTCCATTTCATTCCTCCTAAGTAGGTCGACGGCGTCCAAATTTACTTGAAGTCGTTGGGTTCCAAGTTCGTGTAAATCTTAGAGTCGAGAGTTCATTAATTTGAATTGGCTTTTCAATTCGGGATTCGAACCCGTTGCCGACGACGAAGCGGCCCCTTTCCCCTTTCCTTTGCCTTTGGTTCTTCTACCCCCCGGCCGAGGCATCTCGGTAGTATTTACAGGGTCATTATCGCTTAAGTTGAAGTTTCGAGCGTCGGAACGGGGCGTGTCTGGATCAACCGAAGACGATGTTTTAGACCTTTTTTTTACTCGGGCCACCGTCGGCTTCGGCTTCGGCATCCAACACCAACCCCCATTTTGGGTGATGTCTCAATAGGTCTTTCCAAATGCCAAAGTAGTTGAAGGTCCCGCCGACCTTATGTTGAAACTCAACCAACGCGTTTTCCATGACTTCCGCGTCCGACGCTACTCCTAGTTCGATTCATCCGAAAGAAAACCGTATGGAAAGCCATGCATTTGCTGTTTATGTCGCCCCATTTCGACAGTAACGAATCTTTTTCTCGAAGCGAGTCCCTGCCAAGGTTGTGAAACCTCCCTATAATTTTGTGCCAAAATACCCCCGCTTTTTGATATTTCGCTTAAAAAATAAAAACATTACAAGTTTAATGTTTGTTATAAGAAATTTTAAAAAATATATATGTATTTTAAAAACCTACCGCATTTGGCATCTTCCGATATCTGGCACCAAGCACGAGCACATAGTACGCACTCGTCGCTACTCCACGCTATCACCGTGTTTTCTCGAACGTCCGCGTTGGCTCGAACCGCCTACGGTCTCCGAGACGGGTTGTGTCTCCGGCACGAACTCGACCTCGGGTTGGGTCTCCGGGGCGGGTTTGGAACCCGAACTGGCAAAAATGTTTGTCACTGGGTTTTGGAAACCGGGCACCGCGTTTGGCATAGAGTTTTGTAGAAGTGCAAAGTAGGCGGCCATTTGCGGGTCAAACATTTGCGGGACGGGTATGGTTGGCGTCGGGGCGGTAGATTGGTTCGGTTGTGGATTTTGGTTGGCTTGACGGGCATGTTGGCCGAAACCGAGAATATTTTTGTTGTTGTTTGGAAACATGATGGTATAAATATTTGTGTAAAAGATATAAATATTTGTGTAAATTGGTATAGATTGGAAGGAATGTGTTAAAAAATATGAGTTTGGTTTGTTTATATAGTATAAATAATTAATATAATTTTTTTTTTTAAAAAAAGCCCAACGGCTCTTTTTTTGGATCTACGTGCCATGTCCAGCGTTTTAGAAATAACGTTTGAAAAACGCAGAAAGAGAGGGGGCGGTGTACCCCCGCATTTTCACCCACAACACTGGCCACAACGTGACCAGTACACATGGTCCCAACAGGTTTCCACCACCTACAACAAATTAGAACCAATGTACAAGTGACAAGTCTGTGGTACTTTTTACATTTTCAAACCTTTAATAACAACTAAAAAAGGAAATCGCCAATTATTGATTTAATTGTGAAATTGTGAAAATGAAATTGTGAAAATGAGTGTGCAAGTTTAAATCTCACCCTCCAGAAGGTTTTTTTTGACCAAAAGATATTTTCTTTTTTGTCATGGAGACTAATTTGAATATCTTTATTTGCTTTTTTATTATTATTATTATATTTTTATTTGGTACAGAGAATTGGAGGGTGAGAAATGGAAATGGAAACAATTCTCTCGTTTGTTTACGAAAGAAAGATGTGAGAAATGGAAATAAACCATTTCCATTTCTCCATTTCCTTTTCTCTAAAAAAAGCGGAGAATTGATTTCTCTAGGGTTTCATTTCTCCATTTTCCTCCTTTTCATTTCTCCCATTTCTCCAGCCTCTTCAACGATCGCATACCTCCACTGGAATCATCTTCTTTCTCCAGCCTCTTCTGACCTCCACTGGAATCCCAATCCAATCCAAGGCACCCCTTCTCTGGTACGCTCTCTTTCTCTACTCCTCTGATCTTGTGTGAGTCTGCATATTGAAGGTATCAATTCGTTTTTTTATGCTCATTACATGTTAACAAATCCAAGGCCCGAACCCGTGTGTTAACAGCCCAAACCGGTATCCTAACAACTACCTAATGAAATAAAGCTTAAAAACCGGTTACATCATTGTAACCTAAACAAAATCATGAACTAACCAAGAAATATACAGTCTAAATGCTGATATAATCAAGAATATTAATGTGCTAAGTTCGTATTATAACAGCCCTCAAAACAGTGGCCACTCTCATGGCCAATCGGTTAATATTTTCCATGTGAAATAGTTTGAAAAACAACTCGTCTTGCAACCATTGAACCCTGGAACTTTATCACATATTTTCCAGCAACTAGGTATCCTTTTTTGTTTGTATAAAAGTATTTTGACGAAGCTATAAAAGTATTATAAAAACCGCGCCTTAAAATACCCTGAAACGACAGTTAAGTGGCTCGTTTGATCAAGAACTGAACCCTATAGTCTAAGTACCGTTATGATATCATTTTAACAGCCCACATATATTATTTTAAACATATAATCTGACCCGAACTTGTTTGATGTGAAAACATACATTTTAAAACCGAACAAAAGGCCTAACGGGCCCAAACGAACCAAAGCCACTATTAAGGTTCCGAGAACCCTATTATCAGTATGAAACTTTTATTAAGTCATTTGCAATATATTATAACTGGCCCAGGACCGTGTTGTGGTGAGGAACCAGTTTTAGTCAATAAATGTGGCAAAGGGCATTCTTGGAATAAAAATATGACAGGTATATAACTAAAACTAAAAAACAGAAAATATTGATTTTAAAACAGAAAGCTGTAAGTTAAACGTGTTTATTTTGAACCCTGAACTTGGTATAAATCAGCCCTGAAAGATACCTATAAACCGTGTGTTAAAAAGCATCCGAACCGGCACTTTGGTAACCCGTTTTAATAAGAAACGACACCTGCAGCCTACATGATATTATGACATATTTTTGCAGCCTTAAATATACTATTTTGATTATATATAATCTGATCTAAAACTACTCTAAGTGAAACATCGTATTAAAGCCAAACCGGACTCGTACTCGTTAGTGCAGCTTTAAAATATTTTTAAAACCTACGTAATGTAAAACAACTTATTTTTATGTACTAATACAGGTCGTAACACACTTGTTAACCAAAGATGAGTTTTGTTAGAAATGCACCATAAATGTGCTAACGGGCCTAAACCGAAACAAAGCCATATTTCGGTTCCGGGCAGCCTAATATCGGTATTAAACTTTTTTTGTAAATTATTACCACGTATTTTAACAGGTCCCGACATGTTTCGCAACTAAAACCAATTTCTAAACATATATAAAAAGGCAAAGGGCATTTTCGGTAATAAAGTGAGTTGGGTATAAACTTACAAGTTTGAAAAAAAAAGTATAAGTTTATAACAGAAAAATTAGACTATGAACCTCTTAAAACTTACAACGTGCAGCCCTTAAAACCGAAGCCAAACTTGTTGGCGTTTGGTAACCCGTTTAAGTGAAAACTAACTCAAAAACCAACCCGACATGCGACTCTATTAACTTTTGAAAATTTAACAAAATTTCCAGAAGTTAAGTGTACATATTTAAGGTCTTAAACTTGGTAAAAACCAGCCCGAGAAATTAATAATAAACAGAGTACTAAAAAGCAACCGAACCGGCATTGTGGTGACACGTTCGATAAGAAATAAGCCGTGCAACAAAAGTAACAACATGATATCTTTTTGCAGCCATAATATCATATTTTAATGACATATATAAGTTTGGTTCCTCTGAACATGGTGCGCTTATTATAAACTATCGTGGATTATATTTTGGAGTTATTTGTTTTTCTTGAATTTTCTTATATTTTTATGTGTAGATGGCAAGATCACCTTCCAGAAAAAGAATAGTTGCCATAGGTGCATTTTATGTCATTTATGTTACGATTCGTTGGTGGAGTTGAAAGCCGTTCCAAATGTTGATTTTGTTGATGAAGCCGTTCCAAATGTTGATAGATCTAAAGGACAAACAGGAAGTGTAACAAGCAAGCGCAAAAGAGGTAGAAGCACGGATGCAGATGAGATATTTCGAGAGTCTTGCAAAGATATCAAGGAAGTTTTGCTTCGATTTGGGGAGATGGTGGGTGAACAACTTAGCAAAGAAGGTATGGAGGCTCGTGAAATCTATGAAAAGATTAGTGATGAGTTGAAAGCTTTACCAGGTATCACTACGAAAAAACGGTTCAAAGCAGCTCATTTGATTGGTAAAGATGTGGATCTAGGACGTTCTTTTCTTGCGTTGACAATAGAAGAGAAAATTGAGATGGTCGAGTTGTATACCGATGGTTCAATGGGATAGTTGTGTATGGTTGAAGTATGTTTTGTATGTGAATTGGTTTTAACTATGGTTGATGTTTTTTGCTTAAAAACTATGTTTTGTATGTGAATTGGTTTGATCAATGCATATTTTGGTTGGAATTTATGCATCTTTTTATATGTTTTTTATTTTTTAATAAATATTTGTTATGAAAAAAATACTTGTGCTAATGATAAAGTTGATATAATTCTCTGTTTATTTCCTATGTACCAAACAAGAGAAATGATTCTCAGCTATATTTCTCTACTGAAATCTCTGTACTACCAAACAGAACAGTCAATTCTCATTCTCCAGACCAATTCCCTTTCTCTGCAATTCCATTTCTCTATTCCATTTCTCTGCAATTCCATTCTCTGTACCAAACACCCCCTTAATAACAACTAAAAAAGGAAATCGCCAATTATTGATTTAATTGTGAAATTGTGAAAATGAAATTGTGAAAATGAGTGTGCAAGTTTAAATCTCACCCTCCAGAAGGTTTTTTTTAACCAAAAGATATTTTCTTTTTTGTCATGGAGACTAATTTGAATATCTTTATTTGCTTTTATTATTATTATTATTATTATTATTATATTTTTATTTTGGTTTAAATATGTTAAATTGTCAAAATTATTATTGGGGTTTATTTTTTATAGCGTAACGAACCTATTCGATACCCATCGAATTCGCGTCGATTTGCAGCGTCCATGTTTTACGGATCACATATACGTCGTTTTAAAATATGTTATTTTTCGCATCATAAGCTATACGAGGGCCGCTAATATACCATATTTACGTCGGTTCTCCGCCTCGACGTGTGCGTGTGTGTTTTTTGCTTTAAATATGTTAATTTGATGTATCTGGATGCTGACGAATTAATTTTATTTTACTTAGTTCCGGTTACACAACCCGATGCCGAACAAATTTGCGTTGACATATAAACAGCCAAACAATTGCGCCGAGTAAGTCACCTAGTTTAATATATTAATGATTGGAGATACACTTGTATACCTGGAAAGGTCGCTAAGCTCCTTCCAATGCATTAATTAAAGTAACTTGAAGTCTTAACTTGGCTAGTTTAAGTAAAGACATATTATTTGAAGTTTTGTCGTTTTTAGAAAGGTATGTAAAGCAACACCTCTAGTCTTGGCAACCTTTTCGTATTGTGCGTCTTGTATATGGATATATAGATGACGTAGAGTTGCTTTGAGTATGATTCATAGCTATTTTGTTTAGACGAGTTCTTGTATTAACAAGAGCATCTTCTAGCCATCTTCTTGCACTCTCAAATAAGTCGCTTCATATAACTCAAGCATGTCCTCGACATCACTTGTTAACGATTCCTTAAAACACCCATTTTGATCTTTAAATTTCTGAAAAGTATTTGTTTTAGTTAATATCAAAGATCAATAGCTTCTCTTTTTCATAATTAATTATATATACCGATCTAGTTATTTGGGGTTACTCACCACATGATAGATAGAAGCCTTGTCGTCGTAGGATTCGAAACCAAAGAGAAGCTTCTTCTAAATGTGCTTCAAGGTTTTTTTCATTAATTTCTTCTTCTAAATGATACGCTATGCCAAGACGTTGTATTGCATCAATCCGTTTTAACAAATTTGCGTGATCAGTTAGAACATCTAAAGACGGCAACATATCTTTTCTTATACCGTCCTTCAAGTCGTTGACACTAATTTGTTCCATATTAAGATGCTCAACATTGTCCAACATTAATTAAAACATTATTAACCATTTTATATACTGTTAAGTAGACACAAGTCTAATAATATTTGTACCTCTTTACAGGTGAGAAATTGTACCCCTAAACACTAGGAGGAAAGTTGCATTGGGACGATTTACTTGTTGGAAAACTTGTATTATAATAACCAGAAAAGAAAAGAAATAATTGAAGTAGTAAACCGGGCTTGTGTTTAACACAATTTCCTTAAACAGATTTGCGGTCTGTTCCCAGGGTACTCCGATTCGAAACAGAATCAGTGCTCTGCCGGACTGATCACTTGCCTAAAAACGAAAACGAAAATAATATTGCTGCAGTAGAGAGGAAGAAGATGAAGTGTGTTGGTGTGTCTAAACTGAATAGCTGGTCTTGGTATTTATAATCAAGAATCATAATCACACCTGTTAATGACTATTAAATTGAAATAATATCACTTTAATGATCATTAGTGCAGATTATAAAATAGAACATAATAATCATAATGATTATTAATAATATTGACCAATTCAGTTTCAACTTTTAAATTTCATATTCAAAACGAATTCAAAAAACTGTCTAACGTGAGTTCGGGTTTTTGGAGTTGCATTCGTGTCCGCAGGACGTGCGGGCACGCACGAGTTCGATGGATTTCTAGTCCAGAAACCCAAATTTGCACCCCCGCGCGCTCGCGTAGAACTTGTGGTAAAACATGTCATAAGTTCAAATGAGTGGTAAGGGCTCTACCTTAAATACCACTCCTTAGTTTGTTTTCCCAATCCGATGTGGGACAAACATTTACCAGTTCCTTCATTCACACACTTAAAACTTCCAACAATCCCCCACATGAATGGAGGTCGAAACATCAACATTATTCCGATTAGATTTCAGCAGTTGAATCTTGCATACAATAGGTAGGTGTTATCCTTTGAACCTTTGCTTATGAAGCATACTTAGCCCACTGGCTCTGAGTAGATAGTGATGTCTTTGAACTCGTCTGCCGTTTGTGTAGACGACAATACACTTCACACAAGACTCTCCCTGACAAAGTCAAGTCCTCATAGTTATGTTCGTTATGATCATGAACATGCGCTTGGTTCTGCAAGAGCTATTAAGTATTGTGCCCAACAACACCCTTCGAAGCGACCCCACTTCTCTCTCACATAGGTGATTCACCGTGTATGACTACCTTGGTCGAATCATTAAAAGTCATATGCTTAGCCTCACACTTGTCACTTTTAGGAATGGACTAGGAAGGTTACATTGCTACGTGGTAAATTCCCGCTTAAAATTGTAGGGTTATCCCCCCCGCCCCAACAGTGACCGCACTAATTCATACAATTAGGTTTTCCTATTGAACTCAATTCTTGGGATCTCCAATCTGTAGAGTTAGGTGTGACATTCGTCAAATTTAGATCTTGAATTATATTCGTTTTTGTAAACTTTTAACATGTAAACCTAACTCAACATTTTAGAACCTTATGTATTTATTATATAATTGATGTGTGTCTAACGATGCTCTCACAACTAAGCTTTAAATTTATTAAACGAAATTCCTAAAGAAGCCACACAAAACCGGCAAGTGTACCGATCACTAATAGTATAGCACTAAGGAAGTCCGAGTATCGAACACAAGGACACTTGAAAACGTATATGATACCTAACCCTAACCAAGACTCACCTAATAATATTTAAATGATTTTTAATATAATTAACTACTTAACCTAACTTACTTTAACTAAATTAGTTAACTAAACTTAACTTAATTAAATGAAACTCTTGACGAAACTTGGAAACTTTACTGCAGTCGGAAAAAACGTCTACCTAGGTAAGAATCATATTGAAGGTATAATAAGATAATGGATTGAAGACTCTCACGACACCGGTTCTAAAGGATGACACAACTAAGGTTTGCTCAAGAAGGCTAGATCACCTCTCAGTCTCACTAACAAACTCTAACTTACACTTAGTTGATTTTAAGAACAAACCGGGAAACGAATTGTTAAAGTGCTCTAATGTCGACTCTCCTCTCGGTCTCACCGACACACTACCCTAATGGAGACGAATACTACACAACCAAGGATAGAGGAACAATTCAGCTTAACTTAAACTAGATCAACTAATCGCTCAAAAACCCAAACCCGGCAAGAACAAAACCCGCTCTCGCGTGATCTTAATTCTAACAAGTAAAAGTAATGAGACAAGTTTACTTCTTATCACCTCTCGGTCTCTAAGAAGATGTTTCAAAACTGATTTTATATAATTAATTTACCCACTTATCCCTACGGTTGATCACCCGGCAAACAATCTCTAGACACAAAGTAAAGAGTCCAAACAAGCTAAAATCAATCAAAACCTATTCAATTAATCAAAGCAAGAGGTATATGAGTATAACTAATAAATTCACAGCCACTAAACACAACCTAATTCAATGTTAAACCAAACTTTTCATTAACAATTCAAGCCATGATGATCAACAATCCATAAAACTCATTAAAACCTAACAATATTCATCTAACCTAGGTAGAACTAACACGTTTAGCCAATCATAATCAATGAAAAATAGATTAAATAGATATAAATGATAAACATGTTCATATAAATCTGATTACAAAAGGTTTGAATGCTTAAAAACCAAAAACGAACTCACAAACGTTAAAATAGTCAAAACCGACAACCGAAGGATAAAAGATAGAACCGTAAGCTTGTCCTCCTTGGTTTCTCCTCTAGAGAAGGTGTGGGATGGCTGGAAACTTGAATAATTTCGTTCATAGGGTTTTAGGGTTTATATATATGTTTAAACATCTCCTTCCTAATATAAAATAGGTTAAAACAAGCCCACTAGGCCCACTAGAAGACAAAATAGATGTGGTAGCTGATTCTTGAACATTCTTGGCAGCCTTGGGACATGTTGGACTCTACCACATGCTTCTTGAATGGTATGACCTGGCCGCGTAGCTCGAACATGACATTTTCTGACGTTTTTCGACTTTTAGCTCGTTTATCTTCGTTTTTGCGTACCGGCTTCATCCGAGCTCCGTTTTAGCTGATTCTTTTTCCATTTGACTCGTTTTCTCGCTCTCTTCAACATGGAACCTATCACATACACAAACATGTAATTTCATGCAAGAAAAATTTATATTCGTTAACGTTTTACGCACAAAACAACCCAAAAACGGGATAAAAACGGGATAAAAACGCTATGTGTTTTACAACACATCAATAATATTATAATACACCTCGACCGTAAATAAATCGATGTTTGGCATATTATACTATCGTTAAGAAAAACATAAGGGGTTCAAACTAATTTTCGTTAAGTTGTTATAAGCTTTTAGAACCTTTAAACTCGTTTTAAACATTGATTGAAACTTGAGGGGGCTGTTATGAAAACATGCATACATATATACCTAAACCTAAACCTAACCCTAACTCATCATAAACTCACAGCCGCCTCCATCTCTTTCTCCCATTTTTTCAGCGCCGTTTCCGGCGGCCGGAATCGGCTCCGGCAACCCGTTATCGATCTCCGGTGATGCCAAACACCTCTGACGCACCACCACCACTTCTCTCCCTTCCTTTGTTTCGTCAACCCGACGCCGGCAGCCCCTTTCCACTTTCGTCCTTCTTTTCCGGCGAGCCCGATTTTCCGGCAGGACCACCCACCACCTCCAGCCGCACCCTCCTTCCCTATCTCGGTCCTCCGATAACCACAATACCCGAATCCCTCGTTTTTCCGGCGACCGGAAAGCCGGCCGCCATGTATCGCCGTCGATCTCTCTCTCTCTTCGTCGATCTCTCTCTTCGTCTCTCTCTCTCTCTCTTTGTCTCTCTATCTCTCGGCCTTCTCTCTCTATCGCGGCAACGAGGGGTCTCCTACGACCCTGCTCGGCTCCGATGATCTTCCCTCGGCCGAACATCATTTATAGGTAATGAGATAGTTTTAATTGTCTTTGTATTTAATTCATAACCGGTAAACGAGTCACGAGTCCGGTTCCGCCTTAAACCGACTTTGAAGAATGTTTGGAATCATTTTTATTATTTAATCTCATAACTTAAAATAAAGTTTATTATTATTATTATTAACAAAATAATTATTATTATTATTATTGTTATTATTATTGTTTAACAAATTTTATTTTTCTAATTATTATTATTATTATCATTATATTCATAATTTATAGATTATTATTACTATGATTTTTGTTAACATTATTAGCATGATTATTAAGTAATACCCTAAATTCTTTTATACAAATATTATCTATTTGTTTTATCGAACCGAGACCCATGTCGAGCCTAGTTGTTGTTTAACGTCATCGTTACTAGAATTATATTTTTATCACTAATACTATTAGTATTACAATGTTATAAGTATTAATTATAATCTTTAATATGGCACATATAATTATCATAATAATAATTATTAGTAAAATTCTTGGATCTATTAATATGTATTCAACAACGAAAGTAGTGGTTATCATGTTTATTATTATTGTTGCTATTTTTAGTTTTAACAACAACTTCTCGATGAGTAGTATATTCATATATTATTATCACCATTATCTTATATATCTAGATATATATATGTATAACATGTTCTAAAGTTATTATTATTATTACTATCTTTATTATTAATAATATTGTTATAAGCTTTATTATCAATTCATTTCATTTCATTTTTATAAAACCGAACCTTTGATTTAAAACCCGTCTTGTCTCTTTTAATATTGGTTTAGCTATTTAAAAGCCCAATAAAATAATATTATTTTCATATTAATTATCATTTAAGTACGAGTCCCTAATCGTCAACAAATTAACCGGTAATTCGATTTACAACCGAACCTTATCGTTCAATGTTTCTAATATAGTTTCATTATGGTTTCAAGTTCATTAATATATATTACATTATTTATTTTTAGCTAAGGTGTTTATCGTTTCAAGTCGGATTCGTTCGTTTTGTTCACAAGCTTTCTATATGTCCATCATTAATTAGTTCTCAATTCATCAATCGAGGTGAGTACTTTCATACCCCTTTTTTCCATCTTCCGTTTTGGGGTGACATTTCATACTTATCAAACTAAATGCTTTTTTTACTTGAATCTTTAAACCCACAAACGTGATTGTATACTTTACTTAAATAATTGCTCGATTTGGTGTTCTATGCTTACATGCTTATATGCTTATGTGTTTACCGCTTTTGGAAGGTTGATTCATAAATCCATGAACTATTTGGTATTCTCTTATAGCACGGTGCCGTTAATGTATTCTTATTAACGACTTCATGAAATTCGGATCTATTTGGTATTCTCTTATAGACGGTGCCGCTAATGTATTCTTATTAGCGACTTCATATTATCCATATTGTTTCTTTTATTTATCGTTTGTATACAAGTTTTGTGGCTTTTTATTACTATATACTTATATGCTCAAACTTATGAATTGCTCACCAACCTTTGTGTTGACAAACTTTATTTTATGAAATGTTACAGGTTTGACTTTTGTTGACTCGAGGACTTGATGAAAACGTTACCAAGACTATTAGGATATTAGTAAAACGAACAATATAATTGCTACTTGTATTCAACTTGTTTGTGTGGACGAGATGTGTTGATTACTGATTTGTTGAAATAAAATGAGTTGAATAAATATTGTCACTTTAAATAGTGTTTTGTGTATTTGTCCAATCACGTTGCACCCCGGCATGTTTCGCCTTTGGTCGGGGTGTGACATTAGGTTTCCTTCGTATGAACTTTAATTTTTCAAGGACTTCAGTCACATTCCATGGACGACTTCTGAACTAACTTCTACTTAGGCCTTTTGTTAGCGGATCCGCAATATTATACTTTGACTTCACGTAGTCAACAGTGATAATTCCAGCATATATTAGTTGTCGTACCGTATTATGTCTACGTCTAATATGTCTATTCTTACCATTATACATTGTGCTATGAGCTTGCCAATTGCCTATTGGCTATCACAATGTATACAAATGGCAGATGCCGGCTTAGGCCATCTTGGTATATCCTCAACAAATTAACGTAACCATTTTGCCTCCTCGCCCGCTTTATCTAGGGCGATGAATTCTGATTCCATCGTGGATCTAGCTATAACCGTTTGTTTTGACGATTTCCATGATATAGGAGCACCTCCAAGTGTGAATACATACCCACTTGTTGCTTTGGAATTATTCGTGTCAGATATCCAATTTGCATCACAATGTCCTTCGACAACTTCCGGATATCTGTTATAATGTAACCCGTATTTCCTAGTGTATCTTAGGTACCGAAGTAACCGAATCACACTGTTCCAATGACTTGAACTTGGGTTGCTTGTGTATCTACTTAGCTTGCTTACAGCATATGCTAAGTCGGGTCTAGTGCAACTCATAAGATACATCAAGCTGCCAATAATTCTTGAGTATTCCAACTGGTTAACGGGTTCCCTCTATTCTTAGCTAGATGTTGACTTGTGTCAATGGGATTTCTAGCTACATTAGAGTCATTCGCATTAAACTTCTCAAGAATTTTGCTCACGTAATGGGATTGACTTAAAACAAGTCCATTTTGGTTTCGTGTGATTTTAACTCCCAAAATCACATCCGCAAAACACATGTCCTTCATGTCAAATCATGCTTTTAGCATGTTCTTTGTGGACATTATGATTTTGTCATCACTTCCAGCAATGAGCATATCATCTACGTATAGACACAAAATGACATATCCATCGGATGTGTCCTTCACGTATACACATTTGTCACATTCATTGATTTTGAACCCAGCATCAAGCATGACGTGATCAAAGTTTTGGTGTCATTGTTTAGGAGCTTGTTACAATCCATACAAGGATTTCACAAGTTTACACACTTTCTTTTCTTGCCCAATGGCTATGAAGCCTTCAGGTTGTTCCATGTAAATATCTTCCTCTAGATTTCCATTCAAGAAAGCCGTTTTTACATCCATTTGGTGAACTTTCAAGTTTCTAATGGCAGCAATGGCAAGCACCAACCTTATAGATGTTATTCGTGTAACCGGCGAATACGTATCAAAGTAATCTTAACCTTCTCGTTGTTTATATCTTTTGATCACCAACCTTGCCTTATACTTATTGATGGTGCCATCAGGTTTCATCTTCTTCTTGAAGATCCATCGATATCCTAGTGGTTTACACCCTTGAGGAAGATCCACTAGTTCCCACGTATGATTTTGTAAGATAGAATCTATCTCACATTTGATGGCCTCCCTCCACTGTGGTCCTTCAGCGGGATTCATCGCTTGTTGATACGTTTGAGGTTCCTCTTCTACCATGTAGGTAAGGAAATCAGGGCCGAAGGAATTTTCAGTCCTTTGCCGTTTACTTTTTCTGATTTCAACATCCTCCGTCTCAGATTGTTCCCGAGGTTCATCTCCAGTACTCTCGTTTTGAATACTTTCCTCAACCGGTCTAGAATAGCTCGGTTTTCCTTTATCCAAACATGGGAACATATGTTCAAACCATGATGCATCCTTTGATTCTATTATGGTGCCATTGTTTATTCTGGGATTCTTGGAATCATGCACAAGAAATCGAAATGCACCACCGGGACAGGTATATCCTATAAATACACAATCCACGATTTTGGGTCCTATTAGTAGGCTTTTTGGTGGAGTCACCACTACCTTGGCTAGGCACCCCCATACTCGCAAGTATTTATATGATGGTTTATTTCCCATCCATAAATCATAGGGCGTTAGATCTTTCTTCTTATTCGGTATCATGTTCAAGACATAATTCGCCGATAAGATTGCTTCCCCCCCACATGTTCGGGCTTACCCCAGAACTTATCATCATGGCTTTCATCATTTCTTTCAAGGTTCGGTTCTTACGTTCCGCTATGCCCTTTGATTGAGGGGAGTAAGGAGGCGTGACTTCATGTATGATTCCTTCTTTTTCACACAAGTCAATGAAAGGTGAAACATATTCACCTCCTCGGTCACTCCTTACTCTTTTGATTTTCCGATTTAGTTGATTCTCAACTTCGGCTCGAAATAAGATAAACTTATCAATAGCCTCGTTCTTACTTTTAAGTAAGTAAACATAGAAATACCTTGTACTATCATCAATGAATGTGATGAAATACTTGTTCCCACCACGAGTAGGAATTGCTTTTAGATTACACACATCGGTGTGAATCAGCTAGAGGGGTTCGGTAAATCATTCAATCTTTTTGAATGACGATCTCATTTGTTTTGCTTCGACACAAGTTTCACATTTATTATTTGAGTCGACATCGAATGTTGGTATGCAATTAAGTTTAATCAAACGTCGAATGGAATTAAAATTAACATGACCTAGTCTACCATGCCAAACATTAGAAGACTCAAGCATATAAGCAGAACTAGTAGCATTCTCATTCATTTCATTAAACATGGTTACATTCAACTTGAACATACCATTAAGGGCATAGCCCTTACCAACATACACACTATTTTTGGTCAACACGACATTATCAGACTCAATCACCATTTTGAACCCAAATTGGTTCAACTGCCAACCCGACACAAGCTTCTTACGAATTTTGGGAACATACAACACATTTGACAAAGTGAGTTCCTTTACCGAATTCATCTTCAAAACCACATTCCCCTCACCTTTGACTTCGACCGTAGCGGAGTTGCCTATAAACACCTTTTCTCCATTAGTCACCTTTTTGAAAGTGCTAAAGAGACTTTTGTCAAAGCACACATGACGGGTAGCCCCCGTATCGACCCACCAATATTTGTTATTTTGCCCAAAGTACATCGGGCTTGTGTTTAACACAATTCCCTTAAATATATTCGCGGTCTGTTCCCAGGGTACTCCGGTTCGAAACTGAATCGGTGCTCTGCTGGACTGATCACTTGCCTGAAAACGAAAACGAAAATAATATTGTTGTAGTAGAGAGGAAGAAGATGAAGTGTGTTGGTGTGTGTAAACTGAATAGCTGGTCTTGGTATTTATAATCAAGAATCTTTATTAGGGAGCTCGATCAACACTATCTATTGAGCTAATAGCCTAATATTATGAATAAATTATGCTTTTTGTCCTTTAATCTACTATCATAACAAAAAAAAAATCATTATCGTGACACATGACACCTAATTGTCCAATTTTTCGCCAAGTGACATCATTATTTTTCAATTTTAAAAGTCATAACTATCTAATTAAAATAATTAATTATATATTTTAAACATTCCATATTAATGATTTGTTTATAATTTTATAATATTAAATAAATTAAAAAAATTCATAACTATCTAATTAAAACAATTAATAAATATTTTAAACATTGCATATTAATGATTTACCTATAATTTTATAGTAGTAAATAAAGTAAAAACAAATTAAAAATAAAATAACCTATGTAGAACTTTTGAAACTCATTTTAGCGTGTGTAAATTTGCATTGTATGTTTTGAGTTTATTAGTGACCGATTCAGAATGTGTCACGATTCGTCTTTACTCTAAGCAATACTAAAATGGATCATCTCATTTGATTATTTTTTACTATTAATTATATATAATAAACTTTTTATACGTATTGACAACTTTTGCTAAAGTGACATAATTCAGCACTCAAAGAGAATAGTAGATTGATGATAGTGCATACAAGTACTGTATCTTTCAGATCTAATAACTATTTGCATATTTTTTTTGTCATATGTTAACTGATAGTGAAATTTATTGTGCTTATTCATTGTCACAAATTTGCATCAACTAGAGTTTCGGCCAAACTAATATAGAAAATTAGTTGTTTTGATCCCTAAAATACATTGTTGTCATGGTGAGTTTTGTTTCCTTGATGATATCCATTTATATTCATAAGCAAAATTCATATCTTCTCGGAAGAGTATCCTGGTGGTGATGGCATTGTGTTGTTTGTTATAGGCACAACACTCTTTTTTTTTTAAATCTTACAAGTTAAGGCCATAAAGTATACTTGACCAATATAAATGATAGGAAAATGGTTGTAATTATGGGTGTTGCAAACCGATTTTATGCAAAATCATTTTAAAGCGTAAGATCATGAGTAGGGTGTTTGAAATACTAATATATTTCTTTTAAGTTGGTTGTTTATTATTAGGGCTATTGGTTTATAATACTCCCAATTTTCTCTCGTTGGTAGATCACACTCCCAACTTTCACTTTGTCTCCCACTACTCCCAACTTTCAACCTATTTGTTTTTATCACTTGTAACATCCTAGAATATTCTAATATTAAATAAAGACATTCGTGTTTAGTTATCGTGTGTTAATAGTTAATAAATATTAAATGAAGAAAGATCATGGACTTGGATTAATTATGGTGGATTAAAGGGTAATGGGACTTAGGTCCATGGGCTTTAAGGGATATAAATACCCCTAAACCAACCTAAAACCCTAATCCTCATTCCATTTTTCCATATTGCCTACACACTCAAAAACACACACATACACCTACACATATACATGGCAGAGAGAGTGAGTGAGATCCAAGGCCGAGCGTACGTGATTCTTGATAGATTCTTCAATACACAAGATAAATACAAGATCTAACGTTCATAACTATGCCAACAAATCTGAAAAAAAGGTATGTTTTGATCTTAAAGTCTACGTTTTTATTAACGTTTAACCTTGAAACTTAGAACGAGAATAGATTTGGTGTAAATGAAACGTAAAGTTGTAAACTTGATGCTAAAACGAACTGGAGCATTTAGCAGTCAATTTTCTATTTTTGGATGTCCTTAGCACTCCAGTTTAGCTTAGCTTTGAATAATGACAAGAACTCACAAACTATGAATTTAGCAGTCAATTTTCTATTTTTGTCACTCTTTGAAAGGTAAACATTCCTACCATTAACAATTGCATATCTTCTAATGGCATCTTTAAAACCGTCCCTTGTAGGTTGGTCACTTAGTTTGGTCACTTACAACTGGAGCATTTGAACTGTATTTCTTCCCCCTTATATCATCATCTTCACTCTCAGCAGGTGTTTTAACATCACCAGGTGTTAAAACCATCCCTTGTAGGGAACCTAATTCCAGCAACCCACTTAAAGTTCTTCCATTTAGTTTGGTCACTTACAACTGGAGCATTTGAACTGTATTTCTCCCCCCTTATATCATAATCCTCACTCTCACCAGGTGTTTTAACATCACCATCAGATTCATCATAACTACTATAAGCTTCTAAAGGTGACCCCCCTTCAACAACATTCTCAACCAGTTTACCTTTTGTTCCCTTTAAACATCCTCAAGCAAATTCCTATTAGTTGTTGTTTGTTCTTCAACAGCTTTTCTAATTGCATCTTGAGATTGTACCCATTCATCATCATCATCATCTCCTTCTGACCCAGCTATTTCAACAGATATATCTTCATCATAACCTTCTTCCTCAACATACTCATCCTCATCATCATAATCATCCTCATCTGCCCCTGACCCACCTATATCATACTTAAAGCTGCTATCATCACTATCATCAGCCTCCTCACCATCAGATCTATCCTTACAAAAACTACTTTGATATCCTAAAGTCTTAACTACAACCAGATTGTTTTCCAGAACAAGTGTTAAACCTCTTCTAGCTGTTGACTTACTATATCTCCTAGTTTCAGAATCAAGGCTAAATGGTAGTTGGACTTCTGGGGCTATGGGTAGGGTTTGAGTTTTAGAAGCTTATGTTGGTGAACCTAATCTTCTAGTTGTTGTTCTGGTGATTTGAGGGGTTGTGGGCTTGGCTTGAGATTTGATGTGCTGGATACTAGGCTGGATATAGGGTTGGGCTTCAGTTGTATTGGGCTGGGCTTGAGAGTTGATGGGCTGGATATTGGGTTGGGCTCCAGTTTTATTGGGTTGGATACTTGAACTTGGTTTAGCTGGAGATCTAGTAGTTGGTCCAGAAAGAATAAATACATCAACAACCTGAATGGATTTGTCAATTACCTTCTTTACAATGTCAATGACATCTGTATCGCTTACCAATCGCTTCAAGCAACCATCATCAGGATTTAAGCAATACATGTGAAAATCATCTGCAGATTCATAGCATTTTGTTTCTACAACATAACCGACTAGCTCAAAGAACGAAATTTTATCAACATCTATATTAATCTGCTTCGATACACCACCCACATACTTCAGTTCCGGAACACCAACTTCTCACGAACCATTGTACCAAATTTTTACGAAAGTTTCTTCCATCCAACGAAAACCTAAATCGAAACTTACCTCAATCGATTGGGGATACAGAATTAGGGCTTCGATACAGAATTAGGGCTTCGATTGGGGATGCAGAATCTATTGGTGAAATCAATTTTAGGGTTCAATTGATACGTGTGAAGTGTTAGAGAATTTAGGGATTCGATACGTTTGAAGTGTTAAGAGAATCCCGATGCTTTGTTGTTTAAGTATTTTTTAAATGTTTGATATAATAATAAGTGTTGTGTATAATAATAAGTGTTGTGTTTTTATAATATTTGTTTGCAAAAGAAAAATACAATTTCCATGTTGGTAGCCACGTAAGCTGACACATCAGCTGAGTAAAATAACAAAATATTATAAACAAAGCCACGTCAGCGTCTCAGTTAACGCCGTTAGCCTTAACTTAACGGGGGAGTAATTAAAACAAAAAGGTTGAAAGTTGGGAGTAGTAGGAGGCAAAGTGAAAGTTGGGAGTGTAATCTACCAACGAGAGAATGTTGGAAGTATTATAAACCAATAGCCGTTATTATTATGATTTGTTTGTGTTCTATATGCAATACAATAAACTCAAAATTGTTTGATATATGGGAGGAATGATGGTTTGGCTATCATTGAGATACTTATTTGTTGTGAATAAAATCTTTGCAACAGTTTTTTGACTTTGATTTATGTAATGGGTCGCAACAAGTTTTTTTTGAAACAGGCCCACTTTTAGTATGACTTGAAACATTTCGGGCAAGTTCAACTTGTATTCGACCCTTTAAGTAAATATGTCAAATTTGCTACTTGTGTTCTCTTATAACTGGAAAAAAGGACGAGTCGTGTCAGTCGGCGCAACGCACAAGAACCGGTTTGGTCGGTACAAGTTAGGGTAAGAACTTGTTATTTAAGAAAATTATTGTTGGAAATCTTGTATTAATAATAACCTGAAAATAAAGAAATAAGAAACAATCGACACAGTAAACCGGGCTTGTGTTTAACCCAATTCCCTTAAACAGATTCTCGGTCTGTTCCCAGGGTACTCCGGTTCGAAACAGAATCGATGCTCTGCCGGACTCGATCACTTGCCTGAAACCAAAACCGTAAATAATTGTTGCAGCAAAGAGAGGAGGAAGATGAAGTGTTTTTTGTGTGTTGTAAACTGAATGAAAAGGTACTGCTTATATAGCCACAGGATTATAATCAACATGATAATGACCATTAAATAATAATATCACATAATGGCCCTTTAGTGCAGATTACAAAACTGAAAGACAATAATCATTTTCTTAATGATTATTAATTCTATTGACCAAACCAGCTATTGAATTTCAAAAACAAATTCAAACAATCGTCTCACGCGGGCTCGGGTTTTTGGAGTCGCATTCGTGTCCGCGGGACGTGTACGAGTTCGATGAATTTCTAGTCCAGAAACCCAAATTTGCACCCCCCCTGCGCGTAGTACTTGTGGTAAAACATGTCATAAAAATTCAAATGGGTGTAAGGTCACTACCTTATAAACCATTCATTATTTTGTTCCCAATCCGATGTGGGACAAGCATTTACCACTTCCTTCATTCACACACTTAAAACTTCCAACAATCCCCCACATGAATGGAGGTCGAAACAACATTATTCCGATTAAATTTCAGTAGTTGAATCTTGCATACAATAGGTAGGTGTTATCCTTTGAACCTTTGCTTATGAAGAATACTTAGCCTACTGGCTCTGAGTAGACAGTGATGTCTTTGAACTCGTCTGCCGTTTGTGTAGACAACCATACACTTCACACAAGACTCTCCCTGACAAAGTCAAGTCCTCATAGTTATGTTCGTTATGGTCATGAACATGCGCCTGGTTTTGCAAGAGCTATTAAGTATTGTGCCCAACAACACCCTTCGAAGCGACCCCACTTCTCTCTCACATAGGTGATTCACCATGTATGACTACCTTGGTCGAATCATTAAAAGCCATATGCTTAGCCTCACACTTGTCACTTTTAGGAATGGACTAGGAAGGTTACCTTGCTACGTGGTAAACTCCCTCTTAAATTTGTAGGGTTATCCCCCCCCCCCCCCACAGTGACCGCACTAATTCATACAATTAGGTTTTCCTATTGAACTCAACTCTTGGGATCTCCAGTCTGTTGAGTTAGGTTTCCTTCACATGAACTTTAATTTTTCAAGGGCTTCAGTCCCATTCCCATGGACGACTTCTGAACTAACTCTCTACTTAGGCCTTTTGTTAGCGGATCCGTAATATTATCCTTTGACTTCACATAGTCAACAGTGATAATTCCAGTAGATATTAGTTGTCGTACCGTATTATGTCTATGTCTAATATGTCTATTCTTACAATTATACATTGTGCTATGAGCTCTGCCAATTGCCGATTGGCTATCACAATGTATACAGATGGCCGATGCCGGCTTAGGCCATCTTGGTATATCCTCAACAAATTGACGTAACCATTCTGCCTCTTCGCCCGCTTTATCTAGGGCGATGAATTCTGATTCCATCGTGGATCTAGCTATAACCGTTTGTTTAGATGATTTCCATGATTTAGCAGCACCTCCAAGTGTGAATACATACCCACTTGTTGCTCTGGAATCATGCGTGTCAGATATCCAATTTGCATCACAATGTCCTTCGGCAACTGCTGGATATCTGTTATAATGTAACCTGTATTCTCTAGTGTATCTTAGGTACCGAAGCAACCGAATCACACAGTTCCAATGACTTGAACTTGGGTTGCTTGTGTATCTACTTAGCTTGCTTACAGCATATGCTAAGTCGGGTCTAGTGCAACTCATAAGATACATCAAACTGCCAATAATTCTTGAGTATTCCAACTGGTTAACGGGTTCACCTCTATTCTTAGCTAGATGTTGACTCGTGTCAATGGGAGTTCTATCTACATTAGAGTCATTCGCATTAAACTTCTCAAGAATTTTTCTCACGTAATGGGATTGACTTAAAACAAGTCCATTTTGGGTTCGTGTGATTTTAACTCCCAAAATCACACCCGCAAGACCCATGTCCTTCATGTCATTAGTGGACATTATGATTTTGTCATCACTACCAGCAATGAGCATATCATCTGCGTATAGACACAAAATGACATATCCATCGAATGTGTCCTTCACGTATACACATTTGTCACATTCATTGATTTTGAACCCAACATCAAGCATGACATGATCAAATTTTTGGTGCCATTGTTTAGGAGCTTGTTTCAATCCATACAAGGATTTCACAAGTTTACATACTTTCTTTTCTTGCCTAACGGCTATGAAGCCTTCGGGTTGTTCCATGAAAATCTCTTCCTCTAGATTTACATTCAAGAAAGCCGTTTTTACATCCATATGGTGAACTTCCAAGTTTCTAATGGCGGCAATGGCAAGCACCAACCTTATAGATGTTATTCGCGTAACCGGCGAATATGTATCAAAGTAATCTAAACCTTCTCGTTGTTTATATCCTTTGATCACCAACTTTGCCTTATACTTATCGATGGCGTCATCAGGTTTCATCTTCTTCTTGAAGATCCATCGATATCCTAGTGGTTTACACCCTTGAGGAAGATCCGCTACTTCCCACGTATGATTTTGTAAGATAGAATCTATCTCACATTTGATGGCCTCCCTCCACTGAGGCCCTTCAGCGGAGTTCACCGCTTGTTGATACGTTTGAGATTCCTCTTCTACCATGTAGGTAAGAAAATCAGGTCCGAGGGATTTTTCAGTCCTTTGCCGTTTACTTTTTCTGATTTCAACCTCCTCTATCTCAGATTGTTCCCGAGGTTCATTTCCAGTACTCTCTTTTTGAATACTTTCCTCAACCGGTCTAGAATAGCTCGGTTTTTGTCACACCCCGACTTACGGCCTGGGCGTGTGACCAACAGTTGGTACCGGTTTTGTAAATGTATCAGAGTTTAGCGGAGTCTTTAAAAAGTATTAATATTTGAAATATTAATTTATTTATAAAGCCTTATTTATAATAAATATTAATGTATCTTTTAAAACATTTTATTAATAAATCTTTATTTTGTAATAATATTTAATTTATTTGAAAACTTTTCGGATAATAAATATCCGAGTCTTTTTATTTATAAACCTCGTTTGATTTTACAAATCATATTATAATCTTTTTAATAATTAAAACAATGAGCCATCTCTACCTTGCGAACATCCACTTCATGAATGGCTCCAATTCTTGATACTTTACTTTTCCTGAAATGTTAGAAAATACGTCAGCGATATGCTGGTGAATACGCTGACGCTAAAAATATTTTCTTTTACTTTGTTACTCCTCGAGGCTACGCCTGCCTCGGTCCATCGTGGCTTAGGAATAACAAAGTTAAATAACACATTTATAAATTCGAGCCTCTACTCTAGGTCAACTCAGCAAACACCGCAGCGTTCGACTTAGTTAAGTACCCGTAAATATACACAAAAGGTCATACTCCCTGCAGGAGAGCGTCCTACGACCAAGGGTGGTGCTGTGTGCCCACCGCGTAGTACCACCTATGTAAGGATCCAGACACACGTATACCACAGCCTGAAGGCTAGGTTCATACTCTTATTTATAACGGTTTTAGGAACACATAGTTCCTTGTAAACACTTTTCATATAACATGTTTGACTCATTTTAGTTATAAAAGTTTGGGGGCGTATTCACCTTTTCGCTTTGGGATCGGCTTCAACACCGTCTGAGGGTCTTTCCCTTGCTATCTCGCACCTATAGTACGAGTATAGCCTTCTCTTTTGGATCAGCTTCAATACACTGTCCGAGGGTCTTTCCCTCTTCTTTGTTATCTCGCACCTATAGTACGAGTATAACTTTTTGTTAGTCGGATGTACAATCCGGCTTAAGACCTCTAGTCTCTTTTGTAAAATCTTTACCTCGATTTTAATTTCTTTATGAACCTTTAGTTCAAAACATGTTTTCTTTATTTTAAACCTTTAGTTTAAAATATCATTTCTTTCTTCTCTTTTTCAAGTTAAAATTCTTTCTTTTAACTTATTTACTTTTCTTTTCTTTTATAAGATAAACCTTTAGTTTAACTTGTTGTCTTTTTCTACGTTTCTTCTTCATTAAGAAACGTATCTTTTTCTTTTCTTATTATTTAAGAATAATAACTTAAATAATATAATCAACTATAAACTCTTTTCTACTTTCATCTTTTTCTTTTCTTTTATAGTATGTTTGAACCTATAGTCCAAATCATATAACTCTTATTCATTAGCTCGATATGTTTTCCTTTCTAAAATATACGTTTCCAAAACGTATACTTATATATATATACATACATATATATATATATATATATACATTTATATAAATAATATAAACAATATATATTTTCATTTACATAATATATCTTTAAATAATATCTTTATCTTTTTGCTTTATTTTCTTTTTATTTATTTTCGAGGTATTTACTATACCCTTGACTAGATTCTAAGCCTTTATTAATATTTTATTCGGGCATTATGCCTGCCTTGTTTGGCTTTTTATTTTCTAGACTCTCGGGCAGTACTTCGACGCTGGCTCGTATATTGAGAATCTTGATCAACACCTCCTTGGCACACAAATCGAGGCACACCGGTCTTCAAGTCTCGTCGATACACTCTTCGAGGCGGATCGTCGGGTTGTACCGGGTCGACACGTATTTTGAGGTGGAACGTCGGGTCGTACCGGGTCGGCACGTACTTCGAGGCGGATCGTCGGGTTGTACCGGTATGATGGGTATCGTCGGTTTGTGGCACGTATTACGAGATATAATGTTGGGTTTTTGGCAAAGAAAACGAGGAGGTCGGTGGCACGTTTTTACGAGGCATATTTCTAGAGAGAGTGTGTGTGTTCTAGAGAGAGAGATATGTGTGTGAAATGAGAGGCTTGAAGCCTCTATTTATAGACAATTTCCGGTTCATCATCGCGATACGCGATGGTCTAAAGAATAGCCGTCGCGTACCGCGACTAGCAATGGTGAGTCACCATGTAGGTTTGCCACGTGGCGTCACGTGGCAGATTCAGTGCCACGTGGTGACACGTGGCGAGCTTTATGCCACATTGTGACACGTGGCAGGACACGTGTCACAGTGTCATGGCTTTATGCCACGTGGTGACACGTGGCGGCTGGTGTGCCACCTGTTGACACGTGGCATGACACGTGTCTGGTTGTCAGACATCGCCATCGCGATACGCGATAGCGTTGCGCCCAAGTACGTTGCGTATGCGATCGGCCGTGAATTCAGAAATATTCATTTTTGATCCTTGGACTTTTTGAACTTTGATATTTTTGACCCGATATTTTCGTGATGTTACAATTTTCCTTTATCCAAACATGGGAACTTATATTTAAACCATGATGCATCCTTTGCTTCTATTATGGTGCCATTGTTTATTCCGGGATTCTTGGAATCATGCACAAGAAATCGATATGCACCACCGGGAAGGGTATATCCTATAAACACACAATCCACGGTTTTGGGTCCTATTAGTAGGCGTTTTGGTGGAGTCACCACTACCTTGGATAGGCACCCCCACACTCGCAAGTATTTATATGGTGGTTTAATTTTCGTCCATAACTCGTATGGAGTTAGATCTTTCTTCTTATTCGGTATCATGTTTAAGACATAATTAGCCGATAAGATTGCTTCCCCCCACATGTCCGGGCTTACCCCAGAACTTATCATCATGGCATTCATCATTTCTTTCAAGGTTCGGTTCTTACGTTCCGCTATGCCATTTGATTGAGGGGAGTAAGGAGGCGTGACTTCATGTATGATTCCTTCTTTTTCACACAAGTCAATGAAAGGTGAAATATATTCACCTCCTCGATCACTCCTTACTCTTTTAATTTTCCAATTTAGTTGATTCTCAACTTCGGCTTTAAATAAGATAAACTTATCAATAGCCTCGTCCTTACTTTTAAGTAAGTAAGCATAGAAATATCTTGTACTATCATCAATGAACGTGATGAAGTACTTGTTCCCACCACGAGTAGGAATTGCTTATAGATTACACACATCGGTGTGAATCATCTCGAGGGGTTCGGTAAATCGTTCAATCTTTTTGAATGACGATCTCGTTTGTTTTGCTTCGACGCAAGTTTCACATTTATTATTTGAGTCGATATCGAATGTTGGTATGCATTTAAGTTTAATCGAACGTCGAATGGAATTAAAATTAACATGACCTAGTCTACCATGCCAAACATTAGAAGGCTCAAGCATATAAGCAGAATAAGTAGCATTCTCATTCATTTTGTTAAACACGGTTACATTCAACTTGAACATACCATTAAGGGCATAGCCCTTACCAACATACACACCAGGTCAACACGACCTTATCAGACTCAATCACCATTTTGAACCCAAACTTGTTCAACTGCCACCCCGACACAAGGTTCTTACGAATTTTGGGAACATACAACACATTTGACAAAGTAAGTTCCTTTCCCGAAGTCATCTTCAAAACCACATTCCCCTCACCTTTGACTTCGGCCGTAGCGGAGTTTCCCATAAACACCTTTTCTCCATTAGTCACCTCTTTGAAAGTGCTAAAGAGACTTTTGTCAAAGCACACATGACGGGTAGCCCCCGTATCGACTCACCAATCTTTGTTATTTTGCCCAACCAAGTTAACTTCGGTGACCATAATCGAGAGGTCCGTGACCACCGCAACAAGGTTCTCAACCTCACGAACCATGTTAACTTGTCGAGCATTTTCTTTCTTTGGAAGCTTGCACTCATTAGCCCTATGGCCTTGCTTTTCACAATTATAACAAGTTCCTTGGAACTTCTTTTTCTTCCCAACTCCCCCCTTAGGACCAAGGTTGAAGTCTTTCCCCTGATTTTTCTTTCTACCATTTTTACCCTTTGAAGATTGGCCATGTTCAACAACATTGGCCTTTGTTGTTCCGGGACCGTCAATTCTTTTTAGTGCAATTTGTTATCCTCTTCAATACGAAGACGAACAACAAGATCTTCAATGGTCATCTCCTTTCACTTATGCTTGAGATAGTTCTTGAAATCGACCCAACTTGGTGGTAGCTTTTCAATAATGCAAGCAACTTGGAATGTCTCACTAAGCGACATCCCTTCCGCATGAATATCATGAAGCATAAGTTGCAAATCTTGGACTTGACTCATAACAGTTTTTGAGTCTATCATTTTAAAGTCCAAGAATATAGCCACCACGAATTTCTTAGTACCGACATCTTCGGTTTTGTGTTTGTGGTCCAATGACTCCCATAATTCTTTGGCAGTCTTGGCCTTACAATACACGTTATAAAGTGCATCAACCATACCATTCAAGACATAGTTCCGACACAAGAAATCCGAATGATTCCAAGCGTGAACCACGCTCACCGACAGCGCATCCGTTGCCCCTTCATCAACTTGGGGAACGGTTTCAGTCAAGAACCTCGCAAGGTTCAAAATGGTCAAATAAATAATATCACATATTCTTAATGATCATTAATTGTATTGACCAAACCAGCTTTTGAATTTCAACAAATTCAAAAAATCGTCTCACGCGGGCTCGGGTTTTCGGAGTTGCATTCGTGATGATTATTACGAGTTCGATGAATTTCTAGTCCAGAAACCCAAATTTGCACCCCCCCCCCCCTGCGTGCGCGTAGGACTTGTGGTAAAACATGTCATAAAGAATTCAAATGGGTGTAAGGTCACTACCTTATAAACCATTCATTATTTTGTTCCCAATCCGATGTGGGACAAGCATTTACCACTTCCTTCATTCACACACTTAAAACTTACAACAATTATTACTTTTGGTTCCCAAAATATTCTCTTTGTACTTATATTTTACGTTTACACATAAATATAAAACTTATTATAAATGTTTAGTTTCTTGTATGTTGTTGGAATTGAGTAAAATGTGTTAATAACATGGCATATTTTAAATTGAAAAAAATTGTGATAAAATGCCTATAACTTGATTAGTCTTACAATTTCTTTGCCGATATCACCAAATATACAGTTGCTCTTGTTTCTAATTTTATAACTTAAGCCGTGGATTAGAAAAAAAGGACATGAAGTTAGCAACACAAGTCTATTTTTTGCTGGTTATGGAAGGTTAATAACTTAATATCATTAAACCTCAATTTGAATCCTTTGGTAAATTTTTTTTACCGATAAAGACTCTTGCAACTGTTAGTTCAGTAGCAATATATGTTGAAACTAACACGACGAGATAATTAGAAACATTTTTTTACATTTTTCAGCTCATGTGACTTTTCAAGATCGAGTTTTGATATATGTCTTTTGTACATGATTATTGCAACTTGAAAAGCCGGTATCATATAATAATATAATGAATGAGATTTAATTTTTTAAACCCATGTATTTATAACCTAGTTACTTATCAATCAAATTTCATTTTTTGTCTTTAAAGATAAAAAAAAATATAATGGAAAACATGCAACCTTCATCTTCACACGCTGTAATAGTTTATGCATTTCCACTAATAGGCATTAATTTTTTCTGCTTCATCGAATTTGTGTGTAAAAGGTCTTGAATTCACGGGTTTGTTTGAATGTGATTGGATATGCAGTAGAATTGTAGAAAGCAGACGGACTTTGACCTGTTGAGAAATAAAAGAAGCTCTTATTGATCCTTTTATATATAACACAAACCGAACTATATCTGGATAATGGGTAAGCGAGCAACAAACTGCGCCGCTATCCCCTTTTGAATCGCAAAGCTTATTCTACTAAATATAAATCATTGGTTCCTCGGGCTCTGCGAGTCACTGTGGACCATCAGAAACTACCCAAAATATAAATCTCTTATTGCATGTTTCTTTATCCATTGTTAATTTGACCACGTTAGGCTGAAGATTATTAAAATCATAAATAATCATATGCATTTTGTTGTTTGTGATATTCTATCGGAAACTACCCAAAATATCCTTATTTGCATGACACGTGACTAATTTTACAAAAATAACTTCATGTATTCTAAAACACGTAAACTGCTACAACATATGAAAATAAAGGATGATTTCGATTAAGGATGGAAATACATTTCGTTATACATGTAAAATCCATTGATGGGTGTTTAGGAAGGGACATAAGTCATGAAAATTACCAAAATACCCTGATTTGCATGACACATGACTGACTTAATAAAAAAAATTGTTTTACATATGTTGATGTAAATGACGTAAAATGTTACAACATATGAAAATAAGACTGATTCATGTTATTTTCTAAGTTTAAGGACGGAAAATGACATTTTTATACACTTAGGATGAAAGTATAACTTATCTTATATTTGCATGTACGTCGTAAGAGATCCGTTCGTAGAATAATAATAAAACAAAAGTTCTATTAATATTAGTATGAACTACAATACAAAGTAAATAAATAAATAAAGCGGTAAATTACAATGTTTATGAAAGTTTCAACTAATTAAACTAGTACAAGGAAACAAAATAAATTAAACAAGTAAAGTGAGGCTGAGGATTCGTGTTCGAGACGAGTCCCTTAAAACAGATTGTAGGTCTCACAAGAGAATCTGTTTGTTTCCCAGGGTACAACAGCCGAAACAGTTAGTACTGCCGGGAGAAGCAAGCACCCGAATTGGAACTCGAAACTTCAAAGAAAGGAATAGAAATAGTAATGTGACAGCCTTCACTGGTGTTTGTACTTTGATGTACATTGGTGATCTTGTAAAAAGTGAGAGTGTCAGTTCTCTTGCAAGACTTATTTTGCTCATATATATAGTGAAAGAGGGCTCTTGAGTTGGACAAAAATTGATGATCATAATAAGTGACATTAAACGTCTTTAATTAGTTTAATCAATTTAATCACAACTCCCAACATTTCATATGATGCATTCAGTAGACACTAAACCGCTACCAACAAGTCGTGCATGCTAGCGCATAACACATACATAGACCAGCAGAATGCTTGCACCAACGGTGCAGTGAATTCCGGACCAAACCCAACGCATCAGGTTGAAAACAGAAACGGCTGGCTTGCTGTAAGGTTGCACGCTCATGCATTGTTAAAGGTTTCACATGAATGTGATCTCTTAAGAAGTACATCGAGTAAGGAGTGCTCCTCCCTTATAAACCATTCAAGGTTTTGTCTCCACCAATTTGGGACAAGTTCCCACTTCTTTCACTTTATTTGTTGAAGATGACAACTTTAACGTTTCAAACACCCAACTTCGGACATTGATATCTTATTCATCTTATGTCTGTTTTGGACAAGGTTTGGTTCGTTGCGAAGAACTCACAACATAGAACGCGAAAATAATAGTTAACAGTTATATTAACCGCAGTTACATATACTTTAACTATGTTCAAAATGCGAAAAATGCACTTTTGTACTTGATGAAAAAACTCATATTTTCCTATTAATCCAAAATTTTCCAACATACGTGTTATACTACCGAGCTTGACTAATTTTGTGACATGAGAATCAACTCATTTGACGTAAATTTTTAATTGTTTGTGTTGTAATTAGGTCGTTACTGACTCAATAATAATCCCTAATCCCGTATCATGTTAACAAACAGTCAAAACTTATACATATTCTTTTCAAGGAAGGTGACTTTGATATACTTTTAGAAAGGGCAACGAAATCTTCAGAGCAAATAACTCTAATACTTTAGTAAGAAGTAATCAAGTATGCTAAGTGGCTCGCTAATAGTTTATTACGTTTAATGTGTACGGATTTAACAAACAGAAAGCCAATGTTTAATTTTTAAGCTTATAACTAGGTGGCATGACCATGACCGGCACGTTGCGCCAGGGTGATGGTGTATCCGGTAAAGTGCATATATTGAGTATTAAGTTTCAATATGTGTAAATGAAAAGTTTTATTGTAAAATGGGAGCCCTTAGAGAGGGGGTCAAGCTCTAAGAAATAGATTAAGACAAAGGCAGTTTTTTGGAACAATTTTCTTCTCATTTTTTTCTTATGCATCATTACAATTTAAAGGTAAATAAACTTATGCATGCACGGAAATGTGGGAAATTAAATAACTTTTGAGCCAGGTCGTGGATTAGTGGTCGGGTCTGCTGGGTTGGGCCCACTGTTAGATGGGGCGTATCAGTGTATGTAGCTCTTTATTGCTGTTGTGTTGTCTACTGACCACAAAGCAAATAACAAACAATAATAGCCTACAAAGTTAGAAAAAGCATGACCATTGATTACACATTAGCTCACAAATCAGTATTAACACTAATGACAATAACTAATTATTTTAATTTAACATAATCAAAATACATCGCAAAATCTATAACAAATACTATCCAAATAAATTGTTTATTTTTTCAACAAACTAAAGTCCAACTAAATGTCTTCTCGAGCTTCTAAATCTTCAACTAGCAAACCTGTAACATGCATAAAAATAGTGTTTGGTCAACATCAAGTTGAGTGGGCAATACACAAGTTTATATATTGTAAACTTCATATTATACTGTAAAACAAAACAATTTGTTTGTGAATATGAACAATTACAACATTAATGATACATAACAATTACCAAATAAAATAGATGTGGACTAGATGAGGATGAGGTGGCCCAACCGCCAAACAACAAAATTTAACACATAACCATATAGCATGTTATCAATGAGCAATAAATTCATAAATACATAATCTCGAATTGTGGTTGATGAGGTATATATGTAAATAAATAAGTTTGTCTTGTATGGTACGCATGTTACCTCCAAAAGTAAAAGATGAAAAAGGGGTGCGAGTTACTCACCTTGAAAATAGGTGAAGAGGTATGTACCCGCCTCAACACCGAGCGAGGCGGGTCAACCCACGAGATATAGACAAGAGGCTTGAAATCAAGACATTATGAAGGCACAAAGCCAAAACCTATGCGCATGGCGCATATCACATATGCTCACGCATATCACATATGCTCATGCATCACATGCTCAGGCATCACATATGCTCAGGCATCACATATGCTCACGCATCACATATGCTCACGCGTATCACATGCTCACGCACCATATATGCTCACGCATATCACATCTGCGCGTGACGTATCCGCGCGTGATGCATATCACATGCTCACGCATATCACATGCTTGTGCATATCACATCTGCGCATGAAACATCTGCGCGTGAGAATAAAGAGAAGACCTCGTGCATCCTCAGGATAGGCGCATATCACACATGCACATAATCAACCTCGTCCTTATCCAAATCAGGATTAGGGCAACCTTGATTGTGCACGTCAGACAACCTTCCAGAAGGTATCTTTTTAAGGAATAAGAATATGCTGATGTTGACAGCTGCCAATGAGAGGTGGACAACTCAGCAAAACCCATGTGCTACCACGTGATTGCACATGGGTCAGAGAATAATCAACGAAAAAGCACCAGGTGTCCCAAGGACACGTGGCGCAAAGCAATTGGAGGAGGCCAAAAAGGCCCTAATTGGGTCTGAGCCCAATCATTGGAAACCCTAGCACTATAAATACCACATCAACTCCACAGGGAGAGGTATGCCCTATTACACAGTATTCAGCTATATTAAGCAATACTATCCAATTTCCTTACCTTCAGATTATTATCTTCTCCTACAAACTTTTATTCTCACACCGGAGGGTTACCCCAAAGAGGACCCCTCTGTCCCTTTCTGAGGGGTAAGTTTACGGTGCTGTTCATTTTGTAGGTGGAAGAATCTAGATCCCAGAGATCCATCGGTGAAATAGCATAATCACACCCGAGGAAAGTTGATCGTCTACTAGTGAGTCGATCCACGTTTCTTCATTGGCGCCATCCCCTGTTACAACGGCAACAAAATCTCATCAGATCTCTAAAAAAAAAATTTTCACCATGGTTTTTGGTGTTCGTAACAGCGATCAAGTTCTGGAGGATATTGAGCGTGAGGATGTTAATGAGGGACAGCAGTTTCTGAGGGTGCCGCGTGATTCTACGCGCACCACCAGTAACCATCCCTTCATCACAACTCCTCATGGCCAGACTGAAACTCCTCCAGACGATCTCACGTTCCAAAATCTTACCGGCGAGAAACAAAAAGAACCAATGGGTCCAGAAGATGAAACCAATGACCCTAAAGAATGGCTCATAAACGAGCAACGACGTCTAATGGACAAGTACAATGAGCTGGTCAAACACAAAAAGTTAGCCGACTTAACACAAAGGCAAGCGTTTGATAAGCAAACTGTTCATGGAACAAAAAGGGCGCGCGCGCATGAAGATGGTCACTCTGTTCACACTGAACACGCTGAGTTTAGTGATGAAGAAGTGCACAGCATCAGGAAGACGCGAGATACTCATGCAGGAGGCTCACAGCTCCGCGCGCACATGAACATGGCGCCTGGAGCCAGAGCCGATCTGGATCTGCACACACCGTACAGCCCACCAGTGAGAGGGCAAGTGGACGTAACCACACCGTACAGGCCAGCCATCTTAGTGAAACATTCAAAATTCACTGAGCGCATCGCGAAGGCCCCCATTCAGCACAAAACCAAGATGCCAAGTGGTTTGGGCAAATATGACGGCACAACAGATCCAGACGATTTCTTACAAGGTTTTTACAACACTGGAAACCTAGAAAGCTGGACGATGCCAACATGGTGTCACATGTTTGCTCGCTGCCTCACGGGCGCGGCGCGTGTCTGGTTCGAAAGCTTGCCGACTGGGCAAATCGATGGGTTCGAGGAACTATTGGAAAAGTTCCAAGCTCACTTCGTACAGCAGCGCAGACACACGCGCGACCCTGATGACATCATGCACTGCGTGCGCAGGAATGATGAAACGATCGAAGACTACATAACTCGTTTCAATCAGGAGTCTCTGGCAATCGGAGGTATCACTGAGCAACTATTGCGCGTGGCCTTTATACAAGGCGCGCGCAGTGATCAACTCCGCCGAGCTCTCGTGAGCAGAGATGGCATGCCCACCACTTGGGCCAAGCTAATGGAAGCATCGCGAGTCTTCGCGAGAAATGAAAAACAAATTGCCCAAGATAGAGCGAGAGAAAGAGGGCATCAAGCAGAGGCACCGCGCAACAACGAAAGAAGGGGCAAACAGAACTCTGTATGGTCCAGGTTGCAACCAACCAGTTTTTCTTCCGCAGAAAAGCAGGCGCAACCAAGCTCACCCCAGCCCCAAAAAGACGTTCGTAATCGCGGGGAGGGTGACAAGACGGAAGGCGGCAGAGATCCTAACAAACCTCTGCCAAGAATATGGACTCCCCTCACTAAAACGCCTTCACAAGTGTTAAGCACTGAGAATGTCCAGTTCAAAAGCCCCAAGCCACTACACCACAAGGGACCATCAAACAGTGGCAAGTATTGTGAGTTTCACAAGTCCACAGGACACAACACTGATGCATGCCACCACTTGAAGGATGCAATTGAAAAAGATGTGAAATCAGGCAAGCTGGCTCACCTGGTGAAAAACTCAAGACCAGAAAATGAACAACCAGAAGGAGCCTCTGCCAGTAAAAAGTTCAAAAGAATCTGTGTAGCCGAGGGAGGAAGGCAAGGGCAAGGATCAAGAAAGAGAAACGCGCAAATCCAAGGAGATTGGCGCGAGCAACAAGTAATCTTCCCAAGAATCAGGGGAGGCCCTTCCATCAGCAGTCCTCTTGTCATCACTACACACATTGCTCATTATGAAGTGTCAAAAGTCCTGGTGGACACTGGCAGCGAATCAGACATCATGTATGAGCAATGTTTCAGGAAGTTGGATCCAGCAGACCAAGTAAGGCTTGAAATTGTGAATGCACCAATCTCTGGTGTTTCAAATGAAATCATTCATCCCCTAGGTCAAATACAATTTGAACTAACTATGGGGGATGAGAAACACAAGCGAGCCGAAGTTGTCAACTTCTTGGTCTTGCCCACCACTTCATGCCACAATATGATCTTGGGTAGGGGAACGATTGCCCAATTCAACGCCATACCGTCGCCAGCGCACGGCGCGTTGGGGTTCCCAACACCAGCAGGTGTAACTTTTGTATACCGAGATCATTTGTGTGCAGTGACAAGTACTCCGCGGGAAGGGAGAATGAAACTTCCAATGGCAGACAACGCGCCAGAGGAATGGATTCTCAACCCAAAATTCCCGGAGCAGACAGTCACAATTGGCGCTACGATATCAGACGACACGAGGTTGAGAATGAAAAGATTGCTCACAGCATATATGTCGGTCTTCGAGTGGCAACACTCTGATATGACTGGGGTTCCTCGAGACCTGGCGCAACATTCTCTCAACACGTTCAAGTCTGTAGAGCCAATTGCTCAAAAAAATAGAGTCATGGGGGATGAAAAGGCGAAGGCCATGAATGAGCAAGTTGAGGATCTACTGCGCGCAAACATCATCCGCCCGATACGATACCAGAAATGGGTAGCCAATCCTGTGATGGTAAAGAAAAGTAACGGGTCGTGGAGGATGTGCATTGACTTCAAGGACCTCAACAAAGCATGCCCAAAAAATTGTTACCCCCTCCCAAACATCGACGCAAAGGTGGACTCCGTGGCGCCATTCAAGCTCAAATGTTTCCTGGATGCCTACAAGGGCTATCACCAGATTCAAATGGCACCACAAGATGAGGACAAGACCGCCTTCAGAACCGACAAGGGTGTTTTTTGTTACACAAAAATGCCCTTTGGTTTGAAGAATGCGGGAGCCACCTACCAAAGACTTATGGATGCCGTTTTCAGCGAGCAAATTGGAAGAAACCTAGAAGTCTATGTGGATGATTTGGTGATCAAAAGCAAGGAGGAAAAACAAATGCTCAAAGACATCGAAGAAACCCTTGGGCGCCTAAAGGAAGTTAACATGAAGCTCAATCCGAGCAAATGCACTTTCGGCGTACAAGAGGGAAAATTTCTAGGTGTAATGGTCACCAAGGATGGTTTCAAGGTGAACCCTGAGAAGGTGTAGGCCATCCTTGACATGCCCTCGCCATCCACCATGAAAGAAGTCCAGAAGCTGAATGGTAGATTGGTATCAATCAACAGGTTCCTAGCGAACCATGCAAGCAAATCTACCCCATTTGTCAACACATTGAGAAACTGCTTAAAGAAAAGCCAATTCAAATGGACTCCTGAGGCCGAGCAAGCTTTCAGTGAGATAAAAGAATGTTTGATAAATCTGCCCGCGCTCACAGCTCCACTTCCTGGTGAAATTTTGACATTGTACCTATCAGCAGGAGAGCGCGCCATCGGCGCAGTATTGTTGGTGGATCGCAAGGGAATCCAAACGCCAATATACAATGTGAGTCGGGTGCTGACAGATCCTGAGACGCGCTACTCCATCATGGAAAAGTTAGTTTTATCACTAACACATGCGTCGCGCAAGCTACATAGATATTTCAATGGTCATCCTATTGAAGTTCTAACTGGTTACAACATCCAGCAAGTCTTGCGGCGCCCCGCGCTCTCGGGAAGGCTAACAAAATGGGCGCTGGAATTAGGAGAGCACACGATCGCCTATAAGCCCCGTCCAGCAATAAAGGGACAAGTCTTGGCTGATTTCATTGCAGAAATCCCCGAAGGAAAAATTGAAGAGGCTCAGCGCGAGGTAGACCCTCCGCGAGCCAATGATGAAGAAAATGTTTGGAGATTATTCACCGACGGAGCTTCAAACAACGAAGGATCTGGCGCAGGCCTCAAGCTGGTGGATCCAGAGAATCAGGAATATACTTACACCATCAGGTTGGACTTCAAGAGCACCAACAATGAAGCTGAGTATGAAGCCCTGCTGGCTGGCCTGCGCATCGCGCACAAATTCGGAGGTAAAAAGCTAGAGGCCCATGTTGATTCATACTTGGTAGCAGCACAGGTCAATGGCCTTTATGATGCCAAGGAGAACACCATGCCTCTGTATCTAGAGCAGGCGAAAAAGCTCATCGAGCAATTTGACTGCTTCAGAATCATTCATATTCCGCGCAGTGAAAACAAATCTGCCGACGCGCTGAGCAAGATGGCATCAACCACCTTCGATCACTTTGGCAAAGATGTCAGGGTAGAAGTAATGAGCAACCCGTCGGTGGGAGCGAAATCTGTCCTTGTAACTCATACAGCCCCTTCATCATGGATAACTCCAGTAATGGAATTCTTGAAGGAGGGAAAAGTACCGGACGATCGCGCACAGGCGAGGAAGATAAGACACAAGTCGCAGAACTATGAACTGCTTGATGGTACACTATATCGACGCTCTTATCTTGGACCGCTCATGAAATGCCTAGATGCTGAGGAAGCAAGCTATGTGATCAGAGAGATACACGAAGGAATCTGTGGAATACATGCTGGCCCGCGCATGGTGGTTACCAAGGCAATGAGCGCAGGTTACTATTGGCCAGGCATGTACTTGGACGCTTTAAAAGAGATCCAAAAATGCAAAGCGTGTCAGAGCTATGCGCCAAACACCATGCGGCCAAAGAACAACTTGATTCCGGTGACCTCCGCATGGCCTTTCCACAAATGGGCCATCGATATTGTGGGACCCTTACCGCAAGCACAAGGGCGAGTAAAATTTTTGGTAGTGGCAGTAGACTATTTCACAAAATGGGTTGAAGCCAAGCCACTAGCAAAAATCACAGCCGAAGCGATGAAGCAGTTTATTTGGAGCCACATCATATGCCGTTTTGGCTTGCCCATGGAAATTGTGAGCGACAATGGCAAACAATTCACTGACAGGAAGATATCCAGCTGGCTTAAGGAATTGCGCATCAACCAAATCTTCACTTCAGTATACCACCCTCAGGGGAATGGCCAAGTGGAGCGCGCGAACCAAAGCTTGTTAAATGGGCTGAAGAAAAGGTTGGAGGGAGAATCCCATTCTTGGGTCGAAGAGCTACCTAATGTCCTGTGGGCACACAGGACATTAAGCAAAACCAGCAATGACGAATCCCCGTTCAGCCTAACCTATGGAACGGAGGCTATGATTCCAGCAGAAATTGGATGCCCATCCCATAGAGTGCTCATGATGAACAAGATTGATAACGAGCGCGAAAGGAGGTTGGATCTCAACTTACTTGAAGGGCGCAGAGAGGCGGCTATCATCAGTGAAGCCAAGTACAAGAAAAAACTGGAAAAATATTACAATCAGCGCGTGAAAGAATGCCACTTCAAGAAGAATGATTTTGTCCTTCGAAACAATGAAGCTAGCCGCGCGATACCACCGGGAAAGATGTCCCCCAATTGGGAGGGACCTTATCAAGTCTCGGAAGAATTGGGAAAAGGCGCATACGCTTTAAAAGATTTGAATGGAAAGAAGATCCCGGGCGCATGGAACGCGGCATAGCTTAGAAAATGTTTCATGTAAAAGTTGTCAAATTTGTAATCAAGGCTCTTTAAGCCATTATGAATAATAATACGCGCTATCTTCTCTTAATGTGGATTCTATTACCTTTTGCATACATGTTTCACACTTCCCTTTATTAATTTTGAGCAATATGACAACATTGTATTGACATCAAAACGAAATAAAAGGAAGTAAAACATACATGCGAGAGCTTCAAGCTCAAACGCGTTAACGAGTCTTAACTCTAAAACGTCAGGGCCTTAGCCCAATAATATGAGCCTTAGCTCAGGGCCTTAGCCCAATAATGTGAGCCTTAGCTCAAATCACTCACAACATCCATCCTACATGCTGCGCAGCCTGACCATAAAAATACCTAAGCACAACTAAGGCAAAGCAAATGCTAAAACATAGTTGTTAAGGTCTCAGGTCGAGGTCGCGCATGAAATTGTAATGGATATCTGAGTAACACATACTGACACGTAAAGGCTAAAAAAAACTCATAATTCCATATAATAAATGCACGATAACGTCGCGCAAAAGAGGAATAATGAAACGCCAAAGCACGTGTCAACATAATCAAGATATGGCAAAATCACTTACAATATGACAAGGATTAAGTATAATAATTTCCTTACAACCTTGTTCTTATTTCAACGTGCAAGCATATCTTATATTCAACAAGCAAACATGCAATATAAAGAGATGAATGGGGAATGCGCAAGATGCGAATAAGGGAAAAACAAAATTTCATTCCAAAGCATTGAAATTTACAAGTTTACAAGATGATGAGATACAAACTACAAATAAAAAACAAAAAACATGAAGGGCTTCTCAAGTCTCCACGTCGACGTCAGCCTCTTCATTGTCCTCATCACCGCCCTCAGCATCTGGCGCAGCCCACTCCTCGTCATCTCCAAACTGACCATAGTCAAGATGTTCGTCCTGAATGGAGTCGCCTTCTATCACAATAGTGTCAGGAGCGGGTCCTTTGGCCACGCCAGAGCCGCTAGCAGGGGCAGCATTCCCCGCGCCATCATCGCCGCCACCAGCCCCTTCGCACTCGTCAAGTAATTTCTTTAGCGCGCCGAGATCGGGCTGGTCAGCAAGTGCGGATATCTGCAAATCATAAGGAAAAATATGAGTACAAAAAGACTTGGAAAATAAGTCAAGGTAATCTCATTAAGGTTAAAATACCTGCGCAAGGATGGGAATGGGAGTATTCAAATACTTCTCCCCCATCTCGGCCATGTCCGCGCAGGCAACGTCGAGCTGATAAGGGTAGTCGGATGGGTTCTTCTTCAGCATGCTATATTCACAGCCATCCTTAAACCCTTCAGCTCGACCCACCAAGCGCGCGGCAGCGTTGCAATCCATCACAAGGGCCTGAAACTCGTCTGAGTATTTCATCGCGTAAGCGCAACGAGTCATACCCTGTGAGATTTGCCATTGGCGATCCTGCGCGAGGGAAGCAACAGACGTCTCAAGAGCAGGAATCTGAGAGTTTAACAACTCAACAGTTTCCTTAGTCTGTTTCAGCTCCTCTTTGTCGGACGCTGCTGCCGCCAAGGCTTCTTCCTTTCCCGCTCGCGCAACATCGAGTGCTTCCTGGCTAGACGCTGCCGTCGCCAAGGCTTCATCTTTCTCGGCCCGCGCGGCCGCCAGCTCCTTCTTCAGGCGCGCAACCTCACTCTCCAATGATGATTTGTCAGTTATAGACTGGACAAGAGCTTGGTCACGCGCCTCCACGTCCAACTCCAAGTCGCGCACTCTACGCGCGTACTTGGCCGCATCCGCCTCGGCCGCCTGTAGCTTCTCCCGCGCAACCTGTAGCTCATGCCCGCGCTTCACGAAGGCGGTGTTGGCACTTGCTCTGTTCTCGCTGAGCTCTGCTTGGAGTTTCTCAGCTCTCTCTCGAGCATCAGAAAGATTCCAAGCAGACACTTTAGCCTCTTGCTTGGCTTCCGCAATAGCATCACGTACCTTTACGTAATCATAGCGAAGCTCTTGGGAGGCAGCAAAGAAAGCCGACCCAGAAAACAGATGATCGTTGAGCAAGTCATCGCGAGCGCGGTCCTCCTGAAATCTCCTTTCAGCTGGAGGCACAGAATGAGCCCAGAAGTCCTCACACACACCCATGGACTGAAATGAGCTGTCCTCAGTAATATTCCATCTCGGGCGGTAAATGTGATCGGCTTCCTGCAAACACAAAGTAATGATCTAAGTCATCAAAACACTAATATGGAAGTCCGCGCAGCGGAGCAAAAACGAACATATACCTGCGGGGATGAAGCAGAAAAGTCAGCGCCAGCCCCACGAGAAGACTGTGCCACGAAACCTCGTGGCGCTGCAGGGCTGGCGCGGCCGCTGTCGGAGCCTTCAACTTGAACCTCCTCATCCTCCTCTGAAACAGGCCTTTTCTCCTGCGACCTAGAACCAAAATCAGTCTCGCGAGGAGGGCTGCGCGCAGGAGGAGGTGAGGGAGGTCTCGACGCAGCCATGTCGGCGCGTAAAACGGCCTCCTGCTCCTTAGTAATCCCGATGAGGGGAGATTCAGCGCTTGCAGGAGCAGGAGCAGAACCAACGGCGCTGGCACCGCCGCCAGCAGTGCCGCCAGCAGCTTGTACGCTAGCAATGACTCCTATGAAAAAATCAACAAAAAGAAATGGTTCATGACTTGATTAAAAGAAAAAAAAAGGCAGAAAATAAAAGCGTAATACATACCTTGGCGCAACTCCGTTCGCGAGTCAAACATCGCCATGAAGTCCATTCTCCCCTTTTTTGAGGGTAAAACAGGGGACTTCGAAGCGACCTCCGGCGCAGCCTCGGCACCTTGTTGCGCCTGAGGTTGATCCACCAAGGTCGCCGGCTCTACAAACATTTGAGTGAGCAAAGATTCATTAGTAATTCTATCAGAATCGCGCTCATAGAACCATAAAGGATAAGCAAAGTATACATGTCGAAGAGGAAACGGCAGGCGCAACGTCGCTCCCCTTTTCCGCCGCGCGAAGGGAGGAGGTAGCGGCACCATACCTCGTGTGGACAGGAGGTCTGCCCACTTTTTGAGGCAGAGAAGACAAGGAAAACTTGGTGGTAAACTCCCGGGTTTTCTCAAGTCCCTTCGCCTGAGTAGGAGGATCCTGAACAACAGGGGCATCATCTTTCTTCTGTTTCTTACTGGCCCCTGCGCCAGTTTTCCCTTTAGCCTTACGCTTTAGTTGGGGCACCTCAGCCTCCTCCTCCTCCTCCTCTTCCGCGAGCTCCAGCTCGTAGTTCTCAAGCGCGTCTACAATACACGCAACAGAAAGGTTAGCCAAATCTGGTATTATAAAGGCATAAGCATAAGTACAAAGGCTTACCAGGCGCGTCGCTGTCAAAGGGAAATCCCAGATCAACAGGGATGAACATGTCATCGAAGCGATCGGGGAAGCCAACCTCCCCAGCGCCCAGCGCGACGGAACCACCCTCCATATGCTCATCATAGGCGGCGTGGACATACTCCTTGCTGACTGCACAAAACAAGTCAAATGATATCAGCAAAACGAATTATATTCGCGCAGAAGTAATGCAATGAGATTAACTTACACAAGCCGTCAACTTGGATAATGGGCTCAGTCGCGCTGTCGGCCCACCTCCTGCTCATACCAACCCCCACCAGCGCCTCCTCGCAAATGTTCTTGGCGGGGGATGGTTCGGCAGTCAACTTTTTTACCCAGGCGCCAGTTGGGTTCTTGAAGACACCCACATCCGCAGGCGCAGAAGAGATCGCGCGCATGGTCATGCGGATGGGGATCACACCAGCCCTGATATAGAAAAATCTCTCAGACCAGTCATGAAGGCTCTTGAATGAAACAGTGCAGCACTTGACCTTCTGACTGCGAGGAATAAATGAGAACCAAGAATCTTGGATCTTGGGCTTATAAAAAAACTGAAAGCGTCGAGGGGTGGGCTCCTCGCGATGAGATTTGCACATGAACTCAAAGTGAGTCATGCGCACGAGTCCAAACGGATGGACTTGGGATATATGAATCCCATAAAACCTAAGCAGCGCACCCACAAACCTTGTCATCGGGAGACGAAGGTTGCAGTGGGTGAAAAAATGGCAATAAAAAGATATATAGCCGGTGGGCGGGTCCGCCGCCGTTTGCCCGGCCGCCGGCAGCATGCAGCCATACTCAGGGAGAAAACCCTGAGAGGCGATAAGGCTGTCAAAATCGGACTGCCTCAGTTTACAGGGGATCTCATCCCACTTCTTCACTGCCTTGGTCTTCCCTACCTCCTCCGATGAGGCCTCAGCAGCCCTCTTCCCCTTCCCGGTCTTCTTCAACGTAGACATTACTAGCGATTTCACACGGCGATTGCTGGGGGAGATTGTGTTGTCTGGGCTATCAGACATACAACAGAGTCAGGCACAAGTTGCTTCTGAAGAACGGAAATCTATCGGAATAGAAAGCTCTGAATAAACAATAAAGAAGATGGAGAATAAAAACTCTAAGGGCTTGCTTTTATAGGCCCAGGAGAGAGAAAATTTGGTACTGATCGGACTTCACGCGCCCCCACTCGCAGGTGTAAGCCAACGCGAGCGCGACACGTGTCCTTGACACTGTGTGAGGGGACACGAAAAGAAACGATACAGGTGCTGCCAGAGTTCACGCGCCACCACTCGCAGGTACGGACCAACGCGAGCGCGACACGTGTTCCTGACACTATGTGAAGGGACATGAAAGGCAACTGTAGCACCTCGAGCACACGAAAAGTCTGACACGTCTCCATCACTGACGCATGTCAGCAACAACCAACCACGTACAGGGACGATTCGTTTTCAACCAAAAGGATAGAATTTCGCGCACCGATGAGTAATAAGAAGAAAAGACAAACCCTATTAAAAGAGCAAACTATTAAGTCTAATATCTATCTTACCTCGCTCGCGCGAGACAAGACACGCATTAGACTGGGGGGCTTGAAGAGGTATGTACCCGCCTCAACACCGAGCGAGGCGGGTCAACCCACGAGATATAGACAAGAGGCTTGAAATCAAGACATTATGAAGGCACAAAGCCAAAACCTATGCGCATGGCGCATATCACATATGCTCACGCATATCACATATGCTCATGCATCACATGCTCAGGCATCACATATGCTCACGCATCACATATGCCCACGCGTATCACATGCTCACGCACCATATATGCTCACGCATATCACATCTGCGCGTGACGTATCCGCGCGTGATGCATATCACATGCTCACGCATATCACATGCTTGTGCATATCACATCTGCGCATGAAACATCTGCGCGTGAGAATAAAGAGAAGACCTCGCGCATCCTCAGGATAGGCGCATATCACACATGCACATAATCAACCTCGTCCTTATCCAAATCAGGATTAGGGCAACCTTGATTGTGCACGTCAGACAACCTTCCAGAATGTATCTTTTTAAGGAATAAGAATATGCTGATGTTGACAGCTGCCAGTGAGAGGTGGACAACTCAGCAAAACCCATGTGCTACCACGTGATTGCACATGGGTCAGAGAATAATCAACGAAAAAGCACCAGGTGTCCCAAGGACACGTGGCGCAAAGCAATTGGAGGAGGCCAAAAAGGCCCTAATTGGGTCTGAGCCCAATCATTGGAAACCCTAGCACTATAAATACCACATCAACTCCACAAGGAGAGGTATGCCCTATTACACAGTATTCAGCTATATTAAGCAATACTATCCAATTTCCTTACCTTCAGATTATTATCTTCTCCTACAAACTCTTATTCTCACACCGGAGGGTTACCCCAAAGAGGACCCCTCTGTCCCTTTCTGAGGGGTAAGTTTACGGTGCTGTTCATTTTGTAGGTGGAAGAATCTAGATCCCAGAGATCCATCGGTGAAATAGCATAATCACACCCGAGGAAAGTTGATCGTCTACTAGTGAGTCGATCCACGTTTCTTCAATAGGCAAGTGGAGATATATATGGTAAATAACTTGAATTATAAGTTAAGCGAGTTTACAACCGAACTCAACGAAAAGTCCCTAACATGAGGTTAAAATCATGAATAAATAAGAGTGATGATAATTGAATAAAATAATTAATCAAATATGAGATTTTTAAGCGAAAAATAAAAACTTCGTTTTTAAGCGTGTTCGGTTCGTGTCCGATCCGGATGTTGATTTGAGGTTAATATCGGTCCAACATGATCAAAACACAAATACAAACATAAAACATTGAAAAGTCATAAGCTAATTTGGGTCATATTTAGTTTAAAAATGGAAAACTAGGTGTACCTGATTTTCAGATATAACACGTACCCGGTTCCTACCCTACCCGGTTCCACTGGGTGCTCATATTATCCTACCGGGTGGGGTCCGAATCCTACCCGGTTCTTGACTAGAACCAGCTCCGGCTTGTACGCGGTTCCTACCCAATTCCGGGTTGTCGAATTACCCGATTTGTTCACGTCTAATAGCCGTTAGGACTTTTTATCTTCATACTTTAATTCCTTAAATAATAGCCGTTGATAAAATCACATGTCAAGAAAATAAAGTTCATTTTTGCTAAATTATCTTTGCCCCAAAAAATCTAGAATTGTGAAGGCACCGAGTCGCATATAAGCTACTTGTAAAAGCTTGAATGAAACCGAGTTTGAGCCGAAGCTCAATCTTTAAATACTATTAAAGCAATACACTTTGTCCACATGGCATTATTCTAGACTGTCCACATATGCATCCAGTCAGCAACTTTCCAATTTTCCATTGTCAGATTGGCTATTATGCTGCCACGTGTCATCTTCACCAAATCACCCAATATTTAAACCTTAACTATTCATAATTTTTCACCCTAAACATATTTTTCTCTCTTTCTCTATTAGCCGGATCTCCTTTCACCCTCTCATATATTCCTGCTACTCTAAATCCAGATTTGTATTAATCGTTTTCCGGTAAATTTATATTTTATAATAAGCATCCGATTGTTGATATATGTATTTCCGGGAACATTATAATTTCTACCGGTTATTGTTTCCTCTAATCTTCTTATCTTTATTTTCATTGTTAACTGATTTTATTTAAATCAGTTTAGGTTGTAATAATAAACGGCGATGAAGCTAATATGTTGACGTATTTACGTTTTACCGGCAAGTTTTTCGGGTAAGTTTTCCGTTTAGTTTTTCCGGTTATGTGTTATACTTAAAACAATGGTTGTTTTATATTTATTTGAAGTTTTATATTTTTATTTCCTCTCATATATTCCGGCTAATCTAGATCTAGATTTGTATTAATCGTTTTCCGGTAAGTTTATATTTTATAATAAACTTCTGATTGTTGATACATGTATTTCCGACAACTTTATATTTTATTCCGATTATTGTTTCCTCTAACCTTTTTATCTTTATTTTCATTGTTAACTGACTTTATTAAAATCAGTTTAGGTTGTAAATCAAAAACGGCGATGAAGCTAATATGTGGACGTATTTACGTTTTTCCGGTAAGTTTTTCTGGTTATATGTTATGCCTATAACAATGGTTGTTTTATATTTATTTGAAGTTTTATATTTTTCTTTCCTGTTTTTTGTTTTACATGTTGTTCTTCTAGGTTTTAAATAAAAATCACGTTTATTATTTCGTTTTTCTGGTAAGACACATTTAAATTATCCATTTAAGTATCTCATTAATACATTTTTTTGAGTTTGACTATCCTTATTTGTTTAAATAACTAATAAGGATAGTCAAACTCAATAAATTAGATTAATGGTTTTAATACAATTTAATTAGCATATTTAAACCTTTTTTAAATTCAAAATTCTAATAAAATAAAGATGGTGCAATACACAAAATTTTAACAACCTGTGTTTAAACATAAATCAATACCAAAATTGCAATAATATTGACTTTACTATCGCCAACCGATTTCTAAAATAAAAAATCGTTGCCAAAATTGCAATTCAATGTTGACTTTTAAATTGCTTTGATTTACACATATGTTACGGTTACTATTTAATTACATCTATAACAATTTCCATGTTTATAAACTTCTAAGAATAACCTGTTGTCCAATCACTATATGACATACATAATATGTTGACATGTTGTTGGATCCACTTGGCATTTTATTTTGTTAACCTCTATCGGGTTTGATTTTCTGTAGGTTTTTTTCGTGTATGCAGGAGATTGGCCCAAGATTAAATGCGCTAGGAATTTAGGACTAAAAGGCACATTTAAATTTTTTGGCATTTTATATTTTTCCTGTTTTTTTGTTTAACATGTTCTTCTTCTTGGTTCTAAATAAAAAATCAGCTTCATCCGTGGACAATATCATTATTTCGTTTTTCCGGTAAGACACATTTAAATTATCCGGTTATAAATTATAATTCTAATCTTTCATAATATCAATATTATAACAAAACTTTATTATTTCAGGTTGTTTACCCGATTGATTTACGGAATATTTCAGTTTACCTTCTAAATCTAAATATGAGATACGATGGTTATTATCATTATATTGTTTTTTTCGGTAAGGCATTTAATTTTTTCGGTTATAAATTAAATATCAAATTTTCCATAATATCAACATTAATATTCTACTTTATAATTTCAGGTTAATGTCCCGACTGATACAAGCTAATATTCATGGATTGAGCATTACTTTATAAGATGTATTTTTTATATTGATGTATATTTCTTTTTTGAATATTCAATTATATTCATTATTTGTAGATAAAATAATATATTGATGTACATCGGAGATACCTTGATGTATATTTTTTTCTGGCGTGCCTTAGTATACATAAATTACACATTTAAGTATCCTATTAATACAATTTATTGACTTTGACTATCCTTATTTGTCTAAATAACGAAATAACAACTTAATTAACTTTCCAACTTAAATAGTTTCCCGACCATTTCTAAAAATAAGTTTTTAAATTCAAATTACATTTACATATATATTGTAATTTATATAGTTTAATTATTCCATTATTACATTTTGTATACTTTGACTTTCCTTATTTTATAAAGAAACCAACTGGAAAAATTAACTACATTTTGCCACCTCATTTACTATTTGACTATTTATATTAAATCGCTTTTGATCATTCATTAAGGTAAATCGATTTAAATATTAAATAACATTTACATATTTATAGTACTTTCTTTCTACCATTTTTAATTATGTTAATACCTTTTGTGTTAATATTTAACTTTACAAAAATAAATTTTAAACATTTAAACTTTGATTGTATTATTAACAACCGTATTTTCATAATTTACAAAACGATATGCTTTGTATTTATTAATATATTTAACTCCAAAATAATTAACATACTAAACTCCTTTTAAATTTTCAATTTGACCAATCTTTCAACAAAGTTTTAAAGGTTTTAATACACTCCATAATTTTAAACTCATTTCAAAATTTTTCTATAAGTTTTTGAAGTTTTTAAATTAACCGATTTGATTTTCATTTTTGTAATTACTTCTAAATTAATTAGTCATGTTAGTAAAATTAGAACCGATTTAATTTTAATATTTGTGATTTGACATTAACTTTTGTATTATCTCTCTCTCTCTCTCTCTATATATATATATATATATATAATTTTTTTGAGAGCAATAAACTATTCGTTACTATCAAAATGATGTTGTTTTAGTCATCACCAAAATATATTAGGTATAAACTTCTGGTCATTATTCATGTTTTAAATATTATGTCTAAATTAACTGGCATTACAAATTTTGTAACCAAGTTTAGATGTTACAAATTTATTTTGATGTTAATATTGATTTTAATCTTTTTAATATTATTATATTTGTACCTTAATGATAATTTAATTTGTTTTAATTGTGTATAGTTTTCATAAAAAAATTTTACTTTTCCGGTATATATATATTTTTAATTATGTGTGTTTAACTTACCGCATATTTAACTTATTTAATAAACTAGAATAAGTTATCATTTTAATATTTTAAAAACTGATTGTCAAACTAAAAATACCTGTCATAATTGTAATGTAATCTTACTTTAATTTACGTGAATATTAATTATTAATTAATACTAAATAATAACCGCATTATTTTAGAACATAATATTTAAATTGACATAATTTTTAATAATCAATACTTAATATATCATAAATTATATAACCGTTTTATCATCATTTATAAATATTATTCGGCATATATATATATATATATATATATATATATATATATGATTTAGTTAATATTATTAAATATGACAACTTTTCATAATTTATTAATATTATTATTCCCATGAATCAAGATATTTTAAATTATTTCTATCTTTACATGGAAGACCAGATTTAAACATAAATTTCGGTCACTTATAAGTTTACCATTCGATATCGTATTTCTCATTGATATTCCATCATAACTACATTCAAATTTCAATATTTTCGCTGCAACCATGTAATTTTTTCAATGAATTATTAATATACATTTCACTTTTTTTAAAAAAAAATTAAATTAATCACATATTAATTTCTTATTGTTATTATTTATATTATTGATTATGAGATTCCACACCCGAAACATAATTTAGTGATTATATTTTTATCCATTTTAACTAATGTATAATAACACTTATTATTTTTTTATCCATTTTAACTAAAAAGTTTTTTAAAAATAATATAAATCTTCTAATTATAACATTCAAACAACTTGATAGTCTAAGTCTTCAAAATGTTTTCAAAAAATATTAAAAATATTTGATAATTTATTTCATATACGTTTATATTTTGTTTTCATTGATTTTGTGTCATATTTTTTCACCTTTAATTATTTTCAAAGTCAACATAAAATTTTTAATCTTTCCAAAGTTATTTGGAAATTCATTTATTGTAAAACGTATTTAAGTTTTCATAGTTTAACAAAATATTAATGTCAGTGATTTAAAAGTTTGTTGCAAGATTGGTTAAAAATAAAAAAAAAATCTTATTTTTTTGAAGTTGATTAATTCCAATTTTTTTATATTTTGTAACTATTTTAAATATATATATATCAAAATGGGTTGTTTTAAAAGAGTATCTAATTTGTTAGGTATAAAATGACGGCCAAAAAATGTTTTTATTGATATATCTTTTTGTTTAATGGTTTAAGTTAGAAATATGTTTTATGTTGTCATTTTACTTTGTTTGTTGTTGTATGTTATTTTGTTTTAATAAAACAACTTTATTAATGTTCAAATGTTACTCATATTAAATATGTTATTATGGTATATTTAATTTGGATTCTATTGTTTTATTATATTTTCAGGTGGTGAAGCAAAATGAGTTTCTTTTGGTAGAATGTTTGAAGAAGTTGATGGTGGTTTAATATGAAAGAACATGTTTATGTCTTTTGTTGCTGTTTTTTGGTTGTTCAATGTACATTAACTTATTGTAACTTTTAACTTTTAAGATTTAGACAATGTAAATGGTTAACGTTTTGGTCCGAAAGTTTGAACAAGTATTGTGTTGCTTGAATTTGTTGTTTAAATTTATTATGTTTGTTGACATTTTTCCACCCATGTCTAACACGGGCTATACCTTATCAACATGTAAAGGAGTGGTTTTTTTTACACTTATCAAAACAAGGTTGTTATCAGGTTTGAGAATGGACAGTATAAGAATTTTAAGCCTAAACAACTTTGTTATGTGATGATTTGATCATGTTGAGAGAGCTTGACCTGTTGAAGTTATCTAATGCAAGAAAAGAAGTTGCACATCTCGATTTGGAAGCGGAAGTGAGTTTGAAGGTCAAATGGTTAGAACAATGTTGTAACTATGAAAGTGATTATGAAGATTTTCAGACAATTTGGAGTCTGATGATGAACTTTAAGGTAAAATAAAAATTCTTTAGATATTGTTGTTAGATTTAATACAAGTAGTATATGGTCAACACCTCTTTACACTTTCTAATAACTATAATTTGGAAGTTAAGTTTTATTTGTTTCATGTAACTTTACTAATGTTTATATGTTACTAATTATTATACATGTTGTTTTGTTTGGTTTATATTTTATATAATATGCTATTGTGTTGTAACAATTTTCTGGTGTGTTAGGAAAATGGATTTTTTTTGTTGAAGTTTTCAAGATGTTGATGATTATTTAATAGCAAAGAACATTATTAGTTATTTTGTTAATGTGTTTTGGTTGTTATGTTCAAATTAACTTCCTGTAATTTGGAAGTTTTAATATTAAGACAATGTAAATTTATTACTTTTTGGTTGGTATAGTGATGTGTTTAGTGACAATGTAAATCTATCAAGTTTTAATTGTTAAAGAAATATTATGTTTGTTTAAATTGATGTTTAAGTTGATTATGTTTAGTGATATGTTATTCCACCCACGTGTCACGCGGGTATATACCCTAGTTTTATATAATAAACTATATCAAGCTTCACATGCCAAGTTTGACTAGGCTTGTCAGCTACAAAGCTAATTTTGTTAAATGTATAACATACGTGTAGTTGTAACGAGAATAGCTAAATAATGTATGCTATGTTTTATAAAAAGATTATAACTATACAAAATAATTAATTATTATATGATAAGCGAATTGATTGTCAAGACAATTATTTAAACAAATTTTATTTGATATTTAAATATATATAAAAAATTATTGTAAACATGAACCCAAGCTTGAAATAGTCACAAGCGAAGCTTGAGCTTTAGAAACAAAACTCTAATTAAATGGAGCACGGGTTTAGGAAAGCTCACGATCAAGCTCGTTTACGCCCTATATTTTTACCATTTCACAGTTTCACACGGTTAACTTGGGAATGAAATAACCATAAAACAGACATTCAACAACCAGAAAAGAATTCATGTTCTTGAAAATCTACACATCCTAATACACATCCCACTTGTCCCTACTTCCTACTAATAAAGGCATCAAATTCGTGTAGCGAGTACAAACAGCATAAAACCGATCATACTATTAAAAGTCCCCAACACAGCCTTGTTTGTTTACTGTGCCCTGCTGACTGGCTCTAGAGCTTCAACAGTTACCACACTATTCCCCCTGATAACCTGCACAAATACAAATTCATTTCAGTTTATATCTTGACCCATTTACTTATTACGGGTTGATTCATGGGTTAGACATGAAACGAGTATGTTTTTGTAACAGGCCTAAACCGTTTAAATGAATATATTTACACATAAACAAACATAAATGAACTTCCAGCCAATTAGTTCCCTTACGGTTCACTGAACGTTCGGTTCATTTACACAGACCTACTAAAAAGTAAACGAGTCAAAAGTGCATGAAACACTAAACAGTTAGCAAAGTTTTTTTAATTAATTTTCGAGTACAAAGGTTTAGCTTGACCCGACCCGCCAGTTTTGCTAGTACCAAAAACTTACCACCATGCCGATATCATTTTTCTCTTCACCGTTAACTTCCACCGTGTTGTCGATAACGAGGTTCATGAACTGATCAAACCCACGAAGTGTACCGACTACAGTTCGGTTTGCGTTTAGCTTGACTAGAATATAACAAAAGATAATTAGTAAAAATGTTGACTAATATGAGATAATTAGCAAAAATGCTACAATGGAGCACATAGATCTCATGGTAACGGTTTCATCCTGTTTAACTATAAACGGGTTGATTTCAGGTATGTTTTGTCTCTAACGGGTCAAAATAGGCATGTAAACAAACTGAACGTTTAGTGAACAATTCCTGAACTGTTCAGCAGAAAGTTCGTTTTGGTAACGATTTCATCCTGTTTAATTATAAACGGGTTGATTTAGGGTATATTTTGTCTCTAACGGGTCAAAATAGGCATGTAAATGAATGTTTAGTGAACAATTCATGAACTGTTCAGCAGAAAGTTCATTTATGTTATAAACAAACAAACATGAACAAAAAACTATTGTTCGTTTAGTTAAATGAACAAACATGAACATATGTCTTGTTTGTGATCGTTCGTTTATGTTTGTTTGTTTACATTCATTTATATTCATTAATTTACATTCATTTAAGTTCATTCGTTTAGGTTAATTAATATATTCATTTAAATTTTTTGGACCCGGTACAAGTTGGTCAAGTTTTAACTTTTTTTAGGCCCAAACACATTGTTCTTCACATACCTTTTAACTGGTTTTAGCTCTGTTATGTTCTTTCATTTACGTTCGTGAGCCATTTGTTTATACTGTTCACGAACGAATCTTAACAAAGAACTTGAATAAGAAAGCCCTGTTCATTTAATTGTTAGTTCAATTAAAAATAAACGAATGAACATGAACATGCTCCATCCATGTCCTTTCGGTTCATTCAATCCATTTACAAGCATGGCTAAAGTCATACGAACAAACACAAATAAACCCTAGTTCGTGTCCATTCAGTCCATTTACAGACCCAATCTAGTTACTATATAAATAAATATAAGAGCATACATGATGTTGTTAATCAAAAAGACGCATGACTAAATAATTAACACAACAACAGGTTGAAGTAATGCAGTGTTTTGTAAAAATGAGCCCACCAGTACATGGCGATACTATCATTTTTAAAGAACCTTCAGCTTCAAATGCATCATGATAAAGCCTACTTATAAAATTCTAAAGTCTAGGAACATGACTAAAGCTTTTGCTTACGTTAGTCGACATGAGTTTATGACCTATATTTGTTATCTCAATTGCAAATTCACACCAACAATGCAAAACATAAGCAAATAATCTTGATATTGAGGGCATGTTTGGGATTGGGTTTGAAAAAATGCTTATCGGCTTATTGGCTTTTTCAAAGTGAAAAAGCCAATTTGAAAAGCCAGGATTTGGGGCTTTTGGAAAACTGTTTTTTAACCCTTTCAAAAAGCTAAAATAAAAAAGATTTTTGTAATTGCCAAACACATTTTAACTTATTGGCTTTTTAGAAAACACCAATAATCCATTCTATATTTCCATTCTGCAAATTAAACGTGATAACGTGACATTAAGCTAAACTAAAAGATGAAAACATTCACTAGTTGGTTTTTGCAGCCGATTAATCTCTGATTAGATGCTAGTCAGTACCCCACTGACTAGTTGCTGACTAATCGCTATTTGGTCAAGATGGGTCAAAATTGAAAATTTCATGTATAAATATGTATATTTGAGAAATTACAAATAAATTCCAATCCGACTAGTCCCCTACTAGCGCCTAGCGATTTCTACAACATCACACAATATGTATGTACAAATATAAAACAATAACTTTCATACATGAAAGTGAAACAAGAAAACTTACTCTGAAGTTGCTTGTCCATGTACCTGTAATCCAAATATAAATAAATAAATTTAGTAAAAACACAATTATATATATATATATATATTAATAAAAATGCGAGAGGATGTAATGGAATGGAATGAACTTACTTCTTAAGATCTGGAGGCTGACCTGATCTGCTCATCTTCAAACACTAGACTACAATTCCAATCGACTCTAAAACCCTAATCTAATACGATGTGATTTGTTTGATTTTAATTTTGGGTTATGGGTCCTTGGATTCTTGCTTCATTCTTCTTTCGACCTTGCCTTTTCTCAAAACTGCTAAATTTAGTCACATAAGTAAATTTGGTAGAAAAAACAAGACTTGACTTTTAGGGTGTGTGTAGAGACCCGAACTTTAGATCTTTGGTTGTTTAAGAGACTTTGTCTTTATCACTATACCACAAAATGGTGAGGAGATATGTCGAATGAAACCAAACGGGTTGTAAGTTATATGAGATCCAATAGTATATAGGTGGGTCAGGTTAAGCCCGTGCGAAAAAAAATTATTTGGGCCCGTATTCAGCAAAACGGATTAAAAGGGGTTAAGGAGCAACATGAGTGTGACACGTCAGGAGAAAAAAAACTAAGGAGCAACGTAAGGGCACATATACCGAATTTGCCCATCCATAGTTCTGTGTAGTTATTTATGCATATATGTAACTAAAATAGAACCACAAAACTCTTTTATTAAAAACTATTTCTTTTACCCGGCGTGTTGCACCAGTGCAGCTGACAAAACTTCAACATCGAAACCCGAGTGTTTCGATGATAAGTCGACGCGAATTCGGTCAGTATGATTACATTCATTAGAGTATAGACATCGTTGGTAAAGTTTGAGCGTTAAAGTCCAAAAAATTGATTCGTCAAATAAACATATAAAAAACAAAATATCTAAAACGATATTTATTTGGTCGGCAAACCCAGCAATGAAAAATACAAACGTTGTTGGTCTCAGTCATTGTGGCAATAATTCGACACGAATTCAGTTGGCCGTTATGTTATTAGAGCTAAATAATGGAAAAAAATATAAATATAAAAGTGGACCAATGGCCAATTTTATTTTATTTTATTTTATTTGGGGGGGGGGGGTCAAACGGTAAACTTACGCGTTAGTAAAACCAGAGTTTTGTCAGTCACAGGCGTTGAAGAGACGAGTCTACTCGAATTTGGTCGGTTTCCGTCAGCTTCGTTATGGTGCCGAAACTATACCAAAAAAATGGCATTTGGTCGGTTTCGCTTACGTTTGTTATGGTAACTGAACTAAATAAAAAAAATTCATGAACTAGTACGGTGCCATTAAGTGGCCCAATATGACACTTGCGGCACCAAAGTTATAATTTATATACAGTAGTGATTACTATCAAACCATTAATTCTCAATTGGTTTTATTTTTTCTTTCTCCATGGCTCACCAATCACCCCTAGAATTATTGAAGGAATTGGTTCGAAGACAATCGCTTATAAATGTTAGGAAGGATTCTATGCATGATATTGTATGTTTTGGTGTCGAGTTGACCTACAAATGGAATTGTGAGGTATAAAGCTTTAAATTCAGCAATAAGTAGCTTGAAACATGGTCTAGACTCTAGCGAGGTCGACAAGGTGGCAGTGCTGACCCTTATGTTGATTGGGGTGAAGCTAAGGCTTCAGATCCCCTATAAAAATATGGCCTCCATTTTTTGGGTAAAAAAAATAGTATGTGTTGAAAAATCATGGATATAAGATTATAATAGGGCTAAACAAAGCTTCGTTAATTTTAATTGGCAATTGACTGGCTAACATGAAGTAGGTTCAATTTCTTTTCCAACAATTAAGTTGATTTCAATCGTTGATTTGCACGCATCTTGTTCAAACGATATCACTTCATATTCAATTCCTCATTTGTCAAATTGTTGGTCATTAATTTTTTTAATTATTCTAATTCTTTTTGGTCCTAAACTTATATAGTTTTAAGATATGTTAATTGTTTTCTCTAGTGATAGGGTATAGACACTCTCTAAAGAACATCCGATTAATTCTCACGTCAAAGTTGGATCGCAGGAGCCCCCCTCATGTGATGAGCTTACAGTCAATGTTGTAAAATTAGGTTTCCAAGGCCGAGTACTCCTCGTGTACTCGCTACAAGGTATGTCGCCGAGTCGAGTTTCTTTAATTCCGCCTAGCTACTAAGAATTGATTAAATGTGGTCAACCTAAGTCAGAATCGCATCTAGGATTCTAGTCGGTGAACTTGGGTCGATTTTGGCTTAAAAAAATAAAACATAACTCGTATTTCTTTAATATTAAATAATAAATATCGTTTTCTTACTTAATGACTTAACAATTTTTAAAATAATTTATTATTTAAAAATGTATTTATCTTATTTATATTGATCATTACCTAATTTGTTATAAATATTAGTAAATTTATGACATTTGACACATATATAATATCACAAACTAATTTTCTTTACATTTACCATGTCCGAGTACTCCCCGAGTACTCCGAGTACACCCAACTTCCCAGTCGGCCGCCTAGGGTTCGCCTAGCGACTTTTGCAACCTTGCTTACAGTAGTGTTTGTTTTGTAAAACCCTAAGCCTCGAACCCCTTGGAGATATCGGTAGAATCCTTGTCCCATTACTTGTTGTAGCAACAAGTTGGTACCCAACGTGAGTCTGTGCTATACAGAATAGATCTCTCTCATAGCTCAGGTCTACATTCTCAAGATCTCACCGGGGACGATACTCAAAACGAGATGGCGTCCACTTAGGCAAGTTCTTTCCATGGTCCTAGCCATACCTCTCTAATTGGATCGGGGACCAGCTCTCGAGGTTTTGATGGAGCTTCCACCAAACCCTCAAATAATTTTTGTTATTTATTACTTTTATATAGACACTTTAAAGTTATAAAAATGTGATTGATTGAATTTAAAAAACCAAAATCATTAAATAAGAGCAATTAAAATACTATACACGCTTTTAAATTTAAAAAATTAAATAAATAATTGATGGTGGGCGTGGGAGCTAAGTGGTTGGCAGGGTTAGTTATGAAGTTATGTTGTATCATTCACGGAGCATACGAATTTTGTCTATTTATTTGTTACTGTATTTCATTAATTGAATTCAATACTAAACTAGGTTGTTACGCGCCCCTATGTGTTGGTTATACTCGGGTGTCGTTTCTATAAGTTGGCGCGAATTCAGTTGGTATCGACAACGTTTTTTACGGTATCAAAACTAAACCAAATAAATAATTCCGCAACGTATTTAAAATAATTAAAAAACGAAACACCACATCACCTTACTCTTTCATTGCTTGATTTAGTATGGAATCTATAAATACAAAAATCTATTTGAATTTAACAAAAAACAAAAAACAAATAAAATGGCTTCAAGAAAGCTCGAACTCAGGACCTGCAAGTTACAAGAGCAAAACAATACCATCACAACAACTACCTTTTTTTTGTTACTTTTATTACTTTCAAGTGAAAAAGAAAAAGAAAAAAAAACCTGGCTAAAAGAAACTCAGGACCTAGAGCATTTAGCAACACAACAAAACCACCACACCAGCTTCTGCTTTTGATAGCAAAGTTAGTTTCAAATGATTAAATACCCATAATAAAGTCGAAATATTTAAAAAAAGGAATCTTAGTGGCCGCCACATGGCAGCCACTGATTGGACCTTCCATCAAGTTACTGTAGCTATACGTTTCCTTTAATATATAGAGTAATTATGATTTAACTTTTTGGATTTTACGAAAATATATATTGTAGTTTGTATTACGGATGAGCGGACCAATTTTTTTCAAATTCTTAATACTGATATCGAAATATTCGCTTCGATATTGGTATTGAACACAAAATTTGAAAAATATCGGTACCGAAAACTCAAAACTTGATACCGACTTGATACTAACGATACCAAACCAATACCAATTCAATATCGGTACTGAATCAATACCAGTTCAGTTGTGCTCTTTCCTAGCATGTATAATGATTTCTAACAAATGAATTCTAAATTAGATGACTACAATTAAAATATTAAATTAATTTTAATCATTTTATTGTCAATTTTCTTGGAAAGTCAGCATGACAAACAATAATTTAGAACTTAATATATATATATATATATATATATATATATATATATATATATATATATATATTAACCACTTATTACATGTAAAGAGGCATACAACAAAGATCTTTAAATACGATTAAAGCAATACAATGTGGACACATTGTCTTTTTCTAGGCTGTTCACATGTGCAATCCAGTCAGCATGTTTTCATTCTCATGTGCTCTAATATTCTGCCACGTGTCATCTCACACACTATATTTAAACCTTAGAATTTTCCACCCTAATCATTCTAATAATTTTAATATCTCTCTCTCTCGGCTTACTAACTCCACCATCCACCGTCTTCTATATTCTGGTAATGTAGATCGAGATTAATCATTTTCCGGTAAGGTTATATATTATACTCTAATGGCCAACAATGTTATATGATTTTCCAGCAATGTTATATTTTTTTTCCGGCAACATCATATTTTATTCTGGTTATTGTAGATCTAACCTTTTTATCTTTATTTTCATTTTTAACTGATTTTTTTAAAAGAGAAATCTGCAATTTGCCTCCCTGGTTTATATCGTCGCTGGATGGAATAACCACTGAAAAAGAATTTGCGAACTTTGTGCCACTATGTTTCTCCGGCGGGTTCTTCTGACTCCCTCCGTCAGTTGACCTTCCTTTGACCTGTTAAAATTGTTGAAATGACCCATTTACCCCTATATCTTCATCTTCATCATCTAACCCAGTGTGTGTGTTCTTGGTGTAGACGACCAAATCCTTCACCATTCATGATCCATCAAATTAATCCCACCAATCTTCAATTAAACCCTCACCATGACAAGCCCCAATGTAATAACAACATAAACCACAACGACGAAGACGAAGACCCAAAAAAACCGGACATGGCTTTCTCTCCGGCGACTCGCTGGCCGGCCAAAAACCCTACAAAACCCGACATATACCAACAAACCATAACAATAACAATAACCCACCACAAACAACCCATAAAGACTCCACAATGTTATGTAAAGACGATGACGAAGACGAAGACGAAGATCCGAAAGATTTTGCCGCCGCGGTAGCCGGAAAAACGAGATGGTCGAAATCAATGTCGGCGGTGGCTTCTGTGGCGATGGCGTGGTGCCGGAGGTTAGGGGTTTTGATCAGAATGATTTATGGGTGCGATGGTTGAATTATTGAAGCGATTGGTGGTGGGATTTGAGAGATTCGAGGGTTTGAGTGATGAAATCTAGGGTTTGAGGATTTAATTAATTGTTATGAAACTGATGATGAAGATCATAAGATTAAAAGGGATTAATTAGTGGTGGGTTTGAGGATTTGAGGTTGATGATGATGAAGAAGAGATCTGCTGATGATTATTATTATTTTGAAGATGAGTTATATTATTATTATGATGAAGATGATGATGTTACGATGTTGCTGCTGTTATTATTATTATTATATTTTATTTATCATTTATTAAAAGAAGATTACTAAAATACCCTTAATATGTTGGTATTATTACTAAAATACCAACAGTCAACTGACGGCAGGAGTCATAAGAACCCGCCGGAGAAACATAGTGGCACAAAGTTCGCAAATTCTTTTTCAGTGGTTATTCCATCCAACGACGATATAAACCAGGGAGGCAAATTGCTGATTTCTCTCTTAAAATCAGTTTAGGTTCTAAATCAAAAACGGCGATGAAGCTAATATTTCTACGTATTTACGTTATTCCGGTAAGTTTTCCGTTTATGTGTTATACCTATAACAATGGGTATTTTATATTTATTTGAAGTTTAATAATTTTCCTGTTTTTTGTTATACATGTTTTTCTTCTAGGTTCTAAATATAAATCAGCTTCATCCATATTCAGTATCATTATTTCGTTTTTCCGGTAAGACACATTTAAATTATCCGGTTATAAATTATAATTCTAATTTTCCATAATATCAATGTTATACAAAACTTTATTATTTCAGGTAATATACCCGATTGATTTACGGAAAATTTGATTTTAGTTTATTAACAAAAAACGGAGATACCATGGGTATTATCATTATATGTTATTTTCCGGTAAGACATTTAAATTTTTCGGTTATAAATTAAATATCAAATGTTCCATAACATCAACATTAATATTCTATTTTATAATTTCATGTGAATGTCACGAGTCATACAACCTAATTTCAATTTAAATTCTATGAAAAAATCCGAGATACCATGGTCATTCTCACAATTTCGTTTTTCTGGTAACACCTTTGAAATTTTCCGGTTATTATTTATAATTAAAATAATCCATAATATGAATATTAATATTCGATTTTATTATTTCAGGTTATTGTCTCACTCATATTATCTAGTTTCACGGATTGAGGTTGACTTTATACGTAAAGAGAGAGTTGACCGTTTAAGTATTACGACTACTTAATAAAATATATATTTCAAATAAAATGATCCAATTACAATAAAGAGGCATGTAAGCCGGCAGTGATGATTCAATTACAATAAAGAGACATGTAGAATATGCGAAAAAGTTGATATGCTAATATGCTGTCACATAACTTCTAAGGCCAAACGTAGTGGGGCGAAGGTTGGGGCGAAAAGGGGCGACAAGGTGGTGGAACACCGCCCCCCTCCTCCCGGCGATTTTTGGGCGAAAATGAGCGGGGGCGACATCTCCTTCTCGCCGTTCTTCCTTTCCTTTTTATTATTATTATATTGTTTGTGTGTGTTGTATATATATATATATATATATATATATAAAACCATAACACTATTACAACTCAAAAACAAATTCCTATCACTTGCTAGCTGGACGCCACATGTCGCAATTCACCCCAATTTGTAACCCCTCCACTACGCATAGCCTAATTACAGTGATGATTCAATTTCTCACGTAACAGTAATAGTCAGGCCCGCCCCAAAGGGAGGGCAGGGAGGGCTCAGGCCCCAAGCCCACCCCCCTTTGAGGGCTCATGGATTCTTAAAAGAGTTTTCTATATATTTGTATTACAACAGGCCCATTGAAACAAAGCCTAGTTCTATGCAATTCATTGAAATTTAACAAAACCAAAACTATTTGTTAAATGTTAATTTGTTAAATGTTAATGTTAACAGTTAGTTAACTCTTAATCACTTACTTAATTCTTAATCATTGATGTTAAATAATTTAATATTTTTTTTATTTTGTTGATATTAGTTTTATTATTTGTTAAAACTTTTTTCATTTGAATACTTGATAGTTAATTAGCTATGTTAATATTTTTATTTTAGATAAATTGCCTCCTAAGTCTAAACAGTTATCCGGTAGTCAAAAACGTAAAAAGAGAAAAATAATTTCATATTGTTATTTTGTTGACGTTAATTACCTTTATTATTTGTTAACTTGTTTCAGTTGATACTTGAATACTTGATAGTTAATCGAGGGCTTTGCTTCTAAAAATGCTAGAAGAGCATCACGATTCCTTTACGTATTCTAGTCAGATCATTTTGTTGAAAAAAAAAACTTTTGTTTTGTTTTATTATTATCACATGTTTAAACTTTAAATCTTTATTTTAGGCCTTTTGGTTTTCATGTCTCAAACCTCGGTCATCTTTTGTATTCTCATAGACGGCCATGGTAATAGTACAAGTGATACTCTTCATATTTTTTTTTAATATTTTTTCTAATTTATCTGGTGGGCCACACGTTAGAGGTATACATTCATGACTTTAAATATAAACCATCAAATATGGCTATTGACCAACCCCCACACCAACATGATATAAAACAATGTCAACCCTCACCTCAACTAAAATACTACTTCTATAGCATATTGTGAGTACCACGGCCGCATAGTGCTTTCGGTACTTTCGGCAATTGGACACATGCCATTTGTCCTTTTATGACTGGATGTCTCAACTCTCAACCCTCTCAAACTTATTCAAATATTATCACAAATATTAATCACGTCAATTACAGTATATAATTATTCAATATTTATAGGAGATGATGTTAAAATGAAAAAGTAGTTAAAATACAATTTTATCAAGATTTTGTTGTGGAACAAAATCATTTTGTTAATAAAAAACCAAATTAACATAATATATTTATTATTATTATTATTATTATTTATTTGTTTATTTCAACACTGACAGAAGGGTGTGAAAGCTCTAGCTATTTTTAAACCACGACACGATCTCTCATCCAACTTACTTCAAGTTCACGCCTCAGTCATTGAATATTTGAATTAGTTATACTTATACTTTCGGATATTCCTTGGATATTTCCCATTTAAAATTAAATTCTCTTTTTATTATTTTTTTATTTTTAGAACGACAACTTTCTTGTATTTAGCCTACGCCACTCTTCAAATTTGGAGAGCCCCGATGCCTCACTCTAGCCATACTATGTTGTCTTAACCGAGCTCACGTTGGCTTTAGAGTTTGGCTTGGGCATTCCCTCGGAAAACTATACCGTCGGCTGCCACTTGACAATCGTTGTACCGCCACGAGAGCATAACTCTTGGCGTAACACACGGTGTGAAGAAAGCCCGAGTGAGCTCAAAATCCAAACCGACAACCTTGTACAAGGCCTAACTTAAATTCTTCATAACCAATATCCATTCAAATTGAAACAAGTGAGGATCAAACTTGGGTCTCCATTAGAGAACCCAAGTCCTCTTACCACTAGGCCAAGTGATAGGATAGTTTCTCTTTTAAATACGTATGTAGCTTTTCACCTTTAACTATTTGAATCATATTTAAGATGATATACAATCAATTTATAGTAGACAAATCACAAATGTGAGCACCATATAGACAATTTCACTTGGTGTTTTAAATATGACAAAGAAGAGAGTTTTTTAACCATCCTTATTTACACCTTCTTTTGACTAAAATAAGGAGTTTTTGATAAGTTACACTTTTCTAACTTATCAAAACTCCTTTTTTCTTCTTTAAAAACTCAAAAAAGTCATATTACCCAAACACCTTTTTAACTTACAAAGTGATAAGTTATAAGGAGGTAAAAATAAGAAATCCCAAACACCCCCGTAGTTCTTACTTAATTTTTGCATTGAACGAGTCTCATGTAGAATATATATGATTCCCTCTCCCTCAGACTTCTAAAACTTCTTCAACATAAGCTAACACTAGTCTTAATTGATCGTTTAGTTATTATCCATTCTTCCATGAAACCCGTAGAGTTAATTTACATTTTAACTGGCTAATTTCCGATTATCTTATGTTAATTGCATTTACGTGATTCCTCGACCTAATACATTGTAGTTTATTCATGCGAAGTAGTTAACAAAATAGAACGATATTTTCTAACGAAAAACATGTTTTTGTACACTAGCTTTGAATTGGATTTGGAATCTTGAGGTTGAAGAATAACGCTCCAGAGTTGTTGGTGGAATTAGAATCTTTCGCATACTTTTGTCTTTCAATCACGCACGTTATGGTTAGTTGGAGAAGGGGGCCTCTATTTTCGTAGATTTAATAATCATGCTTACACTAATTTGACTTTTTATTTTATCAATAAAAGATTAACAATTATTGGACTACTTTATACTAAGTTCTTAACGATTTTTTCTTAAAAAAATCGGTCCAGTGTTAATTGACACTTGAACTAATGTTTTAAAACAAAATGATATCTTCAACAATTTAATTATTAAGAAAAAAAAATATGAATACAAACATTTTAAAAAGTAAACATTAATTATTCAAATGAATTAAAAAAAAATCATTCAAATTCAATAAAGAGTTAATCGCACAAATTGCCATCTTTTTAGTTTTATTACATATTTGTCTCCCAAATTAAAAAAAATTGCAAATTCATTACAAACATTTGTGAGTGGATGACACGTTTAGACCCTAATGTTATTGCCCATAAGTTTTTTGGGGTTAAGTAACTTCACATGCGCGCATTTCAAGTGATTTGTAATTTCATATTTACTCTTATATTTCTCTCTTTGAAACACTAATAAGTAATAACCATCATATTGCGTTCTGTAGATTAAGTATTGCTTTTAAAATTACTATTGGCGTTGTGATGATGGATGCCATACGATATGATAGTGTGTTGAGGGAAGTCTAACGAACAACAATATGTAGGGAAAAGTGTGTATTATTTAATCATGGTTTGCAAATTTATGAGGGAAAAATGTTAATAGATTATATCGTTCAGATAGCTTATGAAAGCATGCATGCATATTTAAAATTCATGCTTTTATTTCTTACTTTACATACTAGTATGCACACCACCATAAAACATGTAAAAGATGGGATCTAGAACTTACATGTTCTGCGAACTTCTACTTTTAACAACAACCTTCACTACTTGAACCCTTGAATGATTGTACAAGGTTCGCATACGAAACACTCACTTAAACCATTCAAGAACTTCATGTTAGTTAATTGCGTTTCTTAAGTTATCACTAAACTAAGTAATCACCTAACATAAGCTATTAGCTAAATAGTTGTCGCTTAACTACGCTACGTGATAACTATATTATGCGATAATTACAATCCGCAATAAACACACCACACGATAATTACATTATATGAGATCACTACACTAGGGTGATAATTGCATTAAGAGATAACTACATTATATATACTCGACAACTATCACTAATCTGAGAACTGTATACATGATAACTTACATGTTCTATGCGAAAACCATAGTTTAAGACCTGATCTAATTCGAACTTGTTCAACCTCGTAAACAAATCAAGTTTGTTACTTTCTTGATCCTTGGCACTAGATTAACAATCTATGAAGGTCCCATGCATAGATCTAAATGAAACCTTAATATTAAGCTAAAAACTAACCTTGAAACTGAACCGAATATTTAAAAATCTAAAAAGATGAAGCTTAGAGCCGAATATGATGGTTTTCACCGGAGATTGTTGACCACACACACCCTTTGTCTTTCTAGGAACTTGGAGGAGAAGGAAGAATGTGGTGATTATCACTAGGGTTTATATTCCTTATAAAACCCTTACAATATTTTCATTATGCCAAATGCATTTCGATATAAATTTCAAGAACAAGATAAATAACAATTCCTTTACTATTTATTGAAATTGAAAGTTTTGGAATGTTAACTTTTAATACAAACTAACAATTTTAAGAAAAAAAGAAAAAAGAAAAATGTATTCAAACCGTCAAAACTTGAATAGTCAAACCATCAATGCCGGTTGATCGTAGGCCCAACCGACATTGCTGGTTTGGTTTGTTGATTTTTGAAACCAAGTTAACAACTATGCTCGTAATTTTACCAACTAAACTATACTGATAACACGCATATTCGTTAACACGTTCTGTTTATGTTTCAGCATAAAAGAAACCCTCCTTCAACTCAACTACTGGTTGGTTCAACTCTCTTAATCATTGTTCTCTATGACATATGAATCGTTATTCACGTTTGGTGTTGTTTACTTTTAAATTTGTAGTTTGTTCACTCCACCTTCGGCCATGTAGTTGGTGTATGGAGGTTTATTGTCATTGCATGTTTGTTTCGTTTTTGCTATAAATTTAATCGTTTATTTTTTGTTCTTTCAAGATGTTAACTATATATTTTGAAATTAGTATACATGCCACCCACCATTAATGACCTTTTTGTAACACCACCGTTAATAACCTTCTAGACACACACCAACGACACCATAGTCTTGCGTGTTTGTTGTGCTTTGGTATTTATCTTTTCTTTAATATATTATTAGTATCATTAAAACATATTCATATTGTACTTATACAGATAATAGACTCGTATAACCTCATAAACCTAGTCAAGATTGCTATTCGAAGCTTGGACTCGCTTATTAAATAAGCTTCAATTTTGGCTCCACCTTAGGCTGGGGCTATTTAAATTTTACCTGATTACAACTTTTAGCTGGCCGGCTCTGATTGTTTACGCCCTATATGATTATATGAATAACTGACGATATTGTTTAATGTTTTATAACCTCAAAGTTAATCCCAACCTTTTTAGAAAGTTAAAAACTTAGTTATAATTAATTTGTTCGGTTATGAGAAAATATTTCGGAACGCGAGTTGATACATAAAATAAAATATGAATATGATGTTGGATATATCTAATATAATATTTGAAAGACAGCTTCTAATACTTCCTTGTAAATTAAATGGAAAAAGTAACAAAAAGTTAAAATATTAAACCAAAGTAAATTGAAGAGATTCCGATGACACAAGAATACACAATTATACTTCATATATTAATAAGTCCTTTTTATAAAATTAATTAGTTGACCATCTTTTAAACATTCCTTTTCTCCCTCTTGCTCTATATATACTACATATATAGGCTATAGCATATTCCCCATTTTCATTATTTGAATCTCTTTTTCTCTCAAGACCAAGATGTTGGGAAAGATGGGTTCGGTCAAGAAACTAGCCAAGAAGGTTAAAGTTAAAGTTACAAGTGGCACCGAACCATCGCATCACGAACACTTGCTCAAGGATCAAGAAGAAGCATGTACAACCCCGACCGGGTTTCTTGCACTTTACATAGGAGAAGAGAGGCGTCGGTTTGTGGTTCCCACGGGCTATCTATCACACCCTTTGTTCAAGATGTTGTTGGACAAGGCCTCATATGAGTTTGGGTTCGAGCAGAAGCATGGCCTTGTGGTTCCATGCAGTGTCACCGCGTTCCAAGAGGTGTTAAGTGTTGTCGAATGCTGCAACGGAAAATTCGATATTAGTCATCTAGTTGATGAGTTTATTTCTACTTATTTGTTTATGTGTAAACAAGTGTGTTAAAAAGAGAGAAGTTGTGTTTTTGGCAACTCCCTTTTCAGGTTTTGAAGATTTCTCAACAAATATGATCTTTAATTGGTATAAAATTACTTCTCTTTATTAGTATATTTCTACTTATTTGTTTATTTTAATTTTAAGCGTGTTATATGTGACATTCGATACCTTAACCTTCTTTCACCACTCGAACTAGCGTAACTGGTGGTTCAAACGACGTGATCTTTCATGATCGAATACTTACATAGTTACATAACCTGTTTTGTGTTTGAATAGGTTGTTAACATTATTCTTAAATTTGCAAGATTGATAATGTTCTTGGCACCAACCCTACAAAACAAATTCTTCATTTTTTATTTTTTTTATCTTTTAAGTTTATTCTCCATCTTACTAGTAGGTTGGTTTGCCTACTCCTTTTTTCCTTTAATTATTGCTACATCCATTTTTCTACATTGATTGATTGTACAAGTGGGATTATCTTTAATGACCTCTTATAATCTATATTAAGATATGATTATTTGTTGACTCTTCCTATAGCCTTTCCCTTTTCTTTATCTTTCTTTGAAAAAGACGATACATGTTTTCCATTCATGTCGAACGGGTTAAAATTCTATCGAATCCCACTCTCAACCTAATGATATCGACTTGGAAATTTTGCTCGAAAATGACCAAACTAAATCTAAAACGCGGGATGATTAATTTACTTGCAAGATACGTTTGATGAGGTGTTGTACTATCAAGGATTTTGGTAGTTGTTTACTTGCAACTTACGAGATGGTATTGGGTCACAATCTCACTGGTTTTCACCAAAATAAACTTCTTTTTCTTACCAATATTTCATCATTTCCAAGCTAAATGGCACAAATTATTGAAATTTTTTTGAACTAAAATAAATTGGTCAAAATGTTTATAGCCTCGTCAACTATTGTAATTAATACACAAATTGGTCAAAATGTTCACCAAACTCGTTTGGGACGACATGCTTGTTCACCAAAATCGTCTGAGACAATCTGTTTGGGGCCAGCTGACATTAATTGATTGGAGGACAAACACATCTGGAAAGTAGGAAAAACGACAACATGTTTAAAGGGAACATTTCTAGAACTCTTGATTTGTGGAAACTAAATGAAATCTCTCTTTATAAATGGACATTTTATGAATTTCCCATCTTTCTACGCTTATATAGTCTCCAAATGTTTTAATATTTTATTTATTTATAAAAATAAAAAGAATATTTTGGCCCATGCAATTTGATAGTTACACCCATTTACACTTTGGAGTCAACGAGGTAAATTGGTCCAATACATGAACTAAACAAAACTTGGGCACGTTTTTCTTTTATTCTAGAGTGTTTGAATTTGAATATTATATTATCAAGATATCATATCATCATATCTACTCTCATGGAATAACAATAATAAGACGGATAAAAAATATGTATATAAAAGACCATTTTATAAATAAAATGATTGCTATTAAAAGCAATTTACTCGCAAGTGTTTAGTGGCGGATGCTTATAACTTATAAGCAGTCTGAGTTTTAATTGAACTGAAGTGATCGCAAAATTAGTGACCAAGTTATCACCGGAGTCAAAATGGTAAAAAAGAAAGCTAACTACTGCAATTAATTCGGTTGATTTTCTGACTGCTTCGTTTGGCCGCCACTTGAACAACATGCATCTAGGTCGCAACTCTCAGCGATCGCAAACTGGTCGCAACCAATAAATTCTCCGTCGGCTTAATGCAGTATTTTATATTCTAGAGGGTTAGAAATTGGACAATTAAGAAAAGTAAAAAAGAAATTAACGAGTCAATCCCTACATATAGTTTCATCCGAGATAAAGTAAGCAGTTTTGACCATGCCACTTTGGTCACTTACATTTTGTGTTAAACTTTGAGGTAATATTGGTCAAATATTTGAACAAATATATAATGGGAAGTGGGAACATTGATCAATTGAGGCTTAACAAAAAATAATAAACTAGACTATATTGTATTGTGGTAGGTGATATAATAATTTCATAAGACTGGATTAAACTATAACGTACCAATGAAAGTTAATATGAATATATAAACGAAAGTAAACAACATAAGGGCACGAAGAAACTTAAATGACTAATGCACACAAACGAACGGTCTTCAACATAAGTTAACGGACGAAAAACGTGTTTAGCTCGTTCGTTTAACTTGAAATACAAAAAGTTTTGTTCATGTTAATTCGTTTATTAAATAAACAAACTTCTCAGTGAACGGCTCACGGAACGTTTAGTTTGATTACAAGCATATCCCCATCCAACATAAAACTAGAATATTTTAAAACTAAAAGTTTAGTCGGAAATTTGTAGAAAACTTTCAATCATTTTCCGAGAAAACTAATTTGAAAAAAAATAGAAAAAATGTTTTCTTAGGAAAGTTTCTATTTTCCAACAAGTTTTTCTTTTTTGATGGATTTTTCCCCCAGAAAATTTTATTTTTCTGGTAACGGAATATTTATTAGCCCATTTAAATTATCAAAATTTAAAGACCTTTTTGTGGGCCAACTAATCCCTTCAACCCATTCTCTTTTCCTCACATAAAACGGGTCCTATAGACAGCCCATCTATTCCTAATTTCCAACGGAAATAAAAAAAATTGATCCATTTATAGTCCTCTACTAGTTGTATTAATGGATCGTCCAATAGGAAATGATAACAGAATGCATAGGTTGTTAGAAGAAGTTCTAACATGCATATACATATAGCATACCACTTTATTACCCTATTTCCTTTATGGGGAAGAAAGAAAATTAAGGAACCTGCAAATATTGGTAAAACTACAATTATTGTTAACCAAGGAAATTTGTTCGTGGTAAAAACAAGATACACTTGGACCAGAAAAACCTGTGCTCAAAAATAGATTATTTTTGAGCACAGGTTTTTGCGGTAAAAAAATGGATTCAAGTAGGGGTTTCTGTAACGTATTAATAAGCTATACCCATGCTGCAAGGCCAGAGGCCCATAACCAATGAAGTTACTTTCTGGACCCGATATAAATAGTTAGCTTACAAAAGGGTGTTGAGATCTGTATGTCGGATTTAAAGTTACGTTTTAAACACTTCTAGTACAAACTCTAGCTTTGTATGTTAAGGAAGTTTTTCATGTGTAGAACTTGTAAGACTCAAAACAATTATGATGAATAAATTTAAAATACAAAGAAGTTGGAGACATGAACATGAAGAATATTTACGGATGCTTGACGGTGTTTTTGATGGGACATAGATTGGTCTGGCACATGTATTTGCCATCGTTTCATAAGATTTAGTCGTATACTTAATGATTTAGATGTTATTCCTAGGAGCACGTTAAAAAGAAATTTGGGAACGGTGAGGAGACTAGGTTGTGGATGAAGACTTGGACTTCAGATTATACGGTCTCTAAGTAGGAACAGATGGGTGGGTTTGCTCGAGGAGACAAGTTAAGTGAGGAGCCGAACAAGAGCACCTCGATTCACCTCTAAGTGTTTTGTCGCATATGACTCTTAATAATAGATTCGCTTCATGGGAGTTGGTTTTTGATGGTAATGATCTTTTTTGGTTAGTCCAGTTCAAAAGCACAATGACTTAATGTTTCTTCCTGACGGTGTTTTACCTATTCGTTGGAATTTAAGTTAATATATTTGGCTGGCGGATATCTTTAAATCGTATTCCCACTCGAATAAATATGGTGGAGCGAGGAATTGACATGGCGTTGGTTCTTCGCCCTGTTTGTTTCAAATCGGAGGAGTTTTAACATTTGTTTGGTGTGTGTGAGATTGCTACTAGAGTGTAGACCACCATTACTACTTGGCTCGACTTACCGCTGGTTCTCCGTTTGTTTAGTAAACATTAAAAAGTCACTTGTTTGAATCCAAGGTTTCTTTAACTCCACGTCTACCTCCAACTCAACAGTCGACATAACACGGTTTTGAAGTGTGCGATAGCAACTATTGTGATCAAGTTGTAATCTTAACTCGTGAAACTATTAACAATGGATTTTGTAGTTGAAGCATATATGATCTGCCACTCTGTTGCCTACTCATCCATGATTATCCTCTTTCCGTCTCAAAATAGTTGCATGTGAGTTTAATATACGGAATAGTCATATGTAGCTGTACCATCATTAATTTGTCACGAAAAAGTAACACCCTAGTCATTTTCTTTTTCATATTTCTTGCTTTTTATCCATTCTAATAACTACCATTAAAGTCTTTATGGATAAACCTTGAGAAAAGCCTAGTCAAAGCATATACTATCCAAAGATCTCGATCTATCGCACACACACTCTCCCTTTCTCAATTCTTTTACACACATACGTCGCTGATACGTACGTACGTACATACATACATACATGAAAAGGATAAAATGAAAACTCACGTAAGTTGAAAAAAAGGTCATAATTTCTCTAGTTCCTTGTACATTTCTCATTTTAAGAGGTGATTATATTCGATCCTAACAATTGATACATATTACATAGTAAAACTACAACAATTTAAAAATACATTAAAAAATTAGCACGATGGTTTTAATTTGCATAACCAACAACGTATGTGTAATTGAAACCACAAATTTTAAAAAATATGAACCATCAATAACTCACAATAGATGTCGTGTGTGTGCATACTTAGCATATGAGCAACTTTAATAGATAAACATATAAACACTTGCTCATATATTGAGTGCTAAGCAGATATTATGGGGATGGCAAGAGAGGTGGTTAGATGGCTACATACTTACATAAACGGTGTGTCGGTGTATGTATATGTATCAGAGTTAAAGCAACATGTAGTCATGTAGTCCTTATATTATTATAACATTCAACAATCATGATCAAGAAACCTTAGCTGTTCCAGGTTAATTAAGAACGATTTTTTCTAAATCAGGGCAACTCATGAGTAGAATCTTGCAACAACGGAGCCATTGCCAACAGTACTCCTTGTGTTACTACGTACGATTCTTTTTGTAAAAGTACAGATTACCACTAGGGCCATTACCAAACAATATTATTTGTAATCTTAATCAAGGTAGGAAATTTTCAAAGAGTTGAATTAAATGTTGTGGAATTTTCCACAGAGATTCTATGATAAGGAAAACGAATACGTTACATAAAAATTCTAAACGAAAAAGACAGATGAAAGAGGCGAGAAGAGAGAAAAGTTCATTAATTCATGAATAATTATTTAACTGTTTGTTAATTATACACATGTCTTTTAATATAAAAAATTACAGGATTGAAGAAGATTGAAAAAAATGGTTGTCTCAGTATTTGCGTTTCAACAAAATGAATGGTTTCCGTCTACAGAAGGATCTATCGAAAATATGTACTCTATTAGAGAGAAGGTCAATCTTATTTTCAACAAGGGTGCTGTTAAATGTACCTTAATTCTTTTTATTTTTACTAAACGTATTCCCTATCTGAAGTTTTGCATTAATACGATTTAAACCTTTGTGTTTTTCCCTTACCATTTTGTTATCTTTTATTATCTTTATTATTTTAAAAAGTTTTTTTTATTTTGTAAACAGTTTTTCTTATCCATTTTTTAATGTTATAAAAAAATATGTTTTTTTAATGATAAAAAAGAAATTGTTTATGTAAAAAACATCGAAGGATTTTTTTTTCTTTTTCTAATGTGATACACTACATCATTTCGAACCTAACAAAAAAATTGCTTATTAAACAACATCTATTTGATCAACAAATTGGTCCGTTTCTAATGTGACAATAATCTTATACGCCTGAATCTAACAAAATATATTCAAAGGATTTTTTTTTGTCGGACGGGAGACATATAATAAAATAAAAATATACAAATTATTTTATCGTTTTTATAAAAAGATTATATCATTATTTCTTTAAATATATTTTATAGTGATAATAAATATTATTATTATGATAAAGAATAATAAACACAAAAAAAGAGAAAATAAAAAAAAGCTTTACAAAAATAGTCAATATTACTATTATGATAAGCTTTACAAAAACATATTAGATGATAGTAATATGCTAAATAAAATTGTTAAAAGAATTGAAAGTCTAGAGGAGGGTGTATGACAAGTACACGAGGGGGTACGTTTAGCCCAACCCTTTCAACAACTTCAAGACAAATTTTACTTAAGGATCACCGAGATGACCATGATTAACAGAGTGTTGGCAACTTTTATAGCATTGTCCTTAGAGGCTTTTCAACAAATTACCAACGAATATTTACCGACAACACTATTACCGACTGTTTCTTTGAAAGTTTACATACAAATGTTCCCTCGATAATCCATCGGTAACAATCATTTACATAAAAAAATGTTAGATATATTGAATTTCCCACTCGATTATACAACTCCATACGCTCTAAACGTTTATTTCATACGCGATTATTTTGTTATCTCACGCTCAATTATACCACATTACCACTCCATACGCTCTTATTTCGTAGTCGATTATCATGGCCTCCCAAAGTGCTGCTTCATCCGTCAACATGGGTGCCTCGAACACGGGAGAAACGGTCGTTCGGGTCATCCCCACGAAACGAAACCAAGATGTTTGGCAACATTTCGACCTATGCGAAATGTCTAACGGTAGCCAAAAAGCTCGATGTAAACATTGTTTGAAGTTTTATGGCAAAGATGCAAACTCCACTTTAAAAGCGCATGTACAAAGGCCCTTTTGCAAGGCATTGAAGGACGAATCGGGAAGTAGTTCGCAGCCGGAGATGACGAATCAAGGAGCGGTGTTTACGTACGACCTTGAAGCGGTACGTCAAAAGTTTTCAAACTTTGTGATTCAACAAACACTTCCTTTCAACCACTTCGACAACCCTCAATTCACGGAGATGATGCAAAAGTATGTTCAACCACGCTACCAACACGTAAGTCGTTCGACCCTTAGAAGAGATTGTCTTAAAGCATGGAAAAACGCTAAATCCGAACTAATTTCATACTTTTCAAACTTACAAACTGGTGTAAACTTAACAACGGATGTGTGGTCGGTACCTCATGGTTCGCCCGACTCATACATTTGTGTGACGGCTCATTGGGTTGACCCCGAGTCGTGGCAAATGATGAAACGAACCGTTGCGTTTCAATTGTTTGATTACCCGCACACGGGTAGAAATATTTTTAAACTCTTGGATAAAGTCATTCGACAATACAAGATTGAACATAAAATCTTTTCAATTTCGTTTGATAACGCGTCCAACAATACGGCCGCGGTTGGCCATTTAAAATTAAAGTATAAACCTATTTGTGATGGAGCGTTTTTTCATAGCCGATGCATTGCACATATTATCAACTTGGCCGTGCAAGATGGGTTAAACGTGATCGAAACGCAAAGAAACAATTTAAAAGAATGTTACGAGATGTTTTTAGCAACAATAAAACATTTTCAAGATACAAAAAATTTTGTGTAGAAGCTAATTGTCAATGGTTGGGGCCAAATTGGGATTGTCCAACAAGATGGAACTTGACTTGTGATATGTTTGAGAAAGCCATCCAACAAAAAGAATCATTAATTGCGTTTCATCAAATTTTGTCAAGTTGGGGTAAATGTGCACCGTACGATCCTAGAAACTGGTTATTGATTGAGATCGTTACGGAGGTCCTTCAAATTTTTAAATCTTGCACAACTAGTTTATCCGGGGTTTACTATCCAACTAGCCCCATTGCTTTACCAAAAATTGCTGTCATGTGCACAAAGTTGAGTGAACTTCATTGTAGGGGTGCACCTTATTTTGATATGGGTGTAAAAATGAAAGAAAAATTTAGAAAATATTTTCAAGAACTACCCGCTGTTTTGACATGTGCTGCTGCGTTAAACCCTTGCATCAATGTTGGTGGTGTTGAAGCTTTAATAGAAAAAATTTGTGATGAGCTAGAGTTAAACGACGATCAAAACCCCTATTATAGCCAAACTTTAAAGAATACTTTCAACACCACCTTGTCAAACATGTATGATGTTTACCTTACAAAATACGGGTCGTCTTCCCAAATTCGTGACTCGTTAAGAGCTGTTGCCCAATCCCAATCCCAAACCGACCTTGAAATGGGGATGTACTACATGATTTGGGAAGGCGCCGGTAAACGTCAAAAGGTAAACACCCCAAGCAGTGAACTTGGAAGGTATGGTGGTACCAACTTTGTGAAACACATGACTCCGGATGAATTTAGAAGTCTTGATTTGCTGGCTTGGTGGAGAGGTAAGGAGGATGACTTTCCGATCCTCGCCGCCATGGCCAAAGATTTACTAACGGTCCAAGCTTCCACGGTAGCTTCGGAGTCTGCTTTTTCTGTTTCTGGCAGGGTTATATCGATTAGGAGGACTCGACTCACTCCACCAGCTATAGAGATGTCGATTTGCTACAAGGATTACTTGGACTCTTTAGATAGGGCACAACATCAACGCTCACTCGAGGGGGAAATGGAGTATAAGGCGGGCTTGTATGAAGACGAGGTCAATCAAGGACACACTCAACCAATGACCGATGAAGAAGCCGCGTACGGCGATTACCTAAGGAATAGCTCGGGATCGGGTAGCGAAGAAAATTAGTTAAAGAAACAGCAAACATGGAGGCAAATAATGAGTAAGAAACAGCAAGTTGTTCATGTAATCGTGTCTAAGCATTCTTTAATGTTTGTATTTTTGAGTTACGAATATGCGATAACGATTTAATGTTTGTATTTTTAATGTAAAAACTATAAATGAAAGTTATGTGTTTTTAATCTTCCAAGCAAAGAACCCTAACAACGAAAGCAAAGAATGGCTTCGGTCAGTCCGGTTTGCCTTGTAGTTACCGGTTTGCCTTGTAGTTACCGGTTTGTTTATACTGTGAAAAAATAATGGTTATTTAAAAAAAAATAATAATAATAAAAAAAAATAAAAAAAACCGGTTAACCGAAAAACCGGTTAATAAAAAAAACCGGTTTATTAACCGGTTCTAACCGGTTTATAAACCGGTCCTAACCGGTTAGACCGGTTAGGGTTTTGACATACAAAAACCGGTTATTAACCGGTCCGGTTATTAACCGAACCGGTTTTTTTCCGGGCCAAAAAAAACCGGTCCGGTTAATAACCGAACCGGTTTTTTTAAAAAAACCGATTTGTGCACCTCTAATCAAGACATCCAACCCAATCGACATCAGAGTAGGCATGCAAGTCAAAAGTAGTGGATCGTCGATTGGCCAAACCATGAGAGACGGTACTTATATAATAAGGCAACGGGAAATACTATTGATTGCACAACAAATTAAGGAAGTCAAAATCAGTTTAATACTCGAAAGATCATGAAATCGATTAAGCTTCACCCTTTTCACTTTCATAGTTTATAAACTTTACACACTAATTTCATATTTTGTGTCAAACATATCACCTTACATATCGATTTAAACAAGTCTTACTGTACCCAAGTAATTATATACATGTATATGTTTGTATCCATAAGAAAAGAATAGGACAAAATTTCCCTTGGATGCAGAAATATATATATATATATATATATATATATATATATATATATATATATATATATATATATATATAAAGGCTTGGTAAGTTTAACATTATCCTCGATCACGTTGATGGAGACTTTCTTCTATACATACGTTTTGGATTTCCAACTTTTCTCATCTCATTTTGTTTCTCTTTTCACACCCTTACACATTCTGGTTAACACCCTTTTCCTTTCTTGCATGTTCTAGACTAATTAAAGTCCAAGCCAACAATTGTTATGATGACGGCTTTCAATACGTGCTTATGGAGTTTGTCATTAATGTTAATACCTCTTTTGTCTATGTTGAACAACTTCAATGGAAGAGGCGGAGTTATGGCCTTCCACAACGTTCAACTTAAGTATCAAACCAATAATGTCGACAAGGTTAACCAAGTTTACAGAACTGGTTATCACTTTCAGCCTCCGAAAAACTGGATGAATGGTATTTCGTCTTTCTTTACATCTTCATATAGATTGTATCTAACTCTAGTTAAGTTATGGCTACCGATCCATTCTATATATGCTATCTCACAATACATACACTGACATATTCAAATTTTATTCTATCGGTGTCACAATGTTTCGGTTTTGTATGTAGTGATATTTTTGTCGGATTAGTCATCGAAATCAACCAAAATTCTAATAATAATGTACACTTTAAATAAACAATTAATATATATCTCGATCAAACTAGCTAAAAGCCTAAGAAAAATCATCCATATTTTTCTATCGACTTAACTGGGCTTACCTACTGAATGCGATAATCATTAAATATTTAATTCACCAATGAAAGAAAAAACGAATCTTTGAAGAAGCAAAGAGTCAGCTCTGTTTGAATGATACCAATTATAAACTTATTTTATTATATATATTCTTATAATTCGAAAGATATTTTTTTAATTAAATTTATTTATATATAGTTTACGAGAAACGCGGAATTTGTATTGCTTTGTTGATACAAGTTTGGCTTACATTTTGTATATCTTTGAAGTCCGTGACAGTGACCAACTGCGCGCTATTAATTCTCATAACTGACAAGTATATGCAAGTTGAAAAAGAATTTTATCGGTGAATTAATGAAAACTAGCATCTGTACTCTGTAGTTCTGTACCCATGTATTTCATAATGTGTGACAACATTTGGTCATACATGACAATCAAAATAAAGTAATCAAAATCTTATAGAATCCTATATTTTAGAACTTATATGAGAGAAACGAAGTACGTTCAAAATTAGTTATAATAATACAAAATTAAAAGCAAAGATGTTGATAATACTTGAAAGCTTATAAAAAAAGTCAAGCGCGTTACAGTGGAATCATTAAACCGAATAAAAGCCGTCAGAAACAAATGCACATTACTACAATTAGAATGATTTAAATTAAAATAAATGTTGACGTATAAACTAACAAAAGCATAAAATGTAAACTTATTGATGCATACATCATGAATTATATTGAAAATAAAGAAAAAAAAAACTTACCTTGGCCCGATCATTTTCATGCGATGAAGCCCTTCTCCAAGGGCTTGTCTTAGAGGTGTACAAAAAACTCGAACCCGGAACCGGACCCGAAATAAAAACCCGGAACTGGTTTTTTTAATACTTGAACCCGTACCCGACCCTACCCGTAGGGTACGGATAGGGTATGCTTTTTGACACTAAAACCCGAACCCGAGCCGGACCCGATTTATACCCGGTAATACCCGAAAACCCAAACTGGTTCCATACTCGGAACCGGGTTTTTCCAGTACTCGAAACCGGATATTTCAAATACCCAATGTATACCCGAAAAATACCTTAAAAATACCTGAAAAATACCATAAAACGTGCAAACTTTTAAAAAATTCAATCTATACCCGAAAAATACCCGGAAAAACCTGTAAATAAGGTTTTTTCAATACCCGATAATAGGGTATTCAAATACCCGGTTTTAGAATACCCGGTTCTATACCCGACCCGAACCCGATGCGGTATGGTTTTTAGAGACAATACCCGACCCGATTATTACCAGTACCCGGTCATACCCGTACCCAGTCATACCCGAACCCGGTTCTATACCCAAACCTGAGTATTTAAAAAAACCCGATTTGTGCACCTCTAGCTTGTCTTGCCCTTACCTTCACTCTATTCAAACCCCTGTGAAGGGTGGTTGTCAGTAGGCACGGATCCTCTCCCAAATGCATTTATTTTTTTCATTAGGATTTTGGTGATTTAACTTTTATATAAATAGCAAGGCCTTAACAAACAAAATAAATATTGAACTTGATTTATTAAAGATGGAATCAAGTCTTTCACCAATTATTCCCGGCCTAAGTGGTCGAGATGACTTACCTAAAGACTTCATTTAAAAAATTGGGAGATTTTAGATTCTAGTCTCACACTGACAAATAATAGGAGTTCTAGGTTGGGTTAAAGGATTTTCTCATCAGTGGTGGATTTCCTCCTAAGGTAGACTAATTGAGCGGACCGATATATGAGCTTTCATTCGGGGTTGTGCTAGCGTAGCTTCCCACTGTTTTATACTCGAAGAATGAAGATGATTGGGTGTGTTGGTGATCCATTAGTGATTTAAATGGTTGTTAAGGAAAATAAATAAATAAAGAAATTTTCCTTCTAAACCTGTTTTAACATTAATCTATAAACATTATGCATTTACTAGTTTTAATAGAAAATTGCTACTAAAATTACACTGGTGTTTTGGTTTATATAAAGAATAAATTGTCTGTACCAAATCATATGATTGTTTCAGTTTAAGATCTAAACGAGAGGCAGATGGTATTGTTTTTAATAACTAAATTAAATATTTAATAGTAAATATCAGTCTCCTTGTGGTTACCAAAACGCACGTATGAATTTGCTTTCAGATTTAGCAATCATGTATTAAAATAATTCTCAAGTTGTGTTTCTGTTTTGTATTTATTTATAACATTTTGTTTTATATGTAATTAAACTAATGTTCTTTTTTTGTTTTTGACATTATACCGATGCGGGGGCACAATTATATTGAACCAATGTAGATCCAAATGGTAAGCATAGTTTTATATGTAATTAAACTAATGCTAATTATTTTATACTTGTTAAGATATTATAACTTAATTTTTAATTTTTTTCTCCGTATAAACAGCACCAATGTACTACAAAGGATTTTATCATTTGTTTTACCAATACAATCCAAAAGGTGCCGTGTGGGGCAATATTGTGTGGGCGCATTCGGTGTCAAAAGATATGATAAATTGGATCCCGTTGGAGCCGGCAATTGTACCATCAAAGCCATTCGACAAATACGGATGTTGGTCTGGATCTTCTACGATTTTACCAGGCAATAAACCTGTTATCATATATACTGGCATAATAAACTTAAATCCAAAACCCGGCCACCAGGTACAAAACTATGCTATACCCGCCAACTATTCAGACCCCTACTTGCGAAAATGGATTAAACCCGACAACAACCCAATCATTAAACCAATACATGAAAATGTTTCATCTTTTCGTGATCCTACAACAGCTTGGTTCAACAATGGTCATTGGAAACTTATTGTGGGTAGTAAGAGGGACCATAGAGGCATTGCTTATTTGTACCGAAGCCGAGATTTTATTAAGTGGACCAAGTCAAAACATCCATTTCACACGAAAAAGGACGTTGGTATGTGGGAGTGCCCGGACTTTTACCCAATATCATCTCAAGGGACGAATGGGTTAGACACTTCAACGTTAGGGGAAGATGTTAAATATGTTTTTAAGGCTAGCCTAGATATGACTAGGTTTGATTATTACACGATTGGAAAGTACAACCTCGTTAAGGATAAATATGTCCCGGATAACACATCAATTGATGGGTGGGCAGGGCTAAGATACGATTATGGAAACTTTTATGCTTCCAAGACGTTCTTTGATCCAATCACAAAAGGAAGGATTTTATGGGGTTGGGCTAACGAGTCAAGTACTCAAAGTGAAGATATTGCCAAGGGATGGGCCGGAATTCAAGTAATTATATTGTTACTAATATTCATGTGATTTCTAATCGCAAACTTACTTGAATATTTTCTTATGTAGTTGATCCCGCGTAAGGTGTGGTTGGACCCTAGTGGATACCAATTGCTACAATGGCCAATTGCAGAATTGGAAAGCTTAAGGGGTCAAAATATAGAACTAACCAATGTGAAAATCAACAAAGGTGATATGATTGAGATCAAAGGAATTAATGCAGTGCAGGTTTGTATCAGTTGAAGTTGTAGTATCATTTTATATGAAATGTTTATTAGTAATCATTTTTAATATTATATGAATGCAGGCAGACATAGATGTAACATTTAGATTTTCAAGTTTGGATAAAGCTGAGTTGTATGATGATAAATGGAGAAAATTTCCTCAGGAAGATCTGGCAAAAAGTATTTGCGGGATCAAGGGTGCGACCGTACAAGGTGGGCTAGGACCATTTGGGCTTGTGACCCTTGCTTCAAGCGAGCATGAAGAGTACACACCCGTTTTCTTTAGGATTTTCAAGATCGCAGGCGGAAAATATAAAGTTCTCTTTTGTTCTGATGCTACCTCGTAAGCCCTCTTTCTATAAAGCTTTCTAACTTCTAGTAGCCTTTAACTATTATTGGTTTTAATTATGTGAACACTGAACAGATCTTCATTGAACAAGAATGAGTACAAGCCATCATTTGGAGGCTTTGTTGATGTCGATCTAACTGCGAAGAAGCTTTCTCTTAGGAGCTTGATTGATCACTCAGTTGTGGAAAGTTTTGCCGAGGGAGGAAAAACAGTAATCTCATCCCGAGTTTATCCAACACTAGCTATTAACAAGAATGCACATATGCATGTATTTAACAATGGCTCTGAGATCGTAACGATTGAAAGATTGAACGCATGGTCCATGAAGACAGCTCACATCAACTAGACTAGGCCATTTCATGCCGTATTCAAGGAGCAGGATTTTTTTAATATGTGTACTGATCAAGAATAAATTATAAATTATGTTTTATCGAACTTGTCATTTATTTTCTTCAATCAATACAACATCCCATTCCCAAATTTTAGGGTACAACCAAAACGTAACAGAAAGAAAAGAAAAAAATGAAGAAAAAAAAGTGGTGTAAAAAAGCATAATTAGAATTTGGCCGCATCTGATGAATGATATTCATTTGAAAGTTTATTTGAGCATTTATTTTGAACATGTACTGTAATATAAATAAATGCAGATTACCGCTTATACTATATTAGCTGTGCTAGTTCATCATAGCCCCCCATTTATATAGTAATCGACATGCTACCATTAATGCCAGGGCCGACCCAATGGTGTTAACGGGCCAAGCTAGGGCTTGAGGCCTCAAAAAACAAAAGGCCTCCATTTTTTAAATAAGCTTTATATACATTTGGGCTTATCATGCTCATATCCTGGGCCTGCAATTGAAAGTTAAACGCTGTTAGGATCAGACGGGTCACACACACGAACACAAGTCACACACCACTCAACTCATGATGCGTGCGTGCTAGTGGTATAAAATATGAAAGGATGGAATGATTTGCTTTTGCACAAGATCGTGTTTTAAATTTATAAAAGTTATTTCTACAAAGACTAAACACACACAAAATAGGCAAGTGTACCTATCGTATATGTAGAATAGTAATGTTAAGAACCAAGTATCGATCCGTGGACACACAGGTTTCTAATAATAAATCGTTGTTTTACTTCAATCGGAGGTTTTAATCATTTTGGGGTTGATTTTTAAACTTTTTATAAAATATAAATACTTATATATATAGTATATAGGTGAACGAGACAAGAGATTCTAAACGAGTTGTTCAATTATGCGAAGGTTACCATCTAAGATCAAGAATCCACTCCATTTTTAGCGTTGATAATTAATATGTAGACATGTGATAGACTTGCCGTAGCAATGTATGATAGATGGCTCCTTAAACCTTAACTGAGCATCTTCGGCACTAAGGAGATGGTATGCGCATTTTAAAATCCACCCTTTCCTAATGTCATACCATCTCAATGATGTCGATTTGAGTTGACAAGTAGTTTCGTAAAGTAGAAGTATTAGGAGTGACTTCGATTTCTCAAATACCAATTCTAACAACTTCGGATGGTTGTAGTTCATCACACAACCTCCCCTTGGTTGATTTATGTAGGTTATAATTACACATTCCATTAACATATGGTTTCTTTAACTAATTTGATATCCTAAGCATAGCCATTTTCGGATTACCAAGGTTTAGAAAAATACACCATAACTTATATCTCATCATTTCTAAATACAATATAAGGATCCATGTTTCGATAATGTATCAAAGTATTTCTATCTTTCAAGAACATGAATCGATCATGAACGATTGCCAATGTTATTGACAACCACCAACTTTGATTTAGTGATTTAAGATGGTGAAACATTTCTCATCAAAAGATAATGGACTATTGGTTTTTATTGGTCCCAAGTATTTCATTTTTGCCGGCGCTGGTCCCAACTATCACTTTAACTGCCAACGGTCCCAACTTTCACACATGTGTCTGCCACCGGTCCACGACTAACCGAGTACTAACTCCGTTATGTTTTAGATGACGTGTCCATCCTACGTGTTAAAAAACCTTGACGTGGCTGCCTGCATGTATATTAATAACAAAAAACCCTTCTCCTCCTTGAATATATAATAATATCAGCAAATGACAATTTAATACATATCCCCAAATCGATATCTCCAATCGATCGAGAACCCAATCGATCGAACAGGTTACAAAATCTGTTGTGGGGCATTTGAATCATCATCTTCAATCGATCGAACAGGTTAGAAGCCCTAATTTTAACAATGGATAATCAAGTACCTATTTCCTTCCACATTAATGGGGCATTTGAAGTTGCACCACCGATTTTAAGGTATGTTGGTGGAAAAAAAACTTCATTAATGTTAGATGTTGACAAACTTTCATACTTTGAGTTATTGGATTATGCAAAGGATTTTGGTTCATACAAATCGAAAGATGGTCTTTGGTTGTATTGCAAGATTCCTGGTGATGGTCGTTTAAAGCTATTAGTTAGTGATAAAGAAGTATTTGAGATGTTGTCTTTGATTAGTTCTAGTTCCAGGTCTGCACAAGGTTTGGTTTTATATGTTCAAACTGATAAGTTAAGGAAAACCACAACCGATACCAGTCACCCTCAAGCCCAGCCAATTAACTCTCCTGCCCAGCACATTATCTCTGATGACCAGCCCATTAAGTCTCCAGCCCAGCCCATTTTCTCTCCAGCCCAACAAAATATATATGAAGCCCAGCCCATTAGCCAACCAGAAGTTTGCTTGAGCCCTAGTTCAAAGGTTAAGAGGTACTCCAAGCTCACAGCTAGAAAACAAGTTCCACCAACTTCAACACTTAAATCACCAGCTAAGGTTACTAGTTTATCACTTGGATCTCCAGTTAAGGTTAAAGACACCACACTTAAACCACCACCAATTGACACAAATAAAGATGAAATAGAGAGTGGTAGGTCAGATTTAGAGAGTTCAGAAGATGATGATTCTGATGATGAGTCTTATAAATTTGATGATTTGGATGATGATGGATCTGAGAAAGATGATGATGAGTGGATAGGTTCAGTTGCTAAGTTACAAGAGGTGAATGAGAAAGATCTTGAAACAAAAAAGAAGTTACTTGAAGAGTGTCTAAAACAATCCGCTGATGCAATTAAAGAAGCATCTAGTAGTGCTGAAGATTCTGATGCTTATAGTGACACATCTGGAGAGAGTGAAGATGATGACATAAGAGGGAAGAAACAAAAAAAAATGTTCCAGTTGTAAGTGAAGAAACTAATTGGTCTAAGTTTAAATGGGTTGTTGGGATAAAGTTCCCCACTAGGGAAGCTTTCAAAGAAGCAGTTTCAAATTATGCTGTCACAAATGGTAGAAATGTTTACATTGCTACAAGTAACAAGAGCAGAGGGGGACGTATAGGTGTCATATGTGTGGAAGGGTGTCCATTTAGTCTATATTGTTCATTTCACAAGGGCAAGAGTTGCTATATGGTTTAGACTGTTAATAGTAAGCACAACTGTCAGAGAAACATGGTAAAGAATAGACAATTGACTGCTAAGTTTATAGCTAAAGACTTATTGCCTTTATTCAAAGCTAAACCTCTATGGAAAGGTAAAGAGATCCAGGATGCAGTTAAAGAGAAATATAAGGTTCTTATACGTAAATGGTTGGCTTACAATGCCAAGCATTGTGCATTTAAGATGCTTCACGGGTCAATGAGGGAGCACTACAGTAAAATTGGGTCCTACTTGGCAGCTTTGAAACAAATAAATCCAACTTCAACCTTTAATTTGGTAACTGCTCCACCAGGGTTTAATACCCAGGACCCAGGTTCAAACTTGGAGACATTTTTTAGATTATTTGTGTGTTTTGATGGGGTGAAGAGGGGGTTTTTGGAAGGTTGTAGGAAGATTTTGTGTTTGGATGGTTGTTTTTTGAAGACCTTTTTAGGTGGTATGTTGTTGGCTGCAATTGGGAGAGATGCTAATGATCAAATGTACCCTGTGGCATAGGCTGTTGTTGAAGGTGAGTCTAATGATAGTTGGGAATGGTTCATGGAAGAACTAAGAAAATGCCTAGATGTCCAAGATGGTGGAAAGGACTGGACACTTATCTCTGACCAACAAAAGGTATGACCTTACTTTGTTAATATCTAAGTTATAAGTTGTAAGTTCTAGATGTCTAAAGTTTCTCTATATTTATATGACAGGGATTAGTGAATGCTGTGTATTTGATTTGGAAAAATGCAGAGCATAGAAACTGTGCAAGGCACATCTTTGCAAATTGGAAAAAGAAGTTTAAGGGTAAAGAGTTAAAGACATATTATTGGCAGACATGTAGGGCTTATAATGAGCCTAACTTCAATGATGCTATCAAGGAGATGAGAGCAATATCAAATGATGCAGTGGATGATTTCATGAAACAGAATCCTAATTGCTTTGTAAGGTGCTTTCTTAAGGGTAATACATGTTTTGATGTCATAGTGAGTAACATGGCTGAGACTTTTAATGGAACCATAGTTGAGGCAAGAGCTATGCATATTATAGACATGTTAGAATCAATTAGGCTCACAACAATGACTAGGATAATTACTAAGCATTCTGAAATGTTAGCTGAAGATGTGGTTGTGTGCCCAAGGATACAAAAAAAACTTGATAGAGCAAAAAAGTGGGCCCATAAATGTACAGTGTTCCCATCAGCATATAATGTGTTCCAAGTTAAAGATTTTGCTGATGATCTTGCTGTGGACTTGAATAACAGGACATGTTCATGTAGAAAGTGGGACTTAACAGGTATGTTAACTATCGTTCAATAATTCAATAATTAAGTTATTTATGACAGGTCTTCCAAAGGTGAATAACAAAGATTGTATTTACAAGTATACCATGTAAGCATGTGTGTTCAGTTGCTGGGTTTCTTGGAAGAAATGCTGAACAGTTTGTTAGTGATTGTTATCTTAAGGATACATATTTAAGATCATATTCATACACTATTCCACCCTTGCCTAGTGAAATGTATTGGCCAAAAGTTATTATCCTTTGGACCCTCCTCCCATCAAAAGTCAACCTAGAAGACCAAAGACAAAAAGAAAGAAAGATCCCCATGAAGATCCTAAGAACCCATGTAAATTGACAAAACATGGAGGAGAAATGAGTTGCAGCAACTGCAAAGAAAGTGGTCATAACATTAGAACTTGTACAAAGCCTAAGACATCTAAGAATCAAGCCACATCAGAAACTGTTGCAAGGGGAAGGTCAACAAGGTCAACTCAAGCCACACTAGAAAGTCAACCAACACAACAGTCAACAGGTTCTAAGAGGCCACGGAGGATGACAAACGAGTCAAGTCAACCAACACAACAATCAACAAGTTCTAAAAGGCCACGGGGAAACACAAAGGCCAAAGGCAAGGGGAAAGCTACTTGATGGTTTATGGTTAATATATGACAAGGATTATGTTGCAGACTTCTTAATGTTTAAGTAATGTATTTTGGAATGTTTAAGTATTTTAATGGTTAGCTATGTCAAAAACTTATGTTTAAGTAATGTTGCAGACTGGTTAATGTTAATGTTAATGTTAATGTTAATGTTGCAGACTTGTTATTATGCACAATCTGTTATGGGCATTTTGGTCATTTTGGTCATATTGTGGTCATATTGTTATTTTGGGCATTTTGGTCATATTGTGGTCATTTTGGTCAGTTTGGTCATATTGTGGTATCGGTCATATTTTGGTCATTTTGGTCAGTTTGGTCATATTGTGGTATTGGTCATATTGTTATTTTGGTCATATTATAGTCTGATATGCAATTTTTGTCATGCAGTTGACTTTATGCACAATCTGTTATGCAGACATGAGCACTCATGGTGGGTTTTATGTGCTCACAAAACACACAAACCAGTGTTTGCTTGCTTTGGTAGATTTTCTTTTTAGTTTCTATTTATTAAATGGTAGATTTTCTTTTTAGTTTCTAGGTGCTAAATGTTATGGGCATTATGGTAATTTTGAAGTCAAGTTTAGTCTGATATGCAATTTTGGTCATTTTGGTCATATTGTGAAGTTACTTTTGACCATTTTGTGCAGTAATGTTACATAACATGCTAACAATCAGTTCTTGATTTGGTTGCATAAAGTGTTACATTTTCTTGATTTTGGTTACCAACACATTGTTACAGATTATATGTACTTGATAGCAATAACATCCATTACAAATCAAGTCTATATATGGAGAACAACAACATCCATTAACATTAATACAAATTACATGAAATTGATAGCCAAGGGGTACCAAGAAAACATCTTACATTCCACCATAGTGCTATGACAACAATTGCTAAACCTAAAACAACATTACTCTTCCAATTGGACCTTTTCAATGAGAGTTGAAGCTTCAAATTCTTGTTCTCTTCTTCCAACACCATGTTCTTTAGCTTTAAATTTTCTATTTGCATCTCTTTTATCTCTTGATCTCTTTTTGAACTGTATTCCTTTAAGAAGACATCAAAATCTTTTCTCCACATGAACATTTTGCAGTCTTGATTCTAGCCACAAAAGAAGAAGGAATTCATGTAATAAATTTAACTTGAAAACAGTAAACTAGACAATGTACTTACAGGCCATAAACGGCAGCCGTAGAATTCATCCCCATTTCGAGAACTTCTATGACCAGCAATCCTAGAAACTGCAATTAAATCGTGGTGGCAGTAGACATTGCCCTGTAAATCGATTTTAACAATTTTAGGGTTTCTCTTACTAGCAGATGTACAAGACGATGATGAACTCATTGCGAGTAGAGTGTAATTAGGATTAGGGCTTAGGAGTGAAATCGATTCAATGATTGAATTAGGGTTTTAATTTGGGGTTGTTCTTGATCGATTGGGTTCTCGATCGATTGGAGATATCGATTTGGGGATATGTATTAAATTGTCATCTGCTGATATTATTATATATTCAAGGAGGAGAAGGGTTTTTTGTTATTAATATACACGCAGGCAGCCACGTCAAGGTTTTTTAACACGTAGGATGGACACGTCATCTAAAACATAACGGAGTTAGTACTCGGTTAGTCGTGGACTGGTGGCAGACACATGTGTGAAAGTTGGTACCGTTGGCAGTTAAAGTGATAGTTGGGACCAGCGCCGACAAAAATGAAATACTTGGGACCAATAAAAACCAACAGTCCAAAGATAATTGTAATATAACCATGTACTTTACTAGACTACATCACATGTCTTGATTAATTATCAAGTAAAAACAAAGCTTCTTCATAGATTTTAGATGGTAAAAGGAGTTTAGCTCATAATGAGCATAATGATGAACATTAAGATGATTGATAACAACAAATACATGATTAAACTTAGAACAATCTAACCAAGTATAGATGAATCCTTCTTCTTAGTGATGGTAATGATGGTTGATGATGATGATTAGTGGTGATGACCTCTAAGCCTTCAAACTCTTCACTAGATCTTCAAAGTGAGTGTTAGTGTGTGTTTTTATAAGTGAAAACCGGTGAGAACTCTTTTCAAGGCACACTTGATGAATGCAACATGAGCCACTATTTATAGGCAATCTGGACGATGAGGCACGGCCCCGTGCATGATGAGCACGGCCCCGTGTATTTTTATAACATGTGCCAGATTTGTTTTGTCTTTTGTGTGAGGTGGCAACGGCCCCATGGTTAGTAGGCACGGCCCCGTGTTGTTTAGTGACATGTGCTCAATTCTTCTTTGTCTTTTCTGCATTCCCGTCCACGGCCCCGTGCATGCTGAGCACGGCCCCGTGCTTTTGCTTCCAGATTTTGTCTTTTCTTGTTTCAGAAGCATGGGGGCGTGTTTCTTTGTTTTCTTCTGTTTTTCTTCGTCCTTTTGCTTGTTTCTTCGTTTGAGGCTTGGTTTCACCTGAAATTATGTTTTATTATGATAAGTAGTCTTTTATGCTATGTTATTAGATAGTAATTGCAGTTTTTAGAGATTATTTGATGCCGAAAAGATGTATATTTCTATGTACATCAACTCACAATCAAGAAAAACACGAAGATTTATAGTGGTTCGGTCCGGCTCTGGCCTACGTTCACTCTCGGTAACTAGGAGGTTTTATTACTTGTTGTTGATATCAAACAGATACAAGATCAATCTCTTATATAGAGATTAAATAGGAATTTGTCAAACAAAGTAATTAATGTTGCAGATCAAATGGATAACACATAGTGTCTTCAACCACTTCTTTTGACACTTCTTTTTGACAGGCTGCAAACATGGTTGCAGATTTCACACATGTTTTCTGCTGCTGCTTTTTGACAAACCACAAGATTGGCTTCACACTCAATAATCTCCCACTTGAAGCCACGGAACAATCTTCACCTGCGCTTCAACTGTGCATCTGTATTAAGAAACTTGTGATCTTAGTACCTTCCTAGTTACCCGCCCTTCTCTTCAATTATCCTGAAGGCCAGTTGAAGCTATGCAAAGCTTCAACTTCTCTAAGGTGACAACCTTAGTCAACATATCAGCTGGATTTTCAGTTCCTTTAATCTTCTTCAACTTCAGAGTACCATCACTAACTTTGTCTCTGATGAAGTGATATCTCAGCTGTATGTGTTTCGTCTTTGAATGGAAGACAGGATTCTTTGCAAGATGAATTGCACTTTGATTATCACAGAATAGTGCACAATCATCTTGTTCTTTTCCAAGTTCGTTCAGAAAATTCTTCAACCATATAAGCTCTTTACTTGCTTCAGCAACTGCCATATACTCTGCTTCAGTGGTTGAAAGGGCAACATTTTTCTATAGTTTAGACATCCAACTTACCGCAGTGCCTCCCACTGTAAAGACATACCCGGTAGTGCTTTTGAATGATTCTTTGCAACCACCAAGGTCTGCATCTTCAAAGCCTTTCAGAATAACATCTTTCCCCTTAAAATGCAATGCCACTTTTGAAGTCCCCTTCAAATATCTTAGCAACCACTTTACTGCTTCACAATGTTCTCTACCCGGATTAGACATAAACCGACTAACAACTCCCACTGCATGAGCAATATCTGGTCTCGTGCATACCATTGCATACATGAGGCTACCAACTGCAGATGGATATGTAACTTTAGCCATTTCTGCTTTGTCTTCTTCTGATTTGGGTGACTGATCTTTGGAAAGCTTAAAGTGACTTCCCAATGGCGTGCTTCTAATCTTGGCATCTTTAAGGCTGAATTTCTCTAACACTTTCTCAATGTACTTCTCTTGAGAGAGTGTCAAATAACCATCTTCTTTGTTTCTAAAAATACTCATCCCGAGTATTTGGTTTGCAGCTCCTAAGTCTTTCATTTCGAACTCTTCAGACATTTGCTTCTTTAACTTCTTGATTTCTGTCATGTCTGAACCTGTAATCAACATATCATCTACATGGAGTAGTAGAATGATATAAGAACCCTTGTTCTTCTTTATGTAACAACAATGGTCATTTTCACATCTCTTGTAACCAACTCTTCCCATGAAGTTATCAAACTTCAAGTACCATTGTCTAGGCGCTTGCTTCAGACCATACAAACTCTTCTTCAATTTACACACCAAATGTTCTTTACCTTTAACCTGAAAACCTTCTGGTTGTGTCATGTAGATTTCTTCTTCTAGGTCACCGTGTAGAAAAGCTGTCTTGACATCTAGTTGCTCTAGATGCAAGCCTTCTGCTGCTACAATACCGAGGACAAGTCTGATAGTGGTCATTTTCACTACTGGAGAGAATATCTAATTGAAATCGATTCCCTCTTTCTGCTGAAAACCCTTGACTACTAATCTTGCTTTGTACCGTTTGGTACCATCATGTTCATCCTTGACCCTGAAAACCCATTTGTTTTGAAAAACCTTCTTCCCAGCTGGAAGCTTTGTTAAGTTCCAGGTCTTGTTCTTCTCAAGCGACTTCATTTCATCTTTCATTGCTAACTCCCACTGAAATGAATCTTTCAACCCCATAGCTTTAGAGTGACACTGAGGTTCACCATTTTCAGTCAAAAGAATGTAGTTGACTGATGGTGAGTACCGGTTTGGCGGTCTAGTGGCTCTAGACGATCTTCTTGGTTGATTTTGAGGTGTTTCTGGGGATTCTGGAGTTTGAGGAGCAACTTCTTCTACTTCTTCTTCCTCAGAATCATTACTGGCGTTATCCCCTGAGCTTCCACTATCGCTTGACTCATTCCCATTTTCTAGAATGTCGACTGAAGCTTCTTTTCTTTTTTCTCTTTCAAACTCAACACTTTCTTTTTGAACTTCTTGTCTCGTGGTGTTTCTATCTTTGTATAATTCGTTTTCATTGAAGACGACATTCTTGCTTCTGATTACTTTTCTGCCTTCATTACCCCAAAGCCTGTAACCCATTTCTTCTGACCCATAACCAATGAATGTGCACTTCTTGGCCTTTGAGTCTATCTTGTCTCTTTCACCACTTTCTAACAAATCATAAGCACTGCAACCAAAGACTCGTAAGTGTTTGAGACTTACCTCATTTCCTTGCCACATTTCTTCTGGCAATTTGAAACCCAAGGGAACAGATGGTGAACGGTTGATCAAGTAAGCTGCAGTGTTAACTGCATCTGCCCAGAATGTCTTGGGCGTCCCGGCATTCAGCCTCATGCTTCTAGCCCTTTCATTCAATGTTCTGTTCATTCTCTCATCTACACCATTCTGCTGAGGAGTTCCGGGAACCGTCCTGATCATCTTTATCCCTTCCTTGGCACAATAGTCAATGAACTGCTTGCTTATGTATTCACCACCATTGTCCGACTTTAAACACTTTACCTTCAAATTAGTTTCATTTTCAACAGCAGATTTCCATATCTTAAAAGCATCAAATACACCAGATTTATGTTTAAGAAAATATACCCATACCTTGCGTGTTGAATCATCGATGAAGATAATATAGTATCTCGAGCCTCCTAGAGATGAAACTGAAGTTGGTCCGTATACATCAGAGTGAACGAGCTCCAACTTCTGAGCTTTTGGTGTTCTCCATGTCTTCACAAAAGTAACCCTCTTTTGTTTTCCAAGAACACAAGGTTCACAAAATTCAATTTCCACTTTCTTCAAGTCTAGAAACTTTCCTCTCTGAGCCAACATCTTCAATCCCTTCTCGCTCATGTGTCCGAGTCGGTTGTGCCATAAATTTGATGGACTCGGACCGGTGGTCATTGCATGAACACCTTCAGCAGAAACTTCTGTCATGTATAGAGTGCCTTTCTTTTTTCCTTTGGCAATCACTAAATTGCCCTTGATCACTTTCCATTTTCCACACCCAAAGTGAACATTAAACCCTTCATCATCCACTTTACCAACTGAAATCAACTTTCTTCTCAAGCTAGGAATAACCCTGACATCTTTTAATGTCCATGTAGTTCCTAATGAGGTCTTCAAGTCTACATCTCCAATTCCTGTAATATCAAGTATTTGATCATCTGCTAAACGAACTTTACCAAAGTTACCTGTTCGCAAATTCTTGATCATATCTGGGCATGAGATAGCATGGAAAGAAGCACCTGAATCCATAATCCAGGATTCAACTGATCTTCAGCGGAACAGATGAGTGCATCTTCTGACTCTTCAGAGGATACATTGTTTACTTCTTTCTTTGTAGCTGTGTTTGTACATTGGCTTCTAAAGTGACATTTTTCTTTGCAATTCCAACATTCAATGTCTTTTCTGTACTTTGACTGACTTCTTCTTCTGGACTTTGATCTGCCTCGACTATGTCCTCTTTCGTTTCTTCTTCATCTACTTTATGTATGCAATAGGGAACTAGAAGCCTCACAGTTGCTTCTCCGTCTGATATCTTCATTTACAATCAAGTCACGAATACTCTCGAAAGTGAGTTTGATAGTGCCGGATGCACTACTAACAGCTGTGACTGTGCCTGACCAACTGTCGGGCAAAGATGATAAAAGGAGGAGCGCTTGTACTTCATCTTCAAACTTTATTGCAACTGATGCTAAACGAGAGATAATCGAGTTAAACTCGTTTATGTGATCGGTAACCGACATGCCTTCTTTCATCTTGGTGTTAACCAATTGTTTGATGAGGAACACTTTGTTGAAAGCGGACGGCTTCTCATACATGTTGGATAAAGCCTTAAATACTCCATAAGTAGTTGTTTCATTGACAATGTTATACGCAACACTCTTTGCCAATGAAAGCCTAACTACACCCAAGGCTTGTCGATCCAACAACTTCCAATCTTCATCGTACATGTCAATTGGTTGTTCGCCCGACATAGGCAAATGCAAACTTTTCTGATGTAATAAATCTTCAATTTGCATCTTCCAAAATCCATAATCGGTTCCATCAAATTTATCAATCTTGATTTTACCGTCTTCAGCCATTTTAAAAAAAAAATACCAAATTATTACCAAACAGGTTCGTACTGTTAAGTGGTAATTTATACGAGCGGAAGCAACAATTGAAACAAGAAACTTATCTTTTTCACGAGTTAACGGCGATAGATGGAATTTGATGAAATCTTGGTTAAATGGTTATGGGGTGGTTTCTGTCAAAGTATAAACTTGTGGACTTGTTGATAAAAAAAAAGAATCTTGACTTTTCTTTGCTTTTTGAAAAAGAAAGAAAGATAAAAATGTAATCTTTCTTCTTCTTGAGCAGACAAATGAACAGAAAACTTAATCTTCTTCTTCCAACTATCTCCCAAGAAAACGAGCAAGCGATGGTGGCGTGCACGATTTCCGGCAAGGGGAGCAGGCGACGGGTTCGTCGGAACCCTAGACAGTCACGGCGGCGGCGGCGGTTCTGACGACGGAGGTGGTTCTGGCGGCGGCGCACGGTTCTGGTCGGCGGCGTGCGACAGCTCTGATTGGAACTCAAGTTCCGGTTTGACAGGTCAGTATCTTCTCGCCTCTAATCTGGTTCGTGTGATTCAATCGAACCTGAGCTCTGATGCCAGTTGTTAGGATCAGACGGGTCACACACACGAACACATGTCACACACCACTCAACTCACAATCAAGAACAACACGAAGATTTATAGTGGTTCGGTCCGGCTCTGAGCTACGTCCACTCTGGGTAACTAGGAGGTTTTATTACTTGTTGTTGATATCAAACAGATACAAGATCAATCTCTTATATAGAGATTAAATAGGAATTTGTCAAACAAAGTAATTAATGTTGCAGATCAAATGGATAACACATAGTGTCTTCAGCCACTTCTTTTTGACAGGCTGCAAACATGGTTGCAGGTTTCACACATGTTTTCTGCTGCTGCTTTTTGACAAACCACAATATTGGCTTCACACTCAACAAACGCAACCTGGAACTTTAGAATTGTGGAGCGGGAATGAGAATTACGGGGAACACACAGTTAAACGATTCAATATTAGTTCAATTAGTTTCCTTTCTTTCATCGGGAGTTTTATTTGTACATTCAACATACCACATTCGGTACTTTTCTTATGCTTCTCTTTGGCCTTCTTCTTTAACCGATTCAATTAATTAGTTTTGAAGTTCAATCGATTCAGTGGGGAGTTTGATTTTAATTTGTTTTGAGTTTCAATAGGTAGTTGGGTTTTAATCAGTATTGAGTTTCAATTGGAAGTTGTGTATTATTAGTTTTGAGTGTCAATTGGGAGTTGGGTTTATCAATTTTTGAGTTTCAATTGTCACTGCTTGCAGCTTGTGGAGTTGTGGGTCGGTGGGTACTTGGTTCATACTTTCAATTTGTGGTTTTAAACAAAAGGACAGTTTATAATAGATAATTTGCAAATGTGTTGGCCTCAATAAGGTACTAAATTTATTATTATGAACCTAATATTTTAGTTGCAATTGGTTATTTTCTCATTTGTTTTGATTTAGTGACTTAATTTGGACATTAATCATTTCGATTTAAGTTTTAAAAAAAACTTTGATTTAATTTGATTATGTGATTTAAATATAATAGTGAGTTTGTATACACTTTGAGGTTTATAGTTATTGGTCTCAAGTGTGGATAAAAAAGAAGGGTTTATAACATGGCTATTGTTAAAAAGGCCCCAAATTTTTTAGTTCGCTTGATAGCACCAAATACGTTGGGCCGCCTCTGATTAATACTATTGAGTTTGGTCTAAAAGAGTCGTTGAGCCTGGTTAGCTTAGTCTTCACGAACTTCTCCATCAATAACTGGTCTTACTAGCCGTAGTTTGACGCTTAAGAACATAATTAAGTTAAGATACTTTTCATAAGCGTAACTGACTCTGTGGATCCCGTTTGCTTAATGAGTTTTGAATGTGATCATTACTCTTAGCAGTTACAAGACCCATTCTATATGTTTAATCAACACATTAGGAACCTGTCTAGGATCCCGGCTGGCAAGATAATGAGACTCGGGATCCTAGGCAAGATTTTGACCCTCGACAACTGTCCCTATAATATAACAGTTGTGACCATGTTACAACGGTTATACTTTCTTCCTAATGAAGTCAGCGTGACTGATTTGATGGGACGTGGTTTCTAAGCATGATTTCTGCCACACCTTAAAATGCAGGGGATCATTGCATATATTAACTCGATCTTCATTATTTATCATCACATTTCGTCGGAAGTTCAGGAATCATTCTTCTCTGTTCTTGTTCCTTTGCTTAGAGTTAATATTTTTGTTGGGAATACTAGGTATAAATATAACATGTTTGTCTTATTCTTTATCCTCAAGTCCAATGAGTAATTTTATTGAGCAAAACCTTCTTGCTTCCACCTTAGCTGAAACCTACAATTTTACCGACAAAGATATCGCTCGAATGAAATTAGACGAGTTGTTCCTAATTTTCCGACCGTGCGATAGTCGCTTGTGCTACGATCATGTTTCCAAAATCTGGGTTTGTTTTCTTGCATATCATTTTTCTCTCGGCCTTTCATATCCCTTTCCTCCTTTCATTAGCAGGTTCTTTGAGACTAAGGTCTAATCTATGATCAGATGATGCCGATGTATGGATGATCCTCTTCATGCATAACAAGCTTGTCACTTCCCATTACCTGCAAATCGATGTTTCTGGCCTTGCCTCCGTGTACAAGTTGAGAAATTATGGCTGCAGTAGGATTATTTTCCAGATAGCCCCTGGTTAAATTCACTTGATAGAGAATACAACTAAAAATGATGGGAGTTTTTATAGGAAGTATTTTTTTTGTAAGGAGGGATTCCATCCCCAATGGCGAAAAACTTCCTTTGTTGTGGATTAGCGAAGGTAGAAATTGATTAAAGTAACTAATTAAAATATTATGCTACTTATCTTGGTTTGTTGTAGCTCCAGATTTGCATAAACTTGCTCCTTCTACCAATGAAGCACTTAACTGGATTCCGACTTTGTTAAGGATTACCAAAGCCGAATTCACTTGGAGGCCATCACATCTTTCTCCATTAACGAAACTTTTGGGAATATGTCTAGTAAGGGTTCTCTTGATTTTGAATACATGCATTATTGTTAGTTATTTGGTTTTTAATCATCTAATTTTATAGTTGTTGATATCAGACTCGAAAATCTTGAAAGTTTTATTGAAAAGATGGGTAAGTCGGTTGTTAAGACTCCCAAGATTCCTTTGGTGATTTCCAAATCCAAGCCAAATTCATCCCGAAAGAGGAAGACAACGGAGTCTTCTGGTTTTCCTTTGAATCCCTCGACTTTAGAAATGTCAAGTCTCTCTTTCAAAATGCAAGTAATAAAGTGATCTTGCATGCAATTATCCTGCATATCATTATCTTGTATATTTATTTATATTTATACATTGTTTGTAAGGCCTAAATCACTTTATCAATTTTCATGATAAAGCGACTTAGGAGCTTCTGGAGAAGATTGATGGTATGGCAACCCTCGCAGCCACCCGAATCAAGCACACAAAAGAGGTGACTAAGGAGCTTGCACTGGTGAGGCAGGAGTGTAAGGATCTGAAGGTTGTTCATGCTAAGGAGATGGAGGCATTTAGTAATAGCATGAGGGTCCATGCTACGCTTGCTATCTGCCAAGCCAAAGTCAATATGGCAGAACAAGCTCTCAAAGCTGATTTCGACAAGAGCTCCTGGGATCTTGAGGGTTGATGTGTCAGAATGGCCGAGCTGGAGGCCGCTGAGAAGGGTAAGGCTCCTAGTATCAAGATTGATGAGGTCAAGGATACAGAGGTTGAGGATGTTGGGGTTGAGGCTGATAGTGGGGATAAGGCAGGTGAGGGTGGCGAGGCTAAGAAGTAGTTGGTGAAGTGGGGGCAATGATGGATATTAAAGACAAGGTTCGAACCCCTTTTTTATTCATGGCTTCGATATGGTTGTAACTTAAACAATTTACTTTCCTGCTTTGTTGAATCAGTGTCCGTCTAGATCTGAAAACATTGCTCAAAACCTGTTTTCGTCGGTTAAGACAAATGGACCATATCATCCATCATAAAAGCATAAAGTTAAAAACCCTAAAAAAATTAATTTAAGTTAATATAACATATATATATATATATATAATATATATATTTTGTTAACTTATTACAAACTTTTACTTTTTGGAAAGAATTTAAACTAATTCTTAAGACATGATGCATCATTGTAATCAAGTGATGCAAATGAAAGTGATGTGGGGTTAACACATAAGATATCATGAAGTTGCTTTCCACTAATTATATTCCTCCTTTAATTGTCTTTTAACATGCTTCTCTCTCTTTCTCTCTCTCATGGCTCCTGTTTTCACTAAACTCATCTCTCTTCTCTTCATCCTCATCCACCTTGGTTGCTTCATCATCTTCCCCACCGTCGACCACCACCGCCGCCGCCCGAAAATCACTAGAAAACTACTCAATCCCCATAAAACCCTCTCCACCACATGGTCTTACATAAAACACATCTTCTCATCAAAACCTACTTCCCAAACCGATGCAATTTCCATTATTCACCATGCACCACCATCTCCTGCGTCATCCACCCGCTCGTTACGTAACTCCGCGATCAACGGATCATTAACCGAACCCGACTCCTTCCCAATTCGAACCGACATCCACCCGTGCCTTAACTGCGGTGAAATTTTCCAAAAACCAGGATTACTCGAACAACATCAGGCATTCAAACACGCTGTATCGGAGCTCTTCGACGACGAACCGGGGAAAAACATTGTTCGGATCATATTTCAAACGGATTGGCCCGGCTCCGCGAAAACCCCTATAATATACCGGGTCATGAAGATCCACCACAGTGTTAACATACTTACAAGGTTCGAAGAATACCGCGAGACGGTTAAATCGAAGGCGGTAAGGTACGGTCGCGACGAGCGGTGTATCGCGGATGGCAACGAGCTTCTTCGGTTTCATTGCGCTACGTTTTTATGTGACCTAGGGCAAAATGGTAACTCAAGTATTTGTAGCCACCAGTATTGTAGTGTGTGTGGGATTATCCGGGTCGGGTTTTCGTCGAAAATGGATGGTATATCCACATATTCTACCAGCTGGAAAGGACACGAGGCGCTTCCTGATGACATAGAGGAGGAGTTTAGGTTCATGCACGTGAAACGGGCTATGCTGGTATGTCGGGTCATAGCGGGTCGGGTCGGGTGTGATCCGGGAACGGGGGACAAGGATGACCCGGGATATGATTCGTTGGTCGGGAGGGAAGATGAAGAATTGATTGTTTTTAATCCAAGGGCTGTGCTTCCTTGTTTTGTGATTGCTTATACGGTTTGATTAATATGAATATATGATCGTGTGGTTGTAAGTTATTTATAGGATTGGTGAAATGTAGTTTATGAAAGCTAGGAATTAAGAGGCTTTTGAAAGAAGATCCTCCTATTATAATTAATGTTGCTTTTTGGAGCACGATGATTGCACATGCTTTGGTGTGTTGTGTAATTTGTGGTGTGTGTAATGATGGTTTGTACTTAAGCTTTAAGGTTGTTTACTGTTTATAAGATTGGTTCTTTTGTTTTTTTAGTGGTTTTGTTTTTTAAAACAAGAATGATAAGTCTTCCATTACCTCCTTTGCTTTTGCGTATTTTTAATCGCGTAGGTATTGCGGTTTAAGCTCAACTCATATAATATCTATTGCAGGAACTTGTATGAGGTCTAGCTTTTATAACGTACGAGAATTTCTAATAAGATTAAAGATTATAGATAAAACCCTCTAAAAGAACCAAATTAAATTGCTTTATGACGAGCACAAACTCTATAGTCACCTTCTAATAAGATTCTACATGTTACACATGATGCATAACCATACACTAGATTCATAGTTTTCACTTATTGATTTGACCGTTAAATAGTTGTCCCGGTAGATAAGGTCTCAAGACTAGATCTATTATAATTCCTATCAACCATTTTATATAAAAAGTTACGAGTATACCATGAAAAAAAACACTATAACAAGTCAAAGTTCGCTAGTGAGTTCAGTTAAGCCTGTTAAAAAAAAGTTATCAGTTAAGTATTTTCAAAACATTATAGAGGAGGTGGTGGACACCAACAATTTTCTATTAGAGGAGGTGGTGGACCCCAGCAATTTTCACACAGAGATGACCGGTGAGTCAGAAACTTTTTCAGTAGACCATCGCTACATGATCACCAAGATCGGTCGAGATTTTTACATTATAATAACACTAATTTTCTTTTCACATGAGACCATCAACCCCATACCATAAGGGTAGATCCGCCCCTATAGAGGGGACTATTTATTATGCACACGACCATATAGAGGGTGGTATACATGTGTAAAGTGGTAGTATACGGGCATAAAAGTTGGTAACACATGAATATAATATTACGTACAACGGGCCTAGTAGAGGGAGGGAGTTTGTTCTGTTAAAAAACAGAGGTCAGGAGTAGTGTAATTAAATATTACTCCCTCTTTAAGTTTCATGGTTTAAAAACACAAAGTTTAAGTTGATTGAATGATTTCTTTTTTTTTTTTTTTGCTTATCAAATGACAATAATGCTCTTGGAAATTAAGTTCATCAATATTGTTTATTAATTCTAGTTGTGGGTGCTTAAGGGTAAACTTGTATAGATGTAGTGCACTAAAAAGACTCAAATACCCTTAAAAGCCACCCGCGGGTGGAAAAAGACTCCCTCAAAAGTCACACGCTAAACATATTAATCACCCACATAACTCAAGACAGAGGAAGAATAATAACAAGATCCAGAGACTATATGCGGGAGGATCCAGACGCCCTCAGAAGTCATCCGCAGGGTGCTATTCCCACCCGCAAGGATGACCAGAAGGTGACATCAGAGGACAATTGTAATTAACTAACTTCCTTCCAGAAGATTTACCAAAATGTTTCCTTGGGAAGCACATAATGTAACAACCAGTAAGAATGAGACAGGTGGCGAGTTTATTATAACCGTGCACATGGCATTCAAGCTCGCCCAGTCATATGCGGACACATGTCCAGATTGTTACAAAGGCATATTCAAGAAAGGGACAGTTGGATCAATAATAATCCCTCATCCCTTGGCTATAAATACCCTCATCATCTCGATGAGGTATTCACTTCACTCTTACTCTCAATACTTTTTACTTTCTCTATGTCGGAACAGTACTTATTCTCCCGCCAGAGGGTGGTTACGGGAAGACCCCCCCTTGTCATTCCTGTACGAGCCTACGATGGTTGTTTTGCAGGTTTTCGCCATTGGACTTGGGAGATTGAGCTTGTATCGTTAGTTTGGTATTTATTTGACCTGTACCCTGTGGACTCATTGATCTAAACTCTTAAGGGATTAGATCCATGTTTCTTCATTGACGCCATCCATGGAAAATTGTCTAATAAATTTTTAAAGATGAGATTTGTAATGAGAGAAATAAAAAGGAAAATATAGACATTTTTAATGGGACGGATAAAATATTATTTCTAGTATGGATAAGTAATGTGCGCATGTATAATGAAAATGATATAAAACACAGGAAAAAATCTTCGTTTCGGTTTTGTTACCTTTGCAAGTTAATTTCAACTAGAACACTAATAACAAAAAAAAAATTAATAAAAAAAAATCATTTGTAAACTCGATTAGTTCAAATGTTTCGGCTTAATTATAAACTAAGAATTCCAAATTAATTGACAAGAAAACGGACGTACTAAAGGAAATTAGGAAAATTAAAAGGTCGTCCGAAAACAAGTAATTAAAGAGATATTCAAGGAGTCACTAAAGGCACAATACCAAACTTAATTTATGGAAAGAAAGAATCAGTGAGGTCATATTAAAACTGAGAAGATAGAACCATCTCCACCAGATCTGTCTCTTTCATCCCATTTGATGGAGAACCAGAACCAGAACCAGCACTTTCTTCAGCATCAATCACCAAGTGATCACTTATCGTGTCTCTATAGTAAGGTGCTGTTTGTTTTTCCTCAGAAGGACTTCTCCACCTCTTTTGTCTGCACTGAGAAGAGGGCGCGCAGACGTTGGGCTCTGCAGTATGTTTGTTTTTTCGAAGACGTTTCATTAAAAAACGTCTGCGCGCCCTCTTCTCCCAGAAGTGTTGGTATTATTACTTCTTTAACCTCTTCTCCCAGAAGTGATGAGCCAAGTTGCTACTGATGACTCCACCAGCAATTCTTCACTCTTCATTTTATTCTTTTCATTTGTTGTCACCATAATCTTTGTTTATGGCTGTGTTTTTCTATCGATTGCCGCCATCATCGCCGATTGTTACCTGGTTTGATTTACGAACCCTAGGCAGCGATCGTGTGGTGGTGGCAGCTCTCCGATGTTTGGAAATTACGGTTGTTAAATCTAGTGTTTATGACCTCTGATTGTTACTGGATTCGGTGTGGTGGCTGTACTCCGGTGTGGGGAAGTGATGGCTTTTAAATCCACGGTTTCTGACGCCGGTTGCCGCCTCTGTCGATGTCGATTGACATTTGATTTGGGTTTTTTGGATGGTTGTTTGAAATATGAAATCAGGTTTGTGGCTGTGATGATCTAATGTTGTTCGAGTTAACATCAGCTCAGGATATGTGCCTGGCGTGGCAAAAATGCAGGATGGCAGGTACCCTTGCAGCCATGGCACTTTGAACCTTTTGCACCAATGTTTCGATAGGTCTGAGCCTCTTTATAGTGATTATTAAATCATTGATGAATTTCAAGTTTTAGTTTCTTTTGATATTTATAGATGATGGTATTTGAAGATTTTTGAGTCATATATTTCACCCGAACCATCATCGTTTATACTACTTATTTTTCTTTAATTATTTAAATTTCAACTTATTTTAGCAGTCTGCAGATGTTAAAAAACAAACAGTCTTCTTGTTGCAGACTGCAGAGTTTTGGTCCACCTCTTCTGCTACAGATGTTGGCAGATGTGGTTTCGCAGTCTTCTGACATTTTACCTCTGAAAAACAAACAGCACCTAACTGTTGTCACTAGTAGACAATGTAGTGGATCCTTTAAGAAGATATGAGATATAAATATCAGCTGCGACTAGGGTTTTCGATAAATCTTCTTGATTCAAATATAAATATGAATCAATATCATCATGAGGAATTAATGAGCATGAAGTCGATCCGTATTGTGAATTGCCAGTAAATCTTAGTGTGTTCATTTCTGAAGATGAATTTGAATCTTTGATGTGGAGGGAGTCATTGGAGAGTGATGAAGATGAAGCAACCCCATGTTGAGAATAACCACTAAACCCGAGTGGTTTTGTGTCAAATAACTCATTAGAGATTGGTGTATATGGTGCAAACTGATATTGTGATTTGCCATTAAGCCCAAGGGGGTTCATGATGTCTAGTGAGAAGAACGGATCTTTAATATTCTGCATTGGCTCGTTGGAGTCTATGTTAGAATGTTGTCGAACGGAGTTGTTATCGCCGAAAAAGCTTTGCATGAATGTCAACTCCTCATCGTAAGATTGACTGATGTCTAGAGATGGAGAGTCATCAAATTTAATGGAAGAATCATTAAAGATGGTGTTGGTGGTGATGGGAGCAATGTTATAGTCACTAGCGTTTGAAGTAATATTGTTGCTTTTGATGTACTCCTCTAAAATAGAGGATCACAACTTTTTATTTTTGGCTTCGTTTTTCTTGTTCTTACGACGAGAATTTTGCCTCCTTTTTGTTGCGTTCCTATGGTTCTTGATTGCATTCTCCGTCCTCCCGGGAATTGATTTCACAATCTTGGTCCATTTGTTCCCAACTTTCCGGTGAACTACCAACATTCTTTCTTCATCTTCACTCCAAGTATCTTTCTGAAAGCAAAAATCAAATGTATGTTGGTACGTACTCATGGGATCCAAATGAAAAACGAAATGAACAAACATACTTTTGAAAGATCAAGGAAGTTGAGATAGGGATATTAAAACATTCATGTCAAATGATTGAAATAAAATTTTAAGTCTACTACATTATGTTTGGTAAAATTTGTTCATGAATAAAACCCTAGGACAGTTTAAACTTAACGTTAGTTAAGAGCAAGCCAATGGAGTTTAGTTTTTCTATTGGTGAAGCCCTAGTGATAAACAAACAGTCTTTAAATATTGAGACCCCGATCAAGATATATATTCATAAAAAAACTGTTAATAAAATTAAAAAAAATAGGGTTCGATAAGAAGGGACAAATTGACTAGGATAATATTGTTAGGGTATGACAAAAAAAAGTTAATGTGATAAAACTAGCGAATCAAAATCTGATGCAAAATCTACACTAAATACAATTTGTAGATCGTATAATATTTTTGTGACTCATAACCCTTTTTTAGACTCTTGGTGTGAATTGAATTCTAGTCAATCAAAATCCAGATTAGATTAACCAGAACCTTGATATCAGGGCGCAAATGATTATGCCATCGCTCTCGGCATTGTTTCCCAACTCTGCCGATCATTTGCTCCGCAACGTGAGCCCATTTCCGAACTCCATGCTGTTTAATCAGCCTAAGAAGCTTCCTATAAAATAGAAAAACAGACAAGAATATTATTCAATGTTTATGCATAAAATTCAATTTTTATAGAGAACTGAAAACAAGAAATTAAAGCAGTGTGTTTAACCTGTCTTCTTCATCCGTCCATTGTCCCTTGATCAAATTCTTACGATCTACGCCTTTGGATTTCATTTTCATACCAGATTTGTTTATTTCACGGTTAAGTTGTGTGCCATGATCATAGTTTTTTGAAAAAACACCATGACTAGCAAAGATCTTGTCCATGGTGAAACGTGATACTAATGAAACTTCCGGTTCATCATACAATTCACCACGGATCCCTCCTCGCAAACAGGAAGAATGGTTGTGACGAGTTCGGCCTTGCAAGAACCTACCAATGGCTGTTAGTGGAGGAGGATGATGGTTCTTTTGCATATTCACACGATTAAGATATCCACCACCTTGATCCATAAGCTTCAAGAAATATAATTTTTGTGCAAATCAAGCAAATTTCTTTAGTATTTCGTGTTCATCTCTCTGAGATAAATAAAGAGGCACCAAGTATATGTATCCACACCCTGAAATAAGAGCCCTTGGATCGATATTTATCCAACCAATGAAACTTGTTTATAGTATAACTCCTAAGCTTCCTCTCTTGGACAGCATGTTCTAGTGACAATTTAGTCCCTCCTAATTAATAGTTTTTACTAGTCATTTATTACTGGTAATTATGGAGGAGAGTATTGGGGATAACGTTAAGCTAGCCATGATTGAATTTCTTATAAATTTTGTATTTGTAACTAGTTTTATTTCCAACATACAATACTAATCAAGTTTATGTAATGAAGCACGAGCATATTAAGCCACTAATGTCCCTTGAAATACTTTGATTTCTACATTTGTATATACACTAGCTATATTAATTCACCAAGAGTGCTGACATATAACCATGAAGTTAAAATTCTTAACCTACAAGGTTAACCTAGCTGAGACCCACATAATATGTACTTATAAGAAAGGTTTTTCTTTTTTTTCATTCATATGTCCTACACTTGGTTTTATACGTTATTGACGTAATTAACGGCCAAGGGGTTTGGATTCATAGATAATTTTTGTAAAGTGACAATAATAAACGAAATCATAGGCCCATTATTGTTAACGATCATGTGACTTTATTGTGTTCAACTCTTGATGACATGAATATTGGTAGTTGGCAACGCAAGTGTGATGATTGGTTTGAACCTAGCTAGCTTAAGAAAATAGTTCTCATTGTCAACCGACTCAATAACTTTGTATGGAACCATTTATTCTGTTACGGGTGATTTGTGATTAAATAGATTGTCAATAATATTAATTATTGTTCTCATAATCAATAATACTATGTAACGCCTCTTGGCATCATCTTAAATTAGCATATTAAGAAAAAAATTAATACATGGGTTATTAATTATTAATATAACCAAAAATTCCCTTAATACAATATATCGAGTTTCACTACTTGGTTGAGCGATCTTCATCAATGTTTATTATAGGACAAACACCTCTTAACAAATAAAACTCTTACTAATCATATTATCACGATTAGGCTTTTGTTAAAACCTAAATCAACTCATGTTTTTTTTTTGTATGTTAATATGTTTAATGCTTTGAAAAAAAGTACGTGTTCATAATATTTTTCACTAAGTTTAAAAGTATATTATTCATCAACTTTGGACGATGCTATTATTATATATAATAATTTAGAACTTTGGTGCCGCAAAGTCCTCCATTAGGCCACTTTGCGGCACCTTATTGGAGGTATTTTGTTTTTTGTTTTTTTAGTTCAAGTTCGTAATGTACGTAACAAAATTGATCGAAAATCAATTTTGTTTTGTTTTAATTATGGTATCGTAACAAGGTGATGGAAACCAACCGGATTCGCGTAAACTAACGTCGTTTTGTTTTAGTTCTAGTACCGTAACGATAACCAAACGAATGATGATTTTTATAGTTCCGGTATCTTAACGAACATAGTGGAAACCAACCAAATTCGCGTAGACTAAACGTCTCGACGCCCAGGATCGATAACGGTTGGGTTTTACCATCGATCGAGTTTTACCGACCGACTGAACCCCATTGGTCCACCCCAAGATTTTTTTTAGTTCTAGTACAATAACACAGGGAACTGGAACCGACCGAATTCGTGTCATTTACCGTCTCAACGCTTGAGACCGACAACGCTTGGGTGTTACCACCACCCGAATTTTACCAACCTGTCTCGGCGCATCGCGCCGGATAAAATACTAGTTTATATATAATTGTGGTTAATATAAGTCTTAGCTATTTTGTTTGTGTTCTACGTTGTGAGATCTTTACAATGAACCAAAACACATCCAAAGTGAAGCAAATAGAATTATCAATGCTCAAAGTTGTGTGTCTAATCTGGTGAAAACTGTCAAAATTTTAACAAAATAAATGGAAAGTGTAGGAACTTTTCCCATATTAGAGGTGTCATTTGATATGTAGGAATGAGAGTTGAAATGGAAAGGATCATTGTTAAGGAATGAAATAAAGAGTGTTTGTTTGATTAATTAAATGAAATGATTCATTACATGGTCCATTCATTTCTTCTAATTCTAAAACACCTCAAATTTATTATATCAAGTCATTAACCACCCTTGTTTGTTTTTCATTTCATTATACCTTTTACCCAACATCGCATCCACCACCCTCCAACCACTAACTACTGTCGCCGCCACCCACCACCGATCATGACCACCGGCACCACCGTTCATCAACAACCGCCGCCACCGCCTCTGACCATCTCCGCTACCCACCACCACCACCGCCTCCGCTGCCACCCTCTGTCGTCACCCACCACTACATCCACACCACAACAACCTCGAGTCACCACCAAATCCTTTACACTAAAACTACAACTAAAATTCAAATAACTTAAACGGTTAACAATTACAATCCCAATATGTAATAAAAACAGAAATTAAATATTCATAATTAGAAACCTTTCACCTTGAGAAAATCACGCTTGTTTAGCCTTACATACTCGTCAATCATCATTGTTCAGCATGTTAGGTTTAAGTCTGCTTTCAATTGGGTCTGGGAGTGAGCAAGAAACGGTTCAAAACCAGCATAACTGAGGAAACGGTAACGAACCATTGCCTTAGAACCGCTAACTTGTGTTACCTTATGTTTCTCGGTTCTCAGTATTTGCATTAAAATGTTCCCGGTTCGGTTCCAAGTAAAACCGACGGTTCTAGACTTGGAACCGAAGAACTGAATATTAAAAAAAAAATCAATTTACCAATCCTTATTTTTTATGAGGTAACTTATTAGTTGGAATCCATTCAATTATTCTTTAATTTAAATCTTCTTTTTTTGTGTTCAATACCTAGCAGCTAAAATCAAATTTGATTCAAGCTTTCAATGTTATATAATATAACGTGATATGATATTCTTTTAATCTATCGACACTAATGATTTATTTAACTTTAATAACTATGTTTTAATAAGAAATACAATAAATATTCATGTTATAATCTAAATTAATTTTACCACAAAACATAAAATTATATAAGCTTGTTTTTACAAATTGTAAACTTTGCACAAACCAAACCAAAGAAAAAATATTGAAAGCAAAAACCATCACGATAACATAAATCTCAAGAAGATTCTAAATTTCTAATTCTAGAAAGTAGAAACTAAGAGCCACCGATAGTTAGCTGTGGTCCACAGGATTTTGGTATGGTTGACTACTTGAAGAAAGCGACCGAAACTAATCTTACATGATTTTGACTTGTCCATCGATCATTTAGTTTACTTGATATCTGCTTACAAAATTAATCATAAATTCAAAACTCGGGCTCTTATTTCATTTTCTTTTTCAAGTATTTTTATCTTTCTTTCTCATGCATATATATTATATACCATTAAATGTTTCAAGTTTGAATTTCTAACATATATAGTTTTTATCTCTAAAATTGGGAATTGGATTTTACATATTGACTTAAAATACATAAATAATATAGAATGTGTTTGTCAAATAGTGAGGATTTAGTCCCACAGTAAACAAATTAATAATTAATTGATGTAATAATTTGTCTTTTGAAATAAAAAAAATAGAGATGTAAATGAGCCGAATTGTGCTCAATATCAACTAGGCTTCATTTTGACCGTTTTCGAGCTCTTTTTCAAAAAGCTCAAACTTACCTTGATAGTTGTTTTTTTCAAGATCAAGTTCCGCATGTTTGTTATATGTAATTAAATTATATATATGTTTCTAATTATGTTTATATATATTTTAATTATAATTATTGTATTTAGTAAAATATGCTATTTAGTTATTTTTATCATTATTTTATATATTGCAACTCCTAGATCTAGTGATTCAGGATTGTTTTCGGTTGCCCGTGATGGAGATAGGCGGTTGCGAGCCAACAAATCAAACGATATATAACGATAAGATCAACAAAACTATGATTCTGGTAAACGACTTTTATTATAACGAAGATCACATAACTTTCTCCCATCCCGGAGGAGCCCTCTCTGGAGTGGTGGCTCGCATACAAAACAGACCAACACTAACAAATGAGGCCTAGTTTAAACAAACCCTTAAGCTGGTTAAGTTCAACGAGCCGCCACTCGTGAATAAACACGTGTACTATCACAGAGACCCATGAAGATTCGCATACTCAATCCGCTAGTTTTGCATAATCCGTCATGAAGATTTGAAGGCTTTCTTGTTACTTTCGCTAATTAAAGCGTTCATAGTTTCGTATGAAAGCTCTGCGAAACTGGCGAATTCATGCTAAAACCTCATGGATTCTTCAAATCATTGTCTTCACAATCTTCAATCCGTGAACTTTATGGATCGATTAATTGATATTATCATATTCAAATCCTAGAACCAACATATATACACATAATTATTATTTTATAAATATATATTTATTGCATTAAATAAGAAATATATAATAGCATTCATAGTTAAGCCACGAGCCGGTCAACTCAAGCTTTATAAGTGAAGCGCGTGCTCAGCCCGTTTCTTAACTAAGCTAATTTTAATGTTTGGGCTCATTTAAACTCATCTTCATTTGAGCTCTAGTTAAGTCGGTCTCAAATAACACATAAGACAGCTTGATTCATTTGCATCCCTAGGTACACCACTATGCATAGAATAAAGAACTAATAAAAAAACAATATTGCACTTACATTTTACATGGTATAAAATTAATTCAGTGACATTCTCCTAACCATCATTCATATCATATTTATAATAAAATAGGTTAAACCCGCCGCGTTGTAGCGACGGCTTGACGCAAATTTGATTGGTATCGGTTAAATTCGTCAAGTCACCTACACCAAATCAAAAAATTATATGTGAACGTTCAACATAGTGTCAACACACGTACAACTTATGATGAAAGCGACACATATACGATCGGTATCTGATAGAAAAATAAATTAGTAAACGTATACACAAAATAATATAATTAGAACGATGTATATTTGGTTGGCAAATTATAGGAGTTGTGACGAAAATTCGGTCAGCGTCTATAGGTTCGCCACAACACTGGAACTAACACAAAAAATAATTTCGAAAAATTGACTTATTAAAAAAAACAAACAAACGTGGGCGTTGAAGCGTCGAGTCGACATACATTCGGTCGGTAACGATTAGGTTCGTTATCGTACCAGAACTAAACATAAAAATAATTTTGTTATTAGCTGAGTTTGTTACGGTACCGAAACTAAATAAACAATTAAACGGGTGTTGCGGTGATGCGTTTTTTTTTTAATTGGCGTTGCTTAAATTCGTTACGATATCAAAACTAAATCTAAAACTCAATTTCCTCAAATTGTTATATTTAACAAAAATCTAGATTGAAGGCTTTAAAAAATGAGATGTCAAATTAAAAGAATAAATATATAATAGAAATTTGATTTAAAAGAATATATAGTTAAAAAGGTAAATGATGCATTTGAACAATACCGAAAAATGATGCATTTGAACAGCTGCAAAGGGTATTCGAACCCTGGCATCCAACAGCCAACTTAACCTCCAAGTAGCCTCCAAGTAGTTAGTTAGCAAAACACGATTAAGCCAACACAGCATCACTAACAAACTTGTTTAAATGATGAAACTAAAATCATAAATATTAAAATAATGGGTTTCTAGAAAGAAGTTATGACACGAACATTTGATCTTTATCTATATATATAATATATATAAATGTTTTATGACATCAATATTAAGATTGGTTATGTATTTGACTACCTTTCATATAACTAATAATTAAAAACCAGAGAAAATATCAAATAATAAGTTTGATTATCTTAAGAATGCTAGGAATGAAATATTAAAATTTTTGTCTAATATCTTAATATTGAAAACCCACATAATTTAATTTAAAAAACCCACTTAAATTTTCACTTATCTCCTGCATCCACCACCGCCCACCGCCACCATTAGGGGTGGCAATCTTGACCCAAACATTTTCAAATGAGTCAATTTGAGTTGTTTTAAAAGTTAAATGAGTTGGTTTGGGTAAAATGTTTTAATTAAATGGGTCAAAATGAGTCATTTGAAATTTCATCATTTTATTTTCGGGTCAAAATGAGTTGACAAGTTCAAAGAAATTGGTTGATGTGGGTTAGTGTCCTAAGGAAATGTGACAGGTTTCGGATCAGAACGGGTTTTCGTATAAGACAGGTTTCGACACGAAACGGGTTGGAACGGGTTCGGTTCAGGTTTCAAGCCAACACGAGTTTTCACCCGTGACGTGTTGGGTTTTGGTTTCTTTTGTTTATTTCTGGTCGATTCCGGACTCGTTTTTGTTTGTTTTTTCATTTTTGTTTTTGTTCGGTTTGAATTCTTCTAGTTTCGTTTTGATTGATTTTTTCGATTTCGATTGATGTGGTCCGATTTTTTGCCTTTTTGTTTCTTTGTTTCATTTTCGTCGATTCTTTCGGTTTCGGTTGGATTCTAGGTGGGTTTTTTTTATGGAACGAGGATAACGTAGGAAAAATTTTAGCGTTTTTACTTTTTTTGTTTATGATTTATACATTGAGTTATAATTTTTTTATTATTATTTTTGAATATTTTTTTGAGGGTTTTTTATCTTAATAGAAAACCCCTAAAAAAATAATAAAAATAATAATAACTTAAAATATAAATAAAAAATGAAAAACCTAAATAAACCAAAATGTTTCCACGGTTATTCTCGTTCACAAAAAAAAAAAAAAAAAAACCCGGTTCGACCCTAACCTATTTCGACCCAACCAAAACAACCCTTTTTTTAATTGACCCGTTTTGACCCAAACTCATTTTGACCCAAACTCGTTTTGACTCATGACGCACTTCAACCCATGACTCGTTCGACCCAACCCAACCCATTTGCCACCTCTAGCCACCACCTTGCCGGAAAAATCTTCGGAAATTTCGTCGGAAAATAAAACACTATGAAAAACACAATGAAAAAGACACAATGTAAAAAACACTATGAAAATAAAAACACAATGACAAAAACACAATTAAATTAGACAACGTAAAAAACACAATGCAAAAAACACTATGAAATAATAAAACACACTTGTATAACACAATTTTGGTAAAACACACTTTGTAAAAAACCACGAATTTTTTTTTATTTTTATATAGCAATATGGTACTCATATAAAAGATAAAAAAACACTCGTTATTATGGTGAAATTGTTTTGAAAAAAAAAATGTCGTATAAAAAAGTTATGGGCGTTTTAAAATGATGGGGTTATTTGACATGTGTCTTGCATGTGAAGAGAGAAAGTCAACAAATGTGTTATCCCTATTATGTCATTACCCTTATTTTACACTTGATAATCTCTTTAATCTAATCTTAACCATTCAATTTTAAAATGAATGGACAAGATTATTTCCTATCATTCTTAGAAAAACTAATCTTTTTATTATAACTTAACCCTTAAAGACCAAACAAATCATCATATCTTAAAAATTACCGTAATCCAGCATCAATATTAACGGATGCCATTATGAAAAAAATAAAGAGAAAAATATATAAGTATCCCGTAAAATATCATAAAAGGATAAAAAGCCATGATTTAAAATAGCATAGACAGTCTCGAAGTAAAAAAGTATAGAGGTTTTGTTTTATATAATGTGTAATTAACGTTCGATTAGGTTGGAGCTATTATACTTAATTATAAGAGAGACATCAAAATAAAAATATAATATTTGAACTTTGAAGTGTGGACGTTTTTGTTGATGTCATTCATTACACATGTAATAATTGTTGTCTTGTTATTGTGAGAATGGATTGTTCAAAGGTAACAGGATTTTTGAGGGGAAGTTGGTACACGTCTCTTCTCATTATTCACCACTTCAGTGCTAGTGCTGCCTCCTAGCTCACTCAAATCCACCATTCAACCTATACTATACTTTATTTTCAACTACTGTGGTCATACACACCCCTCGTCATACATGAATGGATGATGGGGGTTGTAGTATTCATCACCCACCCTTGAGTGATGGATCGTCGACATTGGACTAGAGAAGGATGATGAGGAGTGTAAGGGTGTATACTTCATTGTCATCATAACCACTTAACCATTCCATCAAAATGAGGATGCTCTAATGAAGGGGATTTTTTGCGTCGAAACTGATCTTTTTAGGGTCACCTCTATTTTTCTATTTTTGTTTTAAAACTCGGGAACACTTGTATAAACTTATTTATTTATGAATGTTTTTAGAATAATTTGGAAAACGTATGTATCAATTATTTTTAATGGGAGACGCTAGATCAACTGACATTAAGATGACAATTATTTCTCTCAGTGTGCACTACCTTTTAAATTATTTTTTTCTAACGGCAACCAATAAACTTCCTACTGACTTTAAATTACATGTTTTTTTATTACATTACGATTTGAACCTCATAATTTAAAAGTAAAAACCTTATTCAATGACGGATCTAAAACCTTTTGCCGTTCTGATTGGCTTAGGACGGTTGAACTCTCATACATCTTACTAACTTTACCCTTCATCTTTTTGAAAAAAGCCGGTACATGAGTACACGGCGGTAAAGTTGTTATTGGACAAAAAATGGGCCAGGTCAAAACATGTTTGTTTGAATTGTGGACACTAATTAAAACTGGTTTAACCTATTCATTCTAATCATAGAAACAAAAATAATTTTACTACATTCGAATCATAGAAACTAAAACTGATTTAAGTTGTTTCTTAAAAGCTTCAAACAGGAATATCAAAATTGCAAAATCCAAACTTAAAAACAATCCTTTTTATTCAAGGGCTTTAGCCTCTAATATTAATAAATTGACAGCAGAATTCATAAGTAAATGATAGGCGTCATTTAAAATATCTTGAGATTTTAGTGACACTTTGACATTTAGATGGAGCCTCTTAAAAAATCAGATGGGAGCATGGTCCAATTCGAAAAGTAAAAATCATACATTTTACCTCAGTTGAGTTTGGTTGTGTGGAGGCCTTAACCCTAGCTAACATGTATGAGATTTTGAAAGTAGAGTTCTTTTAGAATTAGTAACTCAATGATGAGCCACAAGCTAAGGATGATTGCTTCATATCCATTATCGCGCTATATTATCCATATTCTATAATTCTTGTATACTCTCTAGCGCTATACGCATAAAGAAAAGAAAATAAAAATGCCTCAACATTTTAGTTAGTTTAAGGCCTCTGAGAATGTTGAGACGGGCCTACATCCATGCCTTTATTGAATACATTGACACTAAATGTCCGAAGACACCTTGAATGAAAAATTCATGACAGAAAATACGACCAAACTTTGTAATTACATAAACGACAAAAGGAAAACAATTATTATTATTATTATTATTTTCCAAAAGTTCAAACCGGCCCAAGAAAAACTTAGTTGCGTGGATGTTTCTAGTGAGTTGGGAGCCGACGTCTAAGAGGTGTCTCCAGTTTTTTTAGGTAAGATATCTAATCTAGCTGGACATATATTATTTTAACATAATAAACCAAATTATTGTTTTGTTTTATTCAAATAGAAAATTCAATATAAAATCGCTACTTTGTTAAAAGTTACCTTTAGAGAAAACCATGAGTAAGGGAATCATACGAAAAGACCAATCTAAAGAGCATAAAACTTAATATGGTTGCTATCAAACCCGATACAGATTCGTGTTAGCTTTATTATACAAATTAGTTATATATAAGTAGTATCATCACTGAAGTAAGACCTTGCTATATGCACTTGTGATATTAGTGCCGTTATATTTGTAACAAATATATATAAAAGAAAATGTTCAACCTTGATTTGGTATCAAAGCTTAGCATCCATCCTCCTATCTTTTGCCCTTGGTCGACGTTAGAGCAACTGCACATTAGCGACGACGCTGACTGGTAGTTATTTCAACGCTCTAGTGTTACCACTTAGCCTTCATGTTGACACCAATAAATTGCCACCATCGGTAACCAAGCTCACCCTAAGAAAACGAACACAGCCATCAAAGAATGTCGGTCACTCACCACCTTTTTAGCTCCTCATAGTTTTGTTGTTGATAGCCGGATCTTGATATATTGTTGGCATTTAACTATACGAGTACCATCGTTCTTGGTTTGATTTTTTAATTGCGCAAAAAATCCTATTCTTGAGCTATTCACTACCATAAAACCTTATTTAGTTGCCGAATATATAGCGATATCCATGTTTTGATCACAATAACAGTATATGCTAATGCTGGTATGTACATAAATAGTCATTGTAAAAATACATTCCTGACATGTACGTGATACATATAATGCTAAATATATTTATTGTTCATGTAATACATTCGATCGTCAATTATTAAAAATAATGTAAAATGATCAATAGTTTGAAGCAAGTCAATAAAAAAATACTGAACAAGAGTTCCATAGTCGCTAATGCATGTCAAGCTAGGTATTGATAGACCATCCGGCATGCACAATAAAAATTGTCAAAAGGGTAGAGCAAGTTCAAAGAACTAAGCAACACAATCGTATATATGAAACAATCCAACAACGAATCAACCGCCAAATTCGGGGGAAGATTCATCAATTAAATTTCAAGTCATCGAGTAAAAAACGCGCCTACACATGATTTCCTACAAAAGACAAAGTAATCTAAGAACTAGTGAGGCTTGTTCCATTCCACCTTTAATATCATACATTATTTTTAAAATTTTTATAGCATATCCCAAGTGAAACGGTGAAAAAAATTTCGACTTTACAAGGTGCTTAAAAATCAGCATGAGCAGTGACAGAAGTGGCGGCCGACCCCTGTGAAAACTGTAAAAGTTAAGGTCTGACACTTGCCTATAAAACATAGGGTTAATGAATACGAATAAATTAGCATATAAACCATTAAAACCTTGCTAAACTTAAACGAGTTAACACGATCCGAGCCATGCCAACTTAAACTCAGTCCACATACAACCCAAGCCATTCCGAACCAGAACGGATTTTAACCCAGTCTCAAAATTTAACAAACGTGTTATTCATAAAAATAAGGTGAAAAGGACGGTCATACAGTACAACATATATATGTCCGCGTGACGGTGAGTAATATTAAACTTCTAGAAATTAAAAAGACACATGGGCCCCATCTTTTGTCAACCTGTTAAATCTCAAAAGTCTCCCTCTAAAACATAACTTAAATTAATTAATTAACTAATTTCCTCCTTATAAAAACCGTTAATGACACACACACTTTCACACAAACATAATTTGACTTAATAAATAATAATGCTACACGCTGATTCACAATCATCAGCTCCGGTAACCTCCAGCGATCAGAAAATTATCCTGCAAGATGACAATATAGAAGACCATGATATTCCAGACAGTACGGTAGTTGAAGTTCCACCCGATTTTCCACCCGAATCGTTCTGGTTATCGAAGGATGCCGAATTCGACTGGTTCTATCAGAACGCGTTTCTAGAACGGAAGGAAAGTACGAGAGGAAACGTGGGTTCAATGAATTTGAATAACCCGAATTCGGGCTCGCAGCGGTATTCGGTAAGCGTGAAACCGAAAACTCCAATAATCGGTTTGCCAAAAACACAGAAGACAACGTACGTTGATTTGAAGTGTAGGCAGTGTAAGCCGCTAAACGTACGGCTGTTCCCGAAGCAGTTGTATTCCTTCGGTAAGGCTCCGGTTACGGAACCGGCTTCTCCGAAGGTTTCGTGTATGGGAAGAGTTAGATCGAAGAGGTGTTGTAGCCGTAAGAACACATCATCTGCGGTTGAACCAGAGAAATCTACGAGTCAACGATCACATAAACCCGGTCTGATGTCCTTTGTATTGTCGTTATTCCGTTGTGATGGAAACCGGGGTAGAAACAAGAGTAAATCGTCCACGGAAAGGTCCGGTTCAGGGAGGGTTTGCGTCAGTGTGAAACCGGTGAATAGTGAACCGGGAACGCCGTCTGAACCGGTTGGTTTGGGAGGCATGACGCGGTTCGCGTCAGGGCGGAGATAGGATTATTTGGAAGGTTCAGAGAATGCTGACGTGGAAGTACGTCATTCGTAGGTTCAAGGATTGTTCTTTTTAGAAATAGTGTTTATGTGAGAATGTTTTTAAACTTTATATAAATGGTATGTCCTTTTTAGAGTTGATTAAATTGATGTTACCGTGTTTGAAACCACGGACTGTGAAGCTTTTTCTCAATTTCCAGACTTGTGTCAGATATATATTAATGATTGAATTATATAGAGCGAGGTCTTAATCATACATTTATACCACATATTGATCTTATTAACACGTCAAAATGGTTTTAAAAAACTGGGATTTTTTACATATATCCCCTCCTTAAGACTCTTAATTACATATTTCTCCAATATTAAAATCTAAATTACATATTTCCCCTTTGGACATACAATTACTCTTCTACCCTTTTCAATTTACAAATCCAACTGAAAAACCCAAAAGTCTTCCATTCACTCTTTAGAGATTGAACACGACGGAACGAACAAAGCAACATTATGCGTCGGCTTCGGCTTCTCTGTGTTCGATCTCAGCAGCATCCGTGAAGTTGGATGTCTTCATCAGTCGATTCTTTATGGTTGATGCAAACTCATCTTGTTATAATCTCGACCCCTGATTTCTAGATCTGTTGACATGTTCTTTGAAGGTATTAACCTGCTTCTACATTCTCTTTGATTTAAACTTGGTCAATCACACCACCTGTGGGGTTTAAGGCTGGAAAAAAATTCATTCTTGCTATTGTTGTTATATGTATCAAATGGTTTAAAACTGCTGTAAGTTCTAGTAGGTCTTTTTTTATTATTAATTGAGATGGCATGTGAGTTCAATAACTAGATAAGATTGTGCATTTTGTTTTGTGTTTAAATGGCATGTACAGTTCGATGCTAATAATGTTAATGTTAAGGTTTTTTTTTTCATTAAGAGAATACATGTAAATATTTTCTTTAATTATTCCATTAAGGGTATAATAGTCTTTTAATTGGTTATTTTTAATGAAATGGGGAGATATGTGATATAAGTGGTTTAGGGAGGGGAAATATGTAATTAAATTTTATATGTTGAGTAAATATGTAATAAGGAAGATTAGGAAGGAAATATATGTAAATGTCTATTAAAATTGTGTCACTCAGGTAGGTTACATTGAGCTGACGTGGTATGTTATAATCTGGATTTTTGCGTGCTAGGAAACAGTAGTATGGAAAGAAGGCAACGCGTTTTTTTTCTGTGCGTTATGATTATTCCTACGACGACCTGTTTTGAATGCACAGAAGTAATATATTCACAAAGGAATCCACTCAATTCACTGGTAAATATAAATTACTGTTTTTAAGTGAATGGAATCAAAAAATTATCTAGATCATATCTATTCAACTATAGTTTATGATTTTTTTTTCAGAAATATACAGAAATGGAAACCATTTGATATTTTGATTCTAAATACAAACAAGTAAAAGTTGTGTTTATGAAGTGGGATTGAGCTATTTTATGTTAATTAATTGTTGTATCAGGGGCACATTAACAACATCCTTATTCATAATTCAACCAAACATTTTATTAAAAAACTAATTTATCTCTTTTCAACATACACAATCCAACTCAACTTAAATTTTTAACATCATTCCCAACCCAATGTTTTATTATACATATATATCTTTTATTTCATAACAATATTAGAAATATTAAAATAATTATTTTTTTTAACCTAGTAAATTATTTATTAGTTTGTCCAAAAAAATCTAATGAACCCATATAAAAAGATACATTAATTTGAAAAACTCGGATATATGTAAAATCTATTTTGAAATGTTCAGAATAAAAAATAAACAAAACTGTATATTTGGATTTTTTTTTAAAAATTGTTAAATATTACAACTGATTAGCGAAAGATCAAATTATAAGTGAAATTAACTGTTAGAAAGAAAAAAAAATAGTGAAATTGAACCAATGATTTATGGATACGTGTGAGCTAGCTGTTTAAGAATAAATTAAGGATAAAAAGTTTGGTAACTGGTTGTGAACTTTGATCGGTCTACCTATCCAGTTGTAAAATTGGATTGGTAATAAATTACGTTTTCCGCCAAAAAACGATCTTGAAAGAACTCAAGGATCATCCTACTTTCTAGTGCATGTATGTGTTGATTCTGATCTATTAGATCCTTGTTTTTGATCTCTTATCATCTAGGGTTATAAATTGTATTGTTAAAAAGTCTGGATTAGTTGTTTGATCTTTAGTTAATTATGTAGCTCGTTTACGAAGGTACATGAAGGATTTTGAATTGTGAGATTGTTGATCATAATTGTGAATTATGAGAGGTTTTGGTGCAATTATGCGGTTTTTTGCACGCTTTGTTTGGTTTTAGATGGGGTCATCTTATGCTCATCAAAGCTCGGGTTTATAACTAATTAGCTATATGAATCGTGCAGGTATGGTAGATCAAAGCCTAACATGTCATGAATTTTATGTCAAGATTCATATTTTTTAGAAATAAGTAGTTAGTTTATGGAGGTCAATAAAAGATTTGACTAGTTAATTTTGTTATCTTTAACAAGTCTTGTCATAAATGTTATGGTTCATGGTTAGAAAATTTTGGTCCCCTCTAATAGAGGTTTGATTTTTTATTTTATTTTTTTCTTTTCTGATTATAGGATGTCCCTCTACGTGATGAGAACATGTTCCCCTAATAATAAGAACACTTACGTTGAATATACTTGTAGACTTGTAGTCTTGTACTAGTGCTTCTGGAGAAGGTTGACTAGGCACGCATTTAGAGACCAAACCCGAATAGGCGAATAGTGTAGTCAAAGGGATTCAAATCTAGTCATTCATTGGTAAAACCAACCAAGTATTTAATTGGGTGAACTTTGTTGTTAAAACTTATTAAAAGGTGTTTTAGCAGTGCATTATTAGTTTAAATAAAATACAGAATATTGATTTATTAATTGAAGATTTGTCCTTAACCTTTCAGGTCTAATGACATCGGGACGATGGTTAAGGCTTAGGATCTTATGATCTCGGGTTCAAAAATTGATTCAATAAGTTTTTCGATCGTGATAGGTTTTCTTTTTTATGGTGTTCTTGAGTGAGTCATGTCTTGATGGTGTTCTTGTCTTAGGAAGACTTACTCGGATATTGGGTGGGGGTGGGGGGGGGGGGAGGGGGGTTAGTTCTAAAGCTGTTAAAATAAATTAAGTGAAGATTTAGCAAATGTAATAAAGCAAGCATAATGTTAGGCAATTTTGATTTTAAAATCAAAGCTATAATATTCTGCACTAACTATACTTGCAATGTGAGTATATGACCAATAACATTTTTTAATTTCATTTTCGTGACCAAGGTCATTCCCATTGTAACAAAGAATCAACTAGGTGTGCCGTTAATAAACAACTGATTGATTTTTACTTTGGTACGAGTGCTTTAAGTTGTTTTGTGGCAATATAAATGAATGTTAAGCCATACAAAGTTACTTTTTCATTATAGTGAGAATGGCCTTAGCAATAGAAGTAAAAGTTATAAATATTATTGGTTACATTGTTACTATGCATTATTATCGATTACTAACATGGTTTGATTATTATCATAGAAAACAAATATTTTAAGCTTATTGACACATCGTATAACTACTTTTTAAATATTCAACATAAGTTGGTAGCCTTTATCACGAATATAACCTCAGTCTCTCTTTTGATTGTTCTTAAAAGTATGATGGTATCGAAGAACAATAAGTCAAAGATGGCATATTATGCTACTTAATTATCTATGACACACGAAGGACGGTGGAAAAAGATCATAAACAATCTTTTATATATATATATATATATATTGTAAAGATTCTAAGAGAACCCTTTACAAATTGAGAACTTTAAGAACCATTTTGAACCACTAAAAACACCTTTAAAAAAATATTTAAAAAAATAATAAAACAAAAAATAACAAAAATTTTAAAAAAGTAAAAAAAACCAAAATTCTTATATTTTTGTCCGGTTTCATTAAAAAAATAAAAAAAAAACGTTGTACTATACACATATGTATAATTTTATTTAATCTTTAGTTACATAATATACACATATGTACAGTATCATTTATCTTAAATTATACACATGTGTATAAAAAATCATGTAAATGTACATATATATATATATTATACATATGTGTATATAATTTGCTAAACCGAGTTTTTTTTAATAAAACCGGGATGTTAAAATAAGAATTTTGGTTTTTTTACTTTTTTCATTTTTGTGTTTTTTTTATTTTATGATTTTTTTTATTTTTTGGTTTTTTGTGGTCTAAAATGGTTCTCAAAGTTCTCAATTTCAAAAAAATTTTCTCATGATCCTAATCCTATATATATATATATATATATATATATATATATATATATAGGATGAGTATCATTACAGAACTGTTAAATTATTCCAGAACTTGTAGGAACCCTTAAAAACTAACGTTTTTTTATAAATTTTTTGTATGTTAATGTTATTTAAGTGTAGCTTTATCATTTTTTATATTTATATTTACGATTACAATTTTAAAAATTAGTTTTTATACATATCTATGTTTTGTTTTACACTTATGTAAATTTTTTATTCCATAAATTTTACACATATGTAAACTTGTGATTAATATATGTAATCAATAATTTTTATATAAAATATGATAAGACTACTCTTAAAAAATGTTAATATATAAAAAAAACTAAAAAAAAGTTTTGTTGTTTAGAGTTTCAAAGAGTTCTTAAGTTTTTTAGAGTTTTTAAAGGATACTAACCCTATATATATATATATATATATATATATATATATATATATATAGAGAGAGAGAGAGAGAGAGAGAGAGAAAGAGATAAAAGATCCAATACAATAATCTCTAATCGTACATTAAGTACACGAGTTTCTACACTGTTGATTTCAAAATCGCGCGATGACAATATTGTAAATTTCATCAACTCTGATCCACTGCTCCCATCGATTCCGTCCGCCATCACTATCACCGTTCATCAATTCGTCAACGTCCAACGATTGCATTCACTGTCGCGACCATCGACGTTACTGTCGTGAACACCATCTTCCTCCGTCACGAGTTGTTCACAGGTCAGTTGATCAAATTGACCGATTGAAATTGAAATTGCTAAACTAATTGATCAATTAAACTTTGAAATTGATCAAATTAATCATCAATTTGAAGCTTCAATTGATCAATTTTGAGCTTTGAGTGATGGGTTTTAACTGTACGTTTAAAGGTTTAAGTCTGAACCTTTAAGGATGAGAATTTGGCTTGAACTTTTAAAGTTTTTTGCCTTAACGTTTAAAGGTTTAATGTAAGGCCCCGAACCCGGTGGCCCTACTTTCGTGTCGGATTTACTCATAAACACAGTTCTTCAAATCAGAGTTTATTAAAACTTATCGCGGAATATAAAACATCAATCATTTGTTACAAAACATTAAATCTTTTCTTTGATACCATAACACAAAACTTTATTTTTAAAACATCTTTACTTATTTCTTCAGATGCCAACCGTTCAATCATGCCGTGTGTCATCCTCATGCTAGCTCTGCAATCAGCTCACCTGCGTGCATACTAAAAGTCAGCTACGCTGAGTGAGTTCTATTTAATCGAATGCCATACAATACATACACATACATACATATCTGTAGATACATATCCATACTTCACTAGTTGCCCTTCTGTTCTACCTACATACTTGCTACCATACATACAATTTATTCCCATATATTTCTTCCCGTATCCGAAGACACATATTACTATCTTAACCTCGTATAAATATCCATAGGAGGATCGTCACGTAATATCTATTAAAAGAATCATTACCATTACCATACTATATATAATTTCCATAGGAGGAACACTCTGTATACTTTCCATAGAAGGAACACTTTACTATCCATAGAAGGAACACTATACTTTCCATAAAAGGAACACTATACTTTCCATAAAAGGAACACCATACTTTCCATAAAAGGAACACCATACTTTCCATAAAAGGAACATTATACTTTCCATAAAAGGAACACTATCTATACGTTATTATTTAATATCCATGTAAGGAGCTAATCACTTCCCTTAACGATACGTGCAATATCCGAAGATCGTTCACGTACCGACAAGCTTTCATTCATAATGTTCATACATCATCCTTACATTACATGCAATATTAATATCTTTATTTATATCCTGACAGTACGTGCAATATCCGAAGATCATTCACGTACCGTCAGACAATCAATCGTATCTATCACATATGTCATACACGGCATACACCTCTTTTCTCGGATATTGGTATGGTTCGGTTCCCTAGTTCCCAAATATTAGTAGGGTTCGATTCCCTCTTCGTTACCATACAACCATACATCATACCTCGAGTTTTAGTAGGGCTCGGTACCCTTTTCGTAACCATACAACCATACATTATCATTTCTTTCTTCTATTATCTCCATCATGTTCATACACATAAACATACCTAACATACTTACCTTATACATAGCGTTACAACCTGACAGTACGTGCAATATCCGAAGATCGTTCACGTACCATCAAGCAATCATTCATACATTTCACATTATCCACATAAGGCATACACTTATCTCTTAGGATAAGTGTATTAACTATCACATTGAGTATGCACACAGCCCCGAAAACATAACAAGGAATGGGGCTAGAAACTCACCTGAACACGGTTACGTTCACCGCTAATCGTAATCCCTTTCTTCAGTTGTGCACGGCTGACTGTATAACAAGTATACGTATCAATTAACTATCACTTCTCATAATGTATTTCTATCTTTATATGACCCACAACGAACGGGGGTCCGGGGGCAGCGCCCCTGGCAGCGGGGTCTAGGGGCGGCAGCCCCTAGCAAGGTCCAAGGGGCAGAGCCCCTGGCTGGGGTCGAGCTGCCAGGTCAGCTTGGAAAAATTTTATTTCCATTAACTGTCTTAACACATTTTTCATTAGATTTTTAATTTATTTTCTAAACGAACTTGACTTTAGGCGAAGTTAACCCTCGGGCGAACTTAGCTCTAGGCGAAGTTAACCTTAGGCGAACTTAGCTTTACAGCGAAGTTGCCATCAGGCGAACTTGGCCTCAGGCGAAGTTACCAGTTAAGCGAACTTAACTTTACAGCGAAGTTGCCATCAGGCGAACTTAGCTTGCAGGCGAAGTTCATCAGGCGAACTTAGCTTGCAGGCGAAGTTCATCGCGTTGAAGGCGAAGTTGCCCAGATGCAGGCGAAGTTGCCCAGACAGCCGCTGTTCGGTTTCTTTTCAGCATTTTGAGCGATTTTAACACCCTTGCTATGGTTCAATATCACCCACTACGCTTCCCGACCATTTTTGGTCGCTTATACACTAAAAAGCTTGGATCTTTAAACCTCAAAGATCAAGAATCATACCTTTTTGAGCTTGTTTGGATCTCATTTAACTTGCTAGCACACTAATCGCCCTCTCTCGGACCTGCCCGATTCTTCCCTTGGCTCGGCCGGCGAAGTTGTGGCGTGTGTGTGTGTTTGGATAATGATAGAAATGAAGATATTTTGGGGTGTTAGGGTATTTATATCCCTGAAATCCCATGGACCTAAGGCCCATTCTCATTTAACCCATCTCTATTAATCCAAGTCCATAACCCACATCCATTACCCGACACTAGCCCGACCCATACCAACTCCTATTCTTTTATTTTTTTTCTGATAACCCGAGTAAACTTTCCCTCTATTATTAGGTAATATAATTGATATTATTTTGGAAATTTCGGGATGTTACAAGTCTTCCCTCCTTAAAGAGGTTTCGTCCCCGAAACCTAACTTATTCCCTATAAAAGGAAAACTTCTTATATTTACACGCTTTATTGAATCGCCTTCGTTTTCTGAGTTATCCTTCTTACTTCCGACTTTGCAGTCATCGAATGGTGGTCATGTGTATTAGCTATTTAAGGTAGCTTGTCCATGAGGCCCTCAATGTACCAAGTCTCGTTTCGATCTTCAAGAGGCTTTGTCCTAAATCATATTAATGCTACAGCCTAAGTCGACACTTTATCACAACACAACAATTTATCATGACTAACATGCATTCAGACAATTCGTACAATAATTAATAAACACCAGTCTAAACTTCAACATAAAACAACCCGCATCGAGTCATCAATAAGTTACACATAGTTTTAATACTTATGGCTAGCATCTGGCCTTCTTGAATGGCTTCTCTAAGCGTACGGAGGAATCTGTTAAACCTCAAGCACTCTTCTCTCCTTCATGTCCTCCCTTTGGCTTCTTGCAATCCCTTGCAAGGTGCCCACGTCTTCCACAGTTGTGACACCTATGGTAATCATTACATTCCCAAGAGGAATGTCCTACTCTTCCACACCTGTAGCAAACACCTAATCCCTTTCTGCACTCTCCGGGGTGTCTCTTCCCACATTTTTCACAATCAGTAAACCCCTCTTGCCTTGCCTTCTTTTTGCGTGGATCCACCTCATTGGCTTCCTCTGGTTCTGGGGTTGGGTTCTTTTTCTTTGGTTCCATCTTCTCCCCTTCACAGTTGGCAAGGTCCTCATAAATCATCTCGGCCAATTCCACGGCCGAGTCAAATGTTGCGGGCTTACTAGACTTAACCAAAGTGCGAACATTCCGTGGAAGTCCCCTTACGTAACACTTGATCCTTTTAGCTTCGGTGTTCACCATGTCAGGTACCAACCTAGACATGCGGTTGAATTCAGTAGTATACTCCCGTTGTGTCATCTCTCCCGCTTTCAAATTCAAAAACTTCATCTCCACTTTTTCAATTTCTGTATCAGCGCAGAACCTCTTCATCACCATGTCCTTTAGGTCATTCCAACTCATCGCCTTGATCTCTTCACGGGTCTTCCTCTGCTCCACACTCTCCCACCAATACATAGCCTCATCTTCAAAAGATTGAGTGGCATAACCGACAGCTTGGTCAGGACGGCACTCACTAATGCGGATAACCTTATCCATGGCGGTTATCCACTGAAGAGTAGCGATTGCGTCTCCTAAACCAGTCAGCTTAGGCGGGTCACAACCTTTGAAGGACTTATAGTTGCAACCGCCTCGGCCCCTCTTCCTATCATCATCTTTCACAGACTTTACCTCACTCGAGTCACCCCTTTCCCTCTCGTCATCCTTTCTATTATTACCACCTGCCCCTTCAACGGTTCGTTCACGGCTTCCAGCAGATCCTTCGGGATTCAGGTTCTTCACAGCAGCAACTACAGCTTGAACAATGGCTGCTTGAACTACAGGGCTAAGTTGAACTTCTTCGTTGTTGTTCTGGTCTCCTCCAGCGGCGCTCCCTTCATCTTCGGTGTGGGAAGCTTCTTCTACCGAGGGTTGCCGGACAAGACGAGGCCTGCCACGACGTCCAGTGCGACCCCCAGTTCCCACAAATTCTCCAGCTCCAGCCATCAGTATTCTAAAAGGGACAACACAAACATCATCACTCAAGGAACTATTTAGTACAAGGATAGCAAGGCTAACAGGTAATAACAGTGGCCGGCTGTGACTAGCTGATCACGTTGCTTTCCGTGTCCTATACACTTCCCTTTATGAGTCTATTTGTGCTGGTTCTACTTAAGCAGTTAGTCAAATCAACAATCAATTACTTCTATCCTTATCGCACACACATCTTTCCTTTCTCATTAACATATATCATTTAATCGTACACTTTACCTTTACTGATCTTGCTTGAGCGACACATGGCATTCTTGAACTGGCATCTTCCTTCCTTTCTTACTTAAATCCCATTCTCTGTTCGAGTCTAAGCATGTAGGATGTTTAAATCTCTCGAACTTATGCTCTGATACCAACTTGTAAGGCTCCGAACCCGGTGGCCCTACTTTCGTGTCGGATTTACTCATAAACACAGTTCTTCAAATCAGAGTTTATTAAAACTTTTCGCGGAATATAAAACATCAATCATTTGTTACAAAACATTAAATCTTTTCTTTGATACCATAACACAAAACTTTATTTTTAAAACATCTTTACTTCTTTCTTCAGATGCCAGCCGTTCAATCCATGCCGTGTGTCATCCTCATGCTAGCTCTGCAATCAGCTCACCTGCGTGCATACTAAAAGTCAGCTACGCTGAGTGAGTTCTAGTTAATCGAATGCCATACAATACAAACACATACATACATATCTGTAGATACATATCCATACTTCACTAGTTGCCCTTCTGTTCTACCTACATACTTGCTACCATACATACAATTTATTCCCATATATTTCTTCCCGTATCCGAAGACACATATTACTATCTTAACCTCGTATAAATATCCATAGGAGGATCGTCACGTAATATCTATTAAAAGAACCATTACCATTACCATACTATATATAATTTCCATAGGAGGAACACTCTGTATACTTTCCATAGAAGGAACACTTTACTATCTATAGAAGGAACACTATACTTTCTATAAAAGGAACACTATACTTTCCATAAAAGGAACACTATACTTTCCATAAAAGGAACACCATACTTTCCATAAAAGGAACACTATACTTTCCATAAAAGGAACACTATCTATACGTTATTATTTAATATCCATGTAAGGAGCTAATCACTTCCCTTAACGATACGTGCAATATCCGAAGATCGTTCACGTACCGACAAGCTTTCATTCATAATGTTCATACATCATCCTTACATTACATGCAATATTAATATCTTTATTTATATCCTGACAGTACGTGCAATATCCGAAGATCATTCACGTACCGTCAGACAATCAATCGTATCTATCACATATGTCATACACGGCATACACCTCTTTTCTCGGATATTGGTATGGTTCGGTTCCCTAGTTCCCAAATATTAGTAGGGTTCGATTCCCTCTTCGTTACCATACAACCATACATCATACCTCGAGTTTTAGTAGGGCTCGGTACCCTTTTCGTAACCATACAACCATACATTATCATTTCTTTCTTCTATTATCTCCATCATGTTCATACACATAAACATACCTAACATACTTACCTTATACATAGCGTTACAACCTGACAGTACGTGCAATATCCGAAGATCGTTCACGTACCATCAAGCAATCATTCATACATTTCACATTATCCACATAAGGCATACACTTATCTCTTAGGATAAGTGTATTAACTATCACATTGAGTATGCACACAGCCCCGAAAACATAACAAGGAATGGGGCTAGAAACTCACCTGAACACGGTTACGTTCACCGCTAATCGTAATCCCTTTCTTCAGTTGTGCACGGCTGACTGTATAACAAGTATACGTATCAATTAACTATCACTTCTCATAATGTATTTCTATCTTTATATGACCCACAACGAACGGGGGTCCGGGGGCAGCGCCCCTGGCAGCGGGGTCTAGGGGCGGCAGCCCCTAGCAAGGTCCAAGGGGCAGAGCCCCTGGCTGGGGTCGAGCTGCCAGGTCAGCTTGGAAAAATTTTATTTCCATTAACTGTCTTAACACATTTTTCATTAGATTTTTAATTTATTTTCTAAACGAACTTGACTTTAGGCGAAGTTAACCCTCGGGCGAACTTAGCTGTAGGCGAAGTTAACCTTAGGCGAACTTAGCTTTACAGCGAAGTTGCCATCAGGCGAACTTGGCCTCAGGCGAAGTTACCAGTTAAGCGAACTTAACTTTACAGCGAAGTTGCCATCAGGCGAACTTAGCTTGCAGGCGAAGTTCATCAGGCGAACTTAGCTTGCAGGCGAAGTTCATCGCGTTGAAGGCGAAGTTGCCCAGATGCAGGCGAAGTTGCCCAGACAGCCGCTGTTCGGTTTCTTTTCAGCATTTTGAGCGATTTTAACACCCTTGCTATGGTTCAATATCACCCACTACGCTTCCCGACCATTTTTGGTCGCTTATACACTAAAAAGCTTGGATCTTTAAACCTCAAAGATCAAGAATCATACCTTTTTGAGCTTGTTTGGATCTCATTTAACTTGCTAGCACACTAATCGCCCTCTCTCGGACCTGCCCGATTCTTCCCTTGGCTCGGCCGGCGAAGTTGTGGCGTGTGTGTGTGTTTGGATAATGATAGAAATGAAGATATTTTGGGGTGTTAGGGTATTTATATCCCTGAAATCCCATGGACCTAAGGCCCATTCTCATTTAACCCATCTCTATTAATCCAAGTCCATAACCCACATCCATTACCCGACACTAGCCCGACCCATACCAACTCCTATTCTTTTATTTTTTTTCTGATAACCCGAGTAAACTTTCCCTCTATTATTAGGTAATATAATTGATATTATTTTGGAAATTTCGGGATGTTACAAGTCTTCCCTCCTTAAAGAGGTTTCGTCCCCGAAACCTAACTTATTCCCTATAAAAGGAAAACTTCTTATATTTACACGCTTTATTGAATCGCCTTCGTTTTCTGAGTTATCCTTCTTACTTCCGACTTTGCAGTCATCGAATGGTGGTCATGTGTATTAGCTATTTAAGGTAGCTTGTCCATGAGGCCCTCAATGTACCAAGTCTCGTTTCGATCTTCAAGAGGCTTTGTCCTAAATCATATTAATGCTACAGCCTAAGTCGACACTTTATCACAACACAACAATTTATCATGACTAACATGCATTCAGACAATTCGTACAATAATTAATAAACACCAGTCTAAACTTCAACATAAAACAACCCGCATCGAGTCATCAATAAGTTACACATAGTTTTAATACTTATGGCTAGCATCTGGCCTTCTTGAATGGCTTCTCTAAGCGTACGGAGGAATCTGTTAAACCTCAAGCACTCTTCTCTCCTTCATGTCCTCCCTTTGGCTTCTTGCAATCCCTTGCAAGGTGCCCACGTCTTCCACAGTTGTGACACCTATGGTAATCATTACATTCCCAAGAGGAATGTCCTACTCTTCCACACCTGTAGCAAACACCTAATCCCTTTCTGCACTCTCCGGGGTGTCTCTTCCCACATTTTTCACAATCAGTAAACCCCTCTTGCCTTGCCTTCTTTTTGCGTGGATCCACCTCATTGGCTTCCTCTGGTTCTGGGGTTGGGTTCTTTTTCTTTGGTTCCATCTTCTCCCCTTCACAGTTGGCAAGGTCCTCATAAATCATCTCGGCCAATTCCACGGCCGAGTCAAATGTTGCGGGCTTACTAGACTTAACCAAAGTGCGAACATTCCGTGGAAGTCCCCTTACGTAACACTTGATCCTTTTAGCTTCGGTGTTCACCATGTCAGGTACCAACCTAGACATGCGGTTGAATTCAGTAGTATACTCCCGTTGTGTCATCTCTCCCGCTTTCAAATTCAAAAACTTCATCTCCACTTTTTCAATTTCTGTATCAGCGCAGAACCTCTTCATCACCATGTCCTTTAGGTCATTCCAACTCATCGCCTTGATCTCTTCACGGGTCTTCCTCTGCTCCACACTCTCCCACCAATACATAGCCTCATCTTCAAAAGATTGAGTGGCATAACCGACAGCTTGGTCAGGACGGCACTCACTAATGCGGATAACCTTATCCATGGCGGTTATCCACTGAAGAGTAGCGATTGCGTCTCCTAAACCAGTCAGCTTAGGCGGGTCACAACCTTTGAAGGACTTATAGTTGCAACCGCCTCGGCCCCTCTTCCTATCATCATCTTTCACAGACTTTACCTCACTCGAGTCACCCCTTTCCCTCTCGTCATCCTTTCTATTATTACCACCTGCCCCTTCAACGGTTCGTTCACGGCTTCCAGCAGATCCTTCGGGATTCAGGTTCTTCACAGCAGCAACTACAGCTTGAACAATGGCTGCTTGAACTACAGGGCTAAGTTTAACTTCTTCGTTGTTGTTCTGGTCTCCTCCAGCGGCGCTCCCTTCATCTTCGGTGTGGGAAGCTTCTTCTACCGAGGGTTGCCGGACAAGACGAGGCCTGCCACGACGTCCAGTGCGACCCCCAGTTCCCACAAATTCTCCAGCTCCAGCCATCAGTATTCTAAAAGGGACAACACAAACATCATCACTCAAGGAACTATTTAGTACAAGGATAGCAAGGCTAACAGGTAATAACAGTGGCCGGCTGTGACTAGCTGATCACGTTGCTTTCCGTGTCCTATACACTTCCCTTTATGAGTCTATTTGTGCTGGTTCTACTTAAGCAGTTAGTCAAATCAACAATCAATTACTTCTATCCTTATCGCACACACATCTTTCCTTTCTCATTAACATATATCATTTAATCGTACACTTTACCTTTACTGATCTTGCTTGAGCGACACATGGCATTCTTGAACTGGCATCTTCCTTCCTTTCTTACTTAAATCCCATTCTCTGTTCGAGTCTAAGCATGTAGGATGTTTAAATCTCTCGAACTTATGCTCTGATACCAACTTGTAAGGCTCCGAACCCGGTGGCCCTACTTTCGTGTCGGATTTACTCATAAACACAGTTCTTCAAATCAGAGTTTATTAAAACTTTTCGCGGAATATAAAACATCAATCATTTGTTACAAAACATTAAATCTTTTCTTTGATACCATAACACAAAACTTTATTTTTAAAACATCTTTACTTCTTTCTTCAGATGCCAGCCGTTCAATCCATGCCGTGTGTCATCCTCATGCTAGCTCTGCAATCAGCTCACCTGCGTGCATACTAAAAGTCAGCTACGCTGAGTGAGTTCTAGTTAATCGAATGCCATACAATACAAACACATACATACATATCTGTAGATACATATCCATACTTCACTAGTTGCCCTTCTGTTCTACCTACATACTTGCTACCATACATACAATTTATTCCCATATATTTCTTCCCGTATCCGAAGACACATATTACTATCTTAACCTCGTATAAATATCCATAGGAGGATCGTCACGTAATATCTATTAAAAGAACCATTACCATTACCATACTATATATAATTTCCATAGGAGGAACACTCTGTATACTTTCCATAGAAGGAACACTTTACTATCTATAGAAGGAACACTATACTTTCTATAAAAGGAACACTATACTTTCCATAAAAGGAACACTATACTTTCCATAAAAGGAACACCATACTTTCCATAAAAGGAACACCATACTTTCCATAAAAGGAACACTATCTATACGTTATTATTTAATATCCATGTAAGGAGCTAATCACTTCCTTAACGATACGTGCAATATCCGAAGATCGTTCACGTACCGACAAGCTTTCATTCATAATGTTCATACATCATCCTTACATTACATGCAATATTAATATCTTTATTTATATCCTGACAGTACGTGCAATATCCGAAGATCATTCACGTACCGTCAGACAATCAATCGTATCTATCACATATGTCATACACGGCATACACCTCTTTTCTCGGATATTGGTATGGTTCGGTTCCCTAGTTCCCAAATATTAGTAGGGTTCGATTCCCTCTTCGTTACCATACAACCATACATCATACCTCGAGTTTTAGTAGGGCTCGGTACCCTTTTCGTAACCATACAACCATACATTATCATTTCTTTCTTCTATTATCTCCATCATGTTCATACACATAAACATACCTAACATACTTACCTTATACATAGCGTTACAACCTGACAGTACGTGCAATATCCGAAGATCGTTCACGTACCATCAAGCAATCATTCATACATTTCACATTATCCACATAAGGCATACACTTATCTCTTAGGATAAGTGTATTAACTATCACATTGAGTATGCACACAGCCCCGAAAACATAACAAGGAATGGGGCTAGAAACTCACCTGAACACGGTTACGTTCACCGCTAATCGTAATCCCTTTCTTCAGTTGTGCACGGCTGACTGTATAACAAGTATACGTATCAATTAACTATCACTTCTCATAATGTATTTCTATCTTTATATGACCCACAACGAACGGGGGTCCGGGGGCAGCGCCCCTGGCAGCGGGGTCTAGGGGCGGCAGCCCCTAGCAAGGTCCAAGGGGCAGAGCCCCTGGCTGGGGTCGAGCTGCCAGGTCAGCTTGGAAAAATTTTATTTCCATTAACTGTCTTAACACATTTTTCATTAGATTTTTAATTTATTTTCTAAACGAACTTGACTTTAGGCGAAGTTAACCCTCGGGCGAACTTAGCTCTAGGCGAAGTTAACCTTAGGCGAACTTAGCTTTACAGCGAAGTTGCCATCAGGCGAACTTGGCCTCAGGCGAAGTTACCAGTTAAGCGAACTTAACTTTACAGCGAAGTTGCCATCAGGCGAACTTAGCTTGCAGGCGAAGTTCATCAGGCGAACTTAGCTTGCAGGCGAAGTTCATCGCGTTGAAGGCGAAGTTGCCCAGATGCAGGCGAAGTTGCCCAGACAGCCGCTGTTCGGTTTCTTTTCAGCATTTTGAGCGATTTTAACACCCTTGCTATGGTTCAATATCACCCACTACGCTTCCCGACCATTTTTGGTCGCTTATACACTAAAAAGCTTGGATCTTTAAACCTCAAAGATCAAGAATCATACCTTTTTGAGCTTGTTTGGATCTCATTTAACTTGCTAGCACACTAATCGCCCTCTCTCGGACCTGCCCGATTCTTCCCTTGGCTCGGCCGGCGAAGTTGTGGCGTGTGTGTGTGTTTGGATAATGATAGAAATGAAGATATTTTGGGGTGTTAGGGTATTTATATCCCTGAAATCCCATGGACCTAAGGCCCATTCTCATTTAACCCATCTCTATTAATCCAAGTCCATAACCCACATCCATTACCCGACACTAGCCCGACCCATACCAACTCCTATTCTTTTATTTTTTTTCTGATAACCCGAGTAAACTTTCCCTCTATTATTAGGTAATATAATTGATATTATTTTGGAAATTTCGGGATGTTACAAGTCTTCCCTCCTTAAAGAGGTTTCGTCCCCGAAACCTAACTTATTCCCTATAAAAGGAAAACTTCTTATATTTACACGCTTTATTGAATCGCCTTCGTTTTCTGAGTTATCCTTCTTACTTCCGACTTTGCAGTCATCGAATGGTGGTCATGTGTATTAGCTATTTAAGGTAGCTTGTCCATGAGGCCCTCAATGTACCAAGTCTCGTTTCGATCTTCAAGAGGCTTTGTCCTAAATCATATTAATGCTACAGCCTAAGTCGACACTTTATCACAACACAACAATTTATCATGACTAACATGCATTCAGACAATTCGTACAATAATTAATAAACACCAGTCTAAACTTCAACATAAAACAACCCGCATCGAGTCATCAATAAGTTACACATAGTTTTAATACTTATGGCTAGCATCTGGCCTTCTTGAATGGCTTCTCTAAGCGTACGGAGGAATCTGTTAAACCTCAAGCACTCTTCTCTCCTTCATGTCCTCCCTTTGGCTTCTTGCAATCCCTTGCAAGGTGCCCACGTCTTCCACAGTTGTGACACCTATGGTAATCATTACATTCCCAAGAGGAATGTCCTACTCTTCCACACCTGTAGCAAACACCTAATCCCTTTCTGCACTCTCCGGGGTGTCTCTTCCCACATTTTTCACAATCAGTAAACCCCTCTTGCCTTGCCTTCTTTTTGCGTGGATCCACCTCATTGGCTTCCTCTGGTTCTGGGGTTGGGTTCTTTTTCTTTGGTTCCATCTTCTCCCCTTCACAGTTGGCAAGGTCCTCATAAATCATCTCGGCCAATTCCACGGCCGAGTCAAATGTTGCGGGCTTACTAGACTTAACCAAAGTGCGAACATTCCGTGGAAGTCCCCTTACGTAACACTTGATCCTTTTAGCTTCGGTGTTCACCATGTCAGGTACCAACCTAGACATGCGGTTGAATTCAGTAGTATACTCCCGTTGTGTCATCTCTCCCGCTTTCAAATTCAAAAACTTCATCTCCACTTTTTCAATTTCTGTATCAGCGCAGAACCTCTTCATCACCATGTCCTTTAGGTCATTCCAACTCATCGCCTTGATCTCTTCACGGGTCTTCCTCTGCTCCACACTCTCCCACCAATACATAGCCTCATCTTCAAAAGATTGAGTGGCATAACCGACAGCTTGGTCAGGACGGCACTCACTAATGCGGATAACCTTATCCATGGCGGTTATCCACTGAAGAGTAGCGATTGCGTCTCCTAAACCAGTCAGCTTAGGCGGGTCACAACCTTTGAAGGACTTATAGTTGCAACCGCCTCGGCCCCTCTTCCTATCATCATCTTTCACAGACTTTACCTCACTCGAGTCACCCCTTTCCCTCTCGTCATCCTTTCTATTATTACCACCTGCCCCTTCAACGGTTCGTTCACGGCTTCCAGCAGATCCTTCGGGATTCAGGTTCTTCACAGCAGCAACTACAGCTTGAACAATGGCTGCTTGAACTACAGGGCTAAGTTGAACTTCTTCGTTGTTGTTCTGGTCTCCTCCAGCGGCGCTCCCTTCATCTTCGGTGTGGGAAGCTTCTTCTACCGAGGGTTGCCGGACAAGACGAGGCCTGCCACGACGTCCAGTGCGACCCCCAGTTCCCACAAATTCTCCAGCTCCAGCCATCAGTATTCTAAAAGGGACAACACAAACATCATCACTCAAGGAACTATTTAGTACAAGGATAGCAAGGCTAACAGGTAATAACAGTGGCCGGCTGTGACTAGCTGATCACGTTGCTTTCCGTGTCCTATACACTTCCCTTTATGAGTCTATTTGTGCTGGTTCTACTTAAGCAGTTAGTCAAATCAACAATCAATTACTTCTATCCTTATCGCACACACATCTTTCCTTTCTCATTAACATATATCATTTAATCGTACACTTTACCTTTACTGATCTTGCTTGAGCGACACATGGCATTCTTGAACTGGCATCTTCCTTCCTTTCTTACTTAAATCCCATTCTCTGTTCGAGTCTAAGCATGTAGGATGTTTAAATCTCTCGAACTTATGCTCTGATACCAACTTGTAAGGCTCCGAACCCGGTGGCCCTACTTTCGTGTCGGATTTACTCATAAACACAGTTCTTCAAATCAGAGTTTATTAAAACTTTTCGCGGAATATAAAACATCAATCATTTGTTACAAAACATTAAATCTTTTCTTTGATACCATAACACAAAACTTTATTTTTAAAACATCTTTACTTCTTTCTTCAGATGCCAGCCGTTCAATCCATGCCGTGTGTCATCCTCATGCTAGCTCTGCAATCAGCTCACCTGCGTGCATACTAAAAGTCAGCTACGCTGAGTGAGTTCTAGTTAATCGAATGCCATACAATACAAACACATACATACATATCTGTAGATACATATCCATACTTCACTAGTTGCCCTTCTGTTCTACCTACATACTTGCTACCATACATACAATTTATTCCCATATATTTCTTCCCGTATCCGAAGACACATATTACTATCTTAACCTCGTATAAATATCCATAGGAGGATCGTCACGTAATATCTATTAAAAGAACCATTACCATTACCATACTATATATAATTTCCATAGGAGGAACACTCTGTATACTTTCCATAGAAGGAACACTTTACTATCTATAGAAGGAACACTATACTTTCTATAAAAGGAACACTATACTTTCCATAAAAGGAACACTATACTTTCCATAAAAGGAACACCATACTTTCCATAAAAGGAACACTATACTTTCCATAAAAGGAACACTATCTATACGTTATTATTTAATATCCATGTAAGGAGCTAATCACTTCCCTTAACGATACGTGCAATATCCGAAGATCGTTCACGTACCGACAAGCTTTCATTCATAATGTTCATACATCATCCTTACATTACATGCAATATTAATATCTTTATTTATATCCTGACAGTACGTGCAATATCCGAAGATCATTCACGTACCGTCAGACAATCAATCGTATCTATCACATATGTCATACACGGCATACACCTCTTTTCTCGGATATTGGTATGGTTCGGTTCCCTAGTTCCCAAATATTAGTAGGGTTCGATTCCCTCTTCGTTACCATACAACCATACATCATACCTCGAGTTTTAGTAGGGCTCGGTACCCTTTTCGTAACCATACAACCATACATTATCATTTCTTTCTTCTATTATCTCCATCATGTTCATACACATAAACATACCTAACATACTTACCTTATACATAGCGTTACAACCTGACAGTACGTGCAATATCCGAAGATCGTTCACGTACCATCAAGCAATCATTCATACATTTCACATTATCCACATAAGGCATACACTTATCTCTTAGGATAAGTGTATTAACTATCACATTGAGTATGCACACAGCCCCGAAAACATAACAAGGAATGGGGCTAGAAACTCACCTGAACACGGTTACGTTCACCGCTAATCGTAATCCCTTTCTTCAGTTGTGAACGGCTGACTGTATAACAAGTATACGTATCAATTAACTATCACTTCTCATAATGTATTTCTATCTTTATATGACCCACAACGAACGGGGGTCCGGGGGCAGCGCCCTGGCAGCGGGGTCTAGGGGCGGCAGCCCCTAGCAAGGTCCAAGGGGCAGGGCCCCTGGCTGGGGTCGAGCTGCCAAGTCAGCTTGGAAAAATTTTATTTCCATTAACTGTCTTAACACATTTTTCATTAGATTTTTAATTTATTTTCTAAACGAACTTGACTTTAGGCGAAGTTAACCCTCGGGCGAACTTAGCTCTAGGCGAAGTTAACCTTAGGCGAACTTAGCTTTACAGCGAAGTTGCCATCAGGCGAACTTGGCCTCAGGCGAAGTTACCAGTTAGGCGAACTTAACTTTACAGCGAAGTTGCCATCAGGCGAACTTAGCTTGCAGGCGAAGTTCATCAGGCGAACTTAGCTTGCAGGCGAAGTTCATCGCGTTGAAGGCGAAGTTGCCCAGATGCAGGCGAAGTTGCCCAGACAGCCACTGTTCGGTTTCTTTTCAGCATTTTGAGCGATTTTAACACCCTTGCTATGGTTCAATATCACCCACTACGCTTCCCGACCATTTTTGGTCGCTTATACACTAAAAAGCTTGGATCTTTAAACCTCAAAGATCAAGAATCATACCTTTTTGAGCTTGTTTGGATCTCGTTTAACTTGCTAGCACACTAATCACCCTCTCTCGGACCTGCCCGATTCTTCCCTTGGCTCGGCCGGCGAAGTTGTGGCGTGTGTGTGTGGGTGTGTGTGTGTTTGGATAATGATAGAAATGAAGATATTTTGGGGTGTTAGGGTATTTATATCCCTGAAATCCCATGGACCTAAGGCCCATTCTCATTTAACCCATCTCTATTAATCCAAGTCCATAAACCACATCCATTACGCGACACTAGCCCGACCCATACCAACTCCTATTCTTTTATTTATTTCCTGATAACCCGAGTAAACTTTCCCTCTATTATTAGGTAATATAATTGATATTATTTTGGAAATTTCGGGATGTTACATTTAACCTTAGAACGTTTTAAAGATGGAATTTAGATTGAACTTCTAAACCTTTTGTTAGAACTTTAAAGTTTTGGTACAGAATATCTAAAGTTTTTGTATAGAACTTCTAAACCTTTTGTTAGAACTTCTAAAGTTTTTGTACAGAACATCTAAACTTGAACGTTTAAAGGTGTTCGTTTTGGTCAGAATGTTTAAATTTGTAGTTTTGATCAGAACGTATTAGTTGAACGTTTAAACTTTTTGTTCATTTTTGGTCAGAACGTTTAAACTTTTTCTTCATTTTGGTCTAAACTTTTTTACTTTAGAAGTTCTAGACAAAATATTTAGAAGAACTGTACAAAAAGTCCAGAACGTTTAAAGTTTTTGTGCAGAACATTTAAACATGAACCCTAATCATAGCTCAATTAAGTGTATTATTATGCAATTTCATAATCGATTGATGATTCTAAAGCCTCCTACACATCAATTCTATTGATTAAATCAACAATTTTTGATCAATTTGAATACTATTAAACTATAGCGATAATGGGTTTATCGATTTTAATTATGCTTTAGTTTTGTGGATGATTTGATTATGGTTGAAGGCTTGCAGCAAATGACGATCTGTTGTGCGAGAAGTATTTTTTTGATTTAATTACAATGTGTCATCGCGTAGTTTAATTGCAATTAGGATCTGGTGGTGCAGGGTCTCGCGTACCTAATGTACGATAACCTATTATTGTACATTAACCCTCCTCTCTCTCTCTCTCTATATATATATATATATATATATATATGATTGATTTCTTTTGAGAACCGCTTTGAGCTTTAAGAACTCGAAAGAACTCAACGTAACAATTTTTTTTTTGAATTTTTTTTACACATGTGTAATACGTAAGTGTAAGTAATGTACAAAAAATTACAGTATTTTTTACACACAGAATCGAATTATTACACATGTGTAACTAACATTTAAACTTGTGTAATCATCAAAAATACTTATTCTCTCTCCTGATTTATTTTATAATTAAATTTAATCTCAGCCACATATTTCATACCATTTAATTAAATGTGTTGTCCAAAATTGAGTTCTCGAAGTTCTTACAACTCATCAAGTTATGGGAGGGTTATACTAAAAATAAGTAGTTTCCTAGGAAGATTATGAATAAATCATATTCATTGAATCATGTTAATCAATAGTTGAGATTTAAAATTACCAAAAACCGACATAGTTTCCTATAATTTCTCTTTCACCACCATAACGGACATAGTTTCTTATAACTGTTCTTTCACCATATGTTGTAATGCCACTTGTCAAAAATGTATTAGTTCTTACCATTCTTAGGAAACTCTTTATAGAAAAGGGTTCAAATAAAAAGAAAAAGTTTCCTAAGAATGGTAAGAACCAATACATTTTTGACAAGTGGCATTACAACATATGGTGAAAGAACAATTATAAGGAACTATGTCGGTTATAGTGGTGAAAGAGAAATTATAGGAAACTATGTCGGTTTTTGGTAATTTTAAATCTCAACCATTGATTAACATGATTCAATGGCTATGATATATTCCTAGTCTTTCTAGAAAACTATTTCTTTTTAGTATAACCCTCCCATATATACAGGGGTGGGTTAACGTACAATAATGGCTTATCGTACATTGGGTACGCGACATTCCAGAGCGTTTGATTAAAAAACGCGCGGGTGGCAATTTCGTAGATAACCCAACAATAGTTCGCGATCAAAATTCGTCGATTATAAATCAACTCTGATCCAAATTCGGAACTTGTCGCTCAATCTAATCCAATTTCTAAACTCAAATCACAGCTTAAAGTATGAAATCTCTAAAGTTAAAAACCAAATTAAAATTGAACGTCGTTGACATCAAGAAATCTTCAAATTGATCAAAATTTGATGATTTAATCAATCTAATTGATGTGTAAGAGGCTTTAGAATCATCAATCGATTATGGAATTGCAGAAATAACGCACTCAATCGAGCTCTGATTAGGGTTCAAAATATTATGTTTAAACGTTCTGAAACAAAACTGAAGATCTTTAAACGTTCTGATAAAAAAAGAGCATCTTTAAACGTTCTAATACGTTCAATGAAGTTCTGGGTGTTCAAAAAACAATGAACATCTTTAAACGTTCTAATACGTTCAGGTTGTTAAAAAGTTTAAAAGTTCTGATAAATTTTAGAAGTTCCAAGAAGTTCTGGGTGTTCAGAACTTCTAAAACTAACAAAAAATAAATAAGTAAATAAACACCTGTAAACATGAAATTGAATACTGAAATCACTTCATATAATCTCATAATCATCAAACAATCGTTAATCGACCGTTAATTTGATCATTGATTCGATCATATGAACAAAATATGGAGCGTCTGCAACTAGGTTTCTGCAAAACTCAAAATTGATTAATTGAAACTTCAAATTGATGATTAATTGGACTAATTTCAAAGTTTAATTGATTAATTAGTTCAACAATTTCAATTTCAATAGGGCAATTTTATCAACTGACATGTGAGCAACGATTGATGATTGTGTCGGAAGAAGATGGTGGTCGCAAAGGTGGATGGTGGACGGAATCGTTGAACGACGATGGTGAAGGTGGACGGAATCGACGGGAGAAGAGGTTGACGGAGGCCGACTCGTGTAATTGTGATTTTAGGATTAGGATGGTTATTGAAGATGGACGTTCCAGAATGTCGCGTACCTATTGTACGATACAGGATTTTCGTATTCTATTCTTTATCTATATATATATATTACTAAAGCTATCCATCTCTCGTCTCATCAACAGATAGATTTATCAACGTAAAGCATAATAATAAATACGTCAAGAAGTTCTTTGATTAGCTATGACTAAAATACCTGACATTCGGGTGATTGGGTCCAATTTCACGTATCATACCAAACTTTTGTTTCTATTAACCTTTAATTTATTTTTACTAAATAAAGTGATTTATAAAGTTATGTTACAAGATTACCCAAAATACTGTTTATTCAACAAGTGAGACAATATCGTTAGAATATATTAATCTTTGTATTTTATAAATCATTTGATAAGTCGAGCACTAGTTGTTTATAAAGTATTTTTTTAGTACAAACAAATCTCTATCATGTGGGCTTCACATCTCTTGAACCAGAAATGGGCTTTCTCATGGATTAACTTGGTGGGCTCTTTCCTTTGCATTAACTTGAAAGGGCTCTTGTGGGCTGTGGCAACAGTTCCTTCACCTCATTGGCTCTTCATCATCGAATAGTCTCTTGCCTTCTCATTATGCTATATATATACATGGAGACGAGATTCCAGTTGAATATACACAAACCGTCTCTACAAACCAAGAATTGAGTAACTCATTTCTAGCCCGAGATGTGTACGTGGGAAATTTTGTCTCTTTCCTGTCAGTATTGCTCACTTAACACTTTGTTTTTCCGAGTTTTCATCCAAACTCTCATCTATCACTTCTTCACACTTACTGCTACTCGGGTAATGATATGACCCACTCTAATATGCTTCAAAACACTTGTTTAAGCTTATATCACCTATAGTTATATGGACATATAAAATCATTGTATTCTAAACAACTATTAAACTAAAAATACAATATTAATCATTATTATGTAGCAACAATCACCACTCATTAGTTTTTCAATTTAATAAACTTTCATATATAATTTACACCAGCTTTGAATTTTTTAACTCCAAAAGCCAAGCCTCTACAATTTTGTATGCATATCGTCTAAATTCATGACCACCTCTATTAAAACTGGACTTTTTATTTGATTTGAAATACAGTTGGGTTTCGCTGGTCTTCCTTCTAATGTGTTTTTAGAAACAGACCCAACCCGAGACCCGATTAGCTCCAGCGATTCGTATTCTATAAGGCTATAAGGAAACACAAACGTCATCACTTAAGGAACTATTTAGTACAAGGATATTAAGGCTAACAGGTAATAACAGTGGCCAGCTGTGATTAGATGATCACATTACTCTCCGTGTCCTATACACTTCCCTTTGTGAATTCACTTGTGCTAAGTTCTATTCATACGTTAACCCGGAAACCTACCCTATTTAATAATATAAATAGGCTTAATGGGTTTCAGTGTGACGGTTCTCGCAGATATTGCGAGTCGTACCTGGTTTATGCTCAGCCCTACCCTTTTAACTCATGCTCTTCGCCAAAGGAACTCGATCTTGCACCAATCTCTACATAAAACACAACACCAAACATATTACATGGTATCCATTTCAACCAATTATATTTAATCTCATGCAATTCCCCAAGCCTCTCAACTTGTAACCACCTTCTTAAAACTTTAAACGTGAGGCTTCACAAAGTATCTTTTATCCATCTCCACCGCTTCTTCAGTCTTGAACCTATAAGCTTTAATCCTGCTCCCAAAATTTTTTCGGATCACCCTTATCTTCCCGTATTTAAACCAATTAATAACAGCTTTAAATTCAAAAATAATCTTTTTAGATATTAGTGGTTTCGGTAATATACATATTTTTTCTTTGATTTGTTACATTTACATAATATGATTTTACTTGGGGAATCCGTCAATAGGTGGACTGCTAGGGGCTCCGTCTGCCCGGACTCGTGGCCGGCTCGGGCTACCTTTAACCAATGGGGACGCATACGGAGTACCCGGCGTTACTTAGTTGGTTGTTCCAAAAAAATGAGTGACAAGTGGGAGATATTGTGTGGGGATTCTTGTCCCCTAATTTTTATGGAAAGATCTTGCTACCGCACCCTCCCTGTCACTTCTTTATCGTGTAACCAATGCAAGAGAATAAACGAGAATTAATGTCATTCATACCAAAATGAATGATTGTATATATTTTATTTTATTTTCTTTTCTTTTTAACGTGTAAACATAATATAATTTACATTAATCGACCCGTATCATCATTACGAACGACAATGATGTTTTTACCTTTTGAAGTAGAATGTAACATTCAACAAATAGTTTTGGTTCTCGGACAAACCCTAAAACCTCAATTTGAAATTCTTAATGAATGAGTATTAACTTTTAATAAAATGACAAGTTGACAACAGAAAATGATGTTTTTTTACCTTTTGAAGTAGAATGTAACATTTAATAAATTGTTTTGGTTCTTGGATAAAAGTTTACATATGTTTTGCATGATGGTTTTGATTCTAAATGGTTGGAAAGTAGCAAATACTCAACGTAGACACTAGTTTAATCACGTTAACATTACCCATTCTTTTAGAGGTTGTGTATGTCTTGACTATATATTGGCCAATACGTTAAGGTTCTCACGACCTTTAGAAGTAAACAAGTAATCATTTAGTTGTTTGGATCATCATTTTGAGATAAATTTTACATCAATTGACACTATCATCATTACGAACGAAAACCCTAAAATATCATTTTGAAATTTGAAAAAAACTTAACGCCGTTAAGTTTTTTTAACGGGGTCCAATGAAAACAAACCGTGTGAAAGTTGGGCTTGGTGACGACTATTTTTTAAGTTGTAATTATTATGGCTAACAACATTAAGTAGTGATTATTAAAACCCAATTTGCCAAAATCAATAAAACTAATTAAAGAAAATTAAATTATAACTAGCGTTCGCAAATATGAGAAAATTAAAACAAAGGTCGCGAATTTGCGACCATATAAGGTCGTCGCAAAGGATATTGGAAATAAATGACAATATGAAGGTCGTCGCAAAGGATGTTTGAAACAAATGACAATATGATTTTTTATTAAATGATGACTTTCTTGTATTTAGGCTATCACACTCTTTCAAATTTGTAACCCCGACGCCCCACTCTGGCCAGACTATGTTGTCTTAACCGGGAACACGCTGGCTTCAGAGTTTGGCTTGGGCGTTCCCCGGGAAACCATCCGACTGCCACTTGACAGACGTTGTGTCACCACAAGAGCATAACTTTCTAGCGTAACACACGGTGGGACGAAAACCCGGGTGGCTCAGGGTTCGAATTGACAATCTTAATTTGCACAAAGCTTAGCTGAAATTCTTTTTTGCCAATATTTACCACCCAAATGTGATGCAAGTCGTAAGTGTGATTCGAACTTGAGTCTCCACTAGATAAATGGGGGATAATGACAATATTATTAAAACTCATATTATACGTTTTGTTAAAAAAAATGATAACGTGGCAAAATATAAGTTTCTCATCCCATTCTTTCTCTAACACAAAAAAAAAACTCGCATCTTCATTAATAATTAAAAAAATATTGCATCAAGCTTCTAGTATCAAGAACATAAACATCTTATCATCAAATCGTTTTCAAGTTAATAAAATAACACGTAAAAAAGAATATAAATAGTTTTAACTTTCAACTTCCACTTATCGGGTGATCTGTTAATTGATGTATCATCAGCGGTTATTAGGTTAACACCGGTTTCCAATCCTGACCGTTGATCTTGCTTCTTGGACCAAAGCTGTTCTTGCTGACATGATTGTGTTGTTCTTTAAAGAAGCATCAAAGACAGTGCAGTCTGTCCAGTCTTTCAGCAGATCTTCTTGGCCCCATATATCCGGTATCCAAACCCGACCCGACATCTCCATCCGGTGCTTCTTTAACCGTTCTCTTCCGCTCTCCTCAGCCGGTTGTGGTGGTGAAAAATAAGTGCTTTTATCAGCTTCAAGATTATTGTTGTTGGTAGTTTGTTGAGACGGGATATGGCGGTGGTGATGGTGGCGGTGAGCGGTGGTGGTTTGAAGATTAGGGTTTTTGTGGGTGTCCATTGTAATGAAGGGATGTTGTTGATTGAAATTGAAGGAGATGAAATGGTAGAGAGGTGGGGTGTGTTTTAATGCAAATCTACCATTTCTCTCCTTTGTATGGTTCTTGGAAAGTGAACGTGTTTGGTTCATAATTTTCCACTCTTTATATATTTGTTTTAGACCCACAATCTTTAGGCTCGTGGCTTTGAAGGGCTAAAAAAAGCACTAAGTTAAAACGTCTCGTTACGTTAAAGCCCACCTCTTTAGCGTTTGTAGTGGCGTATCATGAATATCTAGTATGAATGAGTACGAAAGTCCAAAAACCCAAATATTTTTTCCTACTTCTAAGTTTTGGGTCGAGTCAAACAATAATTTCAAACCCTAACCTACCAAATTGGAAGAAATACAGAATGATAGAATGCAAATTGCCGAACCTGGTCTCTAATTGCTTATGTTGACCTTTTCGATTAATCATTTTCATTCTCGCACGATTCAGTTATGAACCTCAGTCCTTAGTAGACAACGGTAGTGCCCGATCAACCGATTTCACCAATTCACCTGCTTGCTTCTCAACTTATGTTTTGACTTTTGTGTCAAACCTCACAAGTCATTAGGTCAAACAGTGGCCAGAGCACAATTTCCTAAATTAATTTCATCTTTATATTAGCACAATGGAAACTCCGTCTGTTGTTGTGTTCGAACATCGACTAGATGGTAGGATTGGAATTTTGGGCTTGATGTTTATTTTTTTTTGTTTAAAACTTATTTAGGCTTGGCCTTAGTCTTCTGGAGTATTTTCTTAGCCTTTATTTGTCTTTACGTTTTTCGTAAACGATTTCTCGTTCTTCGACTTTAAACAAACTTTATTTTTTTTAAATCAAGAATGGCTCAGACTCAAATAATATGGATGGCCCGGACTAAACTAAATTGGTTGTGGATTCAGTACATGTGTGTGTGTGTGTGTGTGTGTAGAGTGGGTACACTATCCAAGTCAAATATGTAGGATTTAAACACTAAATAAAGGTTAAGTGACCTAAATAGACCAAAACTTTACACACCTGATTGAAAAAAACTGAAATGGTGAATATTTTATGGAGTAATCCCTAATCTAAACTATAAGTTACTAGTTAATAATTATCCATGTGGACATATTTGACGGGTGAAATGCACTTTCACTCGTATAATTTATATATATAGGGTTTGTATCATTTAAGAACTTTAAAAAATTTAAGAACTCTTAGGAACTCTGAACAATCAAACATTTTTTTAATTTTTTTATGTATTAACATTATTTAATAGTAGTTTTATCATAGTTTATATAAAAAAAATTTATTACATATATTAATCACAAGTTTACATATGTGTAAAATCAATGAACTAACAAATTTACATACGTGTAAAACAAAACATAAATTTGTATAAAAACTAATTTTCAAAATTGTAATTGTAAATATAGTATAGAAAAATGATAAAACTACACTTAACTAACATTGGCATACAAATAGTTTTATAAAAAACGTTAGTTTTCAAGGGTTCCTTTAAGTTTATAAATAATTTAACAGTTCTGTAATGATATTCATCCTATATATATGGGTGAGGTTAGAATAAGAAGTGATTTATTTGTAAGAAGTGTGAGAAGTAATATTGGGCGTTGAATTTGATTATCTAATGGTGAATATTGTTGGTGTGTTTTTTGTTCGGTGTATTTTATTTTTTTAAGGGTAAAACCACTTCTTACACTTCTTAGGATAGTTTTACTTCTTATTTTAACTTTGCTTTTATATATATATATATATATATATATATATATATATATATATATATATATATATATCATTTTCCACCAAATTTTATTTACAAGAAAAGCATGGGTTCTCCGTTTTGCTTGTATAGTGAGCGAACTCGGGTGGTAAATCTCTAATACTAGACAAGTGTGATTGATCTTTAGAATGAGAGTGAAAATTAGAATTATTATTGATGAAATTGTTGTGATGGATTATCATCAGCTACTTATTTATAGTTTGAATTATATAATTCTAGCATGTATTTGTTTTCTAATATTTTGAGTAACCAATTTTAATTTTTATTCATCTATCTAAATTTTCATACTATAACGCTTGTCTCTTGCTTTTTTTCATAATTATTGTTATTAAGATTTTTGTCATCATTATTGTCGTTATCAAATTTTTATACAGTTAATATTATTGTCAATATCATACATAAAAATGAAAAAAGTTATCATAGAAGCACCTCAAGTATAGTCCACCAATTATCGACGATCCTTCACCTTCAAACAAACCCTCCTTTTGTCGTCATCAATATTACCCCTCTTCAAATTTTGTTTGTTTAAGCGAAATAAAACAAATTATGTTACTCAAAGTATTGAAGAAAATTGTCATAAAACCGATAAAAATAAATTATGTTTGGCTAAAATTAACATAAACACTAAATATTCTTTATTTACAAAATAAACATACCTTGAATTTGTGGGGTTCTCTTTGGAATATTGTGAGGTCGGTTTTGATTTTCGTAAAGTTAGGAATCTTATGAATTTGCTTTTGGTCGATGGGAACAAAGGGAACATATAAAGGCGGAGGGTATTAATGAGATTCTCGGAGTGCGCTTTGAACGGTTGGCTTTTAATGAAACAAGAAATTGTGGGTTTGGGATAACCAACGCTGTCTACGATCACAAGCGTATGAGATCGCTTTTTGTTGTATGTTTACCTGGGTAGCCGGGCTTTATTCATTGGTCGTTAAAAAAGAGGGTCGAACGTATATATATTTTGTTCATAAATAAATCATTTATTTAGGAATCTATGTATTTTTTTATAAAAGATTCTCATTGTTAATAACTAGATAAAAGATCCAATACAATAATGTGTTTATCTTACAATAGGTACGTGACTTACAATCATCGTTGATTTTAAAAAAACACATGGTAGCAAAGTTGTAAATTAATTGATCCAATTTCATTTCCGTCCTAATTGATGAAATTGATAATCTATTGATGATTCTTTGATAATTACGAGTGATTTGAAATGAATTCAATATTCAATTTCATGTTACGCAAAGTTTAATTTCATATATGAGATTGAGAACGTAATACTTCTAAATTATCGACCAAATTCAAAATCAAACGCATTGGTTTGTGAAATCATGAATCAATTACCTGATAAATGATGAGAACGAGGAGAGGCTATTGAACTGAACATGAATTGAGAATAACATAGCGTAATTGATTTGAACGTTAATTTTGTTCATAACTTAATTCAATTTTGTTATATATAGTTATTTTTAATCGTTTAGGTCAGCAGTTTTGTTTTGAGCGTTTTTCAATTTTGTTCTAAGCATTTTTTTTGTTCATGTGTATTTTGTTCTAAGTGTAATTTTAATTTGTTTAGGTCAGCTATTTTTTCTAAGCATTTTTTTGTACACTGTGTATTTTGATCTAAGTGTCATTATAGTTCGTTAGGTCGCGCAATTTTGTTCTAAGTGTTTTTTATTTTTGTTCCGAGTTTTTATTTATACGTCGTGTATTTTGTTGTGAGTGTAAATTTAATTCGTTTAGGTCAATAATTTTGTTCTGAGCGTTTTTGACACTTTTTTTTGTTTTCACAACTTGCGCATCTAATCTTTTTTTGCGAACATGAATCTCTGTTAATGAAATAAATTTGACTTCGACACTGAATTAATTATTTGCAGTCTTATACATTGAATTTATAGAGAATCGTGAATCTCAAATCAATTAATTTGATTTTGAAGTTTATAGATTCAGGTTTAATTATGAATATGTCATCGTGTGAAATTGAAATCAAAAGAAGAATTCAATCGGTATATTAGATCACTCCAATGAATTAAATTTAGATTTAATTACGAATTTACCATCTTGTGAAATTAAAATCGATACTCAAAAGTGTCACATATGTGGATGTAGAATAATCAATTATCTTTAGTAACTCAACCCTTAATAAATAATAACTATATAACAAATTCAAAAAATGTTATTCTTTGTAATTTTCTCTCTCATCATATTTGATAACTACTTAAATAAATTATTGTATACTAATGTCATTCTCATATTTTAAGTGATGGTCCTATTTACTCGTTGATGTGATGTTATGAAACACCCTTCGGATGTGACTCGTTTTATCTCACGCTTTAAATTATATATTTCACAACTTAAATATAAAATAAACAAACTATCCCATGTAATCTCTTTTAGGCCTTGTGTTATAGTGGAATAAACGATAAAAATAATATCTTGTAGATGCCACGAAAGCTGGGAATGCTTCATTTTTTTACTAAGATATGTTAGGCTAAGGGTAACGGGACTTGATTGAGCCCCAAGTACTCCGATCAAAACCCGATACGTAGGCGATGACAATGCCCTGGATCAAGCCCCTCAACCAAGTCCCAGAGGGTGTAGTGGTCTAGGTGATTCGTGACTTGATCCAATTTTTTATTTATTTACTTATTTTAAATAATACATTAAATAATAATATAAAACATTACATTAATAATAATATAAAACATTACATTGATACTAGTCTAATACAAGATTATTGGGTCTTCTATCCCACAAACGTTCGACCAAATCATGCCAAGCGTTGCCGTGTATCTCACGGCTCTTGATGATATTTATGTTGTCGAGTCGTTGTTCATTGGTGATCGTCGATTCTTGTCTTGGAATATCACCTTGGTAGTTTTGACAAATAGCGTGACCCTCGTCTTCTAGTATCATGTTATGTAAGATTATACACGTGATGACGACTTCCGTTATCTTCTCCCTTGTCCAAAATCTTATTGGATTCGCCAACATTGCCCATCTTTTCGTTAGGACTCCAAACGCCTTTCAATATCTTTTCTTACCGATTCTTGTTTCTTCGTGAAGTACTTTCGTTTGTCAGAAAGTGGAGACGCGTAAGCTTGAACAAGTATCCCCCATTCGTTGTAAATACCATCAACGAGGTAGTACCCGTACTTGAAATGTTCTCCATTCGCAAAAAAAGCCTGAGGGGGTTCAACCTCGTCGATAAGGTCATCGATTATCGGTGATTGATCGATAACATTGAGGTCATTATTAGACCCGGCAACCCTAAAGAACGCATGCCAAAACCAAAGATCCTGTGACGTCACCGCCTCAAGTACAATAGTAGGTCCGGGGTGATCACCTCAATGGAATAGACCTCGCCAAGCAGTAGGACACATAGCCCAATCAACATGCATACAATCAAGGCTACCGAGCAACCCGGGGAAACCATGTTTTTCACCATGCACGTCGTATATGCGTTGGATATCATACACTGTGGTCTACGTAAGTATCTCCGCTTGTATAGCGATCTGACTCCTAAATATAATTATTAAAATTATATAAGTTATCTAAATATTTAAAAATATATAAACAAACGTAAATAATAAAATTATATAAAACTATATACCTCTACAAAAGTGGTTAAGCGCATCGCGTCCGTTCTTTTTAGCCATTTGTAGATACCTGTACAACATGTCTGAGGCAACACCATACGCTTGTTGCCGAAGAGCGGCGGTAATTTTTTGAGAAGCCGTGAAACCTGGATTACCTCTAGCGTCATCCCTTTGTTGAAAATACTCAAAGTGCTCCGGCAAGTCATTTTCTCTACGCATGAATAATCGTCTAGTCATTCAAAAACGGGTTCTAAAACTATCCTCACCATATGTTGGATTGGGACTAAAATAGTGACGTATCAAAGTTTCGTTAGCGATCTTTCGATCACGAATTCGTGGTTGTCGGCATAATGGGGCTCGGGGGCGTTTTCCATCTATCAAAAAGTTTATCTTCGTTTGAACCGCTTGACAAATGAGTTCGTCCTCTTCGGAAGAATTGGAAGACGATGACGACGATGCCATTTATAATGAAGTTTATAAACATAGAGAGAAAATGAAGTTTTGGTAGAGGGATAGTTTGGTTTTCTAAGAGAATAAGAGAGAATGAGTTGAGTTTTTATTAAAATGATGTGTGTGGATTTGTATTTATAGGCAAAAAAAATAAATCCACACTAGCCCAACGGCTAGTTTGACCAGTCAAACAAGCTCAACGGCTTGATACGTGCCGCGGTCCAGGCCACCCCCCTCGTCCGCGCCCCGCTTCACTTGTGTGGTGTAGTGGTGTGTGCGAGCCACCTAGACAGCCACCTGAATCACGCCCACTCGTTCACCCCCCCCCCCCCCAATACCCATACCCTTACCCTTATGAGAAGTATGAAATGTAATGGGTCGTTGGGTTGAATAATAATAAACCTGAGATGGAGCTAAATAATTAATTTGTATATTATTATTAACTAAAAGGGTTAAATTTAAACATTTTGAGTCTCTACACACGTAAAAGCCTCTAACACCTTGCCCCTCACGACCCTCACGCCATGTCGCCTAACATGACTTTGCTCCACATCCCCTTTTCACAAATGACAACACATAGGTATGTTTGGTTGGAAGTAATGAAATGAAGAGAGAATGGAATGAGAGATGAAATGGAATGAACAATGAAATGAAATGAATCATTACCATTCATTTGTCTTGTTTGGTTAACATATGAAAATGGAATGAATAATTACTTTATGTTATTTAGTATCCAAACAAATTGGAGGAATGAAATAGAAATAATAAAAATATTCCTATCCCAAAATATATTTTTTTTACAAAAAACAAAAAATCTGAAATGGCAACGGTGGTGGTGATAGCTCCGGTGACGAAAATGGTGGTGGTGGCGGTTAGGCAGGGTGGTTGTGGTGGTGGAGGTGGCGGTAGTAGCATTGCTAGTGATGTCGATGGTAGGGTGGCAGCGAAGGTGGTGGTGATCAGGCAGCGACGGTGGTGGTGGCGGTTATGGTCAGGTGGCGGTGGTAGCACTGGTGGTAAGGTGGTGGTGGTGGAGGTGGTGGCGACGGTGACGATGGCGGTCAGGTGGTGGTGGTGGCGATGGTAGTGGTGGTGGTGGTTGTGACAACTGCCCGAATCCGACCCGACCCAGGTACCCGTTTTCTGATCCGATTCTTTTTATGATTTTAAAGTTTATTAATCTTTGTAAATTTAACATTAAAATCATATATATATTTTTATATTACTAATAATAATAATTTCCTTACCGCCTTCTTCTCTTTTTCTTTCCGCCGTTCCGCTCTTCTTCTTTCTCTCTTGTCGCCGTCCCGCTCCTTTCTCTCTTGTCGCCGTCCCGCTTCTTTCTCTCTTGTCGCCGTCCCGCCCCTTTGCTTAACCTTTACGCCTTGAACCCTTTTTCTCTCAACTCCTTGTTTGTCCTTTGGTTCTTCCCGCCTAAGGATGTCTGCGCAGCTCAACGCGCCAGACTCCTTACAAGGAAGCCTGCGTGAAGACCAGTTGTTCCTGCGATACGCGAGGCGAACTGTCCCCGCATCGCGCTAAGGATTTATGTTCTTTCCGCGACGCGCTAAGGATTTGTGGTTCTTCCCGCAGCGCGCTAAGGTTTGTCTGTGCCTGCCTTCGCGCTCGCGCACTCAGCTTTCTCGCGCTAGACTTTTAAGTCTTTTTCTGTTTAATCCAGCCCGTTTACTTTTGTGATATCTTGCCTTCTGTCTGAATAGTCACTTTCGGCGCAGCATGCGCACCAACCCCATTGGTTGGCAGAAAAAATGACTGGCATAATCTTTTGAAATCTTCTTTTGCATGCCTTGACCAGTACCTTTATCTGACTCCTCCCATGCTTTTTCTGTAACCTGTCAGCTCTTTTTCCTGTTCCCCTGCTGCCATATCTTTTGAGATCTTTTGCTTTTGGATTCTTGTGCTTTTGATATCTTTTGCTTGATTTGATAAGATCTTTTCCTCTTTTTAAGGGATTGTGTTCCCTAGGGTTTGCCTATAAATATAGCTAATTTCTTAACACTACACACACTACACTAACACTCCCCAAATCTCCCTCCCTTTGCTCTCTGCCCTAGTTCCTCAGCCGCCTCCATCTCCGTCTTCTCTTCGTTCTGCCCAGAAATCCCGGTAATATATAATATATATAATTTGTTTAAGTAAATCGATACATATTACATATGGTTACATATAATCAAGACACTAAAACCAATCGTTAAACCAATAACTTCTTATTTATAGGTTAACTTTGCTTGTTTAAAAGTTGGTTCTTGCATTATCTTTCTTCACGCCGTTTTCATGTGAGTAATCTCGTACCTAATCCCTTTTTATTTTTAATGTTTTGGGATGTTCATGTGTTCGTACAAACTTGAGTCTTAAACTTGTTTATAAACTTTTGTCGCGCAAAACCCCATGTGTTATGGACGTAGACTTGGCTGTTTATTTGTATGTGTGGATTATCAACCGTCTTGTCGGCCTATTCCGCAGTTTTCATGGATCCATTAGATGAACACGGGAGAACTATCGTTTATGATTTCTCTTTTGTTTACACTTGCACCAGTTTTCTTGTTTTTGTGCTCAATTGGGAGCGCGGATTGAACTATGAGCTATGATCTATTAGGCTTGATCACAATCTGATTACACCCTTGTTGAACACCAGTTATACACATGATGCGCGCAGATATTGTTATCTATTTATATCTATTTAACTTGATTTCTCACCGACACGCAAGTGTTGACGTTTTATTTTAACACATGTTCAGGTTTGCTGTAGCTGTTTCTGGAAGCTTGAGGACACATAGGATGCTTTATTTTCTTTTGGACCTAGTTTAAAATGTAACAAGACAAGTTTATGTTATTTGAATATTTTGAGTTATGATATGAATTATGTTACTTTATGTCGTGTTCTGCGCGTGCGCAATGAAATGTATTTATTAAATATTGACACCCTAATAGTGTCGCGAGTAATGAAACAATACGTGGCGCCCCGATGTATAATCCGCCATCGGTCGGGGTGTTACAGTGGTTGTTTGGTGGTGTTGATGTTGAGAAAATAGGGTGAGTGAGGAATGAAATGAAAAAAAAAGATGGGGGTGGGAAGGAATAGGCATGTTCAAAACGGTTTGGGACTAGGAACCGGAACCGGTTCCTAACCGGTTCCTATATTCAAAACCCCATTTTAAACCGGTTCCAGGCTCGAACCGGTTAGGGAACCGAACCGGTTCTCCCACCCTCGGACCCCTAACCTATCTAACCGGTTCTTACCGGTTCCTAACCCGGTTCCTGTACCGTAACCGGTTCCAACCGGTTACAGTGTAAAAAAATTTTTTTTTTTCGTTTTTCGTTTGCGATTTGGATTCTAAACTACGATTCGTATTTGTATAACATGAAAAATAAAAAAAACAATTAACATAAAAATAAACAATTAACTGATGAAGAAAAGACAACTACTGAAGATGTTTGCCACTGAAGACAACTACTGAAGGTTGCCACTGAAGACAACTACTGAAGGTTGCCACTGATGACAACTACTGAAGGTTGCCATTGATGAGGAATACTCATCAGTGGGAACATTCATCAGTTGCAGAGTTTGTTGTCACTGATGCAAAATATGAATCAGTGACACATCAGTTGCAGAGTTTCATCAGTTGGAACATCATCAGTTAAATGTGTAACCATTGTACAATGTAAACTTGTTCATTGGATTTGCAATACAAGTGCATTTAGTTTTTTTTTTCGTTTTTCGTTTGCGATTTGGATTCTAAACTACGATTCGTATTTGTATAGCATGAAAAATAAACAAAACAATTAACATAAAATGCTAGAACCGGTTAGGAACCGGTTCCGGATGGTTTGGTTCCAGAACCGGTTCCGGTTCGGTTCCGGTTCCTACCCGCCCCCACTCAGAAATGCAAGAACCGGTCGCGGATCATCGGGTTGAATCAGATAGGGTCCGGTTCCTACAAAAAACGGGTAGGAACCGGTTCGGGTCCGGTTCGGGTCCACCGGTTCGGTTCCAGGAACCGGTTTCGTTGAACATCTCTAGGAAGGAATGGTTTTGATGGAATATAATTCCATGTGTAATGGATGATTCCATTCCATTGAATAACCAAGCACCACTTTCTTAATTTTCACGTAATGAATCATTTAATTCTCTCTGTCATTCATACATAACAAACACTACCATATTAATAGTCTTATAACGGGGATCTTTAGTAAATAATACGGTCAAAATTTTAAAACATGATAAGTTTATTTTAATCATCATTTTGATACAATTATTACAAACTGAACTTTATCCGATTTAATTTATTTCTGATAAAATTTTAACTTACACATTGTATTTAAAATATATTACAAAGTAAAATTAATTATCTCATCAATGGATCAATTTGAGATTTTTAAAGATGTAAAATGATAACCCCGTATCCAAAAAATGGTATCGTTTTATTTCAACAGTTATTCCTGAACTAAGATTTTGAACCTCCTACATCCTCATATATCTCTTCATGCAACTAATGACCAATAAATTATTTTCTACTACAACATATTCTTTTTTCACATATATTTTTCGAGATATTCAATTCACAACTTTAATAGCGTGTAACATTATGAACCTACAAAAGTAAATGTGTTGTAACAAATAAAAATTAAATTTTCTCATGCAAAAGTACAAAACTATATAAAAATTTTGCTGAAACTTCAGAGCTCGTTTGTTTCCTATATTTACTTTATTATTTTCTACGAAATTACATACTTTTTATTTTTATGTTCTTCAAAGTTGGCTTGTTTACTTTCATGCCCAGGTTTGTACTTATGTGATTCGGTTCATGAACAACCTCACTCATTTAAACTTAAAATTAATTATACACGTTAATTTGTAAATAATATGATTTTATTATTCTTAGGCGAATGTATAACTTATGAAAATAACCTATATGTTATCGACCAAATAAGATGTAAGAAAGTGAAATAATCAACTGAAAGATGTATTCAACTTTTAATATCATTACCAAAAGTGATAATGATGGATTCGTGTATGGTTCTTGACTCAGCCATTCGTTCAAAACGACTTTTTAGCTTTAACATTTAGCAAATCAGAAATCTTATATAGCAATGATGGTAACCTGGAGCGATGCTAACAAAAACTTTATTAATATATATCACAATCACGTCATCTCGACGTTTTAAATCACGGTTATATACAAATAAGAACTTATCCAACAAATACTCATACAAAGATCCATAATTTTTCCACCAAGTTATATTGTCCGTGGCATGGACGAAATTCTAGTGGATGGCTCCGTCTCACTAATAATGAAATTAATATTCCACCAACAAATTCTGCAAAACAAACAGATTAAGAAAAGAACTCAGAATTCAATTCTAATTTACTGAATTCCTTAAATGTATAATATTACATAGGGTGGCAATCTTGACTCAAACCCTTTCAAATGGGTCAATTTGAGTTGTTTTAAAATTTAAATGAGTTGGTTTGGGTAAAAGGTTTTAAATAAATGGGTCAAAATGAGTCATTTGAAATTCCATCCTTTTATTTTCGGGTCAAAATGGGTCGACAAGTTCAAAGAAATAGGTCGATGTGGGTTAGCGTCCTAAGGAAATATGACAGGTTTCGGATCGAAACGGGTTTTCGTACAAGACAGGTTTAGGCACGAAACGGTTTTCAGATCGTAACGGGTTCGATTCAGGTTTCAAGTCAACACGAGTTTTCACCGTGACGTGTTGGGTTTTAGTTTCTTTCTGGTCGATTCCAGACTCGTTTTTGTTCGTTTTTTCAGTTTTGTTTTTGTTCGGTTTGAATACTTTTAGTTTCGTTTTGATTGATTTTTTCGATTCGATTGATGTGGTCCGGTTTTGGCTTTTTGTTTCTTTGTTTCATTTTCGTCGATTCTTTCGTTTCAGTCGATTCTTTCGTTTCAGTCGATTCTAGATGGTTTTTTTTATGGAAAGAGGACAACGTATGAAACATTTTAGTGCTTTTACTTTTATTGTTTATGATTTATATTTTGAGTTATAATTTTATTATTATTATTTTTGAATATTTTTTTGAGGTTTTTGACCTTAATAGAAAACCCCTCAAAAAAAATAATTAAAAAAACCATAACTTAAATATAAGTAAAAAACGAAAAATCTAGATGTTTCCGCCGTTATTCTCGTTCACAAAAAAAAAAAAAAAAAAAAAAAAAAAAAAAAAAAAAAACCGGTTTGACCCTAACCTATTTTGACCCAAACCAAAACAACCCTTTTTTTAATTGACTTGTTTTGACCCAAACTCATTTTGACTCATACTCGTTTTGACCCATGACTCATTTCAACCCATGATTCGTTCGACCCAACCCAACCCATTTGCCACCTATAATTATTCCATTAAGAAGGGTTTTGGTAAAATACGGCTGAACTATAATAGATGTGTGAAAATAGAACTGAAGATATATATACTTTTTTTAAAACGACTAACTTGGATTATTAATGGATCTTTGATCTATTCGATCATTTTAATTCTTTTACGGGGACCAAAGTCATATGAAATAACTAAATATATCATATAATGGTAGATTACCTCAAATAATATAAAATAATTAATAAGTATATATAAACTAGAGGTGGCAAGTGGGTTGGGTTAGGTCGAACGAGTCATGGGTTAAAATGAGTCATGGGTCAAAACGAGTATGAGTCAAAATGAGTTTGGGTCAAAACGAGTCAATTAAAAAAAGGGTTGTTTTGGTTTGGTTCAAACCGGGTTTTTGTGACATCTGTCCCGATCCGACCCGACCCAGGTACCCGTTTCTCTGACCCGATCTCTTTCTGTTATGACTTTATATTTATTTATATATAATTTACTTAATAATAATCGTAAATGGTATCACAAGAAAATTATTTATATATAATTTACTTTAGGATAGGTGGTCTCCAACCTCAGAACATAATCGTAAATGGAAATTGAAAATCAACTATTCATGTATCACCATGACTTTTCGGATTTTCAATCCCAACAAACGAATATGTAAGTAAAACCAATAAAAATCGAAATTCAGCAAAAATCGAAATATCGCGAAATAAAACATAAAATCATATACTGCGTCTGCGCAAGCATATTTATAAATAACGAGTAATTAACAATAAGCGCGCAAACATGAGATTCCTCTCATGCGCGAGAAGGGACTCTTAGGTATTCTAGGCCGTTACGTCTAACCACCTATCCTAAAGTCAACGAGCTCTGATACCAATCTGTAACACCCCGACCAAAGGCGGATTATACATCGGGGCGCCACATATTGTTTCATTACTCGTGACACTATTGGGTGTCAATATTTAATAAATACATTCATTCGCGCACACGCAAAGTAGACATAAGATAACATAAATCATCATAAATCAATATATTATAAGGCAAAATATTCGAACAACAATAACTTGTCTTGATACATTTTAATCTAGGTCCAAAATAAAGAAAACTTCCTACGTGTCCTCGAGCTCCAAAACAGCTACTGCAAACCTGATCATGTGTTAAAATAAACGTCAAACACTTGCGTGTTGGTGAGAAATCAAGTTTAATACAATACATAGATAACAATAAATCTGCGCGCAACATGTGTATGTCTGGTTTTCAACAAGGGTGTAATCCGATCGGGACCAACTCTAAGATTCATAGACTGCCAGTGCTCACAATTGAGCTCACAAACAAGAAAGACTGTGCAAGTGTAAACAAAAGAGAAAATCATAAACGATAGTTCTCCCGTGTTCATCTAATGGTACCATGAGAACTGCGGAATAGACCGACAAGACGGTTAATGATCCACACATACAAATAAACAGCCAAGTCTACGTCCTCAACACATGGGATACTGCGCGACTAAAGTTCATAAACAGTTTAAGACTCTAAGTTTGTATGAACACATGAACATCCCAAAACATTAAAAGCAAAAAGGGATTAGGTACGAGATTACTCACTTGATAATCGGTGTGAAGAAAGACAAAGCAAGAACCAAACTCTTAGCAAGCAAAGTTAACCTATATTTAAAGATTATTGTTTTAATGATTGGTTTTTAGTCTTGATTACAAGTTAGCATAATTAGTAAGTAAATTATTATATATAATATATTACCGGAAAAGCAGGGCAGAACAGGGAGGAAGATGGAGGCAGAGAGGAAGACGGCAGAGAGAGCAAGGAGGAGGTTAAATTAAGTGTTTGTGTGTGATTTGTTAGGAAAAATAAGATTATTATTTATAGAGAAACCCTAGGGAACACAATCCCTAGAAAAGAGGAAAAGATCTCCAAAAAGTAAAAGATTCCAAAAGCAAAAGATATCAAAAGATATGGCAGCTGCAGGGGACAAGGGAAAAGCTGACAGGGAACAGTAAACAGGCATGGGAGGGTCAGATAAAGGTATTGGTCAAAGCATGGAAAAGCAGATCTCAAAAGATAATGTCAGTCACTTTTTCTGTCAACCAATGGGGTTGGTGCGCATGCTGCGCCGAAAGTGGCTTTTCAGACATAAGGCAGGTCAGGTCAACAGCACAGAAGATAAGACATCACAAAAGTAAACAGCTGGATTAAACAGAAGAAAAGACTCAAAGGGGTTTAGCGCGAGAAGGCTCGAGCGCGCGAGCGCGAAGGCAGACAAAACCAACCTTTGCGCGCCGCGGAAAGAACTACAATTCTAAGCGCGCCGCGGGAAGAACTTCAATTCTAAGCGCGTCGCGAGAAGAACTATATTCCTTAGCGCGTCGCGGGAAGAACTGTATCCATAGCGCTTAGGAACCGGTAAGAACCGGTTAGGAACCGGTAAGAACCGGTAAGAACCGGGTTAGGAACCGGTAAGAACCGGTTAGATAGGTTAGGGGTCCGAGGGTGGGAGAACCGGTTCGGTTCCCTAACCGGTTCGAGCCTGGAACCGGTTTAAAATGGGGTTTTGAATATAGGAACCGGTTAGGAACCGGTTCCGGTTCCTAGTCCCAAACCGTTTTGAACATGCCTATTCCTTCCCACCCCCATCTTTTTTTTTCATTTCATTCCTCACTCACCCTATTTTCTCAACATCAACACCACCAAACAACCACTGTAACACCCCGACCGATGGCGGATTATACATCGGGGCGCCACGTATTGTTTCATTACTCGCGACACTATTAGGGTGTCATAGGGTGGCAATCTTGACTCAAACCCTTTCAAATGGGTCAATTTGAGTTGTTTTAAAATTTAAATGAGTTGGTTTGGGTAAAAGGTTTTAAATAAATGGGTCAAAATGAGTCATTTGAAATTCCATCCTTTTATTTTCGGGTCAAAATGGGTCGACAAGTTCAAAGAAATAGGTCGATGTGGGTTAGCGTCCTAAGGAAATATGACAGGTTTCGGATCGAAACGGGTTTTCGTACAAGACAGGTTTAGGCACGAAACGGTTTTCAGATCGGAACGGGTTCGGTTCAGGTTTCAAGTCAACACGAGTTTTCACCGTGACGTGTTGGGTTTTAGTTTCTTTCTGGTCGATTCCAGACTCGTTTTTGTTCGTTTTTTCAGTTTTGTTTTTGTTCGGTTTGAATACTTTTAGTTTCGTTTTGATTGATTTTTTCGATTCGATTGATGTGGTCCGGTTTTGGCTTTTTGTTTCTTTGTTTCATTTTCGTCGATTCTTTCGTTTCAGTCGATTCTTTCGTTTCAGTCGATTCTAGATGGTTTTTTTTATGGAAAGAGGACAACGTATGAAACATTTTAGTGCTTTTACTTTTATTGTTTATGATTTATATTTTGAGTTATAATTTTATTATTATTATTTTTGAATATTTTTTTGAGGTTTTTGACCTTAATAGAAAACCCCTCAAAAAAAATAATTAAAAAAACCATAACTTAAATATAAGTAAAAAACGAAAAATCTAGATGTTTCCGCCGTTATTCTCGTTCACAAAAAAAAAAAAAAAAAAAAAAAAAAAAAAAAAAAAAACCGGTTTGACCCTAACCTATTTTGACCCAAACCAAAACAACCCTTTTTTTAATTGACTTGTTTTGACCCAAACTCATTTTGACTCATACTCGTTTTGACCCATGACTCATTTCAACCCATGATTCGTTCGACCCAACCCAACCCATTTGCCACCTATAATTATTCCATTAAGAAGGGTTTTGGTAAAATACGGCTGAACTATAATAGATGTGTGAAAATAGAACTGAAGATATATATACTTTTTTTAAAACGACTAACTTGGATTATTAATGGATCATTGATCTATTCGATCATTTTAATTCTTTTACGGGGACCAAAGTCATATGAAATAACTAAATATATCATATAATGGTAGATTACCTCAAATAATATAAAATAATTAATAAGTATATATAAACTAGAGGTGGCAAGTGGGTTGGGTTAGGTCGAACGAGTCATGGGTTAAAATGAGTCATGGGTCAAAACGAGTATGAGTCAAAATGAGTTTGGGTCAAAACGAGTCAATTAAAAAAAGGGTTGTTTTGGTTTGGTTCAAACCGGGTTTTTGTGACATCTGTCCCGATCCGACCCGACCCAGGTACCCGTTTCTCTGACCCGATCTCTTTCTGTTATGACTTTATATTTATTTATATATAATTTACTTAATAATAATCGTAAATGGTATTGCAAAAGCTTGGTGATACATGAATTGTCAACCTCCGAAAAGTCATGGTCTCCGAAAAGGTTGGAGACCATCTCTTTCTGTCGAATCAATAATCGACAATTCATGTATCACTAAGACCAAGGCTGAGCATGAGCAACATCTTCGATTGGTATTGCAAAAGCTTCGAACTGAGCAACTCTATGCTAAGCTTTCCAAGTGTGAATTTTGGTCTGATGAAGTACAGTTTCTTGGCCATGTTGTGAACAAGATGGGTATTCATGTCGACCCATCCAAAATTGAAGCAATCAAGAACTGGATTACGCCGACCACTCCTACCGAGATCCGTTCCTTTTTGGGCTTAGCTGGTTATTACCGGCGCTTCATTTCGAACTTCTCGAAGATCGCTTTGCCTTTAACAGCTCTAACGCACAAAGGTAAACCGTATATTTGGGGCTCGAAGCAAGAAGAAGCCTTTCTAACGCTCAAGCGTTTGTTGTGTGAAGCTCCTGTCCTTGCGCTACCTGAGGATAATGATGATTTTGTCGTGTACTGCGATGCCTCCAACCAAGGTCTCGGCTGTGTTCTTATGCAACGAGGCAAGGTTATCGCTTACGCATCGAGGCAACTCAAGGTTCACGAGAAGAATTATACAACTCACGATCTTGAACTAGGCGCAGTTGTTTTTGCCTTGAAGATCTGGAGACACTACCTTTATGGTACTAAGTGTATCCTCTACACTGACCATAAAAGCCTTCAGCATATCTTTGATCAGAAGGAACTTAACATGAGGCAACGCCGATGGAACGAACTCATCAGCGATTACGATTGTGAGATCCGGTATCATCCTGGTAAGGCTAATGTGGTAGCCGATGCGCTCAGCCGAAAACCCTGCCAGCTTAACTGTATCTTGCCGTGCACGCAGCTTCACTTCGCGCCGATTCAAAGCAACCTTGAATCGCGTATTCGTGACGCGCAGCGCGCATCCATCAGTAATGGTAACCTTCGTGCCGAGTTAGCGTGTGGCGCGGAAGCGCACTTTGTCCCTAATCTGAGTGGAATTCTCTGCTATCTCAATCGCATCTGGATTCCTTGTGATGAGAATCTTCGATCTGTCCTACTGAGTGAAGCGCATAAATCTCGGTATTCTATTCATCCTGGCGCTGATAAGATGTACAAGGATTTGCGCATTACTTATTGGTGGCCCGGTATGAAAAAGGATATTGCTGTGTTCGTAGCTAAATGCCTGACTTGTTCTAAGGTAAAAGCTGAACACCAACGCCCATCTGGTTTGCTCGAACAACCAGAAATTCCTACGTGGAAATGGGAAGGTATAGCGATGGACTTCATTACCAAGTTACCTTTGACAGCAAGCAAACATGATAGCATTTGGGTAATAGTGGATCGATTGACTAAGTCTGCTCACTTCCTGCCCATTCGTGAAAACTACCGTGTTGAGCAACTCGCGCAGCTTTATGTCAAGGAAATTGTCTGCCGCCATGGTACTCCTTTGAGCATCATATCCGATCGCGATGGCCGGTTTATATCTCGCTTTTGGAAATCTCTCCAATCTGCGCTAGGAACTCGCTTGGACATGAGTACGGCATATCATCCTCAGACTGACGGTCAGTCTGAGCAAACTATTCAAACTCTTGAGGATATGCTCCGATCTTGTGTTCTTGATTTTGGAGGTAATTGGGATTCACAACTGCCTTTGATTGAGTTCTCTTATAATAACAGCTATCATTCCAGTATCGGTATGGCCCCATTTGAAGCACTTTACGGTCGTAAGTGCCGCTCCCCGATTTGTTGGAGCGAAGTGGGAGAAGCTCAAATCACAGGACCCGAACTTGTTCAAGAGACAACCGATAAAATCGCCAAATCCGTGATCATCTGCTGACTGCCAGAAGCCGACAGAAGAGTTACGCAGATCGTAGGCGGAAGCCTCTCGAATTTCAAGTTGGTGATCTTGTTCTCCTCAAAGTGTCGCCCTGGAAGGGTGTTGTCCGCTTTGGGAAGAAAGGTAAGCTTGCTCCTCGTTATGTTGGACCATTTAAGATTCTCGCGCGTGTAGGAAAAGTTGCCTACAGACTTGACCTGCCGCCCGCGCTCAGTAATGTGCATCCAACGTTCCATGTATCCAATCTCAAGAAGTGTTTAGCTGACGAGAACCTTCACATTCCACTTGATGAAGTTCAAGTTGATGAATCTATGCATTTCGTTGAGAAGCCTGTTGAGATTATGGATCGCGAGGTTAAGCAAACCAAGCGCAGTCGCATCCCTATCGTGAAAGTTCGCTGGGAGTCCAAGCGCGGAGCCGAGTTTACATGGGAAAGGGAAGATCAAATGAAGATCAAGTACCCGCACCTGTTCTCTGCGCAACCTACTTCGAGATAAATTTCGGGACGAAATTTCTTAAAGTAGGGGAGACTGTGACATCTGCCCCGATCCGACCCGACCCAGGTACCCGTTTCTCTGACCCGATCTCTTTCTGTTATGACTTTATATTTATTTATATATAATTTACTTAATAATAATAATATATTTTCCTTCCCGCCGTCCCGTCCCTCTTCCTTCTTCCTCTTTTCTTTCCGCCTTCCTTTTCTCTTGTCGCCGTCCCGCCCTCCTGTTTAACCCCTCAGCCTTGTTTCCCTCTTTTTCTCCTAACGCTTTGCCTGTCCTTTGTTTCTTCCCGCCTAAGGATGTCTGCGCAGTTCCACGCGCCAGACTCCTTATAAGGAAGCCGGCGTGAAGACCACCTGTTATTGCGATACGCGAGACGAACTGTCCCCGCAGCGCGCTAAGGATTGTAGTTCTTACCGCGGCGCGCTATGGATACAGTTCTTCCCGCGACGCGCTAAGGAATATAGTTCTTCTCGCGACGCGCTTAGAATTGAAGTTCTTCCCGCGGCGCGCTTAGAATTGTAGTTCTTTCCGCGGCGCGCAAAGGTTGGTTTTGTCTGTCTTCGCGCTCGCGCGCTCGAGCCTTCTCGCGCTAAACCCCTTTGAGTCTTTTCTTCTGTTTAATCCAGCTGTTTACTTTTGTGATGTCTTATCTTCTGTGCTGTTGACCTGACCTGCCTTATGTCTGAAAAGCCACTTTCGGCGCAGCATGCGCACCAACCCCATTGGTTGACAGAAAAAGTGACTGACATTATCTTTTGAGATCTGCTTTTCCATGCTTTGACCAATACCTTTATCTGACCCTCCCATGCCTGTTTACTGTTCCCTGTCAGCTTTTCCCTTGTCCCCTGCAGCTGCCATATCTTTTGATATCTTTTGCTTTTGGAATCTTTTACTTTTTGGAGATCTTTTCCTCTTTTCTAGGGATTGTGTTCCCTAGGGTTTCTCTATAAATAATAATCTTATTTTTCCTAACAAATCACACACAAACACTTAATTTAACCTCCTCCTTGCTCTCTCTGCCGTCTTCCTCTCTGCCTCCATCTTCCTCCCTGTTCTGCCCTGCTTTTCCGGTAATATATTATATATAATAATTTACTTACTAATTATGCTAACTTGTAATCAAGACTAAAAACCAATCATTAAAACAATAATCTTTAAATATAGGTTAACTTTGCTTGCTAAGAGTTTGGTTCTTGCTTTGTCTTTCTTCACACCGATTATCAAGTGAGTAATCTCGTACCTAATCCCTTTTTGCTTTTAATGTTTTGGGATGTTCATGTGTTCATACAAACTTAGAGTCTTAAACTGTTTATGAACTTTAGTCGCGCAGTATCCCATGTGTTGAGGACGTAGACTTGGCTGTTTATTTGTATGTGTGGATCATTAACCGTCTTGTCGGTCTATTCCGCAGTTCTCATGGTACCATTAGATGAACACGGGAGAACTATCGTTTATGATTTTCTCTTTTGTTTACACTTGCACAGTCTTTCTTGTTTGTGAGCTCAATTGTGAGCACTGGCAGTCTATGAATCTTAGAGTTGGTCCCGATCGGATTACACCCTTGTTGAAAACCAGACATACACATGTTGCGCGCAGATTTATTGTTATCTATGTATTGTATTAAACTTGATTTCTCACCAACACGCAAGTGTTTGACGTTTATTTTAACACATGATCAGGTTTGCAGTAGCTGTTTTGGAGCTCGAGGACACGTAGGAAGTTTTCTTTATTTTGGACCTAGATTAAAATGTATCAAGACAAGTTATTGTTGTTCGAATATTTTGTTTTATAATATATTGATTTATGATGATTTATGTTATCTTATGTCTACTTTGCGCGTGCGCGAATGAATGTATTTATTAAATATTGACACCCAATAGTGTCACGAGTAATGAAACAATATGTGGCGCCCCGATGTATAATCCGCCTTTGGTCGGGGTGTTACAGTTTTGAGGTTTTTTTTTTTTTTTTTGTGAACGAGAATAACGGCGGAAACATTTTAGTTTTTTAAGATTTTTCGTTTTTTACTTGTATTTTAAGTTATGGTTTTTTTAATTATTTTTTAAGGGGTTTTCTATTAAAATCAAAAACCTCAAAAAAATATTCAAAAATAATAATAATAAAATTATAACTCAAAATATAAATCATAAACAAAAAAAGTAAAAGCACTAAAATGTTTCATACGTTGTCCTCGTTCCATAAAAAAAACCATCTAGAATCGTACCGAAACCGAAAGAATTGATGAAAATGAAACAAAGAAAAAAAAGCCAAAACCGGACCACATCAATCGGAATCGAAAAAATCATTCTAACGAAACTAAAAGAATTCAAACCGAACAAAAATAAAACTGAAAAAACGAACAAAAACGAGTCCGGAATCGACCAGAAAGAAACCAAAACCCAACACGTCACGGGTGAAAACTCGTGTTGACTTGAAACCTGAACTGAACCCGTTCCGATCTGAAACCCGTTTCGTGCCGAAACCTGTCTTGTACGAAAACCCGTTCCGATCCGAAACTTGTCCCATTTCCTTAGGACGCTAACCCACATCGACCCATTTCTTTGAACTTGTCGACCCATTTTGACCCGAAAATAAAAGTATGAAATTTCAAATAACTCATTTTGACCCATTTATTTAAAACCTTTTACCCAAACCAACTCATTTAACTTTTAAAAAACTCAAATTAACTCATTTAAAAGAGTTTGAGTCAAGATCGTCACCCCTAATATAAACATATTAAAATGGAATAAGTGGGAGATATTATATAAGATAGTCTTTCCAACTACCTTGTGGAGATGCTTGTCCCCAAAATTTGTGAAAAAATCTTAGCAACCCTCAACTCCCTACCACTTCTTTTTATCTTCATCAATGCATGAGAATAAATCAAAATCATTATCACTCGGGCCGGAAGATATGGTGTATGTTTCATTGAGCATCACTAATTAATGGTGCTAAGGTGACACCAGTATTATCATAGAAATACCGCGCCTCCTACCACAGTACCACCACACCGCTAGTGATAAGGTTCCAATTAACGAATCACGCGGCTCAATACCCTATCAACCTTTTCTTTTGTTTTTCATTTCCTTTTCTTTTCTTTTGTCATTAAATCATTATCACTCAGGCTAGGAGGTATGGGGTATGTTTCATTGAGCATCACTAATTAATGGTGCTAAGGTGACACCAATATTGTCATAGAAATACCGCGCCTCCTACCACAGTACCACCACACCGCTAGTGATGAGGTTCCAATAACCCGAATCACGCGGCTCAATACCCAAACAACATTTTCTTTTCTTTTTCATTTCCTTTTGTTATTAAATAATATAAATAAATGAAATCGTAGAGAATGATGAAGAATGTGGTATAACATACGTTGAATGACAGGGTTGAACAATAGGGGGGGAACTAAGATGACGCTGATACAACGAATTATTCAGAATAATAAAGATTGATTCATAACATATAGCTTGATCTAACATTGACTAATATTATTACATACTTTATCATTAAATTAGAACTAAATAGAAAGATTGTACATGTAACAAGTGTAAAATAGAAGATTTTTTCGCTTCATGCACACAATGAAACTAACGGAGGACGGGGCATTCATGGCTAGCTTCAAACTCATATGTGCCACCTATGTATCCATGCATGGCTTCAAACTCTTGTGGTAAACCATTACCAAATAAACCCACACCATTTTCCTTTTATATTGTAACAAACAAATTAAAAACAAAGCATTCAAAGGTACTTGTGGGTATATTTGTTGCTAATGATTTTGTAATTTGTGAGTATTTGAAAGTAGAAATTAGATGACAGAACAAGATTGGTTAGTGCATAAGAATTGAGTAATACCTATGAGTGTTCATTCCCCTTTTATATAACTCTACATTTTATTTGGTTGGTAAGAATTTTCTACCTACACAACCATATGTTACTATCACGCTTGGCTTGTTTTTGCCCATAGTTTTTCTTACAAACACAGAGTATGTGATCTAAATATGTATTTATCACTTAAAAGCATTCAACAAGACGCAAAACAATGATAACAAGAAATCAGACCAAAATACTAATACACATCATATCAATTATAAAAGGATTATTTTCTGTAGCATTAATTCAACAATAATCAATATAAACCGAGAAAAATTCTATTCAACAAACAATCATCAAATCTAGGTAGTTCATTAACTAAGCATTAATTAGACAAATTTGGGTCATGATCGCCAGCCCTATAAAATTGGGGTCAGATTATTCTAAAAAGGAGAACAGAAAGAGAAGGATGAGAATGATTTTTAGCCATAAATAATACTCATTATAAAATAATGAAAAAATAATAACTCAAAATTTAATAAAAAAACGAAAAATGTAAAAACGCAAGAATGTTTTCATCGTCTTTCTTGTTCTAAAAAAATGACACAATGTTGAGGAAAAAATATCATTGTGTTTTTTTATTTTTTTTCGTCATTGATTATGTCTTTTTTTTTCTTGACATTGTGTTTTTTGTCTTGATATTGTGTTATACTTTGTTGCTATATTTTGTCACATATTGTGTCTTTTTTTATTTATCATTTTGTTATTTGTTCATTTTCATTTTTGTGTCTTTTTTTCTCGGTATTATGTCTTTTTGTCGTTTTCTAACGGGAATGACGGGGGGAAATATTTTAGTTTTTTTAAATTTTTTAATTTTTTGTTTATATTTTAAGTTATGGTGTATTTGTTATTATTTTGAATTTTTTTGTTTAATATGTGATCACAATTCCTTCTCACGATTCTCGTTTATGTCTCACTTTACATTTTAATTTTTCCCACAAAATTATAGCTTATAAATTAAATGTTAAGTCTCCTTTTTACAGCCCAACTAAATGCCTTTGGTTTGCATATTGCGTTGCCGCTAAGCCCAATTCACATTCACCACTAAATCACTGATGGATTCCTTAACTTGTTCAGCCCCCAATTCAATTAATACGATGAATACTCTCAGAGGCGCACAAAAAACCTAAACCCTGAACCAGATCAGTAAAAAAACCCGGTTTCCCGAACCTTTACCAAATCTTACTCGTAAGGTACGAACAGGGTATGCATTTCAGTACCATAAACCGTACCTGAAACCGGACCCAATTTGTACCCGTTATGCCCGAAAACCGAAACCGGCTTTGTCCAATACTTGAAACATGGTTTTTGAAATACCCACCCGAAATTACCCAAAAAATATCTGAAAAATACCCCTAAAAATGTAACCTCTTAAAAATCTAATCTATACCCAACTAAATCTATAGAAATGATTTCATCAAGGTAAAAAGAAAGAAAAGAAAAGAAAAAGAAATAAAAATAAGAAAGTAAAATAACTAATTAATCTAAAAGTTGTCAAACGCATTCCACCTCTTGACAACTCATGGAGAAGAAAACTAACCAAAAAAGATAATGTACTTAAAAGCCAAAAGAAGGTCTTAAAATTTTTTGTAGCATCAAGCTATGATATTTATCTACAGTCATAATGAAAGTTTTCCTTGGGGATTGCCTGTTTGCTAAAAATAAAAAAATAAATAAAAATGTAATGATCATGGGAGCAGTTTTTTATCTCGAATGTTGGAAAATACTAATATCACAAAAAGTAAATTCATATAATTCACACATGTTTGGAGACGAGCACCAGCCAAAACTACTGGATAATTGATAAATAATACAACAAAGAACAAAACCATCTATAGATATAGATATACTATCATATATAACACCATATAGTTAACATATATTAATTTGAACTCCAGTTTGCAAGAAATAAGAAACAGTGAAACTGGCTATGATCTTGTCCATTCTATTCATCTATTGGTCCGCGTTTTTACTTCACGCGACACAAAAACAAAACCTTGAGCCTTTTAAGAGACCTAAACAAAAGGATTTTTATTTACTTCCGGGTACTTGAACCCAGGAACCTTTTAAGTCTTTACGAAATTTCGTCTCTGCTAGTACTCAACAGCCACAAGACAAACAAAATACATAACTACAATGCTACCTCCTACGGTGAAAACATTTGCAAACTAAAGTGGTGAATACATTTGCAACCTAAAGTATTGAGAGAACTCAAAACTTTTAGTATAAGAACATTTACAGTGAATACATTTGCAAACTAAAGTATCGAGAGAACCCAAACTTTTAGTAATTACGCGCGGACTAATGTCCTCTCAACTTCTTGTAGAAACAATAACATACTAATGCCCCATCAATTTCTAATAAAATGTAGAAAACGTGAACAAAACAAACGATATAAGCAATCGCTTACCAATTATTTGCGTGCAAAATCACGTTAATCTACAAACGATATAAGCAATCGCTTACCAATTATTTGCGTGCAAAATCGCGTTAATCTACGTTTTCCACCTAAATGTGTGACTGCCTCATGCATTTTTTCAACTAAGTTGAATGATAGTGGGAGTGGTGTTTTAACTCGAATGTTGGAAAATGCTCAGTCATCCCAAATATGAAATCCAAATAATTCACACATTTGAAGACTTTTAATATAATAAAGAACCAAACCACCTATAGATATATAACATCATATAATTATAATATATATTTATTTGAACTCTAGTTTGCAAGAAATACAAAACACCGAAACTAGATATGCTCATGCCCTTTCCATCAGTTTGGACAACTTGAGCACCTCCTTAACATCCTCGATTTGTCTCTCACTTTTTGTGCTTTCCCCACACCTTTCATCCTTATTTCTTCCGAAAACTGCATTCCAGATCCCATGTTTCGGAACAAATTAATATAACTACCTATCAACGTCTTTAAAGGATATTAAAGGGTTTAAAGATTCATTCACACACCTGTTGTTTTCTTTCTCTCTCTATTTCCGCCTATAAAACCACCACAAAAACTGAAACTTAGTATTCGATCCCGATCGTTCAACAAACCTAAAAACTTTCTAAGTCCGAAAGAAATCGGTCCTTACCAGAGCTTGTTTGAGTTGAGCATTCTCCTCTTTTAACATGTTCAACTCCGCCTCCAGTTCGACCATGTAAGCCTGCGGATAGAAAAAAACGTATTACAAAAAAATAATCGACTTGAAATTTGAGAATGGTCAGAGCGTTTTCACGTTTACCTGTTTCCTAGCTTGGGATCTCGCAGCTGACTCTCGGTTCTTTATCATCCTTCGTTGCCGCCTCTCCACAACTTTCTCCACCGGACCATCAATAATCCGCTTCCGGCTGCCTCTAACACCGCCCATTTCCAACCCGTACTGATTCCCGCTATCAAGTTGACTGGTCGCAATCCCATCAGAAGATACTGGACTCGCTGGTGATCCGATTCCAAGCCCTTGTCCAAAACCGCCAGCAACACCGCCTCCATTTCCTCCCATGCCGGCTGCGGTTGATAGTTTCCCGCTCGTTTTCCTCCAGGATAACCCGGTGTCTCCCGGATAAGAGGCGAGTACGGTGGGATAACATTTGCGCCGCCCCCTGTGCTTAGCCCTATCATGGGCCTTACCATGTGAGCCGAGCCCGGCGGAGGCCCAATAACTCGATTGTTCCCGTTTGCTGGATATAACCCGAAAGAAGCCTGCACTTGCGGTTGAACGGGTGGGGCATTGGGATGATTTTGTTCCCGAACTACCCCAGCCTTCACTAAGAAATCCTCGAGTGTCATTTATCCATAAGTCGGTTGGCGTTCGGCAGAACCTGCAACTTGTTCATCACACGAGTTATTCCCATTATTGCCATTACCGTTACTCGGTGGTTGGTGACCTTGTCGGGTCTTTTGAATTTCTGACCAAACCTCATCAACTGTTTTTCGGGATAACGGCCCGGGGAGAGTCAACGAGCCTTGTCGAGACAAACTTAATTGCCTAGCAATCATATTCGGTTCGGCTGAGCTCGAGTTGATTCCCATCAAGAACTGTGCGCTGCTACTAGCACCGTTGGCAGCCATGGCGGCAGAAGCAGCGGCCATGGTGGCGACGGGAGGGTGACTTGGGTGTGGGCCTGGTTTTCCTCGGCGGTCCAAATGCTATTTAGAAACTCGTCCATGTTCATTGAACCGAAATTCTTTCCACTCTCGTTTAGAGTATGTTGAAATTCATCTAAAGTAAGGGAATAGATTGACGATTGTCGGCCGAGTTGTTGGGGCACGAGAGTATTATGGACATTATTCTTAGCTTGAGTTTGGTCCGATTGCAATGGCGACTCGACTTCCCCGGGAGACATGATTTCCGTGTCCACCATTCGTTTATTTTTCTGCCAGTCGTCTCACCAAATTAGAACAACAAACAAATATGTGATAAATGATAAACATCAATTTAACCTCATAACAAAGTTACAATAAAATCAAGAAACTTAATCCATAAGTGTAACATGTGTATATTTACATATATAACGCGTTCACTGGCCATTGACTCGGCTCAGATCTAGACTTGAGAACGAATTGGTAACGCTAGATCGATACGATCCTAACCGACAACAATACACTCTCCAGATTTCGTTACACCAACATGCACTATAAATCTCTACTAAAATTTCCCATAAAGATTGGCTGATTCAAGATATAAATACTGGATCTAACCACTTATAACAAATTACCAATGTTTTTAGTATATTTCATAAACTTGACACGTGTATAGTGTTAAGGTTAATACCACTCCCCAATCAATATTACACGGATGTGTGAGTGTGATTGTCTCAAAAGCTTTCTACTTTTTGCAAAATACCAATATACAACATATAATCAAGATCTTGAAACATCTATAAACTTACCAATTAAAGATTCAAGATCCATAATTAATAAAGATTCAAGTGCATGCATTATACCTTTCTTTAATTGCAGCAACCAACCAGTAGATCTAATTTTAAAATCTTGAGAAAACCTGTTACAATATATATCACAATTATAGACAATACTCAAAACCACTATTAACCAGCTGCTGGTTTAAAATAAAAAGCCACAGTTTTTATATATAGCTAGAGAGAGACATGAAGTGTGGGACTAGGGTGAATTGAGGTTGCAGACAGAAGGTGCAGTTGAAGGTAAGGGATGATGTGGTGGGGCCCAGGAGAAAGGGGTAAATTGGTCAAACAAATGGTGGTGCCACCATGGTTAAAACGGGGACTCTAAATTTCATGCATCGGGGAAGAAGGAATATGATCGGGAGAGGGGTATTTTGGGAATGGGAATATTGTTTTTGGTTGACACGTCTTGGACAGGTGTCTGTATTGTAGGAGCCTCGTATTTTGTGGCGTCCTTTGTTTTCTTCCACGTGTCCCTCGTATGTCAGACAGCATATGTCGACGGCTTTTAAGATACGACGCCTTTGAGTACTCGTTGGTATCTCGTCTTCATCTCTTTTTTGTCAACGTGGAAATACAGTGACCAAATACATGAATGTATATATAGGTATAATTCGCATATTTCAAAATGTTAACTAGACCAATTTATTACATAAACTAAAATGTACATAGAATAGAGCATTCACATCGGCCTCCTTTAATCGGGTGCGATTGAGGCGGCAAGGGAGGCGGGTGAGAGTGACACAATCTCAACGACTCCACCGTAGTGAAACCAAGTCTGGCCGGGCAACTTATTGCTGTAGATGATGGAGTGGACCAGAGTGATGCGACCTACACATCTCACCAACATATTTATTATATAAAAAAAGGAAAAACATAAAATAATCAAAAGATTAATTGTTTTTTTCTAAAATATTACTTTAAATCAATTTATCAGAACTATAAATTTTAAAAGGATCATTAATAAAAAAACATTAAAAAATAAGATTTACATAGATTACGTTCTTAAAAATAAAAATCACATAAATTCAATATAAATTCATAAATAAAATTTCTAAGAAAGTTTTTTAAAGCCAAAATAAATTTTTATAATTTCAACGTTTTGCACTTGTCTACTAGTATAATCATATCTTAAAAAATTATTGTTCTCAGTCTAATAATTTATTTTTTCTCATAAAACCTCTACTGAGTTCCATAACTTAAATAAGGCTAATTAGATTTTAATAGCCCTAGTTTCATTAATTTGTTTTGAATTAAATTGTTTAAGAACTTTTAATCAGAAGAAGAAAACGAGTTAATTAACGTAAAACTTACCTCGGAATATGCAACCTCATTTGCGTACTCTCAAACAAAGGTACACAAATCGGGTTTTTCAAATGCCTGGTTCCGGGCATGGAGCCGGGTTTGGGTATAACTAGGTATAGGCAATATTGGGTCGGGTTCAGGTCTATGTATGGTCTCTAAAAACCATACCCTATGCACCATGTTTGGATTGGATATAGAACCAGGTATTTTAAAACATGACATTTAAATATCATATTTTCGAGTATTGTAAAACCTCTATTTTCAGGTTTTTTCGGGTATAAATTGAGTTTTTTTTAATGGGTTGCACTTATTAGGAGTATTTTGGGTATTTTTCATATATATTTAGGGTAATTTCGGGCATATATCGATTATTTAAAAATCCTGGTTACGGGAATTGGAAAAATTTTGTTCTGGGTGTGGAACCGGTTCTGGTTTTTGGGTATTACCGGTTACAAATCAGGTCCGGTTCTAGGTACGGGATTTGGTAGTAAAATGCATACTCTATCTGTACCATATGGGTAAAGTCGGGTCCGGGTTCGGCTATTAAAAACGCGGGTATAAAAATCCGGCTTCGGGTCCAGATTCGGGTTATTTTTACACCTCTACTTATAACTTATAAGCCAAGGCCCAATTCTTGTTACCAGAGTTTATTTTGGAATCACCAACGGTCCAAGATTGTCATAAATGGAAATTGGGTTTTAAACTGATTTCAATATGGATTCAATGTGTTATCTTGGGCCGCATATTACGTGGTAAACTCCAATTCATCTTTGGGTTTTAGCTTGACTCTTAGTCCTTAGATAGTGAGATTCAATCTTCTTCCTTTTCTTTTCTTCTCTTATCTTTTTCTTTTTAAGTTAATTAAATATTATACAAGTAGTTTTATTTTTGTAACTCTTTTTACTTTCAATTTATTTAAATTTGGTTACTCAGTATCACTTCGGTCCAGTGCATATTGGTTCAAATTATTTCTACCATTACACAAAAGAGTAAAATTCAAGTTTGGTGCATGTATAGATAGTTATTTTAATATTTGATATTTTCTTTGACTTGTAAATAAAATCTAAATTTTAGAATTCAAATATTTAAACACGAAAAGTAATCATACGTGTTGCTTTGGCGTATCGTGGTAGGAGTAGAAGCTGTGCCATTGTTTTGGCGTGAAGCGCCGGTGGCGCCCGGAAATTTGAAGCGTGGTGGTGTTTGGCACCGGGGTGGATGCCATACAAGCATGAAATATAAATTTATCATTTTATAAACATTAAATATAACTTTTAAACTTTTTAATTTACCCCCACGGCTTCACCAACTTCTTTTTTTTTAGTAATATTAGTTACTGGAACTGTGTAATAATCAAATTAGGGGTGTTCTTTGGGTTTCGGGTTTTTCCGGTTGGGTTATTCGGGTTTCAAAGTTCAAATCCTAGACCTGAAACCCAACCCAAATCTCTCATGGTTTTTTCGGGTTTGGATAGTTCGGGTTCGGGTTTTCTCGGGTTAGGTTAATCGTGTTTCGAGTATCCTAGAAAACAAAACGAAAATTAAAGGACTACAACACTAAGACAAAAATTAACATATTCTTTTTCACTTGTAACGTAAAATAACGAATAAAAGAACAAAAATAACCCGGTAAAACAATCTATAAAAGTGTAAAATTTTATAAAGTCTAACCATAATAAACAAACTAACATAATCGTCTTCAATATGTCATGATTAGGGTGTTCGATTATGGTTGTTTTTAGTCATAAATCAAAAACATTATTAAACAATAAACAATCTATCCATAATGTGTGGAAAGACAACAATTAATATAGGCCTATTATCATTTGGTTTTAAAACAAAAACTTTATTCGGGTTTTTCGGATTGACCCGAAACCCAGAAGAACCAACCCGAATTACTTCGGTTCTAGTTCGGGTTTCTCGGGTTGGGTTAGTTTGGGTACGTGTTTTCTCATGTTGGATTTCAAGTTTTAGGTAAAAGTGTTAGCCCTAAATCAAATCATCTTCGTTAAGTAATATGGTAAAATTAAGATTTCTTTCTAAAATATGTTAGAAGAACTTTGGATATAGGCATATAGTAACTGTTAGTTTGAATAGGTATTTGGATAAACTAATTATACACGAAATATAGAATAAATGCGTGTTTATCATGAAAATTCCTTTTTAGTAACCAATTACATAATCAAAAGTGATCTAAGATGCTTAACAATTTTTAAGGTTTATTCATTAGTCTGTTTTTAGGTTACGGGTGTCCTTGAACTTGTTTTAAGATACTTGTAGCGTTAAAACAATTTCCATTAATATCTAATTCATAAGGTAATCAAGTTCGTTTGCTATATAATGTGAAGACGACGAAACGTGTTACCTTCTCAAATTTTCTATAATAATACGATAACACTTGTACGCAAGGGTGTTTGTTTAGTGGGTAATAAAATTAAGACAATTTGTTCTTAGTTATAACTCTCTAACCAAGTAATACGATTGATGTATGGATAACAATTTGTATGTAACATATTATAAAGTTTGTATTAGTTTTATATGACGGTATGTCTAACTTATCATAAGCGAGTGTATTAGCTATTATCTATATAAATGTCTATCAAATAATTCTATGTGTCTCTCTCTGTTTCTAACCACCCTTCTTTCAAACCATCAGATTGATTGATTGATTTGTGATTTGAGTCTTCTCATGCGTTTGACCCGAATTCACGAGTACGGGTTTCACCAAACCTGGATAGTTCTTAAATTTGTTATAACGTCTCATTTATTTGTGAAATCTTTTCATAATCAAAAAATAATATCTGCGGATCTTGGGTCTCAGCAAACCCGGATAGCCCTTAAACGGGTTATAACATCTCATGTATTTGTGAAACTCTTTATTTTTATTTGAAGTCCAACCAATGTAATACCCACATTTGTTCAAAGTCCAAACAATTTAAACGTTCAAATCAAATAAAGTTCAAACAAAGTTTATAGTGAAAACAAATAAAAATTAATAACTTTTTTTTTCTTTTGTTTGAACGAAAAACACTAAATAGAAACAGGCTCAAACACAAACAAGCTCAATAGAATTATCATTTTTTAAAAGTTCAAATCAGATAAAGCCAAAACAATGTTTATACCTCAAAGCAAATAGAAACTATTAACCTTTTTTTTTGTTTGAACGAGAAACATCAAACAGAAATAGACTCAACATAATCATCATTTTGAGGTTGAAATTTTTAATACGGTTTTAGATATAATTCAAGAACTTGAAAATAGATTTTCAATGAGTTCACAACTAGTTTGTTAGAACTGTTAGAAAATATGTCTAGTTAAAATCTAAAAGATTCATTTTCCAAGTTTTACATATATCTAAGATAGCGACATTTTTAAAAATGTATCTGAATCATTTCGGATGACCGTACAACTTTTTATCACACTTTTAAGGAAGATAACAAATTTTGCAAAACTAGGTGGAATGTGTGACCTTGCGTGTGTAATGGTGGAAACCGAAAAACACACAATCTTTCCTTTGATTTATCGAATATTGAAGTTAGCGTTGGTTTTATCGATTAACCGCAATCACTGAAATTTGATTTTCTAAAATGATGCTTATCAATATAGGTTTGTGCAAGCGAATGAGTGATGCGTATTTAAACAATGTTTAATTTGCGCGATCAAAAGAGAATAGTTTGATAAAGTAAAAGAACATGATGTAATAACTCGATTTCAAGCTTTCAAAAACCGAATATAAGAAACTTACACCCCATGTGTTTAAATATATTTATTATCGTGTTTATATATTTGTTTCGTTTACATTGTATGAGTACGATAAAAAAAATTGAAAGTTACCATGAGATTTATGTCTAGATCCGCCGGTATGAATAGCTAACATAAAAATGAGTGTCCATGCGACCAAATTCGCGTTAGTTTGTGGCACGACGAAACAAAAGAATAATAGGAAAAAGTGTCGACTTTTATCTACTCTTCTCAATTTGTAATCGTAAATAGTTTTTCAACTTCACTATTATCTTAGAAATATTATATCAAAACTCAATAAAAGTTCCGTAATGCAAGTTTATATAGCATTAATATAATAAAAAAATATTGAACTTTAAATTGCATCTGTATAACAAGTACGTCAAGATTCATTTACATATTTTTTTGATTCATATATCGTGCGTGACACTAGTATTTATCCGTTGGTCTCAAGGTTAATCTAAGACTTTTAACAATTCCTAATCCTTCGTGTGTTATGTAACATGTGGTAGAAAGGCTTGGGTTAGTTAAAGAAGAAATTGACTTACTGTGATTAAGGACGGCGGACCAAACCTTAACACAACCGAAAACATGTCTTCTGGAATCTTAGTATCCACTTGTCATGCACTTTCATAATCCTGATTTTACATTTCAGCCCCCTTGAGTTCAAAACACTTTTCAATTTACACCCCTGAAACTCCTATACAAATACCAACACCATAAGCTCCATCAATTACACATTCACACAATCAAATTCTTTCATTAATCCTCATTATGACCCTCATTACCCTCTCTGTTCTGGTTTTGGTGCAGAAAGTTTCATAATTTTCAATAATTCTGAGCTCAATTTTCATCCCCTGTTTTCAATCTTCTTATTGTTTTCACAGCAATCGATATTATTTCATATCTTTGCTCCAGTTCTTCATATTTTATTTCAATTCAATGGTTTTTACTTTCAATAATATGTAAATTCATCACAATTACCCGTTAAAATAATCTAATATAAGTTCAACTTTCATCCCCTGTTTTCAACCTTCTTAATTTTTAAAACAATTTACACTATTTTATCTTTATTGTTGAATCCTGCATACTTTATTTCGAATTACTGTTTTTTACATTCAGTTTTATATGATTTCATCATAATTACCGGTTAAAATCTTCTAATTTAAGTTCATTTTCCATCCTCTGTTTTCAATTTTCTTAATTTTACACAATTATCGATTTATCTCTTCTACTTCTTCATAGTATTTTTCAATTTACTGTTTATTACCTTCATTTTTATATAATTTCAGCATAATCACTCGTTGGAATAATATAATCTTCTAATTTTAAACTCTGTTCTGGTGGTTTATCAATGGCGGCCCCTTTTTCACAGCCACCAACGAAGAAACCCACCACGGCTCTTCAACCGAGAAGGGGAAAAGTGAAAGCTCAGATTTTTAAAGGGATAGCAGAAACAGTTGTTTCTGCGGCCTCGAGAACTGGTGATTTCTTCGGTCTCGTGAAGAAAAATGACGATTCTGCCCCTGCAACACCATCGAAAGCCGCCATGACTGTGGTTGCTGACGGCGGAGATGGAAAGGCTGTTATGAATCTGCTTTGAAATATCGTGTTATGTTACGTTACGTTACGTTATAGCATATAATACTTGAGAAAAATCCATAGTTTTAAAAGGGGGTTTTCTCATTATGTAAGTAATATAAATATTTGTGCTTAATCTCTTTAATATTTGATGAAGAGATTGATCTTATTAATGGTTTCAATGTGGTTGTAATTTCTTCAGTGTTTGGTGTATAAATCAGTGTTTAATATATAATCTTTTGTGTTTGATGTTTAATAAATTTTAAGTGGAATAATTAATTTATATGATTTTTCTTACATCTATGAATGTTATTTTTTTTTTCTTTGTAAAGCGGTTTGCAGTCAAAATGATTCTGTGTGAAGTTAGAAAATCACATACCAACCTGAGAAAATATTTTAAGCACCTAATAAAACTAACATACAAACGGTGGCGAACCTACTAAGGAACTCTCGGGTGCACGGGCACCTAACGGTTTTTGAAAATTTCGTAGAGACAATATAGAAAAATTTTTAGTGAGTCTATAAGAGTTTTAGGGGTGAACCCATGTTAACAAGTTAAGAGTTGGTTTAGTGGTAAATCATTATTCCTTAAACTTCCTCTGTCTATCCGTTCTGAAAGAACCTGGGTTCAAATCTCCCCTGTTATGTTTTTCTTCCACGTTTTTTTTTCTTTCTCACTTTTACTAGGGTTTTATCCTTAAAAAATACCTCTTTACAGCTTTACTCATTCATCGACCTCTTTTCTTCAAGCCTTCCCCAAAATCTTACCATCATCCTCTGTCACCATAAATCCGGCGACCACCGTGTATCATCTGTTCATCTCCGGTAATCCTTCAAAAGTCCTAATTCTATCTCAATCCTTCAACAAATCCTAAAAGGTAAACCTAAAAGGCTTAAACCTTTTGTTTATTTTGTATTTTTTATACTTGAATAGTTGATTCTTAGATTAGAACATGTGTTCTATGAATACCATTCTAGAATTTTTTGATTTAGATTTATTAAAATTTGATGATTAGGGCTAATGGATGGACCGCATACAAGAAAGTTATCAACATTCTAGAATTTGTGTGTTTTCTTGTTATATTTTGTAATGATATCATATTGTATTGTGTTTATAACCTGATCTGACCCGACAGGACCAAAAGTTTTAATAGTCAATTTTGAGAAATTTGAAAACCGAAAAAAGGTGAGCCCATTAACTAAAATTCCTGGGTCCGCCACTGCATACAAAACATATTACATGCTATTCAGTGGCACAATATGTCTGTTTTAAGAGTGTCGATCATGTTAGATTAATATACCGAATCAAGTACACAACGCGTCTTATATATGTTTCTTTGTGAAATACATCAACCACGTATCACTGAAACGTATTTTAACCCAAATATGACACATGTAACATGTTTATCTATAGTTGTTATAAATGTTGTAAACGGCATAATGATTATCTTATAAGTTCGTTGTAAACTAGTTATGGATGGGCTGTCGTACACTCGTACTCTACATGGAATTGCAACAAGTGGTTTAAACATCTCATAAATTGACATTATAAAAAAATATTTTTTAACATGTTGGCATTTTTAATAAAATGTAATACATGTCAATCCGAACAGAACGTGTTATAGAGCTTTACATGAAAATGATATGTTCGACAAACAAATTAAGACTAATAGTTTTTTTAACATGTTAAAAATGTACTTGAAAATGTTCTGTTTAACTAACAAATTAAGAATAAGGGTATCAGGGGCACCTCCTCCATGAAGGATTAGGTCGCTTGCTACCAATCTTCAAAACACCACTATCTCTCCATAGCCAGTCTTTGTAGCAAATTAGTTTCGTTACACCCATTGTTTTGTGTTGAATGTGACTACGCGAATGGTCTTTATGGATTTGGATGCCCCTACTAATATGATATATATAGATTTGATTAAATAGGTTGGTTCTATTCTTTATAACCTTCAACCTTAACAAGTAACAACTTTGATTATTTTTAATGAATTACCAAGACTTCGTTATTATCAAATTTCAGATAACAACAAACTTTTAGAGATTGATATAGCGTTCAGGTTGTTTGGGGTTGGTGATGCAGGGCCCAGGGGAACATTTCAAAAAGAACTCTTTTATATATAATATATATCTTATTTACCTACTTTTATAAAAATATATTACGTTTCAAACCAACAAAACAAAAAAATGTTATTATATTAACAAATACATCATCGATGTACGATTCACGTACATAAATAATAATAATAATAATAATAATAATAATAAAACTAACTCGATAGTACCTAAAGTCACTTACTAAAAGACGAAGGGAACGTGTTTAATACATATCATTATCATTATATGCTACTTTGTACGGCTATAAATACTAGTTTATTCATAAATATATTTAAGTATAACATTACTACACTCAGAAGCTAATCATTAGAGATAGAGGTAAAAACAAAAAAATTATTAAATTAAGCAAATCTAGGCGTAACTGATGACATATTGGTAACAAGTTGTAGGGAGTTGGAGTGTAGAGGTGTCATACCACTTACCTCGCATAGCAAGTATACTTATGTAATAAGTTTCTTTTATCCGTCGTCCTAACTATGAAATATGAATTGGCATGTCTATAAAAGGGTCAAAATGATTTAGTTTCTAAATGGAAACCCGTCTCCGTTGAAATTGGTGGAAGACCTGAAAGCCCTTGGATTTCTTTTAATATGCAATCGGTCTAACTTCATAACATAAACCTAGGAGGTGATTTGGAGATCCTTCAAATAGGCTACTTTGGAAGTTTTGTTGTCTTTTATTTGGTTGTGTAATTTGAGTATTTGGTGTTTTGTTGTATTGATTATGGTTTTGGGAGATTGTTTATTTTGTTTTTCAGATCTAGTTTCTAGCTAGTTGTTATCTTGTTTTAATAAAGTTTTTCTTTTGTTGGTTGTTCGAATAAACAATTGATTTGGGTGTCATGCTTCCATAGGTATCAAACTCATGTAAGATTTTCTTTTTCTTTTTAATTATATAAATGATGTTGATTTACCGTATAGGAATAATTTAGTTTAGACAAGCATGACTAAAAGTTTGGTAACCAAAGGATGGCAAGTTCAAGACCAAAAAATGTATAAGACGGCGATGACTTGAGTCAAAGCGGATAATAAATTTTGTTGACATGGCTCCGCCGCTACTTATACATATAAAGTTCTAATTTTAAAGGGTCTAGTTTTACCAGTCGTATAGGGTATCCGATATTTATAGGGTCGACCCTAAGCAACAAGTAATCACATATAGTCTATTATCCTTGAAAGCAAGTAGACACTAAAGCAAGAGGGAGAGACCTTTCTCCTTCGTTACTTGTCAAGTTTTCAAATCATTCGTGTCGCAAAAGGCATTCCTACACGTTACTTTGACACTATGTTAGTTGAAGTGATCATTGGTTAGTTTGAATGCTCAAGGTATCATGTTAAATATATAAAACGTAAGTATAATATTTTGAAAGAAAAGTTAAGAGGTAGGTTCCCGCAAAGCCCAGTTGGACCCACAAGACTCACCTTGAAGAGGTACGTCTACGCAAAGACCAATTGGATCCGTAGGACCCACCATGCTCAGAGAGATGAAGACCTTACACGCAGTAAGCCAGCTGTTTCCGCAGGAAAGCCTCCCTTGGTACAGTACCCTGCCTGTCCCCGCAGCTGTGGGTACAAGCCAAGAAGGAAGGCTACCCGCACTAACAGTAAGGCCACACGTATAAGGCACTAACTCTTATACTTCAGTAATGTCACCTGAAGAAGGAATGAGCAGGGCGGGAATATTCTCGCCCAAAAGAGCCAGTCCGTACGCTTCTAGAAGATTTTTTGTACTATACCTACCAAGGTATGGACAAATAGACAAGATCTGACAGAAGCAACTCATGAACCAATCACAGGGTGACAGCTCACTGACAATAGTACGAGGAGGAGCACGCTCCAGTACAAAATGTCACTATCAGCCGCTGCCTACCCACCAACTCCCATCATGGCACGAACGTAGCCCATAGTTGGTGGAAAAGGAATATTATATACAGCTGGTCGTACCTACTTGGAAACCTACCTTCGGCTATAAATACTCCAACACCCTGGAACGGTATCATCATCTTCTCTCTAGCTATTTCTCTCTATATACACTTATATTTAGAGCAACCTAGACTGATTCTCACGCCGGAGGGTGGTCACAAGGAGGAACCCCCCCCCCCTTCTCAGTGACGAACTTACGGTGTCTGTTTTGCAAGTTGAGAAGAATAGCCATCTTTGCCAGACCTAACCCTCGTGGGAAACATCTACTTAACCCTAAGATAATCCTTAATCTGTAGGGGTCACTTAGTGTTTCTTCATTGGCGCCATCCGTGCATTAAGCCAGAACTTACTCTTTTTTCTCTCAGTTTTTTCAAACTTCTGGAAAGATGGTTAAGGTTACTCTGATGCCAAAGCCACCGTGTAACCAAGAAACTCCGGTAACCACAACCCCAGCTACTGGGGGGAACACCGGTGAATACACGATTGTTCACTACCCCGGTTACCCAAGCCGGGGCAAGTGCAGTAAACAATCCTCTCTTGGGATTCATTGATACCCAGTTGGGGAAACAACAGACGAGACTTCCCCGACAAACATCATAACAAGTTAAAGCTTGGGCGGAAGCACGTCAGAAAGAATTCCAAGCCGAGTTGGACGAACGTTTACGTTCACTCCAACAGGCCAATGACAAATTCGGAAGCACTCGACAACAGCTCAACATGAGCAATGATTGCGAGTATGTGGATGATGAAGATTGGGAAGAATCTGACAGTGACGCAAACCCACGTTATAAGGCGAAAGGGAAGCGTAAAGAAGCAGACTTCCACCCGAGAAGAAATTTCGAAGAAACTTTCAAACCAAAGAACACGAGGGGAAACCCACGTGACTTCTCCAAAACTTTCAGACCAACTGTTGCGTATACGGGAACGTCCAATTTTGCAAGGGACATTGCGGAAGCAATCGCTCCAAAGAGTGCCAAACAGATGTCCAACATAGGCACTTACGATGGCATATCTGACCCGGACGATCACATGAACAGATTTATAGCGGGGGCAACCGTCAGTAATTGGACGGAACCCACATGGTGTTACATGTTCCAAATAAAGCTCGTCGGGGCAGCCAGAGCGTGGTTTGATCGTCTACCGGTCCACTACATCTACGATTGGGCAGACTTCCAACACAAATTCAGCCAGCACTTCAGTCAACAAAGAAAATATACTGAAGAAAAAATGGACGATCCTCAACTGCATCCGAGAAGAAGACGAATCTTTGCTAGACTTCATCACTCGCTTCAACTCAAAGAAGCTAAGTCTGGGCACTATTAGCGAAGATCTTGTTCGCGCCACTTTCATCCAGGGCGCTGAGTACCCAGAGCTCATCCGCACGTTGACAGGTAAAGACGGCATGCCACCCACGTGGGATGCCATCATGACGGCAACTAAACGCTTTACCGAAACGGAGAAGCAACTGGGTAGAAATCTTCCCCAGAGCACAAACCTCTACACCCAGAGAACAAGAGAAAATAACGTTCGTACCGCCCGACAAAACCAAAAGAGGAAGCTTGGTATTTGGCAGTCAAGGGTAAACTTTGACACCTCATCCAGCTCTCGCCCTCTCTTAGGCGGAAGGGACAACATGCAGTCGTCGAACCGGAATCCCAGATGGACGCCACTCACCAAAAGCGTCACCGAGATATTTGCCACCGAGAAGCTCCCATGGCCAAAGGCTCCAATAATCCGACAGCGTCAAAACGCTGATCAGAGCAAATCCTGTGACTTCCACGGGACAAAAGGCCACACCACGGAGGAATGCACATCCTTGAAGGATGTCGTCGAAACATTCGTCAAAGATGGGAAACTCACACACCTCGTGGCGTCAATCAAGAACGGAGGGAGGAAAGACAATCGGTACAAGAGCAATGGACGGAAGCCTGTCGACATCAGCATTCACATGGTTCACGGCAACATCAGAGAAAGAAAACGACGAACAACAGAGCCAAGTGCGTGGAAGGAAGCTGAAGTGCGCTTCCCGCGTGTGCCAGGGGGGCCCAACAAAGAAGGCCCCATAGTCATCAAAAGCCAGCTGGGGCACTACATCACCTCCCGCACCCTTACTGATAATGGCGCTTCATCAACGGTCATGTATAAGCAGTTCTTCGACAAGCTAGACGACGAAGACAAAGAACGCCTAGAAACAGTTTACGCCTCGATGGAAGGGTTCGACAGCAGCACAAACACCCCATTGGGAATCCTATCTTTCCCCGTCACTCTCACGGACGTGAAGTACTCCCGCACAGAAGACGTGGACTTCGTTGTAATGAGGAAGCCACACAACACATACGACATTCTCTTCGGGAGAGATGGGATGGCAAGATTTAATGCCGTGGTGTCTTCGGTCCATGGTATGATGGGATGGCCAACAGCTGAGGGCGTCGCTATGATCACGGGCATTCCCCAGGTATGCATCGCATCTGTCTCATTTAAACCCAAACCAAAAATGGCTAAACCAACCACCTCTGAGCCAGAAGAATGGGCCTTCAATGGCAAATACTCTGACCAGGCCGTTACCATTGGCCCAACGATCACCAATCCCACACGCACCTTACTCAAACGCTTGTTGCAAAAAAATGCCGACATCTTCGCGTGGACACCAGCTGACATGACTGGTGTGCCTCGAAGTAAGGCTGAGCATAAGCTCAAGTGTGACCCGGCGTTTGCGCCGGTTATACAAAAGGGTCGCGTAATGGGTGCTGAGCAGGCTAACGCGTGTAGAACCCAAGTCAAGGAACTCCTTGACGCAGGCATGGTACGCGTTAGTAAATATCAAACATGGGTTGCAAATCCCGTCATGGTACCAAAATCCAACAAACAATGGCGCATGTGAATAGATTTTAAAGACCTAAACAAAGCATGCCCCAAGGACTGTTACCCGTTACCCGAAATTGACCTTAAGGTAGATTCATTAGCACCGTTTCGCCTTAAATGCTTCCTTGATGCGTATAAAGGGTACCATCAAATCCACATGGCTGTTGACGATCAGGATAAAACCGCATTTCGGACGTCCGATGGCACATTTTGTTACCAAATGATGCCATTCGAACTAAAGAATGCCGGATCCACATACAACGCCTGATGGACAAAGAGTTTCATGCCCAAATCGGGAGGAACTTGGAGGTTTACATGGATGACGTGGTCATCAAAAGCCTCGAGCCAGAGGCGATGTTGAAAGAAATTGAAGAAACTTTCAACACGCTCAGAAAGATAAACATGAAGCTCAACCCGAGCAAGTGTTCCTTTGGGATGGAAGATGGGAAGTTCTTAGAAGTCATCGTTACCAAAGATGGCTTCAGAGCGAACCCCGAAAAGCTTGAAGCCATTATGAAAATGGAATCACCTACTACCATCAAACAGGCTCAGACACTGAATGGACGACTAGTCGCACTTAACCGCTTTTTGGCAAACCATGCGGAAAGGTCGTTCCCATTCGTGTCAACATTGAGAAATTGTTTGAAGAAAACGCACTTCTGCTGGACACCAGAAGCGAAAGCAGCCTTTCAAGAGATTCGGTCATGCTTGATCGAACTCCCAACACTCACAGCACCAGAAGTGGGGGAGGAATTAATTCTCTACCTCTCCACCACAGACAGAGCAACTGGAGCAGTCTTACTAGTAGAACGAAAAGGCATCCAGATACCCATCTACTATGTAAGCCGCGTCTTAACAGACGTGGAAACCCGGTACTCCACTCTGGAAAAATTAGTCTTAGCGCTTGTATAGGCTTCACGCAGGCTAAGACGATATTTCCAAGGCCACCCAATCACCATTCTCACCAACTTCAAACTTGCAAACGTTCTAGGCAAACCCGAGTTGTCAGGGCGCCTAGCCAAATGGGCAATTGAGTTGGGAGAATACGCGATAAAGTACAAGCCAAGACCAGCCATAAAAGGCCAGGTCTTGGCCGACTTTATTGCAGAAGTTCCCGCTTCGCGGGAAAAAGAGTGCCAGGAAGAGGCTCAACCCTCTCCAGCACAAGACATTAACGATGTCTGGCGACTCTATACTGATGGAGTAGCCAACAACGAAGTTCAAGCGCAGGGTTGAAACTAACTAACCCAGCAGGCCAAGAATACACTTACGCTATTCGCTGGATTTCCCAAGTACGAATAACGAAGCGGAGTACGAAGCATTCTTGGCCGGATTAAGAATTGCGCGTAAGATGGGGGTAAAAAACTTGGAAGCCCACGTGGATTCCATGCTAGTAGCCAACCAGATAAAGGGGACGTACACGGCCGTGAACGACACAATGGCCCTATACCTCGCATAAGCAAAAACCCTTATGCGCGATTTCAACGATTGCAAAGTCGTGCACATCAAGCGAAGCGAAAACAAATCTGCGGATGCGCTAAGCAAGCTTGCATCGTTAGCCTTCACCCACTTGGGAAAGGACATCCGCGTTGAACTTCTTGGAGCACCATCAGTCCCGCACAAGGAAATTTGTGTTATCCAAACCGGCACGGAAACATGGATGACGCCAATCATAAATTACCTTGCGACGGGTGTACTACCAGAGTCAAAGACACAGGCAAGAAAGATATGCTGTAAATCACTGAACTATCAACTTGTTGATAACATACTTTACAGGCGTAATTTTCTTGGCCCACTCCTCAGATGCGTTGACGACCAAGATGCCGACTACCTCATAAGGGAAGTACACGAAGGCATCTGTGGAGTATACGCAGGTCCACGCGCAGTTGTAGCTAAGCTAAACAACGCGAGATACTTTTTGCCGGGGATGCACACGGATGCGCTGGCCTACATCAGAAAATGTATGTCCTGCCAGCTCTACGCACCCAACACGCATCGCCCGAAGAACGAACTTGTTCCAGTCACTTCTTCATGGCCATTCCAGAAGTGGGCCATCGATGTTACAGGCCCATTTCCCACAGCAGCAGGGAACGTTCATTTCCTAGTGGTAGCCATCGACTACTTCACCAAGTGGATAGAAGTAAAACCCCTAGCCCAAACAACCGCAAAACATATCAAAAAATTTATTTGGGAATTTATTATTTGTTGTTTTGGACTTCCACAGAATTTGGTGAGCGATAACGGCATCAACTTTGCTGACCAGAAGCTACAAAAGTGGCTGAAAGAGCTTCAAATCACCCACACATTTACCTCAGTGGCACACCAGCAGGGTAATGGTGAGGTGAAAAGAGCAAATAAGAGCATCGTTGACGGCATAAAGAAAAGACTCTTGGAGCATAGATCCGGCTGGGTGGACGAAGTTCCACATGTCCTTTGGGCAAACAGAACGCTGAAAAAAGCAAGCACGTGCGAAACCCCATTCAGCCTCACCTATGGCACTGAAGCCATGGTTCCAATCGAGATTGGTCTACCCTCACCAAGAGTCATAACTCAACCAGAAGACAATGACGCGGAAAGACGGTTAGACCTTATGCTGACCGAAGAGCGCAGAGACTTAGCCGCAGCGCGTGAAGAGAACTACAAGCGACAAATGCAAAAGCACTACAACACGCGGGTGAAACTCTGCAACTTCAATGTCGGAGACTACATGCTGCGTAACAACGATGCTTCGAACCAGGAGCGCCCAGGAAAGCTGGCCCCGGTCTGGGAAGGGCTATACATTATTAAAGAAGTTCTGGGAAAGGGCGCATGCCGGCTCGAAAGGCTCGATGGCACCCCCATCCCAAGAACATGGAATGGAGCTTAATTACGCAGATGCTACATGTAGATCAATTCCAAACTTGTAAAGAACAGGCCTAGAGCCACTTCTAATGGAAATGATTCTCTTTATCACATTGATGCTGATAGCCTTACCTTTATACTTATGATCTGACCACACTGATATGCCGGTATTCACCGCATAAATAAGTGAGGGAGGAAGTAAGTTGTTGCGTGTGGAAAGCGGCACAACCCGCATAAACACAAATAAACAGTGAAAATTTCTAAGGAAAAGATGAGGAAAACCTCCACGCAGGTCAGATATAGATGAAGTTTGGTCATCCTACTAAGTGAAAGTGACGGTCCTACCCGCACAATCATGATTGAGGAAACAGAACATTAACCTATTATCTGACACGCGTCGAAAGGTTAACTTATTCAAAACACTTAGAAAATTGCTAAGTTAAACTAAAATATGCATGAGCAAATCATATAATGTTTATAAGGCAATGCATTAACAAAACATTTATATTCACGATAAAAGCTGTTCAAACATTACAAAATGGCTAGGTATCTACCCGCCTACAAAAAGTGCAAATCTATCCTAACGGCTTGGAGGAATCTCAAGATTCAGGCTTCGGGACCACTCCCTCCAAACCCACTTGAACCCGCACCATCAGTTGGCTGCGGCTGTTCAAGGAAAGCTTTGAGAACAGCTAGCCCGTCATCAGCAGCAGCAACTTCATTCACCTTTTCCACGACCGGATGAGAGAAAGCAGCATACTGGTTCACAGCTTGATCATAGACAGCCTCAGTATCAACATCGTGTAGAGGAAATCTGGAATGCGAGATGCCTTTCTCTGCAAATCCCTCCGGACTGTCATCGGTTGGTGATTAATTCATTGTTAAATACAAAGTTTTTAAACCCTTCCACGTACAACAATAATTTAAAAAGAAAAGTTGCCACTTAAAAGAAAAGAAGAAATTAAAATAGCTCCAGTTAATTTGCCTATTCCTACTACGTGTGCAAACGAGGGATAACATTGGTCAAAGGATGGCCCTACCAAGTGGCTGCTCGAACTAAACGGTCGGTGGTTGCAAGTTGCAACCTGAGTTTTGGTCCCAAACTCCCATGTCCATCAATATAGTTTTTATTTATAATTACAAAAAGGAAAAAAAAACAAAAAAGGAAAAAGAAGCAAAATCTTTAAGTTTATGAATACTCTGAAACATATAAGAATGCATATTTATTAATAATAATATAGGCAACGCGATTGATCTACCATAGACTCTTTGTTTAGATCATATTCTAATAAAAAAAATAGAATAAAAAGGGTCGCTTTTGACTAATTCATAACGGTGAAATTTGAAGTAGTATGAAAACTTTAAGTTGTTTGAGATTTATATTGATTCAAAGTAACAAAGATCCATGAATTACTTTAGCCAAAAATATGTTTCGATAACTCATGGTTTTTATTGAATAAATACTATCATTATTGTCTCGTTTGAACAAAACTACAAATAAAATTGAAAACCTTTTCTTAGTAAGTATATATATTTATCAAGCATATAAATGATTAAATTAATAATGTTACATTATAAAAGTTTAAGAGTTATTGAATTACAGTAATTCCACTTTCATCTGTTAGTCGAGATTAATCATAACTCAAAAAATATTTACAGACAGTTTTAACTTTTAACGTATTTTTTCTCCAAAATTCTCACACTAAATAAAAAGTAACCACGTTCATTTTTTAGGAAGTGGAAAACATGTATAGGATTGTTGGAGGAAAATACACTTAAAGTTGAGATTGTCTGTAAACATTTTCTGAGTTAGAATTAATCAGGGTCAATAAGTCAAAGTTTTAGATTATTAAAATTCAATAACTCTAAGTTTTAGATATGAAGACGAAGACGAAGGATCCAATACGAATGTCCTAAATCAAATAAAAAAATTGACACCCACAAAAACAATATCTTATATGTTTAGTATTGTATTATTAAGATCATTACGTTTTGGGGATTTGATGAAGCGGAATATTATAAAAAAGAGTTTTATACATCTCGTTACCTACTTAGACCATGTGTAGTGGTGGCTTTGCCACTGCGTTATGGGTGAAAACGCAGGGGGTACACCGCCCCCCCTGCGTTATGTTGATTTCAATTTTTCAAGCGTTTTATATACAACGCGGATATGGAGGCTTTATAACTCTGAAAACACCGCACCCCTCAAGTTATGGAGGCTTTATAACTCTGGAAACACCGCCCCCCTCCAAGTTATGACTACACTTGTTTTTTGTACAAAACCATAACTCTGACTGGACGCCACGTGACGCATAACCCCTGGATGTGAAGCTTTACGACTACACATGGTTTTATAGAAGGATATCCAAGTTTTTTTTATGAAATTTTAAAACATATTATTTTATTGAAAACAGATATTGTCATGTAGGATCCACGTACATAAATTACCAATAACACCTTTTGTTATTAAAAAACGAATGCACCATCATTTTTTTATTCTTAATACGCAATCACCTAAATAATAATAATAATAATAATAATAATAATAATAATAATAATAAAATAATAATAATATATTAAGTTGATTAGAACAGAAGTCACATACTAAAAGAAGTAAAGGTTTTTAACCAACACGTTAAATTAAAAAACCACTAAGAGGATAAAAAAAATTAACAAAAGCTATTTTTTACGAGTCACAAATACTATATTATTCATGAATATTATAAACCAATGATTTAATCACGCGTTACGTGGAAAAATCAGGGTACGAAAACGAATAGTACGTGTATGAAAATATTAGTTATTTTAATTATAATAGCATGAATACTCGTGTATGAAAACGAATATTAGGTTAATTTAAAAAAATCATTGTATACAACGGATATGTTATTAGGTGACACCGATCTAATTACCTGAAATATACATTGTCGTTGCGTTAATCATACGATACTTGTAAACATTTTCTTTTTATCTCATGTCAGAGAATGATCAATTAACTCACTAATTTTAGTTTTTATATTTCTAGTTTTTTGGATGATGAAGTATATGAAAATTATAACAGCAAGACACAGTTTTACACTTTTACCATCCAAGAAGTAACTGGAATTAAGCATAGTCACAACTCACAAAGCTTATATAACTTACTGTAAGTATCAAACAAGATCTATGTGAACTCATCTTAATGTTTTATAGTATATAAAAACCAAACTCCAAATTTAGACCATGACCAGGTGCTCACACTTGTAAAGAGTTAAAAGTGTGGACGTGTCATACCACTTATTCTTGCACCGCAAGGAACACTTCAATCAATGCTTATTTAAACTCACATAATCAATATTCATCTCTCATATTTTCGTTCTCATAATCTATTCATTTGCTCTATAAACACCACCAATTCACTCAATAATCCATCATCCCCGAATCCGATCTCAAAACATGACCCTTGTTACTCTTTCTGTCCTGTTTCTAGTCGAAAAAGTCCCATAATTTTGCTTTCAAGGTTTAATTTTTGATAATTTCCAATCCCCTGTTTTTGATCTTCAATTGCGTTTAATTTTCATATTTAATCGATCAAAACCAGCGTAATTTGCATAAATTATCTGTTTTTATTATCTTTATCAGTCTGATTTCATTAATTTGGGGGGTTTTAGTTTTAATTTTGGTTCTAATTGATTTATCCATGGCGACGGCTTTTACGGCACCGCCGGAGAAGAAACCGGCGCCGGCGTTTCCTGCGAGACGTGGGAAAATTAAAGCTCAGATTTTTGGTGGGATTGCTGAATCTGTAGCGTCTGCAGCCACGAGAGCTGGCAGTTCTTTGGGGATTATTAAGAAATATGACGGTTTTGCCCCTGCGGCGCCGCCGGTTTCCGCCAAGAGTGTTGGCGGATGATGATGGAGATGGAAGGGCTCTTTGGTCATTTTATGTTTCATAAAAAATTAGTATAATCTTTAAGGGGGTGATTTTGACCAAAAGAGTATCTATTTTACTACTTTTGTATGTGATTTCTGATTAATTGTTGTTGTACTTTTATGTTTTATGTGTTGTACTTTCTGATTTATGTTTTGTACGTGTGGTAATAAATGAACCATAGTTCATGTTTGTTTGGAAAGCTTTTGTGGTGTTGATGGAGTTTTGTTTTGTTTATATTTTTGACGGGTTGACATAGTTTTTATATTTATAAGAAGTCTAACGGCGTAACTTATAACATGCTATATCAACAATATATATATATATGAAAAATAAAATAATTCACATAGTTGGTGAAGTTAACCTTCATTCGAAAAGGGGTAGGCCTGGTAAAAACTAAAAACATTGTCAGATCTACGGATTTATGTGATTACATTTCTTGACACGATTCTATTTGGTTGTGTCGGACTAAGGAAATTTTTTTATAAGGTTGATACTCACTACTTAATTAATATCGGTATATTATTAATTTTTGTCGCCCCGTTCAGCTGTTAGGGTCAGGTTAAATTGACATATAAATTTTTTTCGTTCTGTTTAAGTTGTTCAAGTCAAATCGGGTCGGGTTATATAAGAAAAAGTTAATCAATCAAAATCATGTAACCAGAAAGAAGAGTACGTGACGTAATTAAAAATGTATCATTAAAATACAACACATCTAAAGTTGTTTACAAAATTTTCGATTGTTATATGTTTGTCTTTTAAGAGTTCTAATAATAATTTGATTCGATGATTGCTTAACAGTTTGAATACAAAGAAAGAAGACAAAAATTGCAATATTTGATCATCATCACGCTTTGTATGTTCTGACTTCAATCTTTAGATTTATCATCTTTTATATGATATTTTTTTTAACACTCGATTATTGATTTAGCAGTGTTGGAGAAGCAAGAAAAAAGACATAACATTCCAATTTTGTATCACCATTAAATTAGCTTTGTATGTTATGACTTCAATCTTCTTAAAATGGGGTTATCTTTAATAATGTGATTCAAAACAAACCCAATATCTTTATAAATTTAAAAGCCATTTTTACGCCATTGGAGTAATCATTTCAGTTAAAGAAAGATGACTTGATTGCTGCCATGGAGTAGCTAGAAATTGGCGATAACGCACCCCAACTCTTAATTCTGGAAACCCAAGCCGTGGCAGCGATCAGATCTTCAGCAACGACACAGTCATCATCATCAGGGAGTGTAGGATATGTTGAACATTACCAAGAAGTTAATCAGGTTCTTATTCCCGGTAATGCGGGAGATGAACCGGCTTACAATGGTCTCGGGGCCGAAGGAGAATGAGGGCTAGCCGATAATGGTACTGCGGTTTTCGGGCCCGTGGAGGTTGTTTCTGAAGTGAATGAAGTTGGTCACGGGGTAGCAGGTGATGTTGCCGGGCCTCTGGCGGCTGGTGCTGCAGCGAACCAAGTCTTTATTCTCAGTAACACGGCAGATGATCCGACTGTCATTGGTCGTGGGGCCGAAGGCGAGGAGGGGTAGCCGATAATTGTGTCGGGGTTGTCAGGCTCGTGGAGGTTTTGCTGAAGTGAACGAAGTTGGTCACGGGGTAGCAGGTGATGTTGTCGGGCCTCTAGCGGTTGGTGCTGCAGCGAACCAACTCTTTATTCCCGGTAATGCGGGAGATGAGTCAGATGATATTAGTCTCTGGGCCGAAGACAAAGGGGCAGATACCTTGTCCAAGGGGCGGAAACCTCTAGCAGGGTCCAAGTGGCAGAGCCTCATCGGAAATTTATACGCCGCATAAGTTCATATTCATCGTTTATGTACTTATACGCCGCATATCCTTCTTTTATCCGAAATTTCACTTATACCCCGTGTATGTTTCTGGCGTATAAGTTTCCGGCGTATAAGTCCTTCAATGTATAAGTCTACATATGCGCCGTATATGTGCAAACATATACTCCGCATATACATATACGCTCTAATTGCAGATCTAGTTATTTTTAATGGGTTTTTAAGGTTTTTCCGCGTTTTCGACGCCGTCAACTGCCGTTGGCTGCCGTGTTTGGCCGGAATTTGATCATTTTTAACACAGATAGACTCGGTTGATCTATATCCAAGCTAAGGTGACCCTTAAGCTCGTTTAGTCACCTGATTTATTCTATATCTAGATTCAAACGGCTCAAACGACTCCCCGGGGCTGCGGGTGTCGGTAACTATGGTGTTGGGTCAGCTGAGATAAATAATATTTTTACCTTCGGTTGACCTCGGTTCAGAAGATGGAGCATTGTAGAGAGCGTTTGGCTTAAGTGTGTGTTTTTTGAGTGTGTAGGCTAAGGTGAGAAATGGATGGAAATGAATGAGATAGGGTTTTTAGGGTATTTATACTCTACGCACATGGACCTTAGGCCTATTATCTTATTTAAGTCCATGATTTATTCTAAGTCCATCTATTTTTAACCCTACCATCTTTATTTAATTAACTTTATTTATTTATTTATTTATTTCATAAAGCTAATTTTTCTTCGACATTAGATAATAATACCTTATTATTATTATTAAAATTTCTGGATATTACAACCTTGGAGGTTGTTGCTTATGTGAACCAATTTGGTATCGGGGCTGAAGGGGAGTAGTAGGACATGCTGTTGGGCCCGTGGAGGTTGTTGCTGAAGTGAACGAAGTTGATCTCAGGGTAACAGGTGATGATGTCGGGCCTCTGGCCGGTTGGTGCTGCAGCAAACCAAGTCTTTTTACCCGGTAGTGTAGAAGATGAACCGGCTGACATTGGTCTTGGGGCTGAAGGAGGGGCATCTGGTAATGTTGTCGAGGTTAGAATTAGGCAAATAATCCTTCATTTTATAAGTCACAAGTAACAAGTAACAAATTAACATGCATATATTATAAAAAAATCATAAACTAGGGATAAACATTTACTACGAAGTACTGATACCGCATCGGATGAATGTTGGCCAAAGAAAATCGCTATCGTTACTGATATTCATTTTTATGATTTTTGGTGTTGGTTCGAGCTTTAGTATTTTTTGCAAATAAACGTATAGGTCATCTTTTTATGTTGTAAAAATAATATACATTTTTGATTTTTCCGCCTCGTCGCATGATCTAGTGTTCTATAAATACAAAAGACTACGCTCGACAATGTTGACCCACCATCCCAAAACTCGGTTGGTATGGGTGGTTTACAACACAAATGGGGTTGATACGGATAATGGTTCAATGGATCAAAGTGTGTTGATTGATATAGTCTTTTCTAATGAAACAAGTCAGAATGAGTTGGTATTATATATCAAAAAGTACATAATGTGCACGAGTTTCTAACCTAGGTAGTTATATATATGTCGCACAAGGCTATGTTTAGTGAAGGGGCTACAAAATAGGGCGTTTTGTGTCATTTAGCGCCCGGTCAGCAAATTGTGTTATTTGAGACTAAAACCATGCAAACATTTGAAATTAAGGTTAACTATGAAGGCATTAAAACCATGTTGGATGGTGACCGACATCCTTATAAAACTATCCGGTTAATGTTCACAGTAAATAATGGGTCTGTATTTAATGCTAGATACTTGTATTATTTAGGCCAAGTGGTGAATTGGAGAGTCTTGCTAACATTAAAGTTGATGCTCAAAGCTCTATGCAGATGGCAAGGTTCATATTGTGGTGTGACTATGTTCGTAATGATTTACCGAATGCTATAAAAGATGGAGTGAAGATAAGGAAATTGGGAAGAGACGAAAGTTGAAGAGAATTGTGTAATTATATATACATCAAAAATCAAAGTTTGCCTTCCTCACATAGAATACTGTTCATGAAACTAATAGATAGTGGCCACTAGAGGTGCACAAATCGGTTTTTTTGAAAAAACCGGTTCGGTTATTAACCGGACCGGTTTTTTTTATCCAGAAAAAAACCGGTTCGGTTAATAACCGGACCGGTTATTAACCGGTTTTTGTCAATGAAAACTCAAACCGGCCAAACCGGTTTGGACCGGTTTAGAAACCGGTTAGAACCGGTTATTAAACCGGTTTTTTTACAACCGGTTTTTAATAACCGGTCTAACCGGTTAACCGGTTTTTTTTTTTTTTTTTTTTTTTTTTTTTTTTTTTTTTTTTTGCTTTAGGGTTTAGGGTTTAGGGTTTCGTTGTTAGCATTCTTTGCTTGGAAGATTAAAAACACATAACTTTCATTTATAGCTTTTACATTAAAAATACAAACATTAAATCGTTATCGCATATTCGTAACTCAAAAATACAAACATTAAAGAATGCTTAGACACGATTACATTAACAAGTTGATGTTTGTTACTCATTTTCTTCGCTACCCGATCCCGAGCTATTCCTTAGGTAATCGTCGTACGCGGCTTCTTCATCGGTCATTGGTTGAGTGTGTCCTTGATTGACCTCGTCTTCATACAAGGCCGCCTCATACTCCATTTCCCCCTCGAGTGAGCGTTGATGTTGTGCCCTATCTAAAGAGTCCAAGTAATCCTTGTAGCAAATCGACATCTCTACAGCTGGTGGAGTGAGTCGAGTCCTCCTAATCGATATAACCCTGCCAGAAACAGAAAAAGCAGACTCCGAAGCTACCGTGGAAGCTTGGACCGTTAGTAAATCTTTGGCCATGGCGGCGAGGATCGGAAACTCATCCTCCTTACCTCTCCACCAAGCCAGCAAATCAAGACTTCTAAATTCATCCGGAGTCATGTGTTTCACAAAGTTGGTACCACCATACCTTCCAAGTTCACTGCTTGGGGTGTTTACCCTTTGACGTTTACCGGCGTCTTCCCAAATCATGTAGTACATCCCCATTTCAAGGTCGGTTTGGGATTGGGATTGGGCAACAGCTCTTAACGAGTCATGAATTTGGGAAGACGACCCGTGTTTTGTAAGGTAAACATCATACATGTTTGCCAAGGTGGTGTTGAAAGCATTCTTTAAAGTTTGGTTATAATGGGGGTTTTGATCGTCGTTTAACTCTAGCTCATCACAAATTTTTTCTATTAAAGCTTCAACACCACCAACATTGATGCAAGGGTTTAACGCAGCCGCACAGGTCAAAACAGCGGGTAGTTGTTGAAAATATTTTCTAAATTTTTCTTTCATTTTTGCACCCATATCAAAATAAGGTGCACCCCTACAATGAATTTCAGTCAACTTTGTGCACATGACAGCAATTTTTGGTAAAGCAATGGGGCTTGTTGGATAGTAAACCCCGGATAAACTAGTTGTGCAAGATTTAAAAATTTGAAGAACCTCCGTAACGATCTCAATCAATAACCAGTTTCTAGGATCGTACGGTGCACATTTACCCCTATTTGACAAAATTTGATGAAACGCAATTAACGATTGTTTTTGTTGGATGGCTTTCTCAAACATTTCACAAGTCGAGTTCCATCTTGTTGGACAATCCCAATTAGGCCCCAACCATTGACAGTTAGCTTCTTCACAAAATTTTTTGTATCTTGAAAATGTTGAATTGTTGCTAAAAACATCTCGTAACATTCTTTTAAAATTGTTTCTTTGCGTTTCGATCACGTTTAACCCATCTTGCACGGCCAAGTTGATAATATGTGCAATGCATCGGCTATGAAAAAACGCTCCATCACAGATAGGTTTATACTTTAATTTTAAATGGCCAACCGCGGCCGTATTGTTGGACGCGTTATCAAACGATATTGAAAAGATTTTATCTTCAATCTTGTATTGTCGAATGACTTTATCCAAGAGTTTAAAAATATTTCTACCCGTGTGCGGGTAATCAAACAATTGAAACGCAACGGTTCGTTTCATCATTTGCCACGACCGGGGGTCAACCCAATGAGCCGTCACACAAATGTATGAGTCGGGCGAACCATTAGGTACCGACCACACATCCGTTGTTAAGTTCACACCAGTTTGTAAGTTTGAAAAGTATGAAATTAGTTCGGATTTAGCGTTTTTCCATGCTTTAAGACAATCTCTTCTAAGGGTCGAACGACTTACGTGTTGGTAGCGTGGTTGAACATACTTTTGCATCATCTCCGTGAATTGAGGGTTGTCGAAGTGGTTGAAAGGAAGTGATTGTTGAATCACAAAGTTGCCAAACTGTTGACGTACCGCTTCAAGGTCGTACGTAAACACCGTTCCTTGATTCGTCATCTCCGGCTGCGAACTACTTCCGGATTCGTCCTTCAAGACCTTGCAAGAGGGCTTTTCTACATGAGCTCTTAAACTGGAGTTTGCTTCTTTGTTATAAAACTTCAAACAATGTTTGCATCTAGCTTTTTGGGTTCCGTTAGACATTTCGCATAGGTCGAAATGTTGCCAAATATCTTGGTTTCGTTTCGTGGGGATGACCCGAACGACGGTTTCTCCCGTGTTCGAGGCACCCATGTTGACCGATGAAGCAGCACTTTGGGAGGCCATGATAATCGACTACGAATTAAGAGTGGTATACTCGAGTATGAAATAAACGACTACGAAAGAAGAGCGTTTGGAGTTGTATAATCGCGTATGAAATAAACGTTTAGAGCGTTTGGAGTTGTATAATCAAGTGTGATCTAACCAATACCCAACCTAAACTATATATAGATGTTTGTGGGGGTAAAATGGTAAAAAAACAAAAAAAAAACGGCTAAAAAACGGTCAAAAAAAAAAAAAAAACGGCTATAAAGCCGTTTGGTAACGTTCGAAAACCGGTTTAACCGGTTAACCGGTTATTAAAAAACCGGTTAACCGGTTTTTTTTATAACGGTAATAAACCGGTTATTTTAAAAACCGGTTAACCGGTTTTTTAATAACCGGTTATTAAAAAAAACCGGTTATAAAAAAAACCGGTTATAAAACCGGTTTTGGCTCCAAAACGTATAACCGATACGTAAACCGGTTACGTAAACCGGTCAAACCGGTTTTTAAAAAAACCGGTTTTTAAAAAACCGGTTTCCGGTTGAACCGGCCAAACCGGTTCCGTAACCGGTTTTTTTGAACACCTCTAGTGGCCACACACGTGTAACTCTTATCCAAACAACCAACAACTCTCACAATCATCCACTTTTCACTTGACGTCATACCCACATAAATCTAAATCAGTTTACGCCTCCAACAAAGCTTCGACAATCAACTAACATATATGTAAGTTCTTCACAACTCAAAATACATGACTTCTTCTTTTCAATAACTACATATAACTTCTGCAATTCATTTTTATCTTTTCAAGGGCATGCAAATATGTAGTACCCATTTCAAAAGTGAACATATAATGCTAATAATTTCATTCATGGATTTCCCCTAATTACTATAGCAAACCCTAGGCTCATAAATTATCACTTTCTGATTAGGACTTCTAAGTTACAGCAATCACACAATCTATCTTCTTTTTGGGGCTCTAACAACTGAAGATAGTGACATCTTTTTTCCAACTGCTTAGAAATAAAATAGTACTTCTGTCAAGTAAAAAAAAAAACAAATGACATATATATTTTGTGTTGAGGAAACATTTAAGTTCAAAGTTATTTTTAAATATGTCACATGGACTAATTTCTAATACGACAGTAATAATACTGCTGCTTGCTGCTAACCTCTGATATGTGACTGTCAAATGTCATAAACTTATTGATTACGCCTTTTTAACTATTGTTTCTTAATTGTGTTCAAATTACGTCTTACTGACAGATTTGTAATTAACAGCTTATGTTCTGTTTGCAGGATCTTGATTTGTTAGGCCAACTGCATCTTTGGTATGTATTTATATTAAAGTGAATGTTTACCTGTTTATTTTATTTATTTATCCTAACGATGTAATGTCACTGTCGTAATTTAGTGTTATATATTGGTTTTGTGTTTGCAATGTCGCAATCATTAATACGTTATGGACTTGGTTGTTTGACTGTTTTACATCAGTGTTGCGAGTTGCTGAAACAGGCCAAAAACTTATGTTAATTTACTTTAACTTCAGTTACTATAATACCATATGTTTACTTGCTATAATAGGTGCCAAACATCTGAAAAAAAAAATTTAATTGCAATACACATCAGTATACTTTAGTATCTTACGCGTTTTCTATATTCACGTGTTTGCTTCAGTGTTGCTGATAAATGTTATCACTTTAGGCGCTTACTCCTATTGGAGCCCATGTGTGTGACTGCGTTACTTTGTTTAGCACGTGTACTATGTGTTATGCTCACTTTCGCATTTATCATTGGCTTTGTCTTACTTTAATTCGTCACTTTGCTTCTCACGTTTCATAGATTGCATCATTTACCTCGATCTCATTTACATAGATGTCTTCTAATAGTAGTAGAAAACGTTCACGTAACTTCTCCGCTTCATTTGATGGATTCGCCTCTTTTGAACAACGACAACGTCGCGAATCAATGCTTCATGCTTCTACATCGCGGGTGTCCACATATATCGACCTTGGTGACTGCCTTTGTGTTTGTCAGTTTTGTGGAGCGTATTTCTGGTATGCGGAACGTTCATTGTCTACATCCCGTAATGGCAGTCCACGTTATACACAATGCTGCAAAGGCGGTGACATCAAGCTTCCTTTTTTTAGGTCATATAGCCCTGCTATTGTTCAACTGTATGACCAACCCCATTTCCTTTCGAATATTCGTGCGTATAACTCTATGTTTTTTATGACTTCGTTTGGTGCTAAAGTAGACAACTCCATTAACACGTCTTCCGGTCCTTACGTTTTTAAAATTGAAGGTCAGATCCATCATTGGCTGGGCAGCCTTTGTCCTCCTCCTAACGAGAAACCTCGATTTCTTCAAACGTACATATACGACACCGATAACGAGGTGTCTAATAGACTTCGTTTCTTTTATGGGGACAAAGACTCAACTATAAGTCCCGATGTTGTATCGTTGCTTATGACGGAACTAGAATCTAAGAATGAATTGGTTAAGCTATTTCGCACAGCTCGAGACATTTGCCAGTCCAATGAACTGCCCAGATTTTCAATTCGTTTATATGCAGGCCCTCCTGAAAGATGCTATGACAGCCCTGTGAGTGACTGCATTGGCGCCATTATTGCTGACGATGACCCTTCAACTGATCGCTATGACATTGTTATACGTCATAAGGATGGGCGTCCACAAAGAATAAGTAAACTACACCAATTATATATGCCACTTCAATATCCATTGCTGTTTATTTATGATGAATCTGGATGGTCTCCGAGACTTCGATTACATCGACAAGCCTCAAATTGTGAAAAAAACCTGACAATGAATATGTATTACAGCTACCTGTTACATGATCGTCAAAATCTTTACAGTCGTCTTCTTAGAGGCGGCCGCTTATTCCAGCAGTACTTGGTGGATGCCTATGTCTGTATAGAAGAAAGTCGTCTTGAATACACAAGGTAAAATCAAAAGACGTTTAGGACCGAGTTTTTACAAGGACTAAATGACGCCATTCGGCGCGGTGACACCAATGGACGTGACATTGGGAAGAGAATGATTTTGCCCTCATCTTTCACGGGAGGGCCTCGGTACATGTATAAACATTACCAAGATGCCCTTGCAATATGCCGCGTTCATGGAAATCCACAAGATTTCATTACTTTTACATGTAATGCCAAATGGCCTGAGATCGAAAGATATGTTTATCAATTTCCATCACTTAAAGCACAAGATCGTCCAGACATAATTGCAAGAGTCTTTCAGCTTAAAGTTATCTCATTAGTTAAATTTCTAAGGACTCACAAGCCATTTGGTGATGTAGCAGTTGAATTGTACACCATCGAGTTTCAAAAAAGAGGTTTGCCACATTGTCACCTACTTTTGTGGATAACATCACCATACAAGATTCGTAACGTTGAACAACTAGATGGTTTCAATTATGCTGAAATACCCAACCCTGTAACCGAACCAACACTTCACAAAGTTGTCACTGACTTTATGATACATGGTCCATGTGGTCTCCTTAACCCTAATGCACCATGCATGAAATCCGGTTGTTGTTCAAAAAATTCCCCAAGGAATATTGTGCAGCAACCATGTTTGACAAAAATGGTTACCCGCACTACAAAAGGCGCTCGGTTGGTCACATGTTTAATAAAAACAATGTTGATATTGACAATGGTTATGTCGTGCCATACAATCGTGTATTGTCTTTGCATTTTCACGCTCACATAAATGTCGAGTACTGTGGCTGGAATATGATGATTAAGTACCTGTTCAAGTACATATCAAAAGGAGCCGACCGCATACGGTACTCGATAAGCAAAACACCCAACACCAACGTGGATGAACCGTCTACCAGTTATGAAATTTCAAACTTTGTAGATAGTCGCTTCATTTGTCCACATGAAGCATCATGGAGGATACTAAATTTCCCAATCCATCACAGAAACCCGCCAGTACAGGCTTTGGCCGTACACCTGCAAGATATGCAGAATGTTACTTTTAGAGATGATGATAGCGTATAATCTGTGTTACAAAACCCCGTTTCAAAGAAAACTACTTTAACAGAATGGCCACGTAACAACCGTCACGACCCAAGTGGTAGGCACGTACGTTACGTGGACTATCTCTCGGAATATAGATGGGACACAAGTGACAAATTCTGGCTCAAAAGAACGTCAACGAAACAACCTGCAATAGGAAGGCTAATATACATTCACCCCAGTTTTGGCGAAACGTTCTTTTTACAACTACTTCTATCACACCAAAGAGGTTGCCAATCATTCAGGGATATACGTACTGTAAATAGTCAAGTAGCACCTACATTTAGAGACGCATGTCAGATGCTTAACCTACTAGACAACGACACAGAATGGTCGTCCGCGTTTGACGAAGCATCTGCTTGGGCCACTTCTTCAGAATTACGGTCGCTATTCGCCCACATGCTTCAGTATTGTGACATATCAAATCCACTGCAACTTTGGGAACAACATTGGCACAAAATGGCAGATGATGCACTTCACACACACCAACTTCTAAATTGTGATGACCAGAAACAGTACGTGCTACAAGAGCTTGAACTGCTACTGCGTACTGCTCCCATACCACTTACGTTGTCAAAATATGGAATACCTATACCTAATGCACATTCACTCCAATGTCTTAACAACAGACTTCTATTAGAGGAAAAAAACTATGACAGAGAAAGCCTATCACGAGAACACCAATCACTCAAAAACCACCTTAATAGCCAACAAAAAAAATATCCGACCACATAATGTCATCCGTAACCTCAAACACACAGGTTTTAGCTTTCATTTATGGTCACGGTGGCACAGGCAAGACTTACTTATGGAACACAATCATTTCCGGGCTTCGTTCACAAGGAAAAGTAGTCCTTGCAGTTGCTGCGTTAGGTATAGCATCACTACTTCTACCTGGTCGGAGGACCGCCCATTCAACATTCAAAATCCCGTTTGACCTCTATGATGAATCAACATGCTCAGTTACCAAAAACACACATCTCGCACAACTATTAACGGAGGTCTCTGTTATAATATGGGATGAAGCACCCATGAACGACCGTCGATGCTTTGAGTCGCTAGACAAATATATTAAACAATGAGCAATGCCCCTTTGGTGGAAAATCAGTTCTCTTAGGGGGTGATTTCAGACAGACATTACCAATCATACACAAAGCCTCAAAGACAACCATCATCTATTCTTCACTCCCACGATCATATCTATGGAACAAATTCGTTTTGTTTAAACTCACAGAAAACATGCGACTACAAAGACCTTCACTAACCTATCAAGAGAAAGAAGATATAGCCAACTTTTCAGCATGGCTTTTAGCAATAGGCGAGGGTACCATCGGTACACCAGACATTGACATTGAAGACGATAACGATAAAAAAATCATTGACATCCCAGAGAGGCACCTAATTCGTTATGATGAAAATGCACTCCACAATCTTATAAGTTTCATATATGACAAAGACACACTACAAAATCCATCGCCAGAGTCACTTTCACGAAAAGCAATTGTCTGTCCCACAAATGAGACAGTTCACGACATAAACACCCTAGTACATAACATGTGTCCAGGAAGAACCGTTTGTTATCTAAGTGCAGACTCAATAACCCCCAACGAAGGCACTCACGTTGACCCTTGCGCACTTTATCCGTTAGAGTACCTTAACATGCTAAACTTTAATGGCATGCCACCCCACCGACTCGAGCTAAAGAAAAACACACTTATCATTCTACTCAGAAACATAAACCCAAACGATGGCCTCTGCAATGGCACCCGACTTATAGTTACACAACTACTTCCGAGAATAATAGAGGCAAAAATAATGACCAGTAATCGTATTGGTCATCGTGTATACATATCACGAATAGCATTGATACACAAAGATAAAGAACTTCCGTTTTCTTTCAAAAGGAAGCAATTTCCAGTTAAACTGTGCTACGCAATGTCCATTAACAAAAGTCAAGGCCAGTCACTAGACAAAATTGGAGTATATCTTCCAAACCTGTTTTTAGCCATGGTCATTTGTACGTAGCATTATCAAGAGCTACATCCCCAGATGCACTAAAAATTCTCATTGTACCACAAGAAAACTATGCCCCATCTACAACAAAGAATATTGTTTACTCCGACTTTATCAAGAACGTAAATAATCCTTAGTTTAATAACGTACAGTAGTCACCCATACATGTACAACATAATAACATACATATGTTACCCATTAAATGAACTTAGCGTTATATGTTCGCCAACAGTTACTTATATATCTTCCAAAAAAACAGATAAAACTGATGGAACAACAAAAAATTACTGACATTAAGGTCGGCACTCCTCCTGGCCTTCTCGAAGTAAGAATAATAAATAAATGGATACCGCATGCAAGACCACAAGACCTATGCTACCTATTTGTGGATGTCCATGTACGTATAATATCCAATTCTACCTACATATTAGATGTGATTTATTTCAACTCACATTTTCTTTTATCATAACAGAGAGACGCCATTGAAGCCACTGCAGACGACACAAATGAACATACTTTGACACAGTCATCAAAGTTGGATCATGCTACCGTGTAACAGAAACGTTGACAGTAGGTGCAAAAAACTACCAGCCAGCTGTCTCACATGAGGCTTCACTTTCCATGGGAAGAAGCACTACCTTTACCCCCATACAAAACGACAACATCCCATCATACCACTTTGAATTCGCATCATACGACCAACTTGAGACGCGCACAAAAGACCGAAAACAGCTTACAGGTAACAACTTTTAATTATTCTTTTAACCCCCATATTTGTTACAACTACACGACCGACATATTCAGAAATTAAAATCACTTCTATAAATATTACAATCACATCTTCTAAATTAACACGGTTATTCAACGCACAGACTTTATTGGTCGCATCGAAAATGTCACACCCGTACACAACAGAGGTGGAAAACCAATGAGGAAGATAACCTTGCAAGATCACAGGTACAAAAACACCGCTAACACATAACAACAAAAAACATATACTGACCTACATTTGCAGGAGAAACATTATTGAGGTCACCTTCTGGACTAGACAGTTGTCTGAGGTCGACGGAGACATACCGGTTGGTGAAATAATGGCGGTAACTAGAACATCAGTCACCAAATTCATAGGTAGCATGCCCGCTTTTTTTATTCTAAAACTCACATAATATATATATATATATATATGTATGTATGTATTTCACACAACAATGTAATACAAATTTGTCTTCATGTTGTCTCATAAATAGCCCCAAACACATCCACATAGATTCTACAACTGGAAAGTAATGAGGCTACAACCGCAACCATTAACCCTCCAAATCCCAACATGGAAGCATACAAGAACAGGTACATTAAAAAACTTTATCAAACTCTGCATTATACATAAACCGTTACTAACAGCTACATCACCCAGCAACATAAATGTATGTAACAGGTACGTTGACATACCTGCTTACACATCACCAAGACAAGCAGGCCCATTAACTACAATTGATGATATGCTTAAAAATACCAAGGTTCGTTACCACACTAAACAACTATTACTCTAATAATCTTAACGCAATTACGAGGCAAAGAATTTGCTTTTCAAAATTTTGTATTCTCAAAAGGTCCTGGCAAAAATTATCCTTTAATTTAAATGAAATAAGATGTTCCACAAACTAATTAAGTTGTCAGAGGAACTAAATAGTTTGAGGTCATGGCTAAGGAACTTTGAGCATCTATTAAATTACTCCAAATGATAAGTCCTGAATGTATGAAATAATTAGTTTCTACTGTTCCAAAATTTGGTGTAATAATAGCTTGCAATGTTTATCTTTTATTAAAGGTTTTATTAGTTGTTTTTTAAATTATTATGAAGTAAATCTATTGAGGTGTTTTTTCCTATTTTTTTTCTTCGATCACATTTTCTATTACATATGATCTAAATAACTAACCAAATGACCTTTACCAGCAACTCCGTTTCACATGCGAGGCCTCAATAACAGATTTCGACACAACCCGGCCATGGTACTACACAAAATGCAACATCTGCAAAAAACATTCACACCTCCAGTTCCTAAAAGAACCAAGTTTCGAATGCAAAGATCATTTTAGAAAGCATGAATCAAACGTCATGTAAGTGACACCAACCCAAACATAATAACACGATCAAAACCACAAATGACCAGCTAACTATGACAGGTACTGTGTAAACGCCACCATAACAGACAACACTGCAAGTGTTAAGGCAGTTTTCTTCAACGAATCCATGACGAGCATCTTGAACATAAGCTGCAAAGAACTAACACTTAAACGCCGCAGGATGGACGCGTACAACACACCACCAGAAATGCTTGCCATTAAAGGTGTTCCAATCAAAATGAATGTCACGCTCAAACAAGACAAGACAGTCACTGTGAACAGCGCAACAACGGCTGCTACAATGTCTCCAAACACACCTGACCCCAAAACACCCAAAAACAAATATAATATGCACCAACCAGGTAAAGTCCGTTGAACTATAAAACTGTATACCATTTCAGCTTACTAACTTTAACTACATACAGGGGACGGGCAGGCACCAAAGAAAGCAAAGCATCTTTTTGACAGCCATCACGGCAGCTAATATTCCCAAATAATTTTGTAACCTAACACCTTAACATATGGCCTGCAACATCTATAAATAGCAGCCATTAGCCAGCTTATGTAATATGCCTACAGCTTAGGTTAATGCGCACCATAACAACGCTTTTAACTGCTGCCAGAAATATGTACTAAACAATGGCTGTAACTACTAAACTCAATATGAAGTAAATTATGTTTCCTTTTAAATTCGTCCACATAGAAATGATACTGACATCAATGACGCGCGGCAACACGCGAGCCATAACCGTTGTTTGTCTTGAAGAATATGAAGAGGAGAATATCATAGGAACATTAAGATGCAAACACAGTTGTCATGATGAATGCATCAAGAAGTGGCTATTAAGGAAATCGGGAGGCAGAGACTGTCCGTTGTGCAGGGTTCTGACTTTAAACTTTGATTTTGGTGCTGCCTCAATTATTAGGTAGCTAGCAAGGGAGAATTCTTATTATTTTGTTTGATTTACTTTTATCGTTTCCACGTGATATTTGATTTCGAAGATTGAATGTTAATGTGTTACTTAAGTCAGTTTTGATTCTTGATAGGATTGATTATATAGATGAGTGGAAATCATAAAGTATGAACATTTGGCTAATTGATAGAACCCAAAATAATCAAAATAAATAAACAATGGAATTGAAAGATTGTAATCTAATTCGAGAAGGATCATGTTTTCTAAAAAGTAAGAGCCTGATTTAATAAATCAAAACATTAATCAAATCAAAACAAACGAACATAACATATTAAACTACTACTAACAATTATGAACCATCACTCATTGCTTCGGTTTTTGTGAATTAACTGCAACCAAAACATATAAGCTAGTAGATTCTTAAGAGATTAAGTATGTATCAATCTATCTACATACGGACCACTTAGCCCAACTTTACAATGATGACATGTTTATAACTAAATCACAAACTTTTAGGCACGTGACTATATGATTCATGTTAGAGTTAACATGATTGTTAGTGTATCTATATTAGGGTGGATGTTTTTGACGTGAATATATATGTTTTTTTAGGATCATAATATGTTGAGAACCACAAGAAATGTGTTAATTTTTATACTATTTGCTATATAAATTGACTAGAATGTATGTTTTTTTTCAACGTGTTTAAGACCCATTTAAAAATATAGCATTTATAAACTTTAATCTAAATTCATATATACTACATGCACATGTCTAAATATAAGAAATCAAAGAAAGAATAATAAGATAAGTAATTCATTTTGCATTTTTTTCTTTTTCATTAAAATAACAACTGTATCTTACATGATTTCCGCGTTTCTCAATATACAATTGGTTTTAAAAGTAGTATTGTTCAGTATATAAAACTTGTTTTAGTTTATTAAATCAACATTTTAACCAGATAGGATTTCAAGTAAGGACTTTCTATGTTGGATCAACAAACCTTCAGATGTCATTGAATTGTAAAAACTGATTGTTTTTTTTTTGTTTTTTTGTTTTTTAACTTAATAAATAATATATTTTATATTTTAGCAATTGCTTTGAAACTTCTCGTAAATTGTCACGCCCTATTAATCCGCCCGATTTGGTCTTTTGTAAGTTGTGACTTGTGGTTTTGGTAAAACTTATGGAGTTAGACGTGCAGAGCGTTGGTGGGTCAATGGTGTGCTACAATTAAATAAATTTTGATGGAGATTGATAATCATAAGACCATCTCTTAACTTTATTTAAATTTATAAAAATTATTTCTTGAATATTGATTGTAAATCATAAATAAGCGTTACATATTGGTTTATTGACACGTGTCCGATCCAATCTATGTAACCAATTAAAATAGGATTAAAACGTCTCATGACCTATGAGCTTAAAGTAACAAGGAAGTTGTAAACCAGAATATAAATGATGAGAAAAAAAAAACAATTTAAACTGCAAACTAAAATCAAGTTGATCAAGTAATGATTGTACATAACTATATGGCCATGTATATGCATATTTGTACATTTATATACTTCAAAAAAGGAGAGAAAATACAATCGAAGAAAATGTCGGGCAAGAATAATAACCCAATTTTTAGTTCAATTAACCTTTCTAATATTAAACCGCTAAGTACACGGGTTATATGGTTTAATATTTATTATGTTTTCCAATTATTTACATGAAAAACTGATAAGTATATTATTAAAACATCCCCTAGCTTCTAAAAGAATATAGTTGGAGGTAATGTTGGGAGCAGATGGCCACATTGCGGTATTGAGTTTTTTTCTCAAACTAGTGTTGGTGGAAAAACTATTTACTACTTTGATGTTGATTAAAAAGTATTTACCGAACTAGTATTTTCTATTTATTTTGTATTAACCTTTTACTTTACATTAACATATTAGTCTTTTTAAATTTTCCTATTAAGTTTGTCAATAATCAATTTTCATATCATATGTTCTATATATTTTTATGCTATTAATTCAATATTGTATGTTTTATGTTATTTTTTTCGTCATCCTTATTTTACTAAGTCGATATGAAAAATTTGTTTTGTTTTAATTTTTCTAATTATTTTTTTTTCATAGAAATTTAATTTTTATAATATATATTTTATTTTACGAATGTGTTTTTTTAGTATACTTTTGGTACCGTAACGAGTATAATTAATATAGACTTGAGTTCACGTCGAACAGTCGCCGCAATGATTGGGTTTTACCAACTTATGGGGTTTACCGAATTTTTTTTGAATATGTTCATTTCACGAACTTATTTTTTGGGTTTTGTTCATCATAACGATCCTAATAGATACCAACCGAATTTACGTCAAATAGTTTCCACAACGCTTGGGTTTTACCAACTCTCGGGTTTTACCGATTTTTTGTTGTTTTGGTTTTAAATATGCTCATTTGAGAATTTAATTTTTTGGTTTAGTTCCAAATACCGTAACGAACCTACCAGATACCAATCGAAGTAATGTCAACGCTTGGATTTTAACAACGCCGAGTTTTACCCATTTTTTTATGTTTTAAATATGTTCATTTTATGAAAAATCGGTAAAACCCGGATGTTGGCAGAACCCGAGCACTATAGAGAGTATTCGACGTGAATTCAGTTAATATCCACTAGGTTCGTTAAGATACCATAACTAAACTCAAAAAACAAAACTTGTAAAATCACGATTTTGGATAAATGAGCATATTTATCCAAAAGAATTAAGTGATTAAAGAAACACAAAAAAATTGAAACCAAATTCATAAATGACGATTTAAAAAAAAAGATAAAAAAGAAGAAACCAACTAAAAGAAAAAAGAAAAGAAAAGATTCATAACTAAATAGTAAAAAAAAAGAGTCAATTTCAAAAAAATGATTTTGGATTGATCGGAAAAAATATTAAAGAAATATGATAATAAAATAGAATTTATGAACTTAATGAAAAAAAGTTATATAGTCTCTAATATGTTAATGTAAAAGTAAAAGGTTAATACAAAATAAATAGAAAGCATTAGTTTAGTAAATACTTTTTAATCAAAATCAAAAGACAGAATTAAAAATTTTTTCCTTTAAAAAAAGCCAAATTACGGTTCGTGTCATTTTCTTAGTTTCTTTGCAGGCGGTATCCTTTAAATATTTTTTTCCTACACGTTATGTCCTTTACGCTAACTGGGTTAGAAAAACTCTGTTAAATCCCATCACGTGAGAAGCATGTGAGGGTAGTTTTGTCTTTTCGTCTGTACTTGCAAATTGATAACACCTTCTCCTCCTTTCTCTCTTCTTTCTCTCTCTAAGCCACCACCATTTTTGTCTCTCTTTCTCTCTTCATTAATATCCGCTTCAACAATAAACACCCCCTTAGATTCCTGCATATTCCGGCGAGACCATTTCAGATCTGGTCATAATAATCATTAAAGTGATCAATTCCGACAACACCGTCACCTCGTTTCTTCTATGCAAGCGCCATGTGTGACCCAACAAACCCGTCGGCGCCGGTGATTAAGTACTTGTTAAGGAAAGTACTTGTTACCGGAATATTCCGGCGAGACCTTCATAACTTATGCATATCATCAAACAAGAACCACATGAATATGAAATGACTATTTTGCCCTAAATTTAACAAAACCCCATAGCCAAGAAAACCAGAAATTGTGAAAAATGACAGTTATAACCTCCAATCTGAGATTGAATCTGATAAGCTTATGCACATATTCAATCACATCTTTCCTCTTCTCTTCGGAATCCAAAGTCAGGTATATACAATTCAATACCTCCCGGGCCAAGTCTTCCGCCAACCCCCACATCTCCACCCGAATCGTATTCGGATCTGGGTTAGACAACGGCCCAGCAAACGACAACATAAATTGACGGCAACAACTGATCTTCCATTGTTGGTGAAATTGAGAAGTGGGTTTTGCAATTGAGGTGTTGAATTGAAGGAAAGTGGGTTCAATTTTGGGAATTGGTAAGATCGAAATTAGGGTTTTGGAGCGTACATGAGGGAAGAATAAGGTGGGGTTGAGATTATATAGGGAGAATATACGCGTGAACGGGTTTCCAGCTCGAAGACAGAGGGAATCGGAGATGGAGCGGTGGCCGGTGGCGGAGCTATGGTGGCGGTGGTGATGGTGTTTGAGGAGTGGTTATGGTGATGGTGTGGTAGAACATAGAGAGAGAAGTGAGATGAGGCAGCTGGCGGCGATTGGGCGGAGGGTGGTGGTCCAGTGGCGGAAGAGGAGGAAGTGGGCGGAGGAGTAGATGGTTAAGAAGATGGAGAAGAAGAGTGGGAGGTATGGTGATGAAATTGGGATGGTGGGATCCATTGGTGAAACCCTAGATTGTTAATTGATGAATCCAAAGTGTGTGTGTTAATAGATACAGAAACAGAAGCAGTGACGGAGATTTAACTGACTTTTTCTAATTAAGATCTGCAAAATGAAGAAGAAGAAGAAGAAGAAGAAGAAGAAGTTGCAGGGTAGGCAAAAAGACCAATATGCCCTCACATGCATTTCACGTGAGGGGATTTAACTGACTTTTTCTAACCCAGTTAGCGTAAAGGACAAAACTTGTAGAAAAAAAAAGTTTAAAGTACACCGCCTGCAAGGAAACTAAAAAAAGGACACGAACCATAATTTGGCTTTTTTTAAAGGACAAAATTTGTAATTCTGTCATATCAAAATAATAAATAGTTTTTCCATCAACACTAATTTGGAAAAAAAACTCTCCCGGTATTGCCTAATGCCTACTACCATGTTACGTGTGCAAATGATGGATAGCTTTGGTCAAAATGGCCCTACCAAGTGGCTGCTTTGTCGGGTAAAGGGTCGGTGGTTGCAAGTTGCAACGTGACTTTAATTGTAATGAGAATACAAAACCTTTTAGTTAACAAATACTATAAAACATATAAAATTGCATTTTCTTTAATAACTCAGGATTGACATGCCTGCCCGACTATGTGTTTTTACTCTTCAAAATAGACGTTGCACTTTGTTAGATCTGCATACACTCGATTTCTCATGAACTGATTTGAAAGTATAAAAAAAGTTCCTTTTGATTTTGAGGATTTGAAGTAGTTTGGAAACATAGATTTAAAGTAACATCAAAGCATGTTAGGATAACTTTATGTTATAAAAAGATACTTCCATTACTTTCTTGTTTGACCAAGACTATAAATAAAGGTCGAAACTATTTGTTTTCTTTTTAATAAAGAACTATGATTTAGGACTCCGCGCTTCGCGACGTGACCGATGAATCTAACAAAAAACATAAGTAAAAACGTTAAACCATAAACTCGATGCAAGTCAATGCGAAGTCAGTCTGTATCAAGTTGTGACATCAAAACTAAACAAAAGAAATAAACCCGTCAATGTCAAAATACAACAAATTTTCATATGTGCAACCAAAAAGACCGGCATGTTACTGTTGTGAACCAACACAATTCGGTTCGTATCAACGGTACCAACACAAATTCGTAAACAAAAATTAGAAATCCAAAAAAAATATTTTAGAGGCGAGCTAGATATCAAACGTTGAAACGCAGATATAAACCATGCGACGATGAGATATTTTTTAATCATGAAAAAAGTTTTGATCAATGTAAAGACGAACTATAAAAAAATATGAAAGCAAAGTTTAAAAAAATCGTTTAACCAAAAATAAAATATGTAAAGTCGACATTTGTCTAAGTTTAGTGTTTAAAAATATAGTTGGTTAAATATTTTAATTAGTTGACAAAAAAAATTATAATAAAGAAAATAAAAACAACTTTTTTTATTTATGGAATTATTATTAATGAATTAATGGTTATAATAATTAATAAAATATTAAAAAAATGAATAGTAAAATAAACAGTGACTTTTTGATAAGTATGTAATACCCTCTTTAATATATATATTAATAAGTTAGTTTGGATTTCCTCTAAAAATCTTATTATCTAATTTGTGGCTATGAAAATATCATAATAATTCAAGTTCCTTTGGTTGATTTTTCATCATGAATTTGAGTTATTAAATGTCCAATTATCTTAGGTAATCTTTCATCTTGAAGCAGTTATCACAAAATATATTATTAGAGTATAATTTAATAAATCTATCCGTACTTTTACCAACAACATGCCTCTCGTTTTTGATGATAATATCTAAATGTGTGATTAAAATTAAAAACCACAGGTACTCAATGAGTTAAAGAATTTGAGTATTAAACTCAACTCGTTAAAATGAACAAATAGATATTTAATCAAATTTGACATTTGAACAAATTACATATTGCTATGAACCATACTAGGCTACTAGCCCACCATGGCCGAACCTGTCGGGGTATGGTACTAAGAACCCTAATTTATTGTGTTTTGGGCTTATTTTATTATATGGGCTAATACATTTGTTTTTGGGCCGAGGGGATTTTGTGGAGGTAACCCTAACTGGGCTAGGCCCATTAGGGTATCATGATGGTGGCCATGAGGCTCCCTATATAAGGAGGTCTCCACCTCCTTATCAAAGGTGGGCAAAATTCTCAGTAAGGGCCACCACCATATTTTTGTGTATGTGAACAAGAGATATTCAAGATCATCTTAGCGGTCACCTCCACACCCCCGAAAAACCATTGCAGGTCACCAGCGGCCGGACGAGAAGACCCAGATGTGGTTCGTTCATCTCGAAATCCGTGGAAACATCGTCATGGATCAGGTCAGATTCATTGCGTGCTTCGACATTGGCGCCATCCGTGGGACGGCAATGAACCACATTTCGCTTCTCGTTTCGGTCCTCCGATCTGTCCATCAGCATCTCAGATATACGGATCTGCTCATCAGATTTCCGGATCTGCTCATCAGATCTACAGATCTGTTCACCAAGATCTCAGATATACGGATCAATATTCCAGATCTGTTCATCAATATTCCAGATCTGTTCATCAATATCTCAGATCTACGATTTCTTCTCTCAGATATGTTCTTCCGTAGATCTAAAAAATATTTCCAGACCTGGAAATACTATCAGATCTGTTGGAAGAAATACACAGGAAAAAATACTATCGGATCTGAACAATGATCTGGAAATACACAGGAAGAAATACCCGATATTTCGGGAAAAACCCTCATGTCTGTGCTGAATCAGATCTGGGGTCGGTCAAGCATCTTGCTCAAACATTTGCATGCTCACGCATCAAGCATGCACAAGCATCAAGCATCCTCACGCATCTAGCATGCTCAATCATCAAGCATCCTCACGCATCGATGCTCAAGCATCAAGCATGCTCAAACATCAAGCACGCTCAAACGTCTAAGTATGCTCACGCATCGATGCTCAAACATCAAGCGTGCTCACACAGCACATATGCTCATACATATCAGATGCTCACGCAACATGTATGCTCGCGCGTCACATCTGCGCGCGAGCATGATGGTACTCATCAGACGAGACTAGTCTAATCCAAATCAACGAATGAGTCAAACTTACAGGTTGGGAATCCTCATAATATCCCATATGGCTTCGCGCCATACTTAAAGGTTGGGAATCCTCATAATATCCCACATGGCTTCGCGCCACGCTTAAAGGTTGGGAATCCTCATAATATCCCACATGGCTTCGCGCCACGCGCCAAGGTTGGGAATCCTCATAATATCCCCATATGGCCACGCGCCAAGGAATCCTCATACCGTATGCTCACGCATCGCATATGCTCACGCATATTACACACGCTTATGCATCACACGCTCACACATGTCAGTCTACACGCACGCGCATGCAATATCTGCGCGTGGCGCATAACACAAAACCAAAGTCTACGCGCACGCGCATGCAACATCTGCACGTGGCGCGTGACATAAAGTAGCTCGTAAGCCGCCTCACGCGCAAGCTCCACTATTATTACAGCTCATAAGACGCCTCGCGCGCAAGCGGTTATTATTCTTACAGCCCGTAAGTCGCCTCACGCGCAGGCTTTATTATTCACAGCTCATAAGACGCCTCGCGCGCAAGCTGTTATTATTCTTAGCTCGTAAGTCGCCTCTCGCGCGCAGGCATTATTATTCTCACAGCTTGTAAGTCGCCTCACGCGCCAGCTCAATTATTATTCTTAGCTCGTAAGTCGCCTCTCGCGCGCAGGCATTATTATTATTATAACTTGTAAGTCGCCTCACGCGCCAGCTCAATTATTATTCTTAGCTCGTAAGTCGCCTCTCGCGCGCAGGCATTATTATTATTATAGCCTGTAAGTCGCCTAACGCGCCAGCTCAATTATTATTCTTAGCTCGTAAGTCGCCTCTCGCGCGCAGGCATTATTATTATTATAGCTCGTAAGCCGCCTCACGCGCCAGCTTCATTATTCTACAAGCTCGTAAGTCGCTTTGCGCGCCAGCTTCATTATTCTACAAGCTCGTAAGCCGCCTCACGCGCCAGCTTCATTATTCTACAAGCTCGTAAGCCGCCTCACGCGCCAGCTTCATTATTCTACAAGCTCGTAAGCCGCCTCACGCGCCAGCTTCATTATTCTACAAGCTCGTAAGCCGCCTCACGCGCCAGCTTCATTATTCTACAAGCTCGTAAGCCGCCTCACGCGCCAGCTTCATTATTCTACAAGCTCGTAAGCCGCCTCACGCGCCAGCTTCATTATTCTACAAGCTCGTAAGTCGCTTTGCGCGCCAGCTTCATTATTCTACAAGCTCGTAAGTCGCTTCGCGCGCCATCTTCTTTATTATTACAGCTCGTAAGTCGCCTCGCGCGCCAGCTTCTTTATTATTACAGCTCGTAAGTCGCCATGCGCGCAGGCTCTCATCATTCTACAGGCTCGTAAGTCGCCGCACGCGCCAGCTTTATTACTCTCAGCTCGTAAGTCGCCTCGCGCGCAGGTTTTTATTATTCTCAGCTCGTAAGTCGCTTCTTGCGCAAGCTTTTGTTATTACTATAGCTCATAAGTCGCCTCGCGCGCAAGCTTTATTATTAGGCCCCGCGCCACTATTATTATGATGCGTGCTATATCTTATTCATACTAGTGCACCATCATCATCATAAGGATCACAACATGTCACCATCATGGAGAGAACCTCCCAAAACTCAAAGACAAGGCCGAAGAAAAGGGAAGAAACCGCCTCACGATCGAGCACACCTTATAAAGTCCAGTGCTCCACCTAAACGCTTGCACGCCTAGGAGCAACACTGGACTTGGGGGGCTTGTCGGGGTATGGTACTAAGAACCCTAATTTATTGTGTTTTGGGCTTATTTTATTATATGGGCTAATACATTTGTTTTTGGGCCGAGGGGGTTTTGTGGAGGTAACCCTAACTGGGCTAGGCCCATTAGGGTATCATGACGGTGGCCATGAGGCTCCCTATATAAGGAGGTCTCCACCTCCTTATCAAAGGTGGGCAAAATTCTCAGTAAGGGCCACCACCATATTTTTGTGTCTGTAAACAAGAGATCTTCAAGATCATCTTAGCGGTCACCTCCACACCCCCGAAAAACCATTGCAGGTCACCAGCGGCCGGACGAGAAGACCCAGATGTGGTTCGTTCATCTCGAAATCCATGGAAACATCGTCATGGATCAGGTCAGATTCATTGCGTGCTTCGACAGAACCTAATAGCCCATTTAAGAAGTCTAACAAGAGGGCAGATTTGTTGAATTGTGAAGAAACGATCACACAATATAAAGCCAATATAGATTGAGAGAATGCATATGAAGATTGTTTAAAATGTTTAGTGTTCTTATTCCCATCCCTATCCTCTGAACTCCCATCCCTTCATTCTTTACATTTCTGTATTTAATTTCCTTTTGCAATTAAATACTAACGAATTGGAGATGTTGCCTATCACCTGAATTACCTTGGTTGATTATTCGGTATATTGAGAAGTAACCACTTCACGTATGACACATGGTCTTTGGCGTTGCCGAACCAATGAGTTGGATAAGTCTTGCATTTTTAAGGGGTTGTGGGTTCAAATCTAGCGATTATTAAAATATGTGCAAAGGAATACTAACTCCGTGACAATGCACAAGTTTTTTTGTTTGTTGTTTCGCCATTCCGTCGGATCAATTCTTGTTTCCTTTGGATCTGACGGGATTTTTAGGTTATTTTGGGGATTTTGTAAAATATGGGCTATTTCCAGAATATTTGGGTCAAACTAGATTATTTTAGGGATTTTCCTATTTTTTTTGTTTGATTGTCTTTAACATTACAAAGCGCTAGTGCACGTCGCAAAACGGTGGGTAGAAACCTAGTTTATAACTAACTAATCCATATATGTTTCCATTTTAAAATATATATATATTTGTGCCACACCTTTGATATATTTATTTACATTTTATTTGTAGTTTCTAGCCTTTACTGGTTTTTTAGTAACTTATAATCGTAGTATTTAGACTTTTTTTGTTGACAGAATTTAATCATTTATATATGCCTCGTGAGGAATTTTTATTTTGCTTGTAGTTAGTAAACGGGATTGAACACTTAATGGGCTTCAAAAAAACTTTACTACCAAAGTTTTAGGTAGAGGACGCGCAACGCAGACTTCCACTTTCACAAATTATGGCGTAGACTCGGCACTTGGACCAAATTCAGGCTAGAAATTTATATGCCTATTTAAAATTCTTATTTTAGTTGTAGTTAGTAAACGGGATTCGAAGTCATTTACTTAATGGGCTTCAAACAAAATTTATGAGACTTATATAGCTTGCTTTCTTAATGGGCTTCAAGAAAACATTACAACTAATATTTGGGCTTCAATGCCTTCAAACATTACAACTAAAAATTTTCTGTAGAGGCGTTGCGCAAACATGTCTACACTGTCGCAAATTACGGCACATGCTCGACCACCCAACCTTAGATTAGCACCCCCCCCCCCCCCCCAACTGCAATGTAATTCACCAACGTAGGCCATGAAATCCATTGACAAAGTCCAGGATGAAGTTTGGTGACCAGGATCGATAAACACAAAAACGAAAGTTAGATCATAAGCTCGATCTTTGTAATTCTCATTAGCTCGAAAAATTACAATGCATCAACTCTTAACGATATAACCCACAAGCTCGGGTATATATACTAGTTTAAACATGAAAACCTAATTAGACTAGAATACAAACTTCTTATCATACTCAAATACTAATTAGTAAAAACATATTTAAACAATAATTAATAAATAAATTTCTTGTTGTCCAAGTCATTTGCCCGACTTGTTCACCAAGTAATTTATTCCATGTAAACCAAGTCACGCGCTCAACTTGATAAACAAGACACGAACTCATCATAGGCTCGATGAGTCGACCCAACGGAAATTATGTCCTACACAGGAAAGCATATAATACAATAGCCTCTCCCTTCTTATAACCACCACTGCCTCTCTACATGGTTAAGTTATTTACAAGAGAATAAAAATGAGAAAGATGAGAAGAATTCTTGGCATAAAAAAACCCTAAAAATAACAAAGTTAATAAAAAAATCAACAAGTGCATCCATATCCAACATTTTTTACTATTAAGAGTGGATTAAACTATGTAGTTAGCCAAAAGCCCAAATTCGTCTTAGTTCACTCGTTCTCCCAAATTAAAAACCAATTATAGTCTACCTAGTGATCTAATTTACCATTAAAAAACATGAATAACAATCATAACGCAACAAGGAAGTATTCCAATTTACTTACATCAACATTAACCCTCAAAACTCAGATTGCATCCATAACTTGCTCAAAGAATAAAAAACCCCAACACACATAATGACATAATCACACATCAATAATGGAGATTTGTGTGTTTTTAGCATAATATAACCATAAGAGTCATTTCTAATTCATTTTAAAATATAGTCTTCCTAGCTATATCATGGTCTCATCAATCTATGAGTATGAAGAACCAAGTCAATGTTACCTCTTTTCCTTTTGCACCAAAATGAAATGATCTTCAAGTCGCTGACACATATTATTGACTTTAGTTTGAGGGTTTCTTCGCTAAATCACAACTCCGGCCTTGCTTCAGTATCCTTGAAATCGATCAACGCGCGTGCACACACACACCTCCCTCTTTTAAGAATGAACATATATAATATACCTGTGTTACTAGAACGCTTTCACGGTTTCACCACTTGGTATTTGTTTTAAACCCACTTAACAAGTTCAACCTCTACCTTTCTAATATCTATATTTCTACACGAAAGTTATAACCTTTCTAATATCTATATTCATTCGTCCCGGTAAAAGAGTCTTAGTTTGAAAAACACAAAGTTTAAGGTAGATTAAATTATTATTTTATTTACTTACCGAATGACAATAATGCTCTTGAAAATTAGGTTTATCAATATTTTTTTATTAATGTTAGTTGTGTGTTTAAGGGTAAACTTATAGATTGACTAATAAATTTTGAAAGTAAACTATTGTAATGAGATAAATAAAAAAGAAAATGTAGACACTTTTAATGAGATGGAAGAAGTAACATATAACAAAACACACATATACATACATATTTACGGATACTTTATTCATCTCTACTTCACACAACGTACTTATCCAAATATTAAACTAAAATTTGGGATGTTAGAATCAACTTCACAATATACAATATAAAGTTCATGTAATATATGTTTTTATTCTATATTGATATATTGTGGTTCTCTTTATTTCTGCTCGACCAGTAGTGTGGTGGGTTAACTGGTCTGATTCTCTAATTATTGGTTCCAACTTCCAATCATTCTATTTGAACAAAAAAAAAGATAATACTCCGTAATAATTACCAAAAATACTTGTCTCCACGGCTGCACCGATCCCATCCATAATTCACCTTGCTTTTATACCCCGTGTATATTTTTATATTAAAAAAGTACTTGCAAAATGAGGGTAACGATTGCACAATCAAACAACCCATTCCCTCTTTAAATACACCTTCATTCCACAACCTTTTACCATCAAATTAACCCTTTTAACTAGAGGGCAAGTTGGCCATGAAGACGGTGGCACCGGTGTCAGCAAACAGCGTTGGTGGGAGCAGGTGGTGTCAGACACCAGAGCAGGTGATGTTGTTAGAAGGAATGTATAGAGGAGGTCTGAAAACACCGACCGCGACACAAATACAACAAGTTACAGCAAGGCTTTCTGTTTACGGCCGAATTCAAGGAAAAAATGTGTTTTATTGGTTTCAAAATCATAAAGCAAGAGACCGACAAAAGATGCAAAGGAAACTATTGGCAATGCATCAACACCAATGCCTTTACCCTCCTTATAATAACTCATCTTATCATCATAATAATTATCCCTTTGCTGTTCAGGTAATTACCCTCTTGGTTTGTATAATTAGTTGACAATTAAAATAAATTATGTTTAATTGGTTGAAGCTTGTTCAAAATAGCTTAAAAGTTATATCTTTTGATCTCATGTTTGAAGTTTAATTTGTAGCCTTAACAAGAAGACACATACAAAACATGATAAACCTAGCTAGCTAGTTAGTTAGTTAGGGTTTTGGATGTATTTGAAATTTGGATACTTAGTTGTAGAACTCGAACAAAAATCCATTTAACAATAGTTTTAAATTTTTTTCATATGTATTATATGCAGTATTCACTTACGAAAATTTAAATTTTTTTACATGAATCGACTATAAAAATAAATGTAACGAATGCTTACACATACGTGTCAATAGTGCAATTTGCATAGGTGTAATGAAAGTTTACTAATTTGTTGCACTTATATGCGCCCGAAGTCGATCTTTGTATTTTCTTTTATTTACGTAAATATAACTTACATATATATAATATATATGAAAAAAATCTAAAAAGTTACTATTAAATGGAGTTCTTTCAAATCACCTCACAACATATTTTTACCTAAGACAAATTCGTTTTAGTTGTTGCATCGGCCAATTCAGACGGGGAGGATTACAAATTGTTTACTATGCATGGGAATATTTCGTATAACTAAATTCTTGATTCATTTACTTTGTGCATAGCTTTATACTATAATCTTGTTAATACAATTTAATTAAGTAGATTATTATAGTTAAGTTATATTTCTATCAAGGTCAACGTTGATATCTTTTTCAACTGTAAACTTACTCACCAACAAAATATACACCATTTTCCCATATATAATGGCACTAGCTTGAGCCTACACCACAGTGAGGGACATTATTTAACATCTTGATATCACTAGGTTATAAAATTTTTATTAAAGGGTTCAAAATTTATTCTAAAATCTGACCCTTTTTCATTAATTTTTTTTTATATATCTTGTTATTATAAAAAAAACCGTAATTCACTAATTCGGTATGGCATGCGTATAGGGTGGAGCTGGTGTAGTTCAACATAAGTCAAGCTGTAGAAACATGTTCGGAGAAGGAAATGTCGATCAAACCTCCAGCAAGGTCATGTGTGATTGTTCACTCATGATAATAACGACGATGGAGAGTACAAGTCCATGTTGCATAAGAATACAACCCAAAACCCTACAACTCTTCCCGACAACACCTAGTCAACCTAAGTAAAATGGTCAAGACTGAACCTTTTCATTAGGGTCTGGTTTTCAAGAAGACCATTTAAATAATTTTTATTTAACTAGTAGTGCTGTAAGGTCGTTGTTTTAGTGAGAAGTGAATCATCGTGTAATAAATTAGTTACTTTGTACGTACCTTGACATTGAATAATTATTATATTAGACCACCCATAGTGGGTGAGTTTTGTGTAGCGTTTAGGACCAAAACGCGGGGGTACACCGCCCCCCCTGCGTTATAAGATTTTTTTTTTTTGCTACGTTATGTACAAAACGCGGGTGATGGCACAAAAATCAAAAAATGGACCGTTGAATGTTACCGTTGGTGATTAAATAAAAAAAAAATTAATTTCTTTATATATTAAACCAACTAATTCCCAATCAAAACTTATCAAATTTATAAAAATTCTCTTTCAACTCTACAACTCTATAATTCCTTTACACCAAATTCACTATATATGGATCCTCCATCTATATATAAACAGTTTTTCGGGCCCGACCAAGAAGCCCAGGACGTGGAGGAGGAACAGGCGGTTACGAGTGCGATTATGCTCGCGACACAGTATATGAGTTCCGTTACGGGTGCGATTAGCTCTCCACCCCCCGTTTCAACAAGAGCATATATCGAACGAGATCGTGCCGAAGCCAACAACCGGTTGATGGTGGATTACTTCTGTGACACGCCGAGATACAAGAACCCAAAGACCTTTAGGCGTCGTTTTCGGATGTCTAAAAATTTATTTATGCACATCACCAATGATTTGGAGCGTGAGTTTGATTACTTTAAGCAAAAGCCTGACGCTAGAGGGACGCTATGATTCACGGCTATTCAGAAGGTTACGTCAGCCGTGCGCGTGCTCGCTTACGGAAACACGACCGACATCAACGACGAGTATTTAAAGATGACCGAAAAAACAACTCGGGACACCTTGGAGTATTTTTGTTACGGTACGTTTTGTTTTTTTTAAATAGTTTATCACTTGTTTACTGTGATCATTTATTTTATAAAAATTTTGTAAAATATAGGATGATCAAAACGGGAGATATGTCCAACTTTCATACCGGACCCGGATCCACCACGGACTCCGGCAAGTATGGAGCAACGACTCGAAAACTCGGATTCCGTGCGGTCAAGAGAGATAACGCACTAAAGGAGGATTTGGTCCAACATCTTTGGATGTATCGGCCTCTGCCTGGTGAAAACGATGATCAAAACGAGGGCAACAATGAAGACGATGATGAAGACAACGACGACGATGGCGAAGAGAGCGAAGACGACGAAGAGGGCGAAGACGACGACGACGACGAGGAAGAGAGCGAAGACGACGAAGAGGGCGAAGACGACGACGACGACAAAAAGACGAATAGTTTTTTATTATTTTCTTGTAATATTTATTTAATAAAATATTATTGTTATTTGATTATTCTTATTAAAAATTAAAAAAAAAGTGTAAAAGTGACTGGGCGCCACGTGGCGCATAACCCCTGGATGTGGAGAGTTATGACTACAGCCTGTTTTTGTATAAAACCATAACTCTGACTGGGCGCCACGTGACGCATAACCCCTGATAGTGGAGTTTTATGACTACACATAGTCTAATATTGTTACGTTGTTACTTGTGGGTTTCTGTTATGTCACTAGACGTTTGCATGGCAGGAGTAGTACTAAATAAAGAAACATGAAAGATCTGAATTGCCATAGAAGCTAGCATTTAGTGATGGAATTGAAATGTCTTTTTCACTTACTTAGCACATGCAGTGGGATTGCAAAAAGCTTCTGTCATTCTGTGTTTGGTTAATTCGAAATTTGTTCTTATGTTCCCTCATAATTTCTGATATTCTTTTCCACAAAATTTATCTTTTTTTGCTCGTGTGGAGATATATTTCTAATTAAACGGTTTTGACTCATTAATAGTGTTTTGAACTCAAATTCAACTCGTTTATTACTGATTAATTTATATATTTATTTATATTTATAAATATGACTTTTACACATATATCATGATACTAATTAGTAATTTGAATCAAATTTTGCATGTGGGATATAGTTAAGTTTACTCTTATCTCATCCTTTTGGTCCAACCATATAACTAGATTTTTATTTATATGTTTGTTTCTTTTCAAAATTTATATTATAACATAAGTTTATTTAAGTTTGTGTGCTACCCGAGATCGATAAGTGAAACTCGGAGGTAAGTGAAACCCAGAGTTGTTAACTAGATGAGCTTAAGTTTTAGGGCAGATCTCGTCTCAAGTACCTGAACTTTAATTTTGTTAGCGAATCTTGTGTGGTTCACAATTAAGCGACTTGACTTGCTTACACTTACACAGCCCGGTTAATACTTGATATAACTTGAAAACTCCTCATGTTTAGGAATTAGACGTCTAATATAGAACTCGTACTTGTTGTATTTTTGCGTACCTGGAGGATGAATTCGATCAATGAAGCAAACCTGTAATTATGATTTCAATCTTACTTTCTTGAACAATTGCCTGGATTAATCTCTGAATCGTGAATCACTTTCAGATAAACCTATTTGCGGGTTACACGCAATGATTTATCGGATAAGACAGAGATTTTATGTACATTGAATTGGATTTTGATGATTATATGTGATGATGAAGAACCAGAGAGAAGTAACCGTCTTCTCTGTTCTTTGAATGTTCGATGAGATGATATGTTATTATCCAGAGAATGAAATCATCGACATATATAAATCAATTCCCATATCTCACATGAGCCCAAAAAATTAATCATAAGCCCACTTATCATTATACTCAAGCCCAAGTATAAAACCAAATAACAAAGTCTAAATAACATTATTGTTAAACAAGCCCGCACTTCTGCGTCACCTAACTCGTTTAATCTATAACGTTATTTCCTCGATCAACAAGTTAATCCAATAACACTAAAATATCCAACAATATGTAGGGCTTGTATTGTGTGATTTTAATTAACATTAGGATGCACAAACAATTTTATTAATAATACTATTTAACTTCCTTTTTTTCCTTATAATTAACAACTAGTGATGGAATTGAAATGTTTAATTTCCTTTTTTTTATGGCAGTAGACAATTAGTATCTGTACATAATGGTAAGGTTTCAGATGGTCGATGATCAGTACTTTATGATTCGCATAGACATGTCTCGGGAAGAAGTCAGAATAAATTTACTAGTGAGTTATGTTTTGTCAGCAAAAGAGAAGTCAAATTGCAATGCATGCAAAATTGAAAATTCAGCGTACACCAATAATATCAGAACTCACATACAAAGTGCAAAAAACCTTTATTATCGATCATATGAATTTAAGAATCAATTCTGATCAACTATAAATGCCTGCCAAAAGAAATTATAGCCTTCCAGCCCGTGTTTAATTTTTAAAATTAAATCAACAAAATAAATTTTAACCATTTTAATTTTCTAGACAAACGTACAGTACTCGATAAAATATATTTATAGAAAGAGTAAGAAATTTACACGACAAACAACCGCCTCATAACATGGCCCTAGGGAAAGGAAATTAGGCGTGGAAAATATTAGCAAACTTGGGATGTGACATGTCTCTAAGGAAGCACCGTATCGATACACCATAATATCGAAACTAGGCATGAAAAATTATAGAAAATGAATTCTTGATAATAAATTTTAAATGAATTCTAAAAGACATTGTAACGTCTTCCAGCCGTTTATGTATTTTTTATTATATTTTTTTGGTAACGAATCTTTCAAATGAGCTATTGGCTGAATTCACCATATATATCAGAATACACTCTTCTTTTGAACCGTGGAAAACCTTCACCTAAGGCAACGCCCGTGAACACTCGCCCTAAGTGAGGTGATGTAAAACCGTTCAGTTCAAGGATCCAACTAATTAACGCTACCTACTCGCATAATCTCTCCTTATCACCTGATGCTGCTAAAACCAAATGATGGAGACGGGGGTCACACATAGGTCACATGAAACACTAAGTCTCCCTTATTACTCCACCACCAGAGCAAAATAATTTTAACTTTTCTAAATTATAATCGATAAAATAATTTGAACTTTCTTTTAGGAAATTGGTCAAGGTAAAGTGTATTAATAAAAATAATAAGAAAATTACATGACAAGCCCGACCTTAAAAACATATGGCATGACAGGAAAGAGAATATGATGAATGATAATATTAACAAATTAGAGATGTGACATGTCAAGGAAGCACAACTAGAGAAAACATACACAGTATGATAGAAATGCAAAAACAAACAACCACAATATACTATAACATCTAAGACATCATAATTTGGGTTGTGTCATTTTTTCTTTTGGCCGGTCAATCAGAATGAAGTTTCACTATTGTACTAAAGAAATACTCCTTTTCCAACGGCTTAAAAGAATGTTTTTATCATGTGTCTCATTAGTATTCGATAGTCAGATATCTGTCAATTTGTTTACATATTTTTCGGTCATGTCATTAGAATGCATCTTCACATTAAGCAATTTTTCTCTTTTCACTTATTTTTTATTAGATTTATTTTAGAAAAGTAAAACATAATAGAATTCGTTCTATTCTATTTTGATACGTCAATTTGAAGGTCATGGTCTTTATTTTAGTTGAGATTTGGGTTATTCTTACAAAGTCTCTTGGAAGTTTCATTTTGATAACTCCATTTATGTTTCACTCTAGAGAGGCATAACTATTTTAACTACCGGCATAACCAACAACCATTCATTAGGTCAAAGGGCCGGATTGTGAAACTAGGTGATAACTTTCTCTCTAAAAGTGTGCATGTGTTATACGTGGCCACCACCAAATCAGATTGAATGTTCCTAATATCTCGGAGAATATTTAATTTAATAATTAGTTTATTATTATAAGATAAGTTTGTCTTATTTTACTTAAACCTATTTATTTTGGATTCAAATTCTGTATTTTAGTTAGTATTAGGAACCGTGGGTTTATATATACCATTGGTTCGATGTGTTAGTTATTATTAAGTTTTTTTCGTTTGTCGTATTCTTAATAAAAGAGTCAAAGTTTAACAATGCGTACTGAAAATAACCGGTGCAATACTAGTATCGGTACCATTTACTCGTACTATTTGCTCATCCATATCGCCAAGTGAACCAGCCACAGCCAATAAGTTCATTGTGGCACCAAAGGTCATTAGTTATTTTATACATAATTCGGTATTATAGAATCACGAAAGGTATTTAATGGGCTACTAACTAGAATGTTAAAAGGTCAGTGAGATGGGCCAAATTCGGTAGGTGACTTGGACAGTGATCCAAATCCTCATGGGCACGTGCAAGCTCTACTGGATTGTAGTTGATCAAAATTAACTTTCATTCCATTCAGGACAATTGTACAAAGTTCTTTCACTTTTACCAGCTAAGAGAAGTTACAATCAAATTGATCACCAACTGTGATATGGTACAAAAGTTACAAAAAGATAATATGTTGGTACTTTGCGTAAAATAAAAATTAAAATGTACAGACTGAAATAGACATTCGTTAAATCAAGTTACCATTTTACGTACATACACAATGCCAAAGTTCTCAACAGGAGAATACAAACCAATCATTTATTAGGTATATAAGTCATGTATAAATATAAATAAATATATTATTTTACAAATTAGAGAACATAAACCAATCATTTTACTTAGAAGCACAAACAAAATTTTGTGATGAAGTTTCGCATTTTCGTTGTTAATTAGAAACACTTAATTAATCCACTTGTCAAACTCAAGACATTATACAACAGAAACACGTAAATATGTAAAAGAAAATTATAGCAACATTATTGCAATGGTGCCATCCACAACCACATTACTAACATGCCACAAATCACCAAGCTTCGTTGTGCTAGAAGTGTTATAATAATATTTGCATATATGTTTCGTTACTTGATTGGTTGCTCGGTGTTTTCCTAGTTATTAACCAACCAGAAAACGAAACGTTGTGGTATCTCTTGTACATAATTTGTGGGACTAGTTGATAAAGTCACAAAGTACATGATTACATTGCACGTAGCTGTTCTTTTCCTGTGCACTGTACAGTGAAACATATGTACATATGTGTGGATTCGATGAGGTAATGGTCCTGTACCTTATGGAGATTATTCATGATTCGGCATTGGAGGGCCTTAAAACAAAATTTGTACCAAGATTGCGCTTCTAAACAAAAAAAAATGTATCAGTGTATCACTACTTTATAAGCATTAATATTTACTTTTAATATAATTTAACGAGTTTCCAAAATAAGGGTAACGTTAAAAAGATAAGATTATGTTTTTCTTTTACCAAGTGTAAATGGCCATTAAAAATTTAGAAGTTTAATGAGGGGTTACAACATCACCCCCAGCCACTACTAATCAATCATGAAAAAAAGAAAAAAAAATCAATCATGAGATCTAAATAATCATCTCTAAGCTACTTAAAATGTTGTAGTTATTTAGCACTTCACATGCTAGCTTAAATATAATAAATTTTCAACACCTCCCACTGTGTCTATAGAATCTTTCAATACAAAATCCACAACCTAATGAACGTGGTATGATAACTATGAAACTACTATAAATTATACACGTAATTAAATGTATTTTTTAATAGATAAAGCAGTCACTAATTATTTATATTTATATGATGTATAAAAGAGAGGAAAGAGTTAGGGCGTGGGGAACTGGGGATGGGCCTCGTAGGTTCTATGCCTCCGTGCAAGTTGTCGAGGGGTATTACATAAGAATATATATTTTAGTCTCATAAAAGAAGATTTGGGGACATATAGTCATTGGACCGCACACCGTATGAAAGAGAGTATGTTCTACGTAGGGACGACTATTTGAACATTTTATTTTTTCAAATAATGAGTTCAATAAAATACTAGAAAAACGATAGATGTCGGGCAACAACCACCTCCGTACACCCCACAGCCGCCTCAACATCCTTGACATGTTTACCGATCGATGTGTGAGGCTGCCTCGTGAGACACGCTAGTTGCTTAACAGGCTTGCTCAGGAGGCACGACATTAGATTCGTAGGGTTGATTGGCTTGAGGACATATTGATGTGGTTGGTTGACCACGAGTTTATGAGGCCATGCTCTGCTGGTATCAAGCCTCCAGCAATACCGGTGCCAAGACAATGTCTGGATTCTGGCCAGGTACATCCGGGTCTTGGCTAGGCAAATCTGGTGTTGGTGAGGCTAATCAAGGTGTTGGCCAGGCATAGGCAAGGTTGTTGTCATTTTATTTTATTTTATTTATTTTGTTTTTTTTTTCTTTTTCACAATCAGTTGCATTTTTTTGTTTTGTACGTACAAACCGAAGCTATGTACACACACAATTTTGATTATTTATATTTGTATTGTTTGCTTACAAATTAATTACACTTCACTTTCTTTTATTTCACAAAGTTAAACCGTTAAATATTTTATAAAATCTTTTTATTAAAGTGTTTGTACTATTATTTTTATGATAGATATTTTATAATTTTTGTAATATTTAAAGAAAATATGTCCTACTTGTATAGGCCTAGAAAAGTTTAAATTTTCAAAAATGCAAATTCATATACTATGTAAGTATGTATAGACATATACTCCTCGTATAGGCCTTCACAACTCATAATCTTGCAATGTTTTTCCCACAATAATAATCCATGTGTTACGTATAGGTGGCGTATGAGGATCTATATTCAGCGTATAGCTTGACATTTAAAGAAAATCTGACATGCACAAATTGACATTTTAAGGTTGTTGTCTATACATGGCGTATAAATATCTATAAGCCACGTATAATCCGTGAGTAGGGTGTTGAAGTAAAACCGTTAAGTATCCAAATAAAATCACCCTTAAATTTAGATCTTAATAAGTTAAATTTTCCTATACATACACATACATAGGTAAACATATATTTGTGTGTATTTTATATGGCAAATGCAACTGAAAGTTCTTAAGAAAAGTGACTATCAGAATTTGTTAGTTTAAAAGATTATACCATAAAGAGTCAAGCCATATTTCAATGACGTGATGTTCGACGTCACCTCGACCTTATATAAATGTGTGACATATGTTTTACAACATCAACTTAATCACATCAGCTTAATCACACGCAATGTACGGACACTCTCACAACAACGACACCTATACCTTCTCACCCGACTTTCTTGACATGTCGCCACCGGTGCCATCGTTGCTTCCGCAACACGCACGACCCCCTCTGATCATTCCCGCATACAAGTTGGAATCGACATGTAGTGGAGGGTATGACTCACCGAGTTATACTGCGAGGCGAACGAAGGAGAAGGAGATTCATAGGAGTGTAAGTAGTAACTCGATTGCTACTCAGTTATATAACAATGGCTTTTTAAAGAAACATGTTTCTTCCCCTAGTGAGATATTGGACTCGGAAGATAGCAGTTCCATTACAATGATCAGAAAGGTTTTCAGTGCAGGAGATTTACAGGTTCTCTATTTTTTATTTACGTATTTCGTTTATCCGAGTCAAAAACTTAGTGGTCTTTTAAATATCTCCTTGAATTGGTTTTGAAAAGAAAGCACAAAAATTCAAAATAATTTGAAATAGTGATAGCCAGTCAGTTCAATTGCACACAATGTACAAGTTTTGTAGTCTGGTTTTAAGTCCGGCTAAAATTTAACTTGAACACAATAGAATTATTTTGTTATCGTCGAATTTCAAAAATACATGTGTTCTTGATGTCTCTTTTCGTATATGAATTTTTTTTGTTTTTATAAATTTAAATGTTAACATGATCCGTGAATTATCAATATAGTTTTGTGTAAGCCTGCCATTTCCAAGAATAAAATGAAATCAATCATAGGTAAAAGCTTCTCTTATATATTGAGAACAGTTTATATCACTTTCCTATGTTAAAAGAGCACCCAATAGTCTTGTATAGAATTATAACCCGACGACATATGATTTGTCTCAATCACGAGTCACAAAAACAAAACATGAAGTTACCAAATTTATTGAAGTTTTAATATTTATTGTTATATGCGCATAATCTATGTGTTTATAATTTTTAAATTCTCAGATTTCAACATAATTAATCCTAGTCATATATTGTTACAGGGAACAAATTTGGTGCCTGGTCACCTTCATCAATCAGAAAGTCCGTTATCAAGTGAAAGTAACAGTATAATCGAAAGCATGAACAAAGTTTGCCGATATTCACCTGATGAGAAAAAAGAAAGAATAGAAAGGTACCGAAGCAAGAAAACACAGCGTAATTTCACCAAGACAATCAAGGTTAGAATACGCTTACGCTAAATCGATTTTTTTTTTGTTTCCCGTTTCTTAGGCATAACAAACATATCTTTTCTTTGTATAGTATGTATGTCGGAAAACATTGGCAGATAGTAGACCACGTATACGAGGTAGATTTGCTAGAAATGATGAAATCCAAATAATGGAACATCAATGCGTGAGTCAAGGAGGTGGAGAAGAAGGGAATGATGACGACAATGATGAGAGCTGGATGAACAGCTTTCTTGATTCATTCCCACCAATTCTCAGTCCTTGAATATTCTTATGTCCTTAAACCGAAATCCACAAACCCTCGTGCTTGCTTTCCATGTAGTAGGAGCTCCCATTCTTATTTATCTTTCGAGATCATTAATCATTATACTGTTAGTTTAGTTAGATGTTTGAATGCCGATTTCTTTTTTGCTTGTTTTGTGGTGATAAACAAATGCTTCAAATACATGCATGGATATGTAAACCTTGTATAATATAGTGTTATAGGCTTATAGCTTTAAGACTCATGATTGAAATATGTTTATACTAAAGTTACTTCTTATTGCCTTATGCTCGATAAAGGCTTATCTTTGATATGGGATAGATTCAATAACAGTGTTGTGACTTTCTTTCGTGTGATCTGTTCAAAACAATTCAACATAGAAGATATGTAAATTAACAAACAATATTGTTCAAACCATTTTAATTTATTATAAATATTCACACTGATCGGTTTCTTGGACTCATTGGAACACCTAGTGATACATTTGGCCCATGAAGCCATTTGGGTGGTCGGTTCCGATATCGTTAGATGTATGTATACAAGCAGAGGTGTTTTTTGGGTTTTGGCGTTTTCTAGTTGGGTTATTCGGGTTTCATAATTTTAAAACCATATTAATTAAAACCCAACCTAAATCTCTTATCGATTTTATTGGCCGGTTCAGGATTTATCGGGTCGGGTTAATCAGTTATTTTGGTTTCCGACGAATTAATAATAAAAATTTAATAAAAAGTATGATGCCAAAAATAAAGCACATAATCATCTTCAATCTTAACATAATTTACAAAAATAAAACATAATCCGTGAAGCATAGGAGATTTTGCATCAAGGTGGTGATGAAGATTCGAATATGGTAATTACTAGTTTAGAGCATAGGAGAACAACATGATAAGTAAACAGTAGATAAGGAAGAATGATCAAATCATGTTTCCAATTACTTCTTGAGTCTTGTACTCGATCTACAATACGTTCAATTGCTTGTCTTCAATTGCTCTAGCCTTCAATGTGTTAGTCAAGAACTTGATGTTTATCAAGAACTGGAGATTATGTAAAAGTATGCCGATTATGTTAACGGAAAAAAAACCCCACCCCTATCTGCAATAGGCAAGGACATCAAAATGAATGATGTTGGTGATGAGAGGAAGAGGAACCTGAAGACACATTTGTTGATACGGAAAGCAAAGATGGAATATTCTGTTTGATCATTGTTCTCACGACTAGCTTATTTGTAACACATATACCGATCGTATGTGTTGCTTTTATGTATCTGTAATATATATTGTAATTTATTCTTAACTAATTTACGGTGCCATTTTATAACAGATGTGGAGGAGTACATCGATCCAATAATATTGTAATTTATCTTTTTTTAGTAAAGATCTTTGAAAGTGCATAGTAGCCGTATTACAATATATTATTAACAAAAACAAAAAGTGATTTCCACATAATATTTACGTTAATTATTTGGTCTGTGACCATGTTACTGAATCATGAGCCTCACTTATATAATATATATTAAGACCAAAATTAAGATTTTATATATGTATAGTCAAAACACAAACTTTAGTAGGAGAATCAAAACCTAGGGACGTGGGTGTCCCTGACCACAAGTGGCGGCCCCTACAAGTGGGGAAGAGCAGGTTAATTACCTTTGCCGCTTACTTTCTCCTAAACACATGGCTTGTTGTTTCTTGTCGGACGGCGGTGGATCGCCCACTGAAATTCGGAAATAAACTAGGATTCTTTTTTGTCACTTTTGTATTTGTTTAACTAAGTAATACTTCAATATGCCTTCACACATAACACATGCATGGATTATGGTGATATACGTTTACTACCAAGACTTGACCGCATGCTATTAGTAGAGTGGTAAATGAATCGAACGAGACCAAAATATACATTTTCCTCACCAAAATAACAAAGTGAGACCAAAATATACCCTTTCTTCAAAAAAAAACAAACCTGTCAATTGTAACAGAGATACGATCACTTCAGAAAGCAAGCATATCAATTGAAACGTGGACTCAAACAACTCAAAAGGAAAACATATTAATTGATACATTGATGCAATTAATTGGTCAGTTACGATTAACGATGTTGGCCCAGACGGATCAAACAATCTATCAAACGAACTTATCAAGCAAACAAACATGAGATATTGAGGTGACAACCCTCGACTCTTTTCATATAATCAAACGAACTTCACGAACTTATCAAACGTACATGGAGATGAGACTTCTTGACTCTCTCTTAACTCTCTCTTGACTCTCACCAATAAAACTAATAAACCAAACCCTATTTATAGACTCACTAAACTTGCTCTCCAAAACATACTTTTCCTAAACCTACTACAATTCAAATAACTAAATTATAACTTAACAAAATAAACCTTTAACTTTACTAATAATTCAAGATTAATCCTTCATTCACCCCTTTAATCTTGAATTTGTACCACCAAGGTCTTGAATTTCTCGTATCACTCTCAGCTCTTAAATTTTAATCATTGGTTCATCTTTACCCTTTCTTTTCAGTTGTTTGTAACAAACCTGTTTAACAAGTTCTTCACATTCATCATTCATACCATCCACATTGATCTCACATACCACTTCATTCTCCACGTTCTTCTTTCTCACTTTTCTTTTCTTTCTTTGCTCATCAAAACTTGCAGATGGGCTATTCATTTCTTCTTTATGAGACCCTGTTGGACCTTCCATTCTGGCAATTCTTCTCAACCTTTCATTCGGTTCTGACTTTTCATCAACAAATGCTCGATTTTTGACTTTCACACACGCTTCTAAATCTACAGACCTGTTAGCTGCACCATTTCTTTCATTCATTCAATATCCTTCCTCTTATCATCATCAGTAGCAGATTTTTTGCTTCCTTTCTGCTCACTTATCTTATCAATTTTCTCATCTTCAAGGTTGTTTGAGTCATGGCCTAAATCAACAAAATCTTTCTAAATATTATGAGAGTCAATTGGGCTATTTATCTCATAAAAGGCCCATTTGTTTTTACAAACAGACCCAAATCAGGCTATACTAAAGCCCACTAACGTTTTCAACATAAACCCCTAATTTCACAAAACTTTTGTATGGCTTCATCTTCTTCTTCTCAATAGACAGGAAGCTTTGGTAAGAAGAGCAAAACACACCCAATTTGTGATGTGAGGACGACGCAACTTTCATCTGTTTATGAAACTAAAGTGAATGTGGCTACATAATCGTTAACAAATACTAATAATTTGTTGATGCTTGTTGGTTGCTCTCTTTCAAGAAAAACCGGAAGCGACAGAGGCACAAAACACCAACATGTTGGCAAGAAATGGGTCGCGTACAATGGAAATCGAGAAGTATCAATCAATTACAAATTCTCAGCCTAAAATACCTCTAGTCAATATTACCCATTCAAATGTAATTATTATGTAACTTATATTGTTGTAAATGTGGAAGATTTCTCTCCACATATTTCTCTCTTTTTTGTATATTTATGCACCTCTCATTTTCATTGTAAATCACAATTGAAGAAATTGATTTAGATTGATTATATGGTATCAGCCATCATATAAATCGATCCTTCATTCTTCTGTTCTTTTCCATCGCAACTCCTTTCAATCCCCTGTTCCGATTCCTTCACCATGTTCACCACCAACGATCTCAGTGCCATTCCCCTTCACTCTCTCAGTCACCTCATAAACATAAAACTCAATTCCACTAACTACCTACCATGGGAGAAGCAAGTTACCCCAGTGCTCGCTTATCTCAATCTCCTAAGCCACACCGACAGTTCTAACCCACCACCTTCCCAAACCATCACCACAAATGACCAAACAACTCAAAATCCAGCCTACATAGCCTGGAAATCAGCAGACCAAAAGGTTCTCTTGCTGCTCAATTCGACACTTTCTGAAGAAGCCATGGCCGAAACTATCGGTCACACCACGGCTCTTCAAGTTTGGAAGGCACTTGCCGATGCCTACAGTCACTCTTCAATTGAACGTGTTCACAACCTTCAAGACTCTCTTCGCAACATTCAAAAAGGCACCTCCTCCGTTCCTGAATTGGTCGCAAGTTCAAGGCGTTAACCGACCAACTCGCCGCTATCGGACACCCGGTAAGCGACGAAGACAAACGACACTACTTTCTTTGTGGCTCGGTGCAACCTTCGAAAACTTTTCTACATCCCAAAGAACTATCCGCCCTGCCCCGGCATTTCGGGATCTTCTCGCAAATGCTGAAAATCAAGAAATGTTTATTCAAAAAATTCATGGCACCTCCACACCCCAAGCCGCATTCTATGCTAATCAACCAAAACCTTTCACAAATCGGCCTACCACGTCACGGGGCCGCGGTCGTAACACAACCTCATACCGTGATCGTGGTACCACACACACAAAAAGAACATCCCATTGCCAACTGTGTCGCCATGATGGTCACTATGCGACAACTTGCCCACAACTCGCCTCTTATGCGAAAAAGGCGGCACCTCTTGATGCCAATCTAGCCGAAGCTTTCCTTGCCCAATGCAATGTTGCTACCGATACCCCAGATTGGACTGCTGACTCAGGTGATACCACTCACATGATTCCTACGAATCTTGGTTTACTTAATTCTAAACCTCAAAACGGTAACACACGAGTTACTTTTGGGAACGGGGAATCCTTACCTGTTACCCTTATTGGTAACACTCATATTCGAAACAATCTTCCTTTAAAAAATGTTTTAGTCGTGCCAAACCTCACCAAAAATCTACTGTCTATTAGTAGATTAACTAATGATTCTCCCGTTGATGTATTGTTTTCTAACAATTATTTTCAAATTCAGGACCGAAAAACAGCGGAAGTTCTAGCTAAAGGCACGTGTGAAAATGGCTTTTATGTTCTCACTCACAGTCACAAGTCTCTCGTTGCCGCTCTTTCTGCTTCGCATCTTCGTGCTTCTTTCAATAAATGGCATAGTCGTCTTGGACATGTTTCCTTTGACACTATTTCAACTTTAAATAAAAGTGGTCATGTTTTTGTTACATCGTTGTTACCTAAACCAGGATTATGTAATTCGTGTGAAATGGCAAAAGCGAAACATTTACCTTTTCTTGAAAACCATAAACGTGCAAACCATGTTTTGGACCTCATTCATTGTGATCTTTGGGGACCCGCACCGGTCACATCCACCGATGGATACCGGTATTATGTCATTTTCATAGATGATTATTCACGCTTTACTTGGTTTTATCCTTTAAAAGAAAAATCGGAATTTCCTAACATTCTTAAAACTTTCTTAACATTTGTTCAAAATCATTTTTCTTCAAATGTTAAGGTTTTTCAAAGCGATGGAGGAACCGAATTCACAAATCACCAAGTTCAAATGTGTTTTCAACAAAATGGCATTCATCATCGAGTTTCATGCCCCACACTCCGGAACAAAACGGAAGGGCAGAACGAAAACATCGTCACATCACCGAAACCGGTTTGGCCATAATGTTTAATGCCCATACACCACCAATTCTTTGGTTCGATGCTTTTACAACGGCCACATATATAAACAATGGACTTCCAACAAAACTGTTAAACAATTGTTCACCTTTTGAAATATTGTTTAAACAACATCCCTCATACTCCGATCTTCGTATTTTTGGATGTCGAGTTTATCCATAGCTTAGAGACTATGTCAAAAACAAACTTCTTCCTCGAAGTACTCCATGTATCTTCATTGGCTATAGTCCTCGCTACAAGGGGTTTAGATGTCTAGATCCAACCACAGGTCGTATCTATACTACTCGACACGCCAAATTTGACGAAGACATTTTTCCTTTCCAAACATCCTCTACATCTACAAATATCTCCTCTTTTCCGATTACAAATTTTGAAGAGCAATTACCTACACCCACTACACCCTCCCATTCTTACCCATCTACAACCCACACTACACCCCAATCTAACAACCCTAACCCCATAAAACCCAACAACCCTCTATTACCCACACCATTATTTGTTCCAACCCCAACCCCAACCCCAAACCCATCCGACAACCATCCACTCACAAATCAAACACCTTCATCCACCCAATCTTCATATGTTCCCTCTAATTCACCAACTGCTCAACAATCCACATCCACCCAAACAACACCTTCATCACCTACCTCAACATCAAACCAATACCATCCCTCGGCCCAACCATCTCAATCAACCGATACATCACCTTCGGCCCAAAACGAAACCCAATCCTCATCCTCTTCTCAATCCGAAAACCAACCCACAAACACACACTCCATGAAAACTCGGTCCAAAAGTGGAATTTTTAAACCCCAAGCATTTTGTAAATCTTGCAAATCATTCTCATTATGCTCTTTTCTCTAGCCATGTTCCCAAAGGAATCAAAACTGCTCTCAAAGACCCTAAATGGGTTAAAGCCATGCATAATGAACTTGATGCCTTACATGGTAACCACACTTGGACTCTCGTTCCACGTCCAACCAACACCAACATCATTGGTTCCAAATGGATCTATCGAATCAAATACAAATCCGATGGATCCATCGATCGCTACAAAGCGAGACTTGTAGCCCAAGGATTCTCTCAAATACCGGGTCTCGATTTCTCACACACATTTAGTCTGGTTGTAAAATCCTCCACCATTCGAGTTGTTCTAAGTCTCGCAACCATTAATCAGTGGAAATTAAAACAACTTGACGTCAACAATGCTTTCTTAAATGGTCATCTCAATGAAACAGTTTTCATGGAACAACCTCCGGGGTTTGAAGACCCCAAACAACCAACTCATGTGTGCAAACTAAATCGTGCTTTATACGGTCTAAAGCAAGCACCACGAGCTTGGTTTCAACGTCTAAGCACCTTTCTCATTGCTCTTGGTTTCCAAAATAGTAGAGCCGATCCATCCTTGTTTATTTAAAATAATCACGGAACTTTAATTTATCTCCTTGTCTATGTAGACGACATCGTTGTAACGGGAAACAACGAAAACTTCATTAACATGTTTACATCTCGTCTACACAAGGAGTTCAAAATAAAAGATCTCGGCCTACTAATTTTTTTCCTCGGCTTTGAAGTTACTCATAGTTCTTCCGGCCTCTTTCTAAACCAAAGCAAATATGCTTATGACATTTTATCATGTGCAGGTCTTCTTGACTCAAAACCCATTTCCACTCCTCTAACATCAAAAGATGTTTTAACCACCCAAGGACAACCATTTCATGATCCTACCCTCTACCGCTCTCTCGTAGGCGCTCTCCAATATCTCACAATCACTCGTCCCGACCTCTCATACGCCGTTAATCAAGCTAGTCAATTTCTTCAACAACCCACCACCACTCATTTTCAATTAGTCAAAAGAATTCTTCGATATGTCAAAGGCACATTATCTTATGGTTTAACTTTTGATCGACCACCTAACACTGTTTTGCTAGGTTTTCTGATGCAGATTGGGCACGATGTCTAGACACTTGAAGATCCACCTATGGATACTGCATTTTCTTGGGAGGAAACTTAGTCTCTTGGAGTGCAAAGAAACAACCCACCGTTTCTCGCTCAAGCTGTGAATCCGAATACAGGGCGATGGCTAACACCGTTGCAGAAATAATTTGGTTGACACATCTACTACGTGAGCTTCATGCCTTGCCTCAAACTCGCCCAACCTTATTATGCGATAACAAGAGTGCTTTGTTTCTAAGCCAAAATCCTATCTCACACAAACGAGCAAAACACATTGATATCGATTATCACTTTTGTAAGGCCCCGAACCCGGTAGCCCTACTTTAGCGTTGGATTTACTCATAAACACAATTCTACAAATCAGAGTTTATTAAAACTTTCGCGGAAATGTTAACTTTAATCATTTGATACAAAACATTTGATCTTTTCGTTAAAACATAATATTCAGCATCTTATTTAAATCATCATCTATCTTCCATCTTCAGATGCCAGCCATTCAATCCATGCCATGTGCCAACCTCATGCCAGCTCTGTAATCATATTCACCTGCGTGCATACTAAAAGTCAGCTACGCTGAGTGAGTTCTAGTTAATCAGGCGACATACAATACATACACATATCTTACATACATGCGTATCTTAACCTTGTATAAATATCCATAAGAGGACGTCACATAATATCTATTTAAAGAACTATTACTATTACCCTACTATTTATATTCTCCATAGAAGGACACTCTATATATATTCTCCATAGAAGGAACATCCTATATACTTCCATAGAAGGAACACTATGCTTTCCATTAAAGGAACACTATGTTTTCCATTAAAGGAACACTAGACTTTCCATTAAAGGTACACTAGGCTTTCCATCAAAGGAACACTATGATTTCCATCAAAGGAACAATATGCTTTCCATCAAAGGAACACTCTATATATTATCCGTAGAGGGAACTCTATATATAAGTTATCATTTAATATCTATATAAGGAGACGATCATCACTATTCTTGGCAATACATGCAATATCCGAAGATCGTTCACGTATCGACAAGCAATCATCCTTACACTACATGCAATATTCATATCTTTATTATTAACCTGGTAGTACGCGCAATATCCGAAGATCGTTCGCGTACCGACAAACAATCATTCATATCTATCACATATCATATATACCATACACTTACCACTTAAGGTAAGTGTATTAACTAATCACATCGAGTATGCACACAGCCCCGAAAAACATAACAAGGAATGGGGCCAGAAACTCACCTGAACTCGGTTACTTCTTCCGTTAATGGTTACCCTTCCTTAACTGTGCACGGCTAGCTGTATAACAATTATGCGTATTGATAACTATCACTTTTCATATCGCGTTTCTAGTTAATTTATTACCCACAACGAACGGGGGTCCGGGGGCAGCACCCCTGGCAGCGGGGTCTAGGGGCGGCAACCCCTAGCAGGGTCCAAGGGGCAGAGCCCCTGGCTGGGGTCGAGCTGATTCGTTACATTAACCGTCTTAACACATTTTCCATTAGGATTTTAAATTATTTTCTAATTCTCCATCTTGTTCTCTATAACGAATTAAGCCTAATTCGTTATCAGACTACAGTCTAATTCGTTATCATTCATGGTCTGATTAGCTGATTCGTTAGCCTGGTTTGTCAATCTGATTCGTTGTCTGATCATGACCTGATTCGCTATTCCAATTCGTTACCTGAACACCATCTAATTCGTTATTGGAACTTGGCGAATTGGTGAGTAACGAATCACCTGATTCGTTACCTGGTTCGCTCCTAGTTCGTTAGCCTAATTTTGATGTAACGAACTGGGCGAGCTGATTCGCTACCTGGGCATAACGAATTGCACCATTTTAACGAATCATCCATGTTCTTATCCAGACTTTGACTTAGGGTCAAAGTCAAAATTGCCAAGAACACAAAATAGTCAACATTCATCAGATCTGCAATTAAACCCTCGTTTCTTAACCAAATATCACGATTTAGGTATCAGTGGATTCGGAATTACAGCGCCTACAAACCCTAACCATCAAATCGGCCAAACATCAATGTTTAAGGGGTGCGATTAGGCATATAGGTTACGGGTTCTTTTAGGTTATCAATTAACCTATCAAACTGTAATGGATTTCAGTGAGGTTTGCTTTGTTAGGCTCGTTTTTATCATATATATACAGATCTAAGACTACCTAAATGAATCCAGATCTAAAGGAACGATTTTTAGTTATAAACGTACCTTAAACGAGTCGGTTTACGAACACGGGTAAGCCTTGATGTTGTTTTGGTTCTTCACGACGATCTAGCACCAACAAACTCCGGTTTTCACCTTCGGATTTCGGCTCGGGTTTTAGGATGGTGTGTGTTTATCAAGGTGTAGGCTATGGTGTAGATTTTGGATAAAAATGGAAAGGATTAGGGTTTAAGAGGTATTTATAATCCCTTAAGCCCATGGACCTAAGGCCCATATTTCCCTTTTGGTCCATAATTAATTCCATCTAAAAGCCTACTTATCCTATCATATTTTATTATTATCTGAACGGAAAAATCGGGATGTTACAACTTTGTTCGTGAATTGGTTACTTCCGGGTGGCTCGACACTAAATTCATCTCCACCGATTAACAAGTTGCGGATATTTTCACAAAAAGTCTCCCACAACCCTTGTTAGACAAGTTTCGTTCAATGCTTCGCCTCGGGTCATCTCCATCCTTGCATTGACGGGGGGTATCAATCAATTACAAATTCTCAGCCTAAAATACCTCTAGTCAATATTACCCATTCAAATGTAATTATTATGTAACTTATATTGTTGTAAATGTGGAAGATTTGTCTCCACATATTTCTCTCTTTTTTGTATATTTATGCACCTCTCATTTTCATTGTAAATCACAATTGAAGAAATTGATTTAGATTGATTATAAGAAGCAATGGAAGGAAATGTAGTATGACCAAAAAAAAGGACAACATCAAAAAATAAAATCAGACAACTTGAACAACTTCAAATTATGAGATCAAGCATTTCAAACTATGAGTTTAGTCTCTCAACGTGGAATGTGTCAACTAGGGGTGAGCAAAAACTGAACTACAATTGAAAACCAAACTGTTAACCGAAATTAACCATAGCTGACAAAACTGATCGTTTATGGTTAAGTGAATACGGTTAACAAACCATCCGATTATGGTTACGATTATTTTGTCTTTGTAACCGTAACCGAACCTTGTATATATGTTTCTTTCCTAATTTTGTACATCTATTTCCATCTTTTATACCTCCATTTCTAGATTTGAATATATAATTTCACTAGTTTGAGGCCCGTGTACTACACAGTTAGTTCTTAATAATATAATATTTAATAAATAATCAGTATACAAGAAACAATAAACCTGTTAAACATTATTAGCACAGGCGTTGTACAATAGTTTTTAAAACAATTTTAAAGTAAAAGATAATTATAAATATCAAATGTTTGAAAAAAAATATGAAGTAAATATTAAATTAACAAATTTTGAAGCATAAATTTTAAGAATGATAACTATTAGTTTATTAATATAAATTTGTTACAAAAGGTGAGTTTTAATGTAAAAGTGACAAGTGACAAAATTTATAGGCTTTTATTAGAGTATAGATGTTGTAGTTGTTTATAACTGAGCTTGGAACAATATAACCAATCTTATAATTAAAACATTTAATCTTCGAGACATTATAATTGACCTTGGAACACCATAACCGAATTGAACTACTTTATACACCCATGTCTAAATTTTCTATGAAATAAAAATTACAGTCATCATCATCATCATCATCGTACTTAGTATATCCCACCAATATCAAAGCTATGATAGGATCTGAGGAGGGTAAGATGTAGACAACCTTACTACCCTTTAGAATCAGAGAGGTTGTTTCCGGTGAAACACCCAGCTCGATAGTAGTTTTGCATCAAGCCTTGGACATAAGGCACATAACACTCAACCATCGGGACACTGTCGATTGGTGCATGTACATTTGTCTTTATGCTATCAACGCGACCACATGATGCCTGATTAAACTTCCGCCACTTTTAACGTTATTTTCACGAGATTAGTTAAATAACGTTAAAATTAGTGCAATTTCAGTTTTGTCCATCCAAGGGTTCACACATATATACATTATATGCGCGCACTATATGACATTCAATATTTAATATACGATAAATATTTAATACACTAAATGATATTAGATATTTAATAACCCATAACTAACATATAAAATAGATTCTAATTATTTAGATAAGAAAATTTTATATTCCATGGCAAACAAGATGAGAACAAATGAATAAATTCAAACAGATTGTTTGATACCTTAAAACTATCACCACAACAATGTTTGCATTGGTTTTCACTTACTTTTCGTCATCGTATCCTACCTTCAACAAAATTACAAGCAGTCATCTCGAAATCAATGTTTTTATGAAGACAATGAGTGGGTGAAAAAAAAGGACAACATCAAAAAATAAAATCAGACAACTTGAACAATTTCAAGTACTGAATGCGCAATTTGTTTGGGTGAATATGAAGACAATGAGTGGGTGAAAACCATACCTAAATGCTCTCATGTGTTTCATGTACATTGCATCGATACATGGTTTCAATCACATTCAAGTTGCCCTCTTTGTAGATCAGATATTGTAGATCTTGAAGTTTCAATCTCTACATGTGAGAGTCTTGAAGAAAATCATATTCGAGATGATGTTATTGAAGAAAGATCGGTTTTTTATCAAGCTGTTCGTTCTCATATACTGCAAAATTCAAACTTTTCTAGGCTATAGAGATTATTTTTGTATCCTGGTTAATATATGTCTACATTTCACAAAAAAAGAAATTCTATCAATATTCAATAATCACAATTTTTGCTAACATTTGTGTTCTACCTACAAACTGTAGTAATTGTGTATATATGTCAAAGTAGTACACAAGTACTGTGAGGTTGATTAATTTTCGTCAAGCCGATTGATTAAGAAATTGAAGAAGCATCTTGTTCGTTGAACGGTCACCCTTGTTTATATACATCGAACCGATGAGTTTGTAGGGTTGTGTTGATACAAACTTTGTACATAATCTGCACACCAAACTTGATATTTTTTATTAATACAATTAAATCATGCCAAACAAAGACTCCATGACCCGTTATTTATACCAATACTTTAATCGAACTCTAATTCCTAAGAACTAGGAATAAGCAAACTATAAGATAAATATAATATTTATCTTGTCCCTTAGATGTAAGCCAAAAGAAAAATAGAGTAAATAAACTACTAACAAAATAAACCAAATTAAACAAACACAATTGTAAGAACTAAACGTGACTTACGATATCAAAAGACGATAACTTGAAGAAATGCTAATGCCTAATGATTACTTGAAGTTATCATATAGAGGCCACGAGGCCCATGTAACGACTGAGTCAGAAAAGACATTTTTACAATAAGCCATACTCGGTCCATGAGACTTTTTTAAACGAAGAGGATGAAAAAAGAGAAATGTAACTGCAATAAAGAATTATCACCGAGATGTGGTCCAATGATGTGGTGAATAATGATGAAAAGATAAATGAAGACCTAGTTCCTAATGAAGACCAAGATAAAAGCGAAGATCTTGAAGATCCCTTTGAAACTAATGAAGAAATTGATTTAAATAAATTTAGCGAAGAAGATAATGGAGAAATGGTCATTGAAGATGCTTATGAAGGTATTTTCTCCTTGATGACGAAAATGAATGTCAAGAAGAATGATAGTTATGGTTTTGGATGGCTAAAACAAATGGCTTGAGGGGGATTATTGGGTTTTAAAACTTAATCCACCACTTTTCGTTATAATCCATTAGTTTGGGCTTTAAAGTTTAGTAGCTTTTGGGTCAAAAACATTATTAATGCATTATATGGGTCAAACAATGTTATGGGCTGGTTGTAAACCATGGCCCAAGTGTTTTTTTTAGTTAATAGTCCGAGTATGGGAAGTGACTCACGTGAGGAAGTAAAAAACGGTGAGTTGTTATAGTTACAAGAACAACTGGATTGTGTTTTACGGTTTGTATTGAATCTTTGAATACAAATCTTGTTTTGTCGATTGTTTTTTGTTAAATTTGTTAGATATATGTCGATCAATTTAATATGAAATAGTCTTCTACTTTCTTGAGAAATCCATTGTATAACATCTTTTGAACCCAGAACCCATTTGACCATTGTATAGTGAACTTCCATTTGATTTATGTAAAGAAGTCCCAATGGCATAGTACGAAGCTAGTAATCCATACTTCTATTAACATATATTATATATCTTCATGATAGAATACAAAAAATAATTAAATATGTCTAAATTAATAATTACTAGTATCCTTCTCTCACATGGGAAAACATACATACATACATACATACATACATAGCGTGATAGAGAATACATAATTCACATCATTTTTGATTCGTTTCTTGTATTACTTCAGTAATATGGCATGATACGTAATCTATTAATTTATCGTGTCTATAGACACCAAATATGTAACATAAATAACTAAGTTAGCTGGTTAACCTTGTGCTAAACTGCGTGTTTGTTATCTGCAAAATTCATATTACTTCCTATGATCTCCTCTTGGCCATCAATCATCCACAACGTGTTGAGAGAGTAATCCCATATAGAAAAAGATGCTATTTCACTGTATGTACCAAAAGCACTTCTTTTACCATGATGATCATCATCTAGTAAAGCTATATCCTTCCATATCTCATCCATTGACTCATACCCGTCTTGTCCTTCGATCGCGTTGTTCACACTAGTAGCGGTACTCTTGGTATTATAGTGATTGCTTTTGCAATTTTTCATCATCACCATTTCTAACCCTCCAGTGTCATAAAAGCTTCTTTCTTTGGTTTCACTCATCGGCATAGAATCAACAGTAGGATTGCTAGTAACTGAAGAGTAGGCTGAGGAATCCGACAAATTAGATGAAGATGAAGATAAAGCCCTTTTCTTTTCTTGTGCCTTTTTCCTCATATGGGTCCTCCAATAATTTTTAATCTCGTTATCAGTTCGCCCAGGAAGTTTCTGAGCAATTTTAGACCATCTGCACATTAATATAATAATCATGTACACAAAATGGAAGCCAACAAATCACACCGACAGGGTGTAAATCGTGGCGAGTAGGCTGGTTAAGTTATCCACAACATGTATTTATTAATTATTCGTGTAAAGCCATCAACCTTAACCCGAATACACTTAAAAATATGTAATCGAACACTATACCCGGGTCATCTAATGCATTTAACTAAACACGCCAAATGGATTAAAGGGTTGGGGATATGTAGTAATTAAGTTGTAAGTGTGTTAATCGAATTGATGGGTAGTAAAAAATGGGTCACATGGATCATTTGTGGGTGAAAATATTTAATTAAACATGCATGTTGATCAATAAACGATCATGTTTAATTAAACGTTATAATAACCAAAACATGATCCATTTGATAAATATGTTAGATATGACAATTCAAACACAGGATATTTTCATGTTGTATAGTTTTGGAGATTGGCAACACATTACACATATTTAATTAAACATGCATGTTGATCAATAAACGATCATGTTTAATTAAACGTTATAATAACCAAAACATGATCCATTTGATAAATATGTTAGATATGACAATTCAAACACGGGATATTTTCATGTTGTATAGTTTTGGAGATTTGCAACACATTACACATGATTCATTAAGACATTAAGTCTATTTTTTAAACAAGTGATAAGATAAAGCTATTTGTTAACTACAAGGTGATGAGTGTGTGGGGACTTAACCCACTTGAATACTGACTAACCAATATTGGAAACCAGGTTATTATATTTAATCAGTAATATAGTATTATTTAGAGGGAGTGATTTTTTTTTATAAATTTATTTGAAGTAAACGTCTTTTTTCTTAATGTCGACCCGAATGATAGCTTAAACACCTTTAAACAACTTGGGTTGGAAAGATTTAAAAGGTCTTGGGTTCAAGTCTCATAAAAAATAAGATTTAAAAGAAATTCTTCATTAAAAACAACCCGAAATGATAGCTTAAAATTTCTTAAAATAAAATAACTAATAACGTTTAATAAATATCTCTATCATAAAAAATTAATAGTAAAGTTAAACTTCTGTTTTAACTCTTTTATGACTAAGGCCCGAAACTAAAAGTTTGATTGATGCCTCAAATTAGCACTTTATGCCCCTAGAATAATTTGAACTAACACTTCATAAGTTCATAAAGTTAATTAAAAAGCAATAAAAGAGAATATGGAATAAATACTAACTTTGCATACTGTTGTTTTTAATCAATATCATACACTAACATCATCATGATCAACTATTTCAAACTTTAATCATAGATTTCTCAAATTCTCCTAACAAATAAAGTATATATATAAATAGAGCATATAATAAAAATAATAAAGTGAGAAAGAAAGTCAAACCTATTTCCCCATTTAGTGTGAAGCTCAAGGATTCGACATTCTTCTTGAGGAGTCATCTTGCCTCTTTTCAAACCAGGGTGTAGGTAGTTTACCCATCTTAACCTGCAACTCTTTTCGCTTCTTTTTAAACCTAAACAATTGAAATTTCAAGACAAAAAAAAAAAGTAATCCCCAAAGATATTTACTTGGGTTAGGTTAAGTTGGACAAAAGAGATTAAAAGGTTAGATTTGGTTTATAAAAACATATTTAGACCAAGTGTAGTGGATTAACATCGAGGCGCCACCACCCATGTCAACGTCGCATCAAGAGCAGTATTTCACTTCCTCATCGTGCCACCCCTCGTCGCCCCTTCTTCGCGGTGTTTAACACCCCATGTTGAAGTCACCTGGTGCTCTGGCGCCTCCTCACTTTTTTCACTACACTCAGTCTTATAATAACTCCTCACTTTTTTCACTACACTCGGTCTTATAATAAAATCTTAAGCCTAACATAACCAATTATTACTACCTACATTTTTTTCATTTTGTATCTCCCGCCACCTTCAAACCTGAAACCTTAGCTATAAAATCCCATCTTCGATCACCACAAATGTTGACGACAGAAACCAACTGAACATCTTCTTGCTCGGTCCACGGACCTTTCCTCATATTCACCATGTCAACATCTTCTTGCCCCATGTTTCTGTCTTCTTTTTGTGTGTCTAGCTAGAATTAATCTTGTGTTGCAAGTGAATTGAATTGAGTCAGATGGAAACTAAGGTTGTTATTTATACCATTGTCCTTATCATCCAATTATAGTGAGTGGAGGGTTAAGCCTTGAGATAGGGTTTTGAGTATGACTCAAGACTCAATCCAGACCGCACACCTGTTGGTGGTGTGGTCTTCTGATAAGGGAACCCTACATGGTCACTACTTTTGTGACGTCACCCCATTTATAATGCTTATTTATTTATGGTCTATGGATAGCCGGGTGGGTGGTGCATGTTTGATTTAATCGATCCCTCGTTTTTTAGCAAATGGTATGATAAGTGGATGTAATTTTCATCATGCTCCTACGAATCACTACTAGTCTATGTGCACAGTTCAGTTTGGTCGCGGAGCAGGATCTATATATATATATTAACAACTCACAATTTATTAATTAGCAAGTGATTTATAAATATAAATTCATGCAATTATTTCTAGCACGGGATCGATAAACACTTTATTATTGTAAGAGAAAACTTACTCAAAAACTTGTTACAATAAACTCTATGAATTGATCACCCATTCAAAGCCTCCACTCAAGCCTCATGTCTATAGATCTAACCCAAACTTGGTGACAAAGACATTACCGTAGTAATCCTATTACAATTAGGAAACTAAATCAGTTTGTCAACTTAAGTCATTCAATATTCACACTTGTAAATACGGTCCTGAATTAACAACAATTTCTAACTATAATTTTAGGAGTTTTCTAGTGTGGCAATGCAAGTTCGTTTGGGTGTCAGCCAAACTTCACAGTTTTTTTTTTACAATACTTAAGTTGTTGCTTACTAGTTTTTGATCACCAAACTCTATGAAGTTTGATTTGCTAAGAAAGCAAACTTGTTCAATCACAGAGATACTGAACTGTATGCCTCGACGTACAAAACTTATGAAAATCACTAGAAGTACTTGGCTAATTTTTAAACCACCATACTAATTCGAAACTTTATAAGCTAAAGACTAGAAGTCCTTTAAATGAACCAACCGAAGATGCCAGGATAATGTTGAACACTTAATTTGTTGGTTTTCCTTAATTTCTATAGCATGTTATCGGGCCAGTCACGTATTGTTCATAAATACAAGTTTTTGTTATGGATATATAGTACACTTACAAAGAAAAAATTATATTTGATTTCATTAATATAAAAAATTCACGCCAATTGGCAACTTGGTCACTGCTGAGAAGGATTATCCTTCCACGTAGATTAAAAGATCAGAATGCTTGAATTTTGAAGATTTGGAAAAGTAATATTTGTGAAATAAAAATAGAGAAAAAGTTTATAGAAAATTCTTATGTATCAACACCATAAAATGATTTGTGATGATAATGATGGGTATATAATTAAATAGTTTGTATGTAAACACGCATCTTATAAAATGATAAATTGAGAAGTACAAGTTAACTACTATTTTTTTTTCTTTTCACTAATAACTTTAATAATAAGAAAAAGGATCCAGTTATAACAGAGAGGCATGTAAGCGGACAACAAGCTGCGCCGCCACCCTCTTTTGAATAGCAAACCCGATCCTACTGAAAACATAGTTATTGTTCTTCGGTGTCGCTGAGTTACTATGCACGACCCGCTGAACTCTTTTTAAAAACGAAGCAGCATCGGGGGCGAGAGACCCAAATGTATCAATAGCAAAAGCGATGAAGGCATGTTGATTTTCAGCACACGCCTTATCGTGCTTAGTAATTTTTCATGCTTCTGCCTTTAGCACCGCTTGCCTAGCAACAAACCCGGTGTCCCTAAGCCCGACGAGAGGGGACACTCCAGTAAGGTCCACACAAACATGCTTCCCCCCACCCATCCAAACAAAAGAATGTCCGCTGGTCGGAGAGTGGACCTTCCTTCAAGCGGATCCGACAAGAAATTCACAGGAGCCTCTTTTTTTTGCCGAGATTCCCGCCCGTTTTAACACATCACAAAGGACATCCCTGACCAAATCATGTCTATATTTAAACCCCGGGAGTTCTTTGCAGTGAATCGCATGTTCCCCAAATATCTAAACAAACTTTACGGCAGACCGGACATGGCTCATCAACTGGGAACATTGAGATCATTAAACGATACTTAAGAATGGCTCGGTACTCCACTGCTGACATGTGCTGGCCTAACCCTTCGATGGGGGTGACAGTCAAAAAGTCTTCAGCATGAGGAGCCTGAAGACATTCTAATACCGCTCTCTGCCGAGAGGATAGGCCAAACTTTTCTCCCAAAATTTTGTACGGTTTTACTATAAAGGGCACTCGCCAAAGCATTTTGGGCTTTGGGGGGGTGTCCTTATTAGCGAAAATCCGCCAAGATCAAGATCAGGAATAGAGTTGTGCAAACAATCCATCGCACACCCAAAATCGGAATCTAACCCATCAACACTACAATCACGCAAAATGTGGTCCTATAACTTCCAAGATTGTGTTCTCGAGGCTACGAAAGTATAGGTGGAAACATCCTCAGCCGAATATAACCCTAAACCACCAAAATTGATAGAGAGAGAGGCCAGTCTCCATTGAAAATTATCAAAAAATGGACCCCCACATACCACAATATCCTCAATCGCCGCTCGAAGCCCTTTGTCAAAAACAGAGACAGCTTCCTTAACAAACATAGGCTGACATGTTCGGAGTCCAAACAACAACTTAGCCACCCCCATACATGAACGAAGCAAGATAAGCTCACATAGAGGGTCACGCAGGCGAGAAAGACATCTCATTAGTTCCACTGATTTTGAAGCTCTAGTAATGGCCAAACTACTGATAAACTCAGCGTCCCGGCTAACCGCTCTTCCAAGGAGTTTTACCCCTAACTCCGGTCTCCCAATCCTAATAGGAAATAAACCTACTTTTGCATTTACCCCATTGCACGACGGCCAAAATACTTCGGTCTTTTTAATATTAAGCTCAAGCCCCAAACTTGGCCCCTCGGATCTAATAATATCTAAGGCTTTAGCCACTTCAATGGCGTCTCCTATAATCGTGCCATCATCTAAGTACCACGCGTGGAAAAGTAACTTACAACCATCCCGTACCCGATGAATGAGTGGGTGTAAGGCTAATGCAAAGAGAAGGGGTCCTAAAGGATCGCCTTGTTGAACCCCGGTAGTTGACTGGATATAATCATTCCCCGCATATAGCCTAGCCGGTTGCCCGTAAAGAAAATTAACCCATGGGGAAATAGATGGGCATCTGGCACGAACCTCCTGCAGGAGTGTGGTCCTTTCCTCCAAGTTGAAGGCATTAGAAAAATCTACAGTAAGCAAAGCCAACGACCCATCATAGTGGAACATGTTAAGAAATCTATTCGCGCTATGAAGCACCGCTTCCGCTCCACTCGGGATCCCCACCCCGAATTGTAAGTCACCAAGGTACTTTGCCATCTCTTTTCCAACACTCCTCATAGCAACCTTGGATACAAGCCTTCTCCATATCGCACCAACGGCAATAGGCCTAATCCCATTGTCGGGCTTAAGCAGTGGTGTTAGGGAGGCAGAAGCCACAAACTCCTCCAAAGAAACAGAGCATCTCCCCCCTAACCACAAGTTAACTACCTTAGTGATAGCTTTAAGCAACCCCACGGCAATCACGGATCCTTTCCCACATAGGGCATCCAAAATATGTTGGGCCCTAAGCCCGTCTCTCCCACAAGAAGTCCCTTTAGGAAAGGATTTAATACACCCTAAAACACTTTCAACGTCGAAAACCAAAGGGGCATCCGAGAGTAAGGCCCCAGGCATAGCGGGCGGGGGCAAGATGGGATGCTTATCAAGCAGTGCTTTCATAGTAGCTTCACCAAGAGGAGCAACACCCGAAGAACACAAAACTTTAACCGCGGTCGTGTAGTCCCCGTCAGCAACCTTTCGAATACACTGTTTAGCATTGAGGCCCTCCCTCGAATGATCACCTCCAAAGGAGGCCTCACCGGCACTTGAGCCCATATCCATCGGTTGGTTAAGGAGCGATTGGATAAGATCAACGCATCCGCTTCCATCACCCCAAGTTGCCAGGGCCTGCCGAATAGAATGACATTGTAAGGAAAATGGACAATTGTACCATTATAGTCGGTCCATGACCAGACCATGAACGGATCACTGGTTAAAGAGACAAAGACCACGACAAGATCTATAGTCGAGATGATTGAATCACCTAAGCAAGTGTTTGAGATACTATCCAATGTCAATCTATGTTAAGTATTATTGGTCTAGCATGAACCTTATGCCACACATAAGGTATAGGCTTGGTGTACGGGTGTGCTAGTTTTAGATATGTGTGGATATTTTCTTTATTGATAACGTCTTCAAATTTCAAGAGTTCCCGTATATAGTGGAACTCTCTAGGGAACTCTTCGAACTCTTTCCAAATTATTGAAACTCATTCAAAGTATTCTTCCACTTTTGTTACATCTTATGCTGCAATTTTATTCCTATTTTTGTGGTCGATTGCGCAATTATACTCTCCTTCGAACACTTCCATGTAATTTCTCCACAATTGAATGTGAACATGTATGTCATCTGTGATCGAAATCATCCTCATTAGTATGGAATCTAGAGCTACCAACTTACCATAAAACCTTAGAGTGAGCTCCTATTCCATACCATAATGCTTTTAACTACAACTCAAGGGTTCACCATGGTTGTGTTGTTAACTTGTTATCTGCTCATCATGCTTAATGCATACAAAAGTCTGCTTGTGTATGCTACAATGCTACATGGTATACATAATATTGATTATTTGATCATATATTAGAAGTATATGGAACTCTTTCCATTTCCTTTTCCTTTATGTATTTACAGACTTTAAGACTTGCCTAAGTGGGTCTGATACGTACATTACGATACAATTGTTATGACTAAATTGAAATGACTTACATATTAGAACGTACTCAGCGTAGCTGACTTTTAATATGCATATCATGTTGATTGCAAGTAAATTATGTCACTTAGCTAGCTTGGAGCGCAAAGGTATGCTATCCAATCTAGCTAAACACTGCATGCATTTAAAAGTTTATGTTAAGGCTATGTTATGTTTAAAAACCAAGTGTAAACGGAGTCAATTTAAAATTTTTTAATATGTCTCGCCAAAAAAAATTCGACTCGATTTGAAAAATTAGCACGTTAAATGATTACTTTATGACCCCCTAATGATTATTTGATTTGGCGGGAAAGGTAGGCTATCCCTCGAATTGACTCCGACCCCTTAATAATTGCATATATAATTGCATCAACTTAATTCTCACAATTAGCACGTTAATTAGATTTGTACGTTAACTTTTTCCCTAAACTCTCAATATATAATTGCAAGATAAATTTAAATTAAATTAGATAAAACGAGGGTATATCATGAAAGTAATTAACTCAAAATGAGAGATCGTTTGGAAAAATGGAGCATGAAGTTTTTTTCTATTAATAAACGACAAAATGTATTTAATTTATATTTGAATACTTTTGTTGAATTGACAAGCACAAAGATGAATTACGTAAGCAAGGAGCACTAACTTCAATTAAGATAAGGAGATAAATGCCTACTAGAATATGCTCTAAAATCAAATGTAGTGTGGCCCTCTCATGTCTCTATTTTAGACACGAAATAGTTTGTTCATAGAAACTTAGACCCAAACATAACAAAAATCTCTTGAAATAGTTTGTTCATAGAAACTTAGACCCAAACATAACAAAAATCTCTTAACCGATAATTCTTAACTTACAACAATTTCTACTGGTGATGCGCGTGGAGCGTTTAAGAGAACTTTTAACATATCCAACTTTTGAGTCTCTCCAAGCATATAATCTTTTGCCAATGTCACCTTCTTTAGATTGGGTGACCTTGTCAAGATAAATTTCACAAACTCCAACTCAGGCTCATAGTTATTCAAATTATCAAACTCCAATTCATTCAAACGCTCTAACCAAATATCTGAATATTCTTCCATGTTATCGGGCACTATGTCATCATGATGTACATGGTTTCCAATTATCTACAGCAAGATTCTTGTGTCAATAAACTGCCATATTTAATATAAATAAAAGATAAGACTTTAATACTATTTGCCTGCACCTTAAGTTTCTCCAAGTTCGGCGAGCATTTAATCAAAACAGCAAGAAAAGGCAATCCATAACCATCAACAAAACATAAATCATCAATACAAAAGTTTTTGAGGCGGACTAGTGAGGTTGGAAACTCTTGTGGAAGCGAGGCTTCAACTATCGGCTTTAACCAATTATCTACAGCAAGATTCTTGTGTCAATAAACTGCCATAGTTAATATAAATAAAAGATAAGACTTTAATACTATTTGCCTGCACCTTAAGTTTCTCCAAGTTCGGCGAGCATTTAATCAAAACAGCAAGAAAAGGCAATCCATAACCATCAACAAAACATAAATCATCAATACAAAAGTTTTTGAGGCGGACTAGTGAGGTTGGAAACTCTTGTGGAAGCGAGGCTTCAACTATCGGCTTTAACCACAAACCAAAACAACGATTAACAACCAAAATTTTATTTTATTTTTCTTTAAATTATATATAATGTGGATAAGCATTACCGGAATGATATAACCCCAAGTGGTGAGATCTTCAATCACTGGTAAACATTTGAATAGCTCCATAATGCTGGGATATATACGATCTTGAAAACCTTCTTCAGATATTAGCTGCAGAAACTTAGAATATTCTGTTAAGTTTTAAAAGCCCATGAGAATGAATATACAAATATGAACTTACCAGACACAAGGTCTTAAGTGATGGACAATTAGATAATAGATGTAGAAGAGCTTCTTTAGAGATCATTACATATGTCAGTGACAAGTTTGTAAGGCTACCAAATCCATTGAATATTGGTTTATGGTTGATATCACAATTTTCATGACATAAGTCCGTTAAATGATGCAACGAGAAGAAAGATAAGGGCAAACCATAGACACTGCCCGCATAAAAGTCAAGTGTTAATTTCTTGACGGTGTGGTTCCTCAACAAATGGAGTATTTGATCAATTTCAAAACATGTATGAGGTGCATCCATTGTAAGGGCGAACTCATGTATTGGAACCTGACGTAGTAACAAAACTTGATGTATATCATAAAAAAGTTTACACCTCAAGTCCATGTTTCTCCTTGCAAATGTTTCATAGAAATCAAACACTTGCTTCTTTTCAGATTAAAAAAACTCAAGTTTAGGAATTGTGGTCCACTTGTACCTCCAGTCCCGTGAGAGGATACTTGTCCTTGCTGCTTCTTTTACTGGTAAAAGACATAGGATGAATTCTATTATTGCTTGAGGAAGTGCGGAGATTATATCCAATCCTTGAGCTTTAGATAAACGTTTAGCTTTCATCTCAGGCTGTTTTTGTTGGAATATACTACTGCAAACTGTGAAAATGGATCTTTGATGAACTTCGTTTACTGTTTACAAATATAAAATTTACCAAATACAACATAATAAGTCCTAATTACATCTACACATGATTAAGCATTTAAACTTGCTTCTTTTTGCCTTTTTTATTTTATTTTATATCCTAGACCGGCTTGAAGGCGAGGTATTATGAACTCCTCGCCTTTGTCATCTACATATTCTACTATGCAATCACCTTTAGTAATGTAATGACTAATGCAAGTTGTTTAACCATTCAAGATGCTACTTGAAATACTTTATTTGCTGCTTTTGTATTTGGACATGCAGGGCCAAAGTGCATGTTTTGAGTCTTGTTTTAGTTGGAGATCCAAAAAACATGTTTATTACATATCAGTGGGCAGTGGTGAAGAATAATGGTGACCCGGGGTGCCACCCATTTATGAAAATTTCTTAGTGTATTGCGTCTGGCCCCCGCGTTATCGTCCAAGCTTCGCCACTAATTACATTTACATTAACTTTCCCAAAAAGGTACATGTTATTGGAGCAAGTTGAGTTCTAAATCCCTTAAACATATACATATTAGGACTAGCAAAGCAAACAGCAAGGATTGGGTCAGAATGGGTCAAATACAAAAAGGATTGATTTGGTTTGGGTCAAAAATGGGTACGGGTCAAAACGTGTTGGATTAAAAAATATTTTTTTAAAATTGTACATCCACAATTTAAGCAGGCAAAAGACCTTTACCGAGCACTTTTATGAATTTTGAAATTGAAAATAACAGTTATCAACAATTCAAATGATTAAAAATCATATTAACCTGAAGGAAGAATATGGAAGACCGAACGTTGTAAGCCCTAAAATCCCAAAATAAGCAACGTAGACAATCGTCGAACACGTAATTGGCAGCGGCCAATTTAGGTTAGAAAATAGGCACACTGAAACAAGGGTAACTGGGTTTTTTTTAAATTTATGTATATATTAGGTTTATTTTATCTGAATTTCTTAAAAACACCCTATAAATTTATATAAAATATAATCTAACTATACTATTAAAATAAGATGACTTTTTTACATGACATCATTCTATAACATTTCACATAGGATGCAACGTAAATGTCACATGAGCAGTTTTTTATTTTATCAAGCCTATCAATTATTTTATATTTGGAAATCCTAGTAAATAAGTTATAGAAATATTCTAGATGAATGAATAATATATATATATATATATATATATATATGGATTAAGAATAAAATACAATAATCTTTTTTCGTACATTACGTACGCGACACCCTCAACCCTAGATTTCAAAAAACACACGGTTGCAAATTTGTAAATTATTTCAAATCGTTTCCATCCTAATTTACCGTTGGATCGATTCAACCATCTTCATCAGCATCATTTGCAGACACACACTTCAATTGATTTGAATTGAAATACGTCATTTACAAAAACCCTGTTGCAGACATTCCATATTTGTTCATATGATGGAATCGATGATCTAATTAACGGTCGATTGATAATTGTTTGATGATTACGAGATTATATAAAGTGATTTCCGTGTTCAATTTCATGTTACGGGTGTTTAATTTTTAGATATGAACTTCTGAACGTTTAAAGGTGTTCGTTTAAAGGTCTGAACATATAAGTTGAACGTTTAATTTTTTTTTTTGCCTTTTTTGCCTGAACGTTTAAACTTTTAACCTTAAGCTTAAACGTTTATAGGTTTAACATTTGAATGTTTAAGAGTAGGAATTTGGCTTGAACATTTAAACTTTTTGTTCTGAACTTTTTTGTTAGTTTAGAAGTTTTAAATTTCTAAACTTTTTTGAACACCCAGAAATTCTAATTTTTGAACACATTAGAACGTTTAAAGATGTTAATTTTTTGCCAGAACGTTTCAAGATGTTCATTTTTTTTCAGAACGTTTAAAGGTCTTCAGTTTTGTTCAGAACGTTTATACGTAATATTCTAAACCCTAATCAGAGCTCGATTGAGTGCATTATTCTGCAATTTAATAATTGATTGATGAATCTAAATACTTTTACACATTAATTCGATTGGTTAAATCATCATTTTTATCAATTTTGAAGATTTCTTGATCTTCAACGACATTCGATTTTGATTTGTTTTTTACTTTAGAGATTTCATACTTTAAGCTATGATTAAAGTTTAGAAATTGAATGAGATGGAGCGATGAGTTCCGAATTTGGATCAGAGTCGATTTTTAATCGATGAATTTGATCGCGAACTATTGTTGGGTTATTTACAAAACCACCACCGCGTGTTTTTAATCTAATGCTCTGGAAGATCGGGTACGTAATGTACGATAAGCCATTATTGTACCCTAACCCACCCATACATATATACACACACACACACACACAAAATTGCGTTAAGTATCATATTAGTATGTTATAAGTTAACATTTGAATATGTTTAAAAATAATGATCTTAATATTTCTCCTAATCACATAGGTCATTATCCAACGTTTTAAAGAGGTTTTTAGAGATCTATGAATAGAAAGTTTTTTTTTATCATTATTACATATATTATTAAATTTAATATTTTTTGTTATATCTTTTAACCACCCGTGTATCACACGGGCTCTATCCTAGTATTTCATTCTTTCAATAACGTTTAGTTTGTAACAATTTTACTATTTAGACGATAAAGGTTAACGGGTTAACAGGTACATGAGGTTAAATTTTCAAATAGGATTGGAAGTTGTTGCACCCCTCCCCCCCCCCCCTCTTTTACCACGAGAGGAGGAATTTTGGCTATAAAGCTGTTTGTTCTCTGAATTAGGTTAGTTATTCGTGCTATACACCGATGAAATTAAAGAAGATATAATATATATGTGTATGTTATACATTTAATAAATTGTGAATAACACATTTATAAGAATAGATAATTTACTGTAATATATATTTGTTGGGTATAGATACTATACGCTAATGTCTTAACGTACGAGAGGTACGCGAGACGCACAAAGGTAAAAAGCTATAACTCTCAGAAAACGTTCACAAAAACTTAAACGCTCAACCAAAAACCTAAAACGCTCAAAAAACGGTATTCATGAAAAAAGTAAAAAAAATTGATCGATTAACAATCCAAAACTGTTTTTTTTTTTGTTAACCAATTATAAATTGAATATGTATTGACGATTCCGAGATGTTGGGATGTGATTTCATAGATCGGTTCGTGAAAAACGGGATTTGCGTACGTTACTGCACGTTAAGCCGTTAATGATTAGTGTATTGAATCTTTTCATTATATTTGTTACACATGTGAAACATTTGTAAGGTATTTTTAAATAACCAAGAGACTGTTGTTAATTGGTTTGGCTATTTGAAACGGGTTGCGGGTTTTGAATTAGAAAATGGGTCCATGTAATGCAATAATTTATTTCTAAAATAAAATATTAGATAGTAAACCGGATTTAATAGAAAATATATAACATAACATCTACCTGGCATCTTATATGAAAAACCTAGTTGAATGTCATGTAAACTAATAAGCCTTCTTTTAATAGTATATAGTAACTAGTAAGATAAGATTTTCAATAGTAATGAATCAATACACAAGAGGTCATTGCCCATAAGTGTTAAGGCTTTGGCAAAATTAAAGATGTAGAGACTTTTTTAAATCAGTAAGTTCGATCCATTTTGGTTTTTTCAATTTCAATTATATGCAAAATCTAAACCGGACATTGTACGAAAACAAAAAACAAAACCATCGGATTTTTGTTTTCGTTTAGTTTTTTTTTCTGAACTATAGACTTTTATAATCAACCAAAAACAAACACAACCACCCGCATGTTGTTTCCATTCGGTTTGATTTCAAGTTTTTCTCACTTTTATCATTTTTTTTATTATTTTGTTAATGTGAAAACATGTAAGTCATTGACGACAATAATTTGTACGTTTATCTACTTCCTTAGTTGCTTAGACCATGTATAAACTTTTCACTTTTTGGGCGTTTTTTTGACTCGTGTCATCTCAATCAGCAATGAGGCATTTTTCAAAAAAGTGGTGTAGTAGTAAAATGCCCAATAACTGGTCTTCGATGATTATACAATTATTACTTTTTTATATAAATAAAACTATAAATTTGAAGTCAAAAATCTTGATTGGCCAAACTCTCCCCATCTGGCGTTTTGTAGGAAACTCTTCAAGCCAAAATTAACCCAAAACGCCATGGGGCAGTGTTCTGGATGTTTGGTGGTTGGAAAAGAGGGGGGGGCTCACTAGTCACTACACATGGTCTTATTTAGTTATAGTTGCAAATTGTAAAATATGAAAAATTAATGTCAAATATAAAAGGTTCTAAAAATACATCTAATGTAATATGAAAAGGTTGTTATAAGTACTTAGATCCCAAAACAAAAAAAGGTTCAAGGAAATGTCCGAATGGATTGATTTTTCTGTAATATGTAATCTCATATCCTAAATATGGTAAGATTTCATTAGCATGACTAGAACACCACTTACATGTATTTTGTGTACACGCAATCAATACATGCATACCATAATCGAAAAGAAATATGGAAAACAATAATGAGTTGATAAGATAAGATAGAAAATATATTTCAACATTTTTACTTTCCTTCATTTAATTAGTACCGACTTGACAATGATAGGCATAAACTGATAAAAGGAGAAAAATAAATAAAGCCACAAAACATTTATAATAATCTCTTTGATTCAATGGTGATGTAGAAATCGGCACCAAACAAATCGTGGTGTCAAAATGATCCATCAGCTCACATCATCAAAAAATGAGTGGATATAATAGAAAAGTATTTTGTGTTATTTAATTCATACATACAATCTAAGGAACACCCTATTGAAAATGTAATAATGATTAAAACAAAATTCAAACATATAGCATATTTATCTACAACATAATCCAGAGTATTATAAACGCTCCTCGTGATATAAGTAGTAAATAATATATGAAATATAATGGATTACATATTTACACGTATGAAATCTTGCTTTACTACAAATTTTAATTTAACTTTTTTATAAGTTTGGACAAAGAATAATAGTAATATATAAATAAATAAAAGTTGAAGTTAATTTAAAAGTGATTTTCTCGATTTCTCGCAAGTAATAGAGTTCGTTACGAATCATTTCTTATAATATTCTCCAGTTACAGCCGTGAACATAATGTCAGATCAGAAAAAACCACGTTCTGTAACATCCAAGAATTTGTAAATAATAATAAGGTTTATTGTTATTAAATGGACTTATTTATTTTAAATATTAAATAATAATAAGTCGGGTTATAGGCTTGGACATAAAACATGGACTTAAGTCGGGTTATAGCCAAGTACTTTTAGTTAGAAAAGCTATGTAACTGATGTCAGACTACCATAAAAATCGGTAGGGCGTTAAATCGCTTATGGTAAGTAGTATAGTTGCAAAATTCGAGATAATCAAGTGGTTCGGTTCGGCCGGATTAAAACAAGTGAAGCCTAAGTTGCAAGAGATAAGCCTAGGTTGCAAGATGCGAGATAGGCCTAGGTTGCAAGATGCGACATAGGCCTAGGTTGCAAGATGTGAAATAAAACTTATGAATGTCGCCATCGCTTAATCGTACGGGACACTTGTAATTACACTCACATATAAATCCTTCAAGGATTAAAATTCCTGAAGCACTAAAATCATTACCTCGAGATGTTCCAATATAAATCTTAAGAATCGGGTCGTATATGATACAATCGACTCATTATATATTGTTAAAAGAGAGGTATAAATTTATATATCAAAATTATTACTCTAAAAATTCACTTTAATCACAGTTTACAGTGATGATTTAAATATCATTGAGAGGAACCATCGAACTTCTAGTGATAGATTTTAAAAGACATTGACATAACATAACGAAATTATACCTCGACCTGGAGTTCGAGTATATTTTTCTATCATTGAAACTATACATTAGATGTTAGCATATTTTAATATGTGTCAAGTTTATTCCTTATGCACACTCGTGATTATACAATTGCTAAACAAACACAATGTTCTTCATTGTCCCATAGAAAGGGTAAAAAGTACTTGGTCTAGAAGTACCATGCTTAAACACGGACGATGAACTAATATATCTAATTTGATATTGCATGCTTTGTATATGTGCAATCAGAATGCGAGTTCAAACTCAACACGTAGACACTGAAACGGAATAAAAACATGTATTCTAATATATATATATATATATATATATATATATTTGTAGAACACGAGACTTATATCTCCATTAAAATAATAATTATAAGTCCCATCTATTTGGGTATTCTTATAATGGGTGTGTGTGTGTGTGTCAACTTAGTATATGATCACAGTTAATTTACGTGTTCACATACAACGACACATCATAGTCTACCATCAAGAAAGCCACAACATTATCAAATCACAATGAACGTTCAATAATATATGGTATCGATCAAGAATGGTTGCATCTAAGGTCAAATATCAAACAAATACAAGAATCATGCACCTCACAAATGCTAAAGAAGGATTAGACGACTCCTTGAAGACAATACAACCTACATAGTTCGAATAAGAGAAGACTACATCAAAGATCAAATCAAACACTCATAATAGAAGATCAAGCTCTGCATACTGAAATACGCGTATTGGTTTGAGGGAGAACATTATACATAGTGCACTCTTTTTTCCTTGACTAAATTTTTTACCACTGAGTTTTTTTAGCAAGATTTTTAATAAGTTAGTAAAGCTGATCTAGATGTACCGATTTAGCATCATCTTGAAGTATGTTGTTAATAGTGTATAAAGAATAGTAATATGTCTGAAGGTGAATGTTATAAATGAGCCCTTATGACATGCAATTATTACACCATTACTCATCATTATGTTATTATTGTTTCCTTTTAGTTAGTCTAATATATATACATGTCCTTGTAATAGTTGACACACATCAAAGAATAAGAGTTTCTCTATACTATTCTCTCTCGTGCATAACATATATTTATATTATTTTTTGCAAGTGTTCGTTTTCAGAAAAATGGGTTGAAATCTGAATTAATTGTTTCTTTAGATTAAAGGGAAGCAGCCCACAAGAAGAGGTGAAGAGGTTATGTGGGCTTGGCCTGGTCAAACACTCAAAATCCATTTTGTTATAGACCGACTTGTTTTGACAATATCCAGTCAACCTTTATCAGATTTTGTTGGTTCTTGAACAGGGATTATGTGATTTTCCTTTTTTAACCAGAAAAACTGGGGGTGAACAATATTATGTGATATCTTTCTTTTTTCCATTTTGGCATTTTGTAGGTGCGGTGATAGAGTCGCAAACGTTGGCGGTTAGGAGTTGCTGACTCGTTGGACAGTCATTGGTCTTTTTTTATTGCCTGGAAAGACGAACCTTGATATGGACATTCGCTAGTTAACTATGCCCAAATATGGGGTATGGTAAAGTTTGATTTCATGTTGTTTTTTTTAAATCAACTGAAATTGGAATTTGAATAGGATTTAGAACTATAGATGAAATGGAATGTTTGGAAAATCTAATGTGTTTGACTGTACGGTTGGTAAACTTGTTAATGGAATTGAGATTCTCCTTCTCTCCTCTCAACTCACTGACCCGCCCCCCAAAAAAATTGCTTAAAAGTCACAACTCAATGAAATGGAATGTTTAGATGGGGTTGGTTTTGACCATTTTTGTCGAGGGGTTCAGTAATATAGGTTATATGATTGCCCCTATGGGAACATTTTGAAGATATTGCATAAGAGAATTTTTAAATAATGAGATGAGTAGAAAGTAAAATATACGTGTAATGTGAAATAGGTGAAACTCAAAAATAAAATTAATTAAAATTAGTTGGAACATTCAGAAAATTATTTAGAATGCTAAAAAAATTAGCCCTTCACCAACTTCCACTAGTCGCAACTTTCTTCAACGTGGCGTTTTTACAAAAAACTTAAGAAAAATTAATCAAGTATATAATAATACCCACTATGTGAAATACTTATAAGAAAAATTAGTTAAGTGTATAATAATCAAATTGACAAATTTACACGGTTACACCTAAACACCAAACTTGTGTACAAACTGATTTCGTAAATCTAATGAGATGTGAACGTCATAGAAGACTTGTTGACTACTGGGTCAACAATAGTTATGATAAATAAATATATGCGTACTTCAACCACATGAATAATAAATAAATACATTTAGGCTGAGGGGTGTGGGGGGCTTTAATAGGGCTTTTAATGGGGGCTCCAACCAATAATATTATGACGTGTGGCAGAGAGAGAAACTGGATAAGGGGGTGTTGGAGCCCCCGTTGGAGCCCCTGGCCCTGGTGTGGAGGGGCTCCAGCAGGGGCTCCAGCGAATTTTTTTTTTATTTTTTTATAAATATATTCAAACAACGTATTATTAAAAAAACTCATAAATTATTAAAAAAAACACACATTAATATCTAAAAATAAAATAAAAATTAAAGTACTAAAAAAACAATCTTCTTATTCTTCGGCTTGGTCTTCTTCGATCAACCTCTTTCGGATACATTCCTTTTGCTTTTCCATTAGCATTTGATCGACCGGATTTAGGTTACTGAAGTCTAAAGTAAGAAAGTCTAAATCTCTCATTCGACTTTTTTCCTTTTTGTCATAAGAGACCACCTCCATGGTTTTGTTGAATTTATTGAGGGATTCAACAAGATTGGCGATGTTTACGGCTTCCCCCTCAGCCGGTTTTTTCCCCTTGGCGTCCCTTCCCAATGGCTGCCTCCTCGGCGGTGAAGACGTTTCCTCCTCCGCAATGTTTAGGTCGAATCCAACGCGGCAATCCGACCCGGTTGAAGTGCTATACGCTCCAGACGAACTAGTTTTAGTCCGTTTCGGCCCTACTTCCGCATCAAAGTCCGGCGCCACCAGCTCAACCCACTTGGAACACCTTTTCAACCTCTCCCACAACTTTAAATCGTCCCACGTCTTCACCATCCCATACCTCCGCAAACACTCCTGCTTCCACTCTTCGACCATGAAATTGTAAATCGCCAAATCATCACTGCCACTTGGTCTCATACGACCGCTGTTCCTGTTGAAAAGATTAGCAAACAAGCCGACAAATTTTCTGATTTCGGACCACCGACCCGAAATCATATCGGCGTTCCGCTCTGTACTCCCAACGAGCATGTAGAACGTCTCCCTAACCTTTGTCCAAAAAATCTTGCTCTTTTGGTAGTCGGCTGCAAAATGAATAAATAAATTAGATTTCCATTTAACTTTTTTATTTAACTTTTTTATTAAAAATCATTTTTAAAAACGTCAAAACAATTACCGCAACGCCAATCCTCAGAAATGACTATCCTAGCCCGACACAAGGCTTCCTTCTCATCCGATGACCATGGAGTGGCTTTCCGTTTCGTCCTCGGAGTCGAAGCCGGTCCTGACCCGTCCGTTGCAACTTGTTTTTTCCGGTGGACGCGTCTTTTTGGTCTCGTAGCTTCACCGTGTGATTCTTGTGTCTCCGGAACAACAAAGTTAGGAGACGGTTGTGTGTTGGATGGTTGAAAGCCGGATGATTCTTGCGGCTCCGAATAAAACGTCGGTTGGTGCGGTGACGACCATAAATCGTCGTCAAGATAATCTGAATCAAGGTTTGGGAACCAATTTCCAGCCATTTTTTAAAAAAAAAAAGTTGAGAAGATGAATTGATTTTGGGTGAAGGTTTGAAGTTTTGGTATAAAAATGGATGAAATGGAGTATAATTATATAGAAAAATATTTTTTTTTTAATATTTAAGAGCCCAACGGCTCTTTTATAAACCCAATGCAAGATTCTCTCTCTCTTCAGCCGCTAACCAGCTCACGCCTCTCTTTTTTTTCCGTTAACGCCCCCGTTAGCGCCCCGGTGATGTGGTGTTAGCGCATGGGGCACGAGCAGAGAAGCTCTAGCGCCCCTGTTGAAGTCCCACACCCCTCAGCCTTAGTTGTTTGTGATAAGGTTGTTGACCTCACATAACCACAATTTTCATCAAAGTGTGAGAAATGTTTTGAACATTTTGGAACAAACGTACTTTCCTTTTTGTCTAACTTTACTTTTCTTTTTTAACGAAAACTTTACTCCACTTGCTTTTGACTTCACGAACATTATTTTGCAATAATAGTTACGTCACGTCAAATACATAAACATTGATTGTAAATTTGTAATAAAATAAGTCTCTAGTTTTCTTAAATACACAAAAAATATTCTATGCAGTTAATATATATATTTATCATAAATTAGTAATTGTTTAAGGTTTATTAAGATATGAAATATATTTAAAAAAAAAGTTTTGAATTTTAATAATTTTCATATTTGAACACACCATGTATGTGTGGAGATATATTTTAACAACCACCCCATTGGTTGGAGGCAGCTAGATCACAAAACTACATTCCGAATTTTCTTTTTTTTTCTTCTACCAAAGAAAAAAAAGAACCAAAAAAAATATCGCAAAAAGATGTAAACGTCGTCGTTTCAAGTTCAAATTTATCCACCGTCCAAAGTCATGGTATTTGAAGAAACACTAATCGTCCCCGGGCAGATTACGGATAATCTGGGGGTTAAATAGATGTTTCCCACGAGGGGTTAGGTCCGGCAAAGATGGTTCTTCTGATGACCTGCAAAACAGACACCGTGAGCTCGTCACTGAGAAGGGGGGGTACCTCCTTGTGACCACCCTCCGGCGTGAGAATCAGACTAGATTGCTCTTGAATATAAGTGTATATTAAGAGATTGCTAGAAAAGATAAGATGTGATAAGATAATGTAATGTGTCCATACCATTCCAAGGTGTTGGAGTATTTATAGCCGAAGGTATATTTCCAAGCAGGTACAGCCGGCTGAATAGTATTCATGTTCTGCCAACTGTGGGCTACGCACGTGCCATGCTGGTGGTTGGTGGGTAGGCAGCGGCTGATAATGACCAGGCCGGCTGTGTACTATTCCTGTTCCACCAACTGCAGGCTATGCACGTCCTCCGACAGGTTGGTGAGTAGGCAGCGGCTGATAGTGACATACGGTACAAGAGCGTGCTGCTCGTCATACTGTTGTCAGTGAGCTGTCGTATCTTTGGTCAGATCTTTTGTCCATACCTCGTCAGGTACAGTACAAAAGATCCTCCAGTATCGTACGGACTGGCTCATTTGTGCGGGAGTGTTCCCGGCTTTGTGCGGGAGTGTTCCCGGCTTTGTGCGGGAGTGTTCCCGGCTTGCTCACTCCTTCAGGTGACTACTGAATTATTTAAGAGTTAAGTGCCTTGTGCGTGTAGCCTTGCTGCGCAGGTAGCCTTCCCTGATGGCTTGTATCCGCAGCTGCGGGAACAGGCGGGGTACTTCACCATTGGGAGGCTTTTCCTGCGGGAACAGCTTGCGTACTGCGCGTAAGGACGTCACGTCTCTGAGCATGGTGGGTCCTGCGGATCCAGTTGGTTTCTGCGCAGACGTCCCTCTTTGAGGTGAGTCTTACAGGTCCAACTGGGCTCTGCTGGGACCTACCTCTTCAAGTCCCCCCAGTCCAATGTTCTTCTCATGAATTGTTAATAAGTGAGGTGAACTTTTGGACTTAAGCAAAGGGTTTCGAAAAGGGTTTAGTTTTAAGGTTTTCCATGGGGATTCTTCCCGCGGAAGTCCTAATGTCACGTGCAGAAATTCCCGACTTTTCTGCTTGATCTTTGGGTATGATGCGGGTAGGTCTGTAACATCCTCGCAAGTCAGGAGCGTTGAGTTCCACTTGTATAGATTCTCCATGAGGTTTTGGTAGTTTTGAACATAGTGATCAATTATGTTAAAACAACCAATTCCATCTTGGAGCTTCAAACAATCTAGTTCTCGACGTTCCCGCTATGCGGGGATGTTATTCCCGTTTCCGCAAGCATGGCCCAGAAAATCCTTCTTGGTTTCAATTCCCTGCGGAGTGCTAGGTATGTGAAGGGTTTCGCCTTGACACTGTACCCGCACTCGTCATATAGTTACTTTACTTCCAAGGTATTCCTGGCTTCAATTCCCTGCGAGTGCTAAGTATGTGAAGGGTTTTGCCTTGACACTGTACCCGCACCCGTCTTATAGTTACTTGGTCGCCGAGGTATTCTTGGCTTCAATTCCCTGCAGGTGCTAAGTATGTGAAGGGTTTTGCCTTAACACTGTACTCGCACCTGTCTTATAGTTACTTGGTTGCCAAGGTAAGGGGTATAGTCCCACTTACTTTTGAATCTTTTTGAATCTTTTTGAAATTCGAAGAGTTGGTGAAAGGATAAGAACAGTCCAAACTGTTGAAACGTCATCCGACGGTTTCTTCTGACAGTGTCAGGACGTGCAGGAAGTTATGGCGACGTGACAGTATATGGTCATTCCAGACGCTTTTTCAGGCGCGTGGGCGCGAGTTTTCGGGCTTGTGGCCGCGAAGTTTACGGCACGCGTCCTGTCAACAGTTGTTACCAGCTTGCTTTTTCCACGTGTCATAGTTTCATTGGACCTGCGTTTTCCTCTCTCTTCCGCATTAAATTCATCGCATTCATTGCGATGAGTATATAAAGGGAGGAGAGGTTGCATCTCAACTCACAGTTTCACCTCTCTTCTTCTTCTAAACGATTTCCGGCGAATACTCTTAACTTTTCTGTCGAGCATTGTCCTGAAATCGTTCTTGTTTACATCCCAAACATGTCTTCTCATGATCCTGAGGTTACTGTCGAGGAGTCCGAGGTATACCTCGAGAATCCGTCGTCCACGTCGGACAAGGATGACAAGAGTACTTCTGGCGAGTGCCAGTGTGCTCTTCCGGTCGACCTCTATCAGTACGTCGTCAGGAAGTTCATGCTCGAGCCTTTCGAGCCTGAGTTTCCTGCACCTCATCAGACGGTGTACGATGCCCCCAAGGGCAAGATAGGGGTGTACGATGCATTCTTCGTCTATGGGAATCTCAGGTTCCCGTTGACGAAGTTTGTATACCGTGTTCTGGAGAGACACGGTGTGCATCTGACTGAGGTACACCCAATGGCGATCGCCAAGATCCGCCATTTCGAGTGGGTGTGTCTCATTCTGGGTGTGGAGCCCCATGTTGACCGCCTGATGACCTTCTATTCCTGGAGGTGCATCCAGGGTGGTATACCTTGGTCAATCGGATCAAGGGTTGGAAGATCTGCGCTACCGAGCGCAGTCTTCGATCTTGGAAGCGGGAGTTCTTCTATATCTCCGCTCGCGTTGTCCCCATAGCGATGACGTTCAAGAACGGGAGAGCTCTCCCGAACCTTCACGCCTTCAACTACGAGGAGGCGGAATGGTTCTCCAAGATTTCCCGGGTCCAGTCTCCGGTTTACCGCTTTGCGGAGTCCGGGATGGTGATGCTCGGGATGAGCCGGGTGTGGAAAGATGCTGGGGCGGAGGCGCCACAGATCCCCATCGTCCTCGAATACGGTTTGAACTCTATCCCTTACGGTATGCTCCGTCTTCTTTGCTGACTTAAAGTTTTCTTCTAACTGTTTTTCTTTTGTTTTCAGAGGGAAACGACCTACAGTCGCTCCTGCATCCGCGGGAAGCTGGTGGTCCCGCTCGGATGGGTACCCGTGCTCTTGATGAGAACGAGTTGCCCATATTTGAGCAAACGGCGGATCGGTTCGTGGAGGTCTACCCGCCAGGCCACGAGATCCTGAGCGCCAGGCGGCCAGGTAAAGAACTTTTTGACCCTCGCCCTGTCAATGCTCAAACCTCTGCGGGAATTCCTCTAATTTTGTCATCTTCTGATGAGGAATCCGCAGATGGTCCTTTCTTGGCGAGGAAGAAGAAGGCTGCCGGCGGGAAGGGCAAGGCGAAGGTTGCCTCCACTGCCGATCAGGGGAATCGGTCAGAGTCGGAGACCGAGAGTGAGGATGTGGCGGGGAACCCTGGTGGTGATGAGACCACTGTTCCGGAGGTTGAGACAACTGTCACCTTCGGGCAGCCTAGTACAACGACGGTGACCAGCGTGAAGAGGCCGGCTCCATCGGGTTCGTCCCCGCCTATTCGCACCTTCAAGCTCAAGAGGACTCGTAAGTGTAAACTTTAACTTTAACTTCATATCTTTCTGCCATTATATTTAAATATGTTGTCTTCATGCAGGCGTGGATGCAACCGCATTCCAGGGTGGAGCGGGGAGGAGCACTTCTGGACCCATGACGGTAGGTTTGGTCAACCTACCCGAGGCGATGACCCAGGCGGCTGTGCCTGCTTCACGTGTTGGTTCAGTTGCTCACTCGGTTGAGGCAACTGTTCCAACTGTGACGTCGTCTTCGGCTGCTGTCAGTGCCATATTCACTGATTCCTTCACTGAGCCGGCGGTGAGTTTTTCTGCGGGCTCTTCCGCAGCGGCGACCACGGTTGTGAGTTCACCTCTGTTGGTTCCTACGACGGCGGCTTCAACCGCGCCTCCGGCACCGGCGACCACCTCGCCCCCGGCCGGTTCAGCAGGTATGTTTGGGGTTGGGGCGTCTAACCAATCTCTGCCTCCTTCACATCTGTCTGACCTCTTGGATGGATATCCGTTAGGTTCGGGTGATGGGTTTGGCGGCTACAGGCCTGTCGTCGACCCTACAGGTGCGTAGGGTTATTTTGGCCTGTTATGTTTTTTTTTTTATCATCTTTTCCTAACTGCTTTTTGTTTTTGCAGTGTCGGATTCGAATGAGGTGTTTGTTCCGCGGTGGAATATCCGCCGGGGAACCACCCTTCGGACGGCTGTGGACTGCGTCGAGTGGGCGCGCCACGCCGCCCCCAATGGTGCACTGGGAGACGCTATGTCAAGCTACCAGGAGGGTAGGCTGACAAACGAGCTTCGAATTCTCCTTGCCTGGATGCAGCCGCGCGTCGAGCTGCTTTGTCGTGAAAATGACAAGTTAAAAGCAGCTCGTATCCAAGAAGTAGCTCAGGCGCGGGCTGTCCAGGAGGAGAACAGGAGGCTCTCCGCCGTTGCTGCGGAGAAGGAGAAGGCCTTCAAGGCCCTTGAGGTTGAAGTTCAGGCCCGTCTCGAGGCCCGTTCCAAGGCTGCCCAAGCTGTTAACGAACAGCTTCGGTTGGCTAAGGAAACCGCTCGGAACGCAACTGAGAGGGCCACCAGGGCTGAAGTTGTTGCTGAGCCTCTACGCACCGAGAATGAGGAGCTCAAAGCCAAATTAGAGAGGCTCCAGCAGGCTCATGACGCCTTGGCCATGGAAGATGCCAAGAAGCTTCAAGAAATCTTGGACCAGAGGGGCATGCTTGACCATACTGAGCGTAAGCTAAAGGGCGTTGAAGAGGCTGCTGCTAAGGAAGTGTTGCTTGCCAACCTTAACAAAAGTGAAGCCGAACGCGCCCGTAACCAAGCTCAAGCTGCCCTCCAGGAGGCTCTGGTTACCAAGGAATGGCTTCTACGAGAAGCGTTGTCGCAGGTAAGCTTAGCTTCATAATGTCTTCACACTTTTCTTTATACTTAGAAAAGGTTTTGATACTTGTATTTTTGTTTTGTAGGTTGTGCATCGGGTCTTCACGGACACATCATATGACGATGCCATGAGCGCAGCCCTCAACGCTTCTCATGAGGATGGGGAAAAGGCTGGCTTCCTGCTTGGTCTAGGGTTCGTTGAGAAGGGCATCCCGCCTTCCAACTTCCCTTTATATGATGTGGATACTGAAGCTGCTTATGACCAAGCAGTGAACCAGTATGCTGCCTTCCCGCATCCAGTGGTGGAGAATGTGAACGAAGTTACTGCTGCTGATGATGGGTTAACCCTTCTCAAGACCTTCCTTGAACCGCCACAGCCAAGTGATGGTGCGGGTACAAGTGGGTTTGGAGGAAGTGGTCCTGAAGCTTGAACCTTTAGATCCCTTTCCACTGTTAGGATAGGTTTATGTTTTTGTATAGATTTACACTCTTGTAGGCGGGTAGATACCCAGTCATTCTTGTAATACTTGAATTTTTATGGAATGTAAATCCTTTGTGCGGGTGGGACCGTCACTCTTGCTTTATAAACGTTATACGACTTGCTCATGCATATTATAGTTTAATTTGGCACTTGTTTTGCCGCATAAACAATATATGATTCGCTTGTGCATACTTTAGTTTAACTTAGCAATTTCTTAAGTACTTTGGATAAGTTAACCTTTCAACGTGGCAGATAATAGGTTAAAGTTTTGCTTCCTCTTTCGTGATTGTGCGGGTAAGACCGTCACTTTCACTTAGCAGGATGGCTAAACTTTACCTATATCTGACCTGCGTGGAGGTTTTCCTAATTTTTTCCTTTAGAGATTTTCTAAGTGTTCTGAATAAGTTAACCTTTCGACGCGCGGTTGTCAATAGGTTAATGTTCAGTTTCCTCTATCATGATTGTGCGGGTAAGACCGTCACTTACATTTAGTAGGATGACCAAACTTTACATATGACTGACCTGCGTGAAGGTTTTCCTCATCTTTTCCTTAGAAATTCTTGCCGTTTTTTGTGTTTATGCGGGTTTTGCCGCCTTCCACACGCAATGACTTCTTTTCACACTTATTTATGCGGTGAATACCGGCATATCAGTGTTTTGAATAAATTAACCGTTCGACGCGCGGTTGTCAATAGGTTAGTTCGGTTTCCTCTATCATGATTTGTGCGGGTAGGACCGGCACTTTCATTTAGTGGGATGACCCAACTTTACCTATAACTGACCTGCGTGAAGGTTGGCCGTTTTTTGTGTTTATGCTGGTTTTGCCGCCTTCCACACGCAACGACTTACTTCCCCATTTATGTATGCGGTGAAGACCGGCATATCAGTGTTTTGAATAAATTAACCGTTCGACGCGCGGTTGTCAATAGGTTAGTTCGGTTTCCTCTATCATGATTTGTGCGGGTAGGACCGGCACTTTCATTTAGTGGGATGACCCAACTTTACCTATAACTGACCTGCGTGAAGGTTGGCCGTTTTTTGTGTTTATGCGGGTTTTGCCGCCTTCCACACGCAACGACTTACTTCCCCACTTATGTATGCGGTGAAGATCGGCATATCAGTGTGGAAAGTTCATAAGTATAAATGTAAGATTATCAGCGTCAATGTGATAAGGAGAATCATTTCCATTAGAAGTGGCTCTGGGCCTTTTCTTTTACAAGTTTGGAATTGATCTACATGCAGACTGTGTAATTGAGCTCATTTCCATGTTCTTGGGAGTGTCATCGAGCCTTTCGAGCCGATATGCACTTGGTTCGGAATCTCGTTGTTTACGCAATATGTAGTCTCCGACATTGAAGCTGCAGTTTTATTCGTGTTTTCCCCAACTGGGGTTCTACACGCATTAGCCTGCTCAGCGTTCATTACGCCACGAGGTGCGTGAGCGTCCCATCTCTGACAAATGCTTCGACGATGTCCTTCAAGTCTACGCATTCCTCGGTGTTGTGGCCTCTTGTCCTGTGGAAGTCACAGAATTTGCTCTGATCAGCGTTGTGACGCTCTCGGATTATTGGAGCCTTTGGCCATGGGAGTCTCTCGGTGTCGAATATCTCGGTGACGCTTTTGGTGAGTGGCGTCCATCTGGAGTTCCGGTTTGACGACGGCATGTTATCCTTTCCGCCTAACCGAGGGTTCGAGCCGGATGAGGTGTCAAAGTTTACCCTTGACTGCCAAATGCCTAGCTTCCTCTTTTTGTTTAGTCGGGCGGTAAGGACATTGTTTTCTCTTGTTTTCTGGGTGTAGAGGTTTGTGCTCTGGGGAAGATCTCTACCCAGTTGCTTTTCCGTCGAAGCGTTTAGCTGCTGTCATGATGGCATCCCATGTGGATGGCATGCCATCTTTACCCGTTAAGGTGCGGATGAGCTCTGGGTCTTTTGTGCCCTGGATGAAAGCAACGCGAACAAGATCTTCGCTAATATTACCCAGACTTAGCTTCTTTGAGTTGAAGCGAGTGATGAAGTCTAGCAAAGATTCATCTTCCTCTCGAATGCAATTGAGGATTGTCCATTGCTCTTCGGTATACTTTCTTTGTTGGCTGAAGTGTTGGCTAAACTTCTGTTGGAAGTCTGCCCAATCATAGATGTGGTGGACCGGTAGACGGTCAAACCACGCTCTAGCCGCTCCAACTAGCGTCATCTGGAACATATAACACCACGTGGGTTCCGTCCAATTGCTGACGGTTGCCCCCGCTATGAATCTGTTCAAATGATCGTCTGGGTCGGATATACCATCATAAGTGCCGATGTTGGGCATCTGCTTGGCACTCTTCGGGGCGATTGCTTCCGCAATGTCCCTTGCAAACTTGGACGTTCCCGCATTTGCAACAGTTGGTCTAAAAGCTTTGGAGAAGTCACGTGGGTTTCTACCCGCGTTTTTTGGTTTGAAAGTTTCTCCCAAATTCCTTCTCGATTGGAAGTCCGTGTCTTTACGCTTCCCTTTCGCCTTATGGCGAGGGTTTACGTCGGTGTCGGATTCCTCCGAATCATCGTCCAAGTACTCGCACTCATTGCTCATGTTGAGCTGTTGTCGAGTGCTTCCGAGTTCGTCAGCCTGTTGGAGTGAACGTAAGCGTTCATCCAACTCAGCTTGGAATTCCCTTTGACGTTTTTCCGCCCACGCTTTAACTTGTTCAAGTGTTTGGCGGGGGGGCCTCGTCTGTTGTCTTTCCACCTGGGTATCAATGAATCCCAGGGGAGGATTGTTTACTGCACTTGCCCCCGCTCGGGTAACCGGGGTAGTGTTCGTAAAATGTGTGTATTCGCCGGTGTTCCCCCCCAGTAGCTGGGGTTGTGGTTACCGGGGTTTCTTGGTTACTCCCTGGCCTGGGGACCTGAGTAACGTTAACCATCTTTTCGGAGGTTTTGAAAAAACTGAGAATTAGTTCTAGCTTTTATGCACGGATGGTGCCAAGGAAGAAACACTAATCGTTCCCGGGCAGATTACGGATAATCTGGGGGTTAAATAGATGTTTCCCACGAGGGGTTAGGTCCGGCAAAGATGGTTCTTCTGATGACCTGCAAAACAGACACCGTGAGCTCGTCACTGAGAAGGGGGGGTACCTCCTTGTGACCACCCTCCGGCGTGAGAATCAGACTAGATTGCTCTTGAATATAAGTGTATATTAAGAGATTGCTAGAAAAGATAATATGTGATAAGGTAATGTAATGTGTCCATACCATTCCAAGGTGTTGGAGTATTTATAGCCGAAGGTAGGTTTCCAAGCAGGTACAACCGGCTGAATAGTATTCCTGTTCTGCCAACTGTGGGCTACGCACGTGCCATGCTGGTGGTTGGTGGGTAGGCAGCGGCTGATAATGACCAGGCCGGCTGTGTACTATTCCTGTTCCACCAACTGCAGGCTATGCACGTCCTCCGACAGGTTGGTGAGTAGGCAGCGGCTGATAGTGACATACGGTACAAGAGCGTGCTGCTCGTCATACTGTTGTCAGTGAGCTGTCGTATCTTTGGTAAGATCTTTTGTCCATAACTCGTCAGGTACAGTACAAAAGATCCTCCAGTATCGTACGGACTGGCTCATTTGTGCGGGAGTGTTCCCGGCTTTGTGCGGGAGTGTTCCCGGCTTGCTCACTCCTTCAGGTGACTACTGAATTATTTAAGAGTTAAGTGCCTTGTGCGTGTAGCCTTGCTGCGCAGGTAGCCTTCCCTGATGGCTTGTATCCGCAGCTGCGGGAACAGGCGGGGTACTTCACCATTGGGAGGCTTTTCCTGCGGGAACAGCTTGCGTACTGCGCGTAAGGACGTCACGTCTCTGAGCATGGTGGGTCCTGCGGATCCAGTTGGTTTCTGCGCAGACGTCCCTCTTTGAGGTTAGTCTTACGGGTCCAACTGGGCTCTGCTGGGACCTATCTCTTCAGTATTAGACTATTAGTTGGAGGCCGGTAGATCATTTGAGTCAACTCCATTTGACTGCCTTGCTTCTTTCAATGTTCACACTTGTGTATGGGCAACCACCGCCATGTGCGTTCTTGTCACCAGATTTGACATCCTATTTCATTATTTAGCATAAAAGATACACCTTTTCTAATAAATGTGTTTACATATATATAGTTGAATATGTAAATAACAAGTTAACTAACCAAATTACTAAAGGGAACACTGATTAAATTAAAATTGTCCAAAAAGTTGACATTCTCCACCAATAAAACATTTACATTAGATGTGTTTGTGTGAAATTGAGAAAGTTGATGTCGTTAAGATGCTCATGATCAGGGACGAACACTTGTTTTTGTTAAGAAATATCATTTCGTATGAGTGACTATATTGTCACACTCTAATTGCCTCTTTAAAGAGCAATTTACTTCTAAAGGGGGCTTTTTAAGATACACATGAGACATTTATTCTTGCAAAATATATGTTTATATAAGACTATCTTCGGTGAGTCTTTGAAGATTCCATCTTAAAGCTCTTACCATTGTAGCTTATCCGTCTTAGATGAGACACCCTTGTCAAGTGCATAAATTTGTCTCGGTTTAAGCAATAAAATAGGCCCAAAGTATAAAAGAATTTTTTTTATTTAAATATTATGTATAAGAGATCGGTGATGAGATGGAAATTAAGAAGTATAAATTATATATAGGATTGAAGTTGAAATAGGTTTTTGAACATTTAAAAGCATATTATGCATACAAATTTAATTTTCCTCACATTTCGATAAATAAGTATTAAAAAACACAATCATGTGCCAACCTATCCGTACCAAGTTTTAAACCCCTGTCCAAAATAGGGGTCCACATATAATTATAAACACGCCTATCATTCCCCAAAACCATAGAAACAACAAGTCCAATGAAGACAATTTCAAGGCCACAACGGACCACCGTGGACCTCCACCAAATGTCTTACAAGTCCAAAGACCATAGAACCGCCGAACGCAGCCCCGAACACACACCAAAGTCTGGACCGAACCACCTCCAAGCAACAACAAACCGCGTAAAGTCGCCGTTGTTTACTACCTCTCCCGCAACGGTAACCTCGCGCATCCTCACTTCATCGAGGTTCCTCTCTCCTCATCCGACGGCCTTTATCTTCGAGGTAATTAGTGCAATAATTGTAGGATCAGTTTTACCATTCTAAAAGAGATGGCGGCTCAGCCGCTTACCTATCCCTTTGTTGTAATTGTATCCTGTTGTTTAGTATTAATGTTAAAAAAAAATGTTATTATGAACAAATTTTTTGTTTAATTTGATGAAAATGTTATTCGATTAATTTGTAGATGTAATCGAACGCCTCAATTCTCTACGTGGAAAAGGAATGGCTGCATCATACTCATGGTCTTCTAAACGGTTAGTTCAATTCAATCAATAAGTGTTAAGTCACCGGAAATTTTTAAATTTTTAACTTCCATTGATTCAGTTTTTAATAGACATAAGATACGGCTAATCCGTTTTATTACTCCGGTGTCACAAAGATAACATCTCTTATAACTAATAGTTGTTATACATAACCGTATCTTATGTCTATTAGTTTCTATGACACAGGAATTATAAGAACGGATTCGTATGTCAAGATTTGTCAAACTAATAGACATAAGATACGGCTAATCCGTTCTTATAACTCCAGTGTCATAGAGATAGTATCTCTTATAACTAATTGTTTCCATACACCATCATATCTTATGTCTATTAGTTTTATGTGACACAGGAGTTATAAGAACGGATTCGTATGGCAAGATTTGTCAGAGAATGATTACATTTACCCGGTGCACGGGCAAGAGTACGTGCTCAAAGGATCAGAGATCGTTGTCGTCGGGGAAACACATAATTCTTCGGCGCCGGAGTTTAAAAAATCCGGCGGCGGCGGGTTTCCGGCGGTGAGGCATAGAAGGAACCAGTCATGGAGCGCACACGAATATAAAGTCTACACGGGCGTGTCCTCCGCTGCGGACGCTTCTACGCAAACCGACGACAAACGACGTCGGTTTCGTAGAGAAATGATAAAAGAGGAAGAGGAAAATGAAAGTTCGGAGCTTAGTAGAGAGGAGATTTCACCGCCGCCGTCGGATGATTCGAGTCCGGAGACACTGGAGTCGTTGATGAATGCTCACGGTAAGCTAATCCTACGGCCGGAAGCAGAGGATAATTGTAAGTCGAAAGTTAATCCGACGGATGGTAATAAAGTGAAGGCATCGTCCGTGCTGAAGCAGCTGATCACGTGCGGCTCGTTTCGTGATTGTGGGCCGGGCGAGAACCCGGGTTTTTCGCTGATTTCACATTACAAGTCAAGGTTGCTGCCACGTGGACCGGTGAAGAAGGATGAAATGGTGTCGTTTTGAACAGAGGATAAAGAGTATTTTAGTGGGAGTTTAGTTGAAATTAAGAAAGAGAAGATGAAGGTGTAATAACTAATAACTACTCAATGTCTCAATTAGTGAGTGATATAACGATGATCACTACCCTAATGTTGAGAAGTTGTATGGATAAATGCTAGTTGAAAGAATGAGGTTTGAAGAGGTGTTGTCTTCTTCTTGGTAAGATGTATTTCCACCAGCTTACGAAAGAAATTTTTTAATAAACTCTCGATTGAAGATCAACAAGTGAACGTAAAGTGTATTTATTTTTTTATCTTATCAAACCAATGTATATTTTGTGGCATCCCTTCCCTTATTATTATTCTTTTTATATCTTCACAAATCCCGTAATGTTTCCAAGATCTGTTTAAAGAAAAATGAATTTTAAAAATAACATATTCACCCCCTTATTATTAGTTCTTAATATTATCATTTTAGCTGTTTTGAAAACATGAACAGTCGGGACATATACATACTTCTACATACGCTTCCTCAAATTTTATCCTCTAACTGATTTTACCATGGTTTTGCCAAATCTCCAAATTGTTTAGTCAACCATAGGAAAGATTGATGAAAGCTTCAAATTGTCCTGTTGTAGCGTTTAGTTGCATAGCAACTAGATAAATTACCCCCTCTAGCATTTTTTCCCATATACTTTTATTAGTCCTGTTGTAGCGTTTAGTTGCATAGCAACTTTTGTAGCGTTTAGCTAGGGTAAGCGTACCTCATCTTTTATTAGTCATGCTTTTTCCCATATACTTTCAATTCCTTTAACAATTTTATTTAACATATTACCCCCTCTAGCATTTTTTCACCTTATGATTTCCCTTTAAAATATCAAATCAAAAACTATAAAGTTTGATTTTTATTTATTTTTTGTCTCTCTTGTTTTTTCTTTTTGTGTTTATGATTCTTGAACATAATAATACTTACAATTATTAGTGTCAATTCGTTATTATATTGTGTGTGTGACTAATACCATATTATTGATACTATTAAGAACAAAAAAAACCTATTTACAATATTAATGATAATAAAAATAAAAATAAAAATAAATTAACAATAACAACTTATAGATTTATTTTTGATATATTAAGTGGAGAATAGTAATTGGTAAAAGAAATGTTTAATAAACTAACATGTATGTCAATAATGTTAAAGGGAAAATAATAATTGCTTAAATAAGACCGTACGTAATGAGGAAGTTATGTAGGCGTTATAGCCTATAACGTCGGGGGGCACACTCCCCCCCCCCTCCCCGACGTTTTGGCTTTTTTTTTTATCGTTGTATATATGACGCGATTAAATGGCTCCAATTTCAAAATAATAGCCGTTAGTTACCGCTGGAGTGGGTAATAAAAAAAATTATTTTCAACTCTATATTTCCTATATATAACCAACTCAACCCCAATCAAAACTCATCAAACTTTTAAAAAATCTCTTTCAACTTTATATTTCCTCACACAAAATTCACTATATACATGGATCCTCCATCTATATATAAACGGTTTTTCGGGCCCGACCAACAAGCCGACGATGAGGGGAGGAACAGGCGGTTACGAGTGCGGTTATGCTCGCGACAACTTATATGAGTTCCGTTACGAGTGCGATTAGCTCTCCACCCCCCCCCCCCCCCTCGTTTCAAAAAGAGCATATATCGAACGAGATCGTACCGTAGCCAACAACCGGTTGATGGCGGATTACTTCTGCGACTCGCCGAGATAAAAGAACCCGAAAACCTTTAGGCGTCGTTTTCGGATGTCTAAAAATTTATTTATGCGCATCACCAATGATTTAGAGCGTGAACTTGATTACTTTAAGCAAAAGCCGGATGGTCGAGGGACGCTAGGATTCACAGCTATTCAGAAGGTTACGCAGCCGTACGCGTGCTCGCCTACGGAAACACGGTCGATATCAACGACGAGTATTTAAAGATGGTCGATAAAACAACTCGGGACACCTTGGAGTATTTTTGTTACGGTACGCTTTGTTTTTTTTAAATAATTTTATCACTTGTTTACTTTAATCATTTATTTTATAAAAGTTGTGTAAAATATAGGAATATTGAAACTATATGGACCACATTATCTGAGAGAGCCCAACTGTAACGATCTACAACGTCTTTACGAGGCACATACAAAGGTGCATGGTTTCCCCGACATGATAGGAAGTGTAGATTGCATGCATTCGGAATGGGCTAATTGTCCAAGTGCATGGCGAGGTCAATTCACACGAGGTGACCAAAAGGGACCAACGGTCAGCATTCAAGCGATTGCTTCATACGACATTTGGATTTGGTCGTAACCAAAGGTGATGGAGAGTTACATATCTGGTACCAAGTGCATGGCGAGGTCAATTCACACGAGGTGACCAAAAGGGACCAACGGTCAGCATTCAAGCGATTGCTTCATACAACATTTGGATTTGGTCGTAACCAAAGGTGATGGAGAGTTACATATCTGGAACCGTTCCCGTCGCTTCGTTTTGGGCTAACGATAACTTCTACCATCATGGGTACTATCTGGGCGATGGAATATATCCAGAGTACGCGATAATCGTTAAAACATTCAGAGACCCGATGGATGATAAAAGACAGTATTTTAAGAAAGTGCAAGAGTCTGCGAGAAAGGATATCGAGAGGTGTTTTGGTGTTCTTCAACAACGATGACATTTTGTTAAAAATCATTGTCGTCTATGGTCTTTAGAAAGAATGAAATGTGCTATGTATGCGTGTATCATAATGCATAACATGATCATCGAGGACGAGGGAAGAGCAATATGTCCAACTTTCATACCAGACACGTATCCACAACGGACTCCGGCAAGTATGGAGCAAATAATCGAAAACTCGGATTCCGTGCGGTCAAGAGAGATATAACGCACTAAAGGAGGATTTAGTCCAACATCTTTGAATGTATCGGCATTTGCCTGGTGAAAACGATGATCAAAACCAGGGCAACAATGAAAACGAGGATGAAGACGACGACGGCGATGGCGAAGACGATGAAGACGAAGAGGGCGACGGCGACGAGGACGAAGAGGGCGACAACGAAGACGAGTAGTTTTTTTTTTATTTTAATGTAATATTTATTTAATAAAATATTGTTGTTATTTGATTATTCTTATTAAAAAATTAAAAACAAAAAAAAACAAAAAGTGTGAAAGTGACTGGGCGCCACCTGACGCATAACGTCTGGAGGTGGAGAGTTATGACTACACCCTGTTTTTGTAAAAAATCATAACTCTGACTGGACGCCACGTGACGTATAATGTCTAAGGGTTGAAAGTTATAACTACTCATGGTCTAAGTTTAAAATGATACTTTTAACAACAAATAAACAACATCACATCAGCACTTTATAGGAAAGTTTGACGAAATTCACTCTACATGCTGTAAGAAGTAATTTATATTCTATGCACCACCATCCTACTATAAACTTTTTACGTATTTATGGTATGATGATTGAGTATGAACCCACCATCCTACTATAAACATACAACGGCGGGCTATTTTATCATTTTTGATTTTTGAATCTCGTGTAATGAAGTATATTTCTCCTTTTTAAAAACATTATTTTATATTCAACGTATTGCAACAATTGTATTGTCTTTTTAAACTTAACTAGTAATTGTGTTTACCACCACTACACACCGGAGTATCCTTATTAGCCCATATTTGAAATATCAATATATAATTTTTGAATTTTAAAAAATTTAGTCGTTAGATTAATGTAACGGTATCAACTTATTTAAGGGTGCTGCAAAACGTACGTCATTTTAAACCATTTTTATTAAATATACACCCCTGCTGAACTTATTAGATCAATTACTATTACCTTTTAACATTATTTATATACATATTAGTCCCTACAAGTTTTTTTCAACTTAATAATCTCCGCTACATATATTAAATTAAAAATTATCAAGTATTACTATTAATTTATTTTTTAGTATTAATATTGTAAATATTTATAATATCTTTTTTTTAATTTTAATAGTATATATATTTATAATATTCTTATTTTACCTCTTTATCTTTTTATAATAAGCCCTAAACCCGAAACCCTAAACCCGAAATCAAAAAAAAAACGCAACTTGTAAAAAAAAATATGATATCCTTAATTTTTTGCTAATTTAGTAATTATATGATTTCAATGAGTAATATGAAAGTTGGTTTTTCCAGGGAAGGCATGACAAGCAACAACGGGGTACGTTTAGCCTGACTCCTTATTTAAATGCCAATAACTTCAATATCCGACTTTTAACAATCATGTTATAAATAATCATTCTTTTATAGCGCACGTATACTTTTTTGAATTTTAAAATTTAGTCGTTACGTTAACTTAATAATACCAACTTATTTATATGTCAATTAATTTAATCATTTAACTTTACTCATCTTATATTTATTAATCTCTTTTTTCAACAATAACGTATACTTTTTTGAATTTGAAAATTTAGCCTTTAGACAAACGTAATGATATCAACTGAATGTTATTAATTTCATCCCCCCGACTTAACTCGTTATATTTTTAGAGTCAAGTTATTCTATAAAGGGAAACAAAAATGAGAAAGATTAGAAGGATTTCTAGCCACACAAAAAACCCCTCAAAAAATTAATAAAAAAATCATAACTACAAATTTAATAAAAAAATGAAAAAAGTATAAATACAAAAATATTTTTATCGTGTTTCTCGTTCTCATTAAAAAAACACACACAATGGTAAGTGAAAAAGTTGTGTTTTTTTTGTTTATCATTGTGTTTTGTGTTTATTTTCATGTTGATTGTGTATTTTTTCCTTGACATTATGTCTTTTTTCCTTATATTGTGTTATATACTCAACATTGTGTTATATTTTGTTCGGCATTGTGTTATATTTGAAATCTATTGTGTCTTTTTTTAGTTATAATTGTGTCTTTTATTCATTTTCGCCATTGTGTATTTGATCTCGGCATTGTGTCTTTTCGTCAATTTTTTTATTTTTTTTTTGTATTTTTTTAAAAAATTTTTAGCGGGAATGATGTCGGAAACATTTTATTTTCTTAATTTTTTTCTTTTTTTATTTATATTTTGAGTTATGATATTTTTATTATCTTTTTTTCAATTTATTTTTAAGAGGTATTTTGTGTGGTCACAAATCTTTTTCACACTTCTCATTTTTGTCTCCCTTTGTATTTTAACTTTACCTATATTTTAATGAATACTTCTTTGAAACAACAATGTATGTTTTTTTGAATTTTGAAAAAAATAGTCGTTGGCTAACGTCAATAATATCAACTTATATAAATACCATTAACTTCATCCTCCGACTTTAACACAAGTGTTTAATATTTTGCTCTCTAGTTGTAATTCTATCATTGCAAAAGTTTATTTGCCTCATTTTCACTCTCTTTATACAAAATTAAGTTTCTTGATATTTTTTTTGTTCATTTTTAGCGTCTTTCATCGTTTAATTTGCAGGGGAGGCTCGGAGGGTGTGCGAGCCGCACCATCGGCCGGGGCACATAAGGTTTGGGGGCACAAACTTTTTTATACATATTACATATATATGTTTTTAGGGGTTAAAAAATAAGGTTATTTGCAATAGTTTATAAGATGAGTACATGCTCAGAATGGTTTCTACTTATAATAAACCGGCCGATAAAAGTTTTATCCATGTACGTTAGCGAATAAAAAATTTTCGTTAAGGCATATGGGTCTTTTTATTTTTGCTCGGTCGAGGTATTTGAATTCTCAGAGACGGCCCTGTTAATTTGAATATCCACTGTGTTCAACCGCCATTCATAGCTCTAGAATCTAATCCCTCCTCCACATGCAAGTTGTATGAAGAAACTTGTTGATAGAAATTAATCCATGGCCAACAAAGTCTTTAAAGAAAACTCATTTTTTATGTATCTTTGTTCATCATCGTCTTTTGGGTTTTGCAAGCTAACCCGAATGCAAGTTCATATAACTCTTGTCTTGCTAGAGTTGATGCTAGATGCATCCGAATATTAGCCCATAAAAGTGGAGTAATGCATATGGGTATTATATTAATGGACAATCATTCAAATTGGAGTTCGGCTACAGGCTTCAAAGGCGCTCTGATTAACCTTCGGGATCTACTATCCGAACTGGACCTTAGTGTCACGCTGTAAGAAAATGCAATGAGTTGTCAGCATCTATCACTCTCGCGTTTAATTAATCTGATTTGTATTCAGTACTATTTCAAATCTTGCCATATTGGTGAAGATTGGGTTTTAAATATTAATTACAAATTCACAATTGAATCTGTAAGTTGTTTACTTCTTGTTCGTGTATTTATTTTCATTTGATGTGTGCTTCGTAACATGATCAATCTATACGCATACAGTTGTGGATGAAGAACATGCACAGAAACCACTTTGGATCACTCTATACATGCCGGTCACTGCTATAAAGTTGAAGCAGTTACTCAAATAACTTGTTGGATCAATAGCTGATATCAATATGTTTGTTTTCAGCTTCGAAAACGTTTCACAAACTATGTGCAAAATAATTCAGATTGTATCACACTTGCTTTGTAAATCAACTGATTGTATACATAATTGTATATAAAGAGCATCATATGATGTAATTTTGCAATTTTTATTCAATTCTATCATATACTTGTGTGACACTTTGATTTATCAATGTAGGTTTCATTTATTTGAAATGATCTTCCATTAGCTTGTTAATCAAGTAATCATTCTTTTTTGTATAATTTGATTAATTTCTAGTTCATCTAAAAAAAATGTTTCATTTAACAACTATTATTTTGCTTTAGAGATGTGCCTCGAATTGCATACTTGTTTTCTAATTTCTAAGCTTTAACAAAATTAGCAACAACCAACAGACCAAGATACCACAATTGATTAAACATTAAAATGATTTGTATAAAAACAAAACAAAACTAATAAAAAATTAAAAAAATATATATTTTATACACCAACTCACAGATTTTTATAATGAACCCTAACTATGTGGCCAAATATCCGCCATTAAAAAAATAGATATAAAAAAACTATTATTTATTCCTTTTTTTAAGATTTTCTTATAATAACTTATTAAATACTAAGTTTAATCTAATATAAAAAAGAACTTTAATCTTAGATTATATTTTTAATCATATTGGTGTAAAATATGCAGCTCATGTTAGATATTTTAATGTAATTAAATTTAACAGATCAACACGCAATCATAATAAACATTAAGCAAGTTACATATGTACAAAGTGCACGTTTGTTTTAGTTTGTTATGATGTTAGCGACAAAGCCTCTAACGAACTGGGTTCCAGGGGCTGACCCCCAGTTAGCAACTTAGCATAGCCCAAGGGGCGGCGCCCCCTAGAAGGGTCCAAAGGGCAGATCCCTTGACTGTGGTTTTTGAAATATAACTGGAGGTAGTGTTAATTTAATTTATTTTTCAATATATAACTGAATAAGACAGTTTTTCAAACCCTAACGGCTCCTCTGATAAACATTGCGTTCATTTCTTTTGGTCGTCTCTACTGGTTCATATCTCTCACGAAATCATACTGCGTTATTGATCCTATTAAGAGTTTTACCCTATTATAGTTTCTGGGAACCATTGAAAAATTTTTAATCTAAAAGTTTGCATACGACTCTCTAAAAATTCAACTCAAAATACCTGAAATACCCAACTCTTTGTCTAGGGCTATGGATTCATATAAGTATGTTAACATTCTTTTGTAATTATGACAAGCGTGACAGATAAACTTATTGGACCCATCAATACCATATTAAACAATGGAATGATATAAAGTCATAAAACTTAATTTTTACCAAGCATGTTGCCTTTAGAAAATTAAAGAGAGAGAATCAACGAAAGCCGAACTCAACCGAGAAACATCTGATTTAGGAACATAGTGCCACGCCCTCAAAAGGTTTCATCTAGTTAACTTTAAGAGAACCAAATGGACCAAAATCATATGGGATACAAATAGATCGTCCAAACATATAACAATCAAACACAACCAGAGTAAAATGTTATCACAGCCCGACCCGATTGTCCAATTATTACATCGAGCAATGTAACAAAACTTACCTGGTGAGTCTGTTAATGGTAGTGATGCGCTGTATTTTGATGGCGGTGTGACCATGACCACAACCAGTCTTAACTCTCCCTCTCTCACAATGATTTCAAAAGGTGCATCACCCAACAAACAACAATAGGACAATATTTCATCCATTTCCTGGACACGTTGAGCCACGTCAACCGCCTAATGCTTCCTCCCACCAAATAGCAGGCTAACAGTACCCGGATAAAACCAATACCGGCCCCATCTCAATGTCTCTTCCGATCAGGTCACGTGTTTTAGAGTAGTTTTTACCAGCAAATAGAAAGAAAATGCTTCTTAAGACAAATGATCTCTAAAAGGAAAAAGAACACACCCAACCAACCGAACCAACCAATCAAACTAACCAAGCTGGTTTAGGTTTTGTTTTCAAGCCATAGTTGCCGATTCAGTCTGTTCTAGGCTAGAGAAAATGTGTGCCTTCTTCTCACTCTCTCCGACTCTATGAGTAGGATATAATTGGGTCTGTTTGCTTGTTACCCGTTCAATACATAATAAATTCAATCAAAACCAACTGAACCGAACCAGAAACGCCCCTATGTTTACCCTTTCATGTTAACCATATGAATCTGAAGAGTCAAAAAAGCTAATGTACAAAGAAATGAAATAATAAAATAGAAAGACTTCGGCTCACTCATTAGTCATGATCAATAATCTATGCCCTTGGCATCTAAAACCCACTCCACAAACCAAACTGGTACAAATAAAGATCATAAATATTGCATAATTAATTAAACACTACACTACTAATAACATCACTCAACAAAGTACACATTCATCATCGTCGTCGTCATCTCCACCTAAACTCACAATAAGTGTGGCCGCAGATCCAAACCTAGTTTACAAATCAACACACAAAATATTACATCAATTGGGTGCTTCATTTGACCCAATTAAGAGCAGGTCATCTGGATGCATCACTTCACACATAATAATTATACTTAATTCATCAGTAAAAACATATATTTGTATGAATAGTTGAAGCCATGCTTGCGGCGCGCACATATGATGTATATATGTGTGAACCCTCGGGTGGGCAAAAGTGAAATTGCACTAATTTTGACGTTATTTTACTAATCTCGTGAAAATAACGTTAAAAGTGACGGACGGTTAATCAGGCATCATGTAGTGGCGTTGATAGCCGAAAGACAAGGGTACATGCACCGATCAGCCGGTGTCCCGATGATTGAGTGCTATGTGCCTTATGTCCAAGGCTTGATGCAAAACTACTATCGAGCCGGGGGTCTCACCGGAAGCAGCCTCTCTATCCTTATGGGGTAGAGGTAAGGCTGTCTACATCTTACCCTCCTCAGACCCTACCATAGCTTTGCTATTGGTGGGATATACTGAGTACGATGATGATGATGATGATGTATGAATAGTTGCTTTATGACATAACATTTACAAACTTTATAATATTAAATATCAATCTTTTGTTATGAAAAATTGGTCAAGGATCTTGCAAGCATCCAAATACAGTAATACGCATTCGGCAAGTCCCAAACCCTTGACTGGTTCGATATGATAAACTTAATAAATAACTTGTCTCATTTTCCACGTAAGATTTTATAAATTTGACTGTTAGACCTGTTCAATATGATTCACTTCTTGGTAAGTGAGTCAAACTTGCCACATCCAAAACATGTCATTCAAGTTCTGAAATAAGCACTCTCTCATTAACAAGGGTGTGCATAAAACCAAAATAACCAACGTAACTGAACTAAATAAAAAAACAACGGTTTGGTTTTATGTTTTTTATAAAACCGCTTTTTCGTACAGTTTCGGATTTGCTATGTACCAAAAAACCTGAAAAACCTAACTTAAGTCATTTGTAAGGAAAATTTTAGATCCAAATTTGTAATAATCAATTAATTACTAATTAACAAAAACTTGACACGTTCATTTTTTTGGACAATAATTTTTCGACCCAAAATTTTTTAAGCCCAGATGACAAAACACAAAAACATAACCGAACAGAACCCATTCTGAAAACCAAAAAATCGTGTTTTTGGTTCGGTTTGAGCCGAAAACCGATCCTGCACAACCCTACTCATAGTTAAGAGAAATCAAAGTAGTTGTTTTTTCCTTCATATTATATTATGTCATGATAATTAAACAAATAACAATAACGCCAAGACAAAAATCACATTTGATCTCCACAGTAACCGACTAGAAAACATACCAGCATCATAATAATCCATTTGAAAAAGATCATAAATGGTAATCATTCAGCTTCAGAAGTAAAACCTGAAATACAAGAAAGAAATAATCAACATTTGAAGACGGTCTTTCTATTAAATCATCAGAAATCACATTTGAATAAGTCAGTCTGGTCCGGTCATGTTGGGTTGACCCGAAACACCTTTATCCTCAAAAAAATGTGAAAGAGTTGGTGTCATTATGATTACAAGCCTAGGGGTGTGCATGCAACCAAATTAACTAACCTGTAACCAAATTAACCAAGCCTAACCCAAAACCAAAGGTTATTTTTCAGTATTTTCAAAAACTGAAATTCCGGTTTGGTTTCGGCTTTGCATGTACGAAACCAACAAAAGGCGAACCGCATACATAAAAACCCAAAAGAACGACTTTTTGATATTGAATTTATGAATTATAATTTTTATTTTTCAATGTTAAGCAATTTATAAAATAATTAAAAATGTAGCCCAAAAGATAAATATGTAATAGTCAATTAATCATTATATAAGAAAACACTTTGGGCCCAAAGTGTCATGCCCAAATTCATTATTTTAAGCCTTTATTTTCCACCCAAAATATTTAAGCCTAAATGGGAAAAACTGAAAACCGAAACCAAACGGTTTTCAAAAACCCAAAAACAGAATCACGGTTTTTAGTTCACTTTGAGCCCAAAACCAACATCGTACACCCCTAATTGCAAAAAACTATATTACTTCTACAATAAAATTAGCTATTTAAAGTTTTAAACGAAATGATTTGGTTAACAAATACAAATTCATAAGTAAACAGGTCAACATTAACATGTGTACAGACAATATTTTTATACCTATGTTACCCAGAACCTGCAGCATTGTTGATAGACATAAAAAACGTGTTTCCCCATTGTTGTTTCACAGAATCCGGAACCAATGTTTGGTCTAAGTAAGCATTCCATGCATCATCTTCGCCAATAACCCAATTGACTTTACTTGGAAGACTAGTCTTCTCTTTTTTTGACATTGTACTTTTCTTCCATGAATTATACAAACCACAACTCTAACAAAAATAAAACCCAGACAGAAAGTGATCATAAGTTCAGGCAAACATAAGTTGACCAGTCAAAAAGTCAAACCTTAATAGGACTGCTTAATTTGAAGGCCTTTGAAAGAGGCAAATTCTTTTCCTTAATTTCTTCTAGAACAGCTGATAAGGGTAAGTTTTCTTCCATTTGTGTTACATATCTCTCGACCGCTAACAGAGATCTAAACCTTTGTCCCGTTCCTTGCTCGTAATAATACTGCATAAGTGTGGTCAAAATTCCAGCGATTTGGAATTTGAAATTAGTAAACTAAACTCAGTTGTAAACGCGTTAACGAGCCAAGCTGCTCGTGAGCTACTCGAGATCGGCTCAAATCGAGCCGAGCTTATATGAGCTTGAACCTAATAATAAGCTTGTTTAATAAACAAGCCCAAGTCTAAACGAGCCTAATATTTATATAACTTTCAATTAATATATATGATACATATAATTATAAATTTATAATAATATTTATTATATATAAACTACGATAAATGTAACTAAATGGTATATACCATAATATATAAAAGTTATAGTTAAAATATATAAACTAATTAAAAAATAATAAAAGAGCGAAGCTCGACTTTAGAAATAGATCCCGAAATGAGCCGAGCTCGAGCACGCGTTCCCATAAGTTAAACAAGTCGGGCTAAAGCTCATGTAAGTTTAACAAGCCTGACTTAAGCTCTTGTAAATTAAACAAGACGGGCTCAATCTCTCGTAAGTTAAACGTGCGGGGCTCGAGCTCCCATAAGTCAAACAAGCCAAACTCGAGCTCTCGTAAGTTAAATGAGCCAGGATTGAACTTGAAGTACTACTCACGACCCAAGCTCGTCATCAGAAAATAGATTTCAAAATCAGTCGAGTTCGAGCTCTTGTAAGTTAAACGAGCCAGGCTCAAGTTCTCGTGAGCGAAAAGAGCCGAGCTTGAGCTGTAATAAGTTAAATGAGCTCGAGCTCTCATAAGTTAAAAGAAAAAAGCTCAATCTTACACGGGCTCGGCTCGTTCACACCCCTACTCAAAATACATATGTAAGTTTATAAAGAAAATGCATGCACACAACGAATAATAAGATTTATATCCAACTTGTTATGCATAAGCAAATTTATTTAAGTACATTAACTATATTGAACAAAAAGCTTAACAAGACAAAACACCATAATTTTAAAACAACCAAAAAAAAAATGAATGGTACCTTGTCGGCAGAGCCACCGTTTCTACGTGGCACTTCCTCCACAATCCAACCATCCGGGAGTTTGAAGGGGGATGGGGGTGGGCGTGGGGGTGGGGGTGGGGGTAGGGGTAGGGGTAGGGGTGGGGTTGACACAATAGCCAACTCATATTGGTCATCTTTATTATCTTCCAATTGTAACACCTGCATCAATAATTTAATAAACGAACAAACGAGAACAAAAAGTTGTTCATTTAGTTTAAACAAAGAACATGAACACATGTCTCGTTCGTTTACTTTTGCTCGTTTATATTCATTCGTTTACATTCATTTATGGTTGTTAGTTTATGTTCATTTATGTTCGTTAGTTTACGTTTGTTGATATATTCATTTAAAATTATTTGGCCCACGACAACTTAGTCTAGTTTTAATAGCTTTTTAGGACCAACATATTGTGCTTCACATTACTTTAAACTGGTTTTAGCTCAGCTAGGTTCGTTCGTTTAATTTCGTGAACCGTTGTTGATATTGATAAACAACCGAACATATATGAACACAAACATGTTCATTTGCTTAACAAACAAAAAAACCATCGTTAGTTTAGTAGTTCCTTTTGAGTTCGTTTAGAAGCCTATCGGTCGGTCAAAGGGGTTCGTGTTAAAACAGGTCGAAACGGATAAAGTCAGATTGGGTTGACTCAAAGCAATTATTGACCAAAGAGTCAACTTTTTGAATAATTAGCGTTTAAAACATGGTTACAAGAATATACTTATTATATGACAAATCAATTTTCTTAAATAACACATGTACACAAGTTTTGAGAATCTGTGGTGTACCTTTCCATCACGATGGTATTTTACCCTTTTGCCCCTGGTTCTAGTTTGTCTAACCGCTTCAGCAGTGTGATTCTCAACTTTTTCATCATCATAATATTTTAACCTCTTGACCCGCTTTGTTGGAGGTGTAACTCCATCGATAACGTATCTCTCAACCTCTTTAAGAGATCTGAACTGTTGTCCAGTTTCTGGTTCTATGTAATACTGCAAAAGTGCATAATAATAATAATGTTAATGTTAACGAACCGAACGTTCAAGGAACCGTTCATGAACTGTCCGATGGCAAGTTCGTTTATTTGATAAACGAACGAACATGAAAAAATGTTTTTGTACATTTAGTTAAACGAAAGAACATGAACACATGCCTCATTCATTCTTTTATGCTCGTTTATGCTCGTCCGTTTACTTTCATTTATGTTTGTTAGTTTACGTTTGTCCGTTTATATATTCATTCAAAATGTTTAGGTCCGTTACCATTTTTGGTTCATGTTTACTTCTAATTTATGTTCGCTCGGTTATGTTCAGTTACAGTTAAACGAACGAACACAAAAAAGCCCATTCGTGTTCGTGAAAGGTTCGTAAACGAACATGAACAAAAAAAAAACATTTGTTAAGTTGTTCATGTTTGAATGTTTTTTCAGTTCCAGATAAACGAACGAACACATACATGCCCCGTTGTCCGTTCATCTAAGTTCAACTACGTTTGTTCGTTTACGCTCGTGAACCATTCGTTTATACCACCAACAAACGAACATAAACACGCCCAACCACACACATTTTCTTAACGAACGAACACGAACAAAAAAACAACCACGTTCGTTGTTTATCTATTCATGTTCAATCGTTTGTTAGGTTAAAGTTAAACGAACGAACATCAGCATCCCCTCGTTCATGTCCTTTCATTCGTTTACATGCAATCGAAAATATTACCTTGTCAATAGAGCGACTAAACTTCCGAGGTACCTTCTTCACTTTCCAACCATTAGGCAGTGTAAACTTATTATTTGGAAACACCTTCAACAATCAATGGCATTAGCATAAATAATAGTGACTCTGTTAACCATAATTATAAAAACAATATCATTACAATGATAATCCAGATCAAATAAACATGCACCAGTAAAATATTAAACTAGGTATCAATAATTTAAAAGAATAAGCTAAACTAGTGACATGCATTGAACAATTAGGGCGTGTATAGATATATGTATACCGGATTAGAGTGATCTGCGGCTAAGGGAGTGATTGAATAGGTATCATCAATAGGGGTTACGGCGTCGACGAGAGCAAGCTGGCGGTTGCCGGCGTAATCGTCAATCGGCTCCTCCATGTGGCAGGTGTACACCGTGGTGGTGGTGGTGGCGACTCATTGGATTTATGAAACCAATTGGGGTTTTGTTTCAACGATTCTTTCCTTATTTAGTATTTAGGGTTTATTTGGGGATTATTTATTCTAATCCATTTTTAGATTTTTAATTAATTATCAAGATTTTTAATTAATTATCAAAGACATTTTATTATTTATCAAATGTTTACATAACTGTATCAAAGACATTTTAGTGACTTGGTGTTAGTAAGGCTCGAGCTTAAAGTTAAACAAGCTAAAAAGTTGAGTTGAGCTTGAGCTCGACTTATAAAACACTCAAATAAGTTTGTAGCTTATAAAGCCAACTTCTTAATTTGTTTTTTGAGTTCTTTTTTTTACTTTACTTCATTTAAACATGTTATATAAAAAAACAAAAATTAACCTACACATAATATAAAATTATAAACGAGAAAGTTTATAGTCTTATATGTATTATCTTTTCTTTTTAGATATCTTTAAAAATTGAGAGGGAGATTCAGCATATCACATGTATTATTATTAATTTATTGTTTGTTTACCTTAAATAACCTATTTAATTTTATGTTTGTATGAATAATATTATCATCGGACTATATATATAATTTTTTTATCAACACAAACATTGTCTTGCTTTGATGGCTAAAGTATTATAAGCATTGAATTTTGATATTGATGATGCATTTCATATTATTTAATGTGTTGCCATTTTTTCATTATTCTTATCTCCTCTAAAACTAGAATATTGTTTATGAAGTTTGGCGGTCTTAATTTGATCAGTGCAACAACACATAGAATAACGAAATTTAATTTTTTCGATATGGTGTATATTATAGAAAAAAAAAGGACAATGGGAAAGTAAAAAAAAAAGGCTTCTCTTTAATTCATGTTTGGTAATAGCGGATTAGGAGGAAATTATAGATCCGCCATTGGTTCATCTTCTTCCTTCGTAACCCTATAACTCATGTGGTTCATCTTTTTCCTGGTTCACAGGTCTTGAAGGAACACTGTCATGGCAGCTTTGAACAATAATTCATGTGATAAAGTCAGGCTTTAATAATACATGTGATACGAATCTGAAACAGCTTTAATAATACATGTTTGTTTTTATCATACTTTGGCAGCTATCATACGAATCTGGCAATGTGAGCAGATTTGCATGCAAGCTTCATATTAAATTGGTTAGTTGGGAAATATTAAGTTGGTAGAAAACATAACTAGGTTAGTAGTTTTGTTAGTGTGGTTAGTTTTTTCGTTTGTTTGGTTAACTGGACATAACGGGGTTAAATTAGTTGTTCTCCTAATCCGCCATTGTCAATAGCGGATTAGGGCTGATTGATCCAACATTACCAATGGCGGATCCCTTTTTTCTTTCCTCATAATCCGCTATTACCAAACACGGATTAACTAGAATCAATTTTTTTACATTCCCATTATCCTTTTTTTTTTCTATAATATACACCATTTCAAAAGAAAATCATAGAATATCATGCTCTCATGAGGGGTTAAAGACTGACTTTAACTAATTAATAAATTATTCAACTAACTCATTTTATGCATCAGGAGGAGCTACTTGGGAGTTCAACGTTAATCACGATGGACATAAAATAGTAGTCACTAACAACAAATCCTATATCGGCTACATGCCTCTCTCAATATACTTCATAGTGTGCCTAACAATGGTCTTTATGAGGAACATATCAACGGGCAAATGCTACATTTGGATCACATAAAAACACATATGTGACCATATAAAGATGCATGATTCTCAATGCATGAAATGTTGAAAAAAATGGTTCCAAATGTAGATCAATAAGGCTTCATATGCCAAATTGAATTTTTATTTTTATTTATTTCAAAACACGAGGGATTGTTTGTTGTAAATCCGTTTTCAAAGATCGTAAATATTTGTCAATTTTTATATAATCGGGTTAGCAAAGCCTTTTGTTTCTTTTGCATGGTCTCTTGGCCATGTTTGTCAATTATAATTTAAAGAAATAAAATACCATGCTGTATTGCTTTCGGTCACAGTTTCAGTGTGATTATTAGTTATATAAAAATATTAGACACTTAGTTTTTTCTGAAATTTACTAAAACACAAGACATTATTTGTAAGACGCTTGATACGCATTGGTAAGATGATGCACGCTCTACTTAAGCTATGTATGTAATAAGTTAAATAATGTCCTAGAGTAATACCAATCAGTGTCTTTGTAGGTGACAACTCAAATTCCATCTCACATGTTATCGGTCACAACCTATGAATCACCGTACGCCAATAGCAAAGACCATCGCAGAAGCAACATCCAGACCCATGGCTATTGCAAAAGAAAACTGCTTTGATTATTGTTACAATATAAATAGTGTAGGGGGTCAAATGTAATTGTTGTATAGTATAGGGGTACTTGTGCATCTGTTTAGTCATCTAGTTGTTAACATTCTGTACTTAAGGAACGATCAAGGGTAATACAAGATATCGATGATTTGAGTATTCTTCTTCTTCTATTGTGTTCTTCTTCTCTTAATCTTCAATCATTCTATTTTGATACGTAACAATTATGACGACACAAGTGACGACGATAGCATTTACAAATTATTTACAACAGCTTTTCTCCAACCAGGTTCATACAGACCTTATCGCCAATGAATGTCTAGACTCTAGAGTACAGAAAGGTGTTGCAGTAAAATGTCTATTGGCCGACTGACAAGCTTAACAAGAACTACAAAAAACATCTTAACGCATAAAACTGAAATTACTAAAACATTAAAAGGTGACAAATACTCAACCGAGAATATTAATCCAAAATGATAAAACCTATGATATGACAAATATCTTTCAACATGACAACTTCAAATATAAATCAAACCATAAACATGATCTTAATCTTAACAAAACAAAATCAAAACTCAAAAACATAACATTAATCCCTTCAAATCCTATCCTAAAACAGCATTATTAAATCATCAGAATCTGAAGATTTAGTAAAAGAAACCAAGAACTTTCCCACCAACATTCTTCCTCCTAGCTTCTTCATGGTCCATGATCCCAGCTGATGTTGTCAAGACAATGTATCCAAACTGCAAGTTTTATCAAATAATATTTACATATAAGCAATGTTGTAAAAGTAGGTCTACAAAGCCGAGTACTCTCCGAGTACTCGCTACAAGGGATGGTGCCGAGGGGAGTTAAAGTAACTCCGCCTAGTTACTAAAAATTGGTCAAAGGTGGTCAACATTAGCCTGAATCACATCTAGTTGGTTAACTTGGGTCTATTTTGACTTAAAAAATACAACATAATTTGTATTTCTTTAATATTAAAGAACAAATATCATTATTTTTAATTAATGATTAACATTTTTTAGAATAATTTAGTGTTTAAAAATGTATTTCTCTTATTTATATTGATATTCATTTATTTTGTTATAAAAAATATTTGTAAACTTATGATATTTGAAATATATATTACCCAAAATCTAATTTTCTTTATATTTATCATGTCCGAGTACTCTGCGAGTACTCCCTCCAAGGGGGTCGGCCGCCTAGTGACTTTTGCAACATTGCATATAAGTAAAATAAAGATAATCATTGTTCAATAAAAATTTACTGACATTAGTTTGACTTTAGTACGACAAACATGCGAAACCAAAATATGCCAAAACAGATCAAATGGGGCTAAAAGCTGCCAAAAATGATAATTTACTGCATAAAAACTTTATAATTACTTACAAAACTGAAAATTCAGTCTCTGAGTTTTTAAAACGGTTAGGTTTTGTTCTTTTCGGTTTTACTGTTTGAACTTAACTTTTTTGGGCTGAAAAAGTACCATAAATTTGTTTCGGAAACATAAAACCAAACCATCTGTTTTATTTCGGTTTAATGCACAGCCCTAAAAACACTTGTTAACTTTCACATGATATGTTTATAAACTACAAAAACTCAAAAATTTAAAATACATCTCTTGGATCAACTAAACTAACCCAAAAACGCTACAAATCGATTAAACCAATTTATTCAGTTTGGTTATCCAGTAAGGAACTGAACCAAAAATCAATTTCACAATTTGGTTCATATTTTTCTAATTACAAATACAATTCGGATTTCAGATTTTAAAGTCTAACCTGTCTTGAAGGAAGAAGTCTTGCAGTCCAAGGCTCAATTTCCTTAACACCAACATCAAACCGAGGACTAATGACTCCACATTTGTTCAAACGCCCGTTCAGTTCAACAACAATCTTGCCTGATCTATGGTCATCAACAAACTCGAACTCACCAATATAACCTGCATAATCGAGAATAAGTTATACGATTCGTAAATTTTATTTAAAAATAAACAAAAAGTTAGACAAAATACGAACCGTGTTTTTGCATGACCATAAGAAACTTGATGATCACTTTTGATGAAGGCCTAATCATGACCTGTCTTTTCCCCCTCTTTTCAGCATTGTACATGCTCTTAAGTGCATCGTTCAAAACGCTCACTCTCACCATCCTCACTAAATCAAAATGCTGCAAAAAATAAACCCTAAAAGTTAATAACGTCATGATATTAATAACAGTGCAAGCTCTTCAAAACATTGTTTCTAGTGGTTACTTGTTATTAGATCAACATAAACAATGTAGACAGAGCAACATGGCTCGCAAACAGCTTGTTTGTAAATGAAACACTAAATTATAATAAAAATCATAAGCAAAAACCCAATAAAAACATAAACTAAAACACTAAATTATTAAAATAAAAATTAAGTTTTTAACATACATGTAACTAACAAACTATGCATTGTATGTTAAAAATATTATTTTTTTGCGTTTATTAAGAATTAATTAGTGTAGAAAATACAAAATACTAGAAAATTAGAGCTGGCAAAGCTAAAACTGTAAACAAGCCGAGGCGTGTTTACATATTAGGCCCGAATGCTATGTCTATCTATTAATGATTCCATAAAACATTACTCACAAATATATAACCTCAACAAAGCAAAGCAACGATAAAGCAACTCAATTTGTTTCAAAAATCATAAACCCTAAGCAGTTAAAGATGAATACAAGAGATATGATCTGTTAGCTGCAGCTGTTTGTACTAATGATTAAAGGAAATCAGGTTTTACCTGGAAGCAAACGGCTGCGGCGACTACTGGGATGCAGAGGCTTAAAATGAAGTTAGGGTTTCGGGTTTTATAGAATGTTCACAACTTACTAAACGACTCCCTTATCTATTCTTGGTGTTAAAAACTCACCCTACAGTGTTATTATTTTAAAAATCTAATATTAGTTGAAATATTATTCAAATGTTTTACACAGTTTTATAAACAGAGGATGGTTTGTAGTTAAAAATCTTATCAGCTCAGAAATTTTAATTATGTTACACGGAAGTCCACAAAATGACCTAAATAACCATCTTTTTTTGACTTTGAGGCTTATACATCCAAAGGCAACTCCAAAACTTATTTAATGGACAACACTTAACAAGAGTGGAAAATTGCGCCGCACAAAAAGTTTAGTCTAAACAATGGTCGGCGGTCTCTTGCTCAATGCCACATAAAGCACAAAGAAAGAAAGCACAACGTCTACAATACCGCTTTTGATTATGGCTTCCCTAGTAGCAATACTATTGCAAATAGCCCTCAAAACAAAGCAATTAACCATTATTGGAATCCAACTAACCCTACGGATAGTATGCGAATCAAAGAGCCAACATTTCTTTCCAATTCTTTTTTAAAGTTATACAATGTAAACTTGCCCCAACTTATCGCCCACCAATACCCCAATCCTTATATTTCGATACAACACGTCCAGCTCCAATAAATTGTGTTATCAAACTTAACATACCGTTAAACAATTATAGACGTCTCAAAAGACTGTAAATTGAAAAAATTTATGAATCACGGAGTAAATGGTCGTCAACCCAAGTGTTTAACCAAAATAAAATATACAAGTCACGGCCCACATTCCCTTAAAATCTTCCTATTAAAATCCATCAAAACACCATTAATCCCCACTTCAAGGTTAACAATATTCCCCAAAGGACTTGTTAGGCTTGCTTTCGAATTACAATGCCTTAAGGGGGTGTTTGGGATTGCTTATATTGTGAGAGAAAAAGTTCCATAAGTTACACTTTTGTAACTTATTAACTTAATGAAAAGTTATAAGGAGGCAAAATAAGGAATCCCAAACACCCTCTAAAGTAACTGAATCAAAGACTTTAACCCATAAATGATTTGCATTGCATTTTAAGCGTCATCTCAATTTAGTTATAAAAGTGATATTTAATGATCTAAAGCAAACAACCCCGAGGCATCCCTAATCTTTAAGAACCACATTTTTCTCCCAAGCGAATTTTATCAAAAGCACTGATGATGCATTCTACTTTGTTTTTGGCTTAAAACTCTTTTAAGATGTTTGAAGGGTAAAGGTAAAACATTTTGAAGACATAGTTCATATCGTAAGTTCCACATGCCGTTGACTTGAATTTCAAAACCATTTTATACATGTTTTGATTATATAACAAGATTTTGATTAGTACACTGATCTTGAAGCTTGATTTAAGCTTTATAACCAACTACTTGCACAAATTCAAAGTGAATAGTTTAATTGTGATATATGTCTCTTTGTGAAGGCGAGTGTTAGTCTTGGCTAAAGACTGAAAGCCGAACAACTCTTTGTAAACAACATTTTGCTTATACTGTCAACACATATGGTTGGATAATGTACTTAGGAGTGAGCAGATTTCGGGTCGGCAGAATGTCCTTCGTTCTTATTTTAGGTATTTTTTTGGTTCGGGTCAGCCCTCAGTCTAGGACCAAAGGTAACTGACTTTTGCAAAAAAAAAAAAAAGGGGGCGAAAGTTTGGCACAGGTACACCATTTACTGTGACAGTGTGAAAAATACATTGCCCTAAAATAATACTGATGACAGCATCGACCAATACATCTACATTCAAGTTACAAAAATGCAATCGATTATCCAATATGACGAATTCATTGGTTTAAATTTACCAAATGTTATGTAGTACCAGCAAAGCTGCATGCAAGTCAGCCATGGTGAAGATGGTGATTCAATAGAAATTTACAAACATCAGATTCATTTGGTAGGGATTATAACAACGAAATCATTAATGATTGCTGGTTCTTAAGACACTCGCGGGATTGGAACTTCAATGTCCATTCGTTAGTCCTATAGGGTTGCAGTCTCGTTTAGGTCAGGTTATATCAAATGTATTAAAGCTTAATCAAGTAATACGTTTGTGGAATTATACGAATAAACCTTTAGACGTAGAAAAACAAGAAATATTCACAAAAATATAATTAGTATCACAAATTTTCTCATTAAGTTACGAACTAATAATTAACTAATCCATCTATAAAAAAACTGAAAATTTTATAATCTAAACACATCAAATAGAAACAGTTCAATAAAAACAAAGTGAAATTTTAACAACCATATTTCATTAAGTTTCATATCACTAAACAAAGAGAATCAACAAAATCCAGATTTACCAAACAAGTAACAACCCTATTCCTTCAACACAATTTTTTAAGAACTGGTAAACTTGGTGACGGCCTTGGTGCCTTCAGAGACAGCGTGCTTGGCCAACTCACCGGGCAGGACAAGCCTGACGGCGGTCTGGATCTCCCTGGAGGTAATGGTGGGCTTCTTGTTATACCTGGCGAGCCTGGAACTCTCCTGGGCAAGCTTCTCAAAGATATCATTGATGAAGCTGTTCATGATCCCCATGGCCTTGCTGGAGATACCGATGCCCGGGTGCACCTGCTTCAGCACCTTGAAGATGTAGATCTTGTACGTCTCCACGCTCTTCTTCGACCGCTTCTTCTTCTTATCAACGGCTCCAGCACCGGCTTCCTTGGGTAGTTTCTTACCGGCCTTTGGCTTCTTCTCGGCCGCTGGCTTCTTCTCGGCGGGCTTCTTCTCGGCCTTTGGTGCCATTGGGAATTCTAGGGTTTGGGATTTGGGGGAAATTATTGAATTGGATGGAATGGGGATACGGAAAGTGGTTATATATGGGATTGTGGTGTCTTTTGATTGGTGTTTTGGTTGATATGCGGATCGGTGACGTGTCGTGATAATGGACGGCTATGATGAATTTAGCCATCTCTTTGTTTGAAGATTGATGCCGAAGGCGTTTGAAGTATTTTCATTTTTGGGTTTTCCCGCTGTTGATTATTTAGTATTATTATTTTTTATAATTTTACTGGTTTGAGGCCCGTGTATTACACGAGTTTAATTCTTGAAAATACGATATTTAATAAATATAATTAGTATATAATAAACAATAAATCCGTTAAACACTAATAATACAGTCATTGTACAATAGTTTTTAAAACAATTTTAAAGTTTAAGATAATTATAAATATCAAATGTTTGAAAATAAATATGAAGTATGTATTAAATTAACAAATTTTGAAACATGAATTTTAAGAATGATAACTATTATTTTACTATTATAAATTTGTAAAAATGGATGAGGTTTAATGTAGGAGTGACAAGTGGCAAAACTTGTAGTCTTTTATTAGAGAGTATAGATAGATTTTATTATGAAAAAATAGCTGATTGGGGGTAAATAATTCTTTTTAGTAATAATATGTCAACTAAAAATGTATACGGTGTTAATTTATTTATACCCGGATCATATAGTGAGTCGGTATGTTGTGAGCATCTACTAACTTAAAGCACGTTTAAATGAACAAGCATCGTATATATTGGTGTGAGAACTTAAACATCAAAGAGTCAAGGTAAACAAATAGACAATTGATCAAGGAAACTTCTTAGGTTTTTTTAAATTATTGAATGTTGAATGCATACGATTGAATCAAACTGGTAATTTAAATAGAAAAAAAGGGAACTCGGATAGAGCAACAGTAAAGACGGGGTAGTCATAACCAATGTTGTTGAGACTGGACCGGACCGGTTCGACCGGGATTCGGTGACCGGTTCGGTTATGTGCAATTTGCTCGGATTCAGTGAACCGGCCGGTTTGAACAGGTTCAACCGATCAGACCGGTTGAACCGGTTTTCTATGAAAAAAAATATTTTTTTTTTCTATAAACTTTTTTTCGGCCTTTCCCGTCATTTTTTTCCTGAAATTGTTCGGCCGGTCCGACCGGTTGAACCGGTGACCAGGTAGCCTCTCCGGTTCGACGTCCGATCTGGTTATGAAAACATTGGTGGTCATAACAAACAATCCGTTGGCTATTATTCAAAATAAAACAACCTTGTGCATGCATAAAAAGAGTCGTTACATATAAGTTTGAATAGGTCTTCAGTATCCCCCATTGATTCAAATTTCATGACTCCTAACTTTTGCTTGAAATAACCAAAATTTTCTGTTGAAATTGCATCAAAATATCAGCTAGCTCGTTATTGGTACTGCAAAACTCAAGACTGACTTGCCATTGATTAAACATTCCTCTAATGAAATGAACTTCACCTCAATGTGCTTGGATCGACTGTGTAGTATAGGATTTTTGGACAAATTAATTGTTGACTTATTGTCCCATCGAATCATAGTTGGTTCTTCTTGTTTGGTCAATGTTCATTGGTTAATTATTAATAGATGATGTTTACATCGGGACAATTACAGACTAACGACAGATAGACGGGCAACAAGCTGCGCCGCTACCCCCTTCTGAATAGCAAACCCTACCCTACTAAATACAGCGTTCCCTTTAGCATGGGCGGAGTTACTGCTGACCACCTGCTGAACCCGCTTAAGGAACCGAACCGCGTCAGGGCCAAGAGCGCCAAAGGTGTCAAAAGCAAACGGTATGAACACGTGCTGATTCTCAAGGCAAGCTTTCTCGTGCTTAGCTACTTTACCCGCCTCTGCCTTGTTTATCGCATGACCCACCACAAACCCATGGCCCCGTAGCCCAAGATCCTTAAGCATCCTCTTTAACAAATAGCCTCACAAGTAGCACCTCACAGTAGACGTTCTTCTTTGTTGTCATGTTCCTCTCGTTCACCATTTTTTCTTTTCTACTGGGCATGCCACCATTTTCTACATTTTTGCCGCGTTAGTGTGCACTTCATCATTATACCAATAGTCTTTTTTAAGGTGTCCATATTGTTTGCATGTAAAGCACTCATGTACTTTGCTTTTATCTAAGGTTCCACATCCTCAACCATTTCCCCTATCCCTAAAGGAAGTGCGACCACCGCATCCTCGCCCATGTGGTGAATTGTTTTGTGATTGGTATACATGAAGTGTCAACATGTTCATTAGTATGGTCAACAGTTTCTTTATAAGGTGAAGCCATGTTGTTCATTCTTTACTCTTGAGACTGAGGAGTCCCTGCAAAGCTTCACAGGTGATACAAGAGATAAATCAAATACAACTTTAATAAACGGAATGACATAGTCGATCTTAAGAGATAAACTCCTAAGCACCTTATGTGTCAACTGTTGGTCTGTAAATACTTCGCCTTAGGATCTTTGTTATCCCACATTATTCATAATGCGATATAAGTAATCACCAACCAACTCATCATCCTTTATCAACATGTTTTCAAAGGCCCTTCAAAGGCATTGTAGTCTTAACTAATTGTATATGTGAATCACCTTGAAATTCCACATGTAGAATATCCTAAGTGTCTTTGGTCGTAACATCAATTCGGAATAAGAGAATGTTGTGAACACCTTATTGTATATGGGTGGCCTTAGCATTTTTGCTTCTAGCTTCTCGATAGTTCCATGTTCCATCTACTTCACCAGTTAGTGTTTGTATATGTCACCTTAGAACACTGGAATGATCTGACCGGTAGTGTTTGCAGCGGCGGAAGATTAAACCATAGACTCACTTGTTCCTTGTGATGTTTGTCATAAGGCAAAGCAGCACAAGGAACCTTTTCCCTTGAGTGATCATCACTCCAAGGAGCTAGGAGAGTTAATACACCTTGATGTATGGGGCCCTTGTAGGGTTCCAAGTAGAGAGGGGTATATAGATATTTTCTCACTATTGTAGATGATTATTCAAGGGCAGTGTGGGTCTATCTTATAAGACATAAAGATGAGGTTTTTGATAATATCAAGAATCTTATAAATATGGTTAAAACTCAGTTTAATAAAAATGTAAAAGCTTTAAGAAGTGATAATGGAACTGAGTTTATAAATAATCAAATGAACTTGTATTGCCTTGAAAAAGGCATTATTCATCAAACAACATGTGTCTATACTCCTCAACAAAAAGGGATTGTTGAAAGGAAACATAGACACTTGTTAAATGTAGCTAGGGCTTTGCTTTTTCAAGGAGGGATTCCTCTTAGATTTTGGTCAGAATGTGTGTTAACTGCTGCGTATTTGATTAACAGGACTCCATCCTCTGAGCTAAATGGTAGGTCTCCGTATGAGTTGGTGTATGGGTTTAAGCCGGTCTTGAGTCATTTAAGAATGTTTGGTTGTCTATGTTTTAGTACTGTATTAAATAACACAAATAAATTTTTAAGTCTTGCTGAAAAATGTGTTTTTCTTGGATATTCTATTCATAAAAAGGGTTACAAATTATGGAGTTTAGACTCAAAACAAATAATTTTTTCTAAGGATGTAAAGTTTTATGAGTCTATTTTCCTGTTTGTTAATAATAATGTTTTGAAAGATGTTGACACAATTAACTCTGATGTCAACAACTTAAATTTTTTTGACTTGTTTGATCAAACTGAAACCGAACGTTCAAATGACCAAGACCTTCCCAATGATGAGTTTATAGCTGATCCAAACAGACATGAAACCTCTACCCATCGGTCTCAGCAGTCTAGAAATGATTCTATTACCACTGAGGGTAGGGCAGGTAATGTTGATCAGCAGCCCAGTAGTGTAGAATCAGATTCTAGCAGGGTTGGGGATGTAGGAAGGGGGTAATGTTGTGTCAAATAATAATAATGATCATGCTTCTGAGGGAATAGAGGCTGAAATTGAACACATTACACCGGTTGTGTTAAGGAGATCTACTAGAAATATTAGTTTTCCTAAAACTTTAAATGATTTCATTGTAGAAGGCAAGGTCAAGTATGGTCTTGAAAAAGTAGTCAATTATTCTAATTTGTCTATGACAAATTTGTGTTTTACTTCCTTATTAGACAAAAAATCCGAACCTAAAAGTTATTTAGAAGCTGCAACTGATCCAAATTGGGTCGCAGCTATGAATAATGAAATAGAGGCTCTATATAGAAATCATACATGGGATTTAGTTGAGTTGCCACCTAAAAGGAAAACTATTGGGTGTAAATGGATTTTCAAAATTAAATATAAGTCAAATGGGGAAGTAGAACGATTTAAAGCTAGGCTAGTGGCTAAGGGTTTTAATAAAAAAGAAGGAGTTGATTTCTTTGAAACTTTTTCTCCTGTGGTCAAAATGGTGACTGTTAGATGTGTGCTATCAATAGCTGTTAAAAATAATTGGTCAATTTTCAATTAGATATTAATAATGCTTTTTGTATGGTGACTTACATGAAGATGTTTATATGTCTTTGCCTGATGGATATTTCTCTAAAGAAGAAACTAAAGTGTGCAAACTAAGAAAATCTTTGTATGGCTTGAAACAAGCGCCTAGGATGTGGAACGAAAAACTAGTAAATGTGCTCATTGAGTTAGGTTTTGTTCAAAGTCAATGTGATTATTCCATGTTTGTAAAAACAAGTAATTCTGTGTTTATTGTGTTACTTGTTTATGTTGATGACATTGTTATAACGGGTAGTTGTAACAAAGAAATAATTAAAATTAAAGAATTTCTTAAAACTAAATTTTTGATAAAGGATCTTGGTGATCTTAAATACTTTCTTGGCATTGAAGTTCTTAAAATTGACAAAGGAATTTGTTTGTCACAAAGAAAGTATTGTTTAGATCTTCTAGCTGAGTATGGAATGACAGGGTGCAGACCAGTTAGTTGTCCTCTAGAACAGCACTTTGTGATAACCAATATATGTAAAAAGGACAATGTTGCTTTAACCAATATATCTGGTTATCAAAAACTTGTGGGGAAATTGATTTATCTGTCACATACTAGGCCAGATATTGCATATTCTGTTCACTATCTGAGTCAATATATGCATAAGCCCACTAATACACACTTACAAATTGCATTGAGAGTGTTACGGTACTTGAAGGGTGCTCCTGGAAAGGGCATCTTGTTTGGTAAAAGTGATACTCTGGATTTAAAGGCATATTCGGACTCTGATTGGGCTAAATGCCTGGAGACAAGAAAATCTGTCACCGGTTATTGTGTAATTTTGGGAAAGTGTTTAGTAGCATGGAAAAGCAAAAAGCAGTTAACCATTTCCAGGTCTTCTGCTGAATCAGAATACCGTGCAATGTGTGCTGCAACATCCGAGATAATGTGGTTAATCAACTTGTTGTCCGAACTTCAAATCAAGGTTAGTGTTTCTGTTAATCTGTTCTGCGATAATATGGCTGCAATATCTATTGCAGCCAACCCTGTTTTCCATGAGAGAACAAAACATTTTGAATTAGATTTATTTTTCTTAAGAGATAAAATTTCAAAAGGTACAATAAAAACTATTTCAGTTAAATCTGAAAAACCAAATTGCTGATGTATTTACCAAGGGTCTGCTAATTAGTCAACATACAGAACTGTGTAATAAGTTGTGTTTGTTTGATGTATTTAGCCATTGAATTGTGGGTGGGTGTTGAAAGAATAAAATTTATACTCGTTTTTAATATCAATTCAATGTTTTATTTGTGAGGTAAAATCTGGATAATATTGGGCTGGATACATGTGGGCTTTGTTTTAAGTGGCTGGAAGCTAATGAGCCAAAGTGGGCTGAAGCAGTTGGGCTTGAAGTGTTGCTGTCCAAGTTTATATAAAGACTTAAAAACGGGATTTATTTTTACCAGACGTATTTTGTATTCTCACTTTCAAGTTGTTAGATGAGCAGATAGATCTAGGGTTTGATTTCTGTTCGAGTTGTTCGAGATCATAGCTTGTTAGATCTTTAAACGTCCGGAATTAAAATCTTTGTGTTGATGATTTTGTAAGTAATCAAGATCTTGTAATCTTTCACTGGATTGGCGTGTTTTTGTTGGTTACATATAATAAAGATCAGTAGTTACTCTTTTCTGTTTATCATTTTTGACACTATATAAACAATTTCCTGCGAATATCTAAATTTTGTCACGATTCTAGTTTTATCTTGATTCTAATGACAAAGGGAAAAAGATCAAAGCTATACGCACACCACCTACGTTATTGTGTGTATATTATGTATATGTATGCATCATTGCATTGTACGGTACACCATACGACCTTATAGGGCACCGAGCGTGATGGTAACACTCGTATAGAGATATGCGACCTTTGAAAATGACAAAGAAGTTAATCCCTCTCTAAGAGCTCGTTTCATACTTTTGATGCATTAACTTCTCAGTCATTATAAAGATTTTCCCGAGTGCATCCAAAAATGATGTCATCTATGTAAATTTTTTAACAAGATATCTTCTTTACCCTCTTGACGAATAAGGTCGATCTTAGCAATATCTTTTCTCTTGAAGTTGTATTCCAATAGATATGTTGAGAGAGTGTCATACAAGGTTCTTGGTGCTTGGTGCAATCCATAAAGAGCTTCATCATGCTTATAGACTTTGATAGGATGGTTTGGATCCTTAAAGCTTCGTGATGCGCATACAAACACACACATCTCTATTAATTTTACCATAGAGGTTCAAAGATATTAAACAACTAGAGGATTCTTGAATGCTTTCAGGGTTATTTTATGAAGATTGCCATTTACATCTAATGTCTAATGGTTCATCCGTTCATGTTTCCCTAAACACCCATGTGATCTCAAACAAGAAAAGCAATCGGTTTCTATGCATGGGTAAACCCCGATTTACAAAAGTAGAATAAAGTGGATTACATTTCTTACTTTTGACATGGAAATGGTACCAGATGCATGAAAAAGTCTATATCCTAGCTATTGTGTGTGTATAAAAGAGAATAGACTTTTATTACTTGAAAAACACTTGAAGCTTGGATCTTAAAAGGCTCAAAGACATAATGCATGAACAAGAGAAATAGGAAGAGCAAGGTTGCAAAATAGATCAAGAAATCTTGAAAATTCCTTATAGTTTGAAGTTGCTCTTGAAGCCATTTTAATTCCTACATGCTCTCATACACTTGAATCCGGGAACTTGAAGTTCACAGCCAGTTTATGAGAGGCCTTTATAAGCCGTGCGTTTGAAAAGGAAGAACATTCTCAAAATTACTAACTATTGGTAATTTGAGTTTATCCTTCAAGTAGTTATAATCCTAACTTACATATTCTCGTTGAAGCTTTGATCATCCTTCTTCACCCTCTAATTTTCAAAGGTTATTATTTTAAACCAAACCATGGGTGTTTTATTTCAAGAAACTTGGCTTTGGGTTTTTGTTTTAAAAATTTAAACCTTTAAAACTACACATGCTATAAGTTGCTTATGTTGCTTAAAATGATTGTTAAAGGCATGTTAAAAACCCCAACACCTCTTTTATTAAGTATTCCACACAATTTTACAATGGAGGTCTACTCTCCGGCATGCGGACATTCTTGTATTTGGAAGGGCAGGAGAAGCACGCTTGTGTAGACCTTACAAGATTACCCCCCCCTATCGGGCCTAAGTACACCAGGTTTGTTGCTAGGCATGTCGTATTGAAGACGGAATCTGGAAAAATTGTTAAGCACGAGAAAACATGTGTTGAGAATTAACACGTCTTCATTCCTTTTGCTTTTAATACATTTGGGTCCCTTGCCCCAGAAGCTGTTACGTTTCTAAAAAGAGTTCAGCGGGTCGTGTATAGTATCTTATCAACGCTAAAGAACTATAACTTTGTTTTCTATAGGATCAGTTTTGTCAGTCAAAAGGGGAATGACGACACAGCTTGTTGTCTGCCTCTCTGTTGTAATTGGATTCTTTTGTTCAGTAATAATGAAATATCCTTTTGTGTAAACAAAACTTCAGTGGAAAACATCTTGATTACTTTTGTAAAAACAAAAGTAACAAATCTATTTTGGTGAAAACTCCTATGATAAGTAAAAGGTTAAACAAAAAGGATGTTAAAAACTCAACACTTAAACGAGGTATAAGACAAAACTTAAGTTAAAAACATCTTGATTACTTTTGTAAAAACAAAAGTAACAACCACATTTTGGTGAACATCTTATGATAAATGAAAGGGTCAAATAAAGTTTACCCTAACTTGCAACACATGGTTCAACATGTTTGGAAACAGAGCTTCAAAATTGAACAAGACTCACGTAACGCTCAAAACACAAGGAAATGTGAATTGGGTGTTCACATTCGTTGGGTATCAACTGTCGGGATGGCACTTTGCACTCCTCTTGGTTTGTGTTTTGGCCTATAAAAGGATGTCTTGTTCAACACTTACCTTTACCCTTTTTTTGTTCTAACAAATACACATACATTGTTGAATCTAAGTGGAGCCGACAACAAGCTGATGTACTCAAGAACTAATCTTGATTAATTTGTAGAACGAGAAAGCCAAGTTTGCTTACTGTTGCTTTAGTCAAATAAAAAGAAAAGAAACAGAGGACCAATATTACACTTTTAATACCCTTTGCTGTACGAACAGAAAGTAAACATATTGCTTTTGGTTTCAAGCAATTTCCTTGACCTCACAATAATTTGCTTCAACCCCACCAAGACTCTTGTTTATTATTTGACTTACAATAACAAACAAAGGAACCAACAGGAGAATGCAGAGCCACCTATTGACAAACAAACTTCAAACTTTTTATTATTAAGAAAAGACGAACTAAAAAACTTAATAATACATCAAAATACCAAAGGCTTATATAGATATTATTTGGCCTAGTCCTACTCGAACTCAAATACACAATTTGAATCCAACTCAAATATGATTTAGGATAAGACTAACTTAATTAAATAACACTAACTTATTAATATATAATAAACGAATTATTATTTAAATCTCCTCCAAGCCACCCCATGAGATTTACCGAACCGCCCTTAAATATCGTCTCGTTTAACATACATATCTATAACCTATCTTTCTTGATTCCTTCATGTATCATGTATCATTTAGAAGAGAGATAAAAAAAGGAACAAGCTCAAAAAGATCTTTTATTCATTCTTGTAATATTGCGAGTTCATCGAGTGTTGTTTTAGTGATTAGTTAGTGAGAGGTTCATCATTTGTTGGAATGTTGTGAAAAAAGTGATCACTATGTTTGTAGACGAGCTGAGCTCGTGCCTAATTTGGATGAGCTGACTCGTTTACAACCTGATAAGCATCTGTGTATTTCCAATATCTCGAACAACATTATGACGAACTAATAGTTACTTTTCCTTCAATTTACATTTTTTACAACTCATAGAAAAGTTCGTTTATTTTTTTCAATTTACTTCAATTGTGACGAACGACATTGTGATAAGCATCTCTATTCTACTCTTAATTACAGATTTATTTGTAATCACGAGACTTAAATCCACAATCTTATAAAGATAAAATTTTATACATATATTAACAGTGGTAGGTCCATGTAGAGGTGCACAAAAAACCTGAACCTGGAACCGAACCCGAAAACAAAACTCGGAACCGTTTTTTTATACCTGGGTTTTTAGTACCCCGAACCCGTACCTAACCCTACCCGTAGGGTACGGATAGGGTATGCAATTTATTACCAAAACCTGTACCCGAACCGGACCCGATTTGTACCCGGTAATACCCGAAAACCCAAACCGGGTTTTTCAAATACCCGAATGGTACCTGAAAATAACTGAAAAATACCCGAAATATACCCCTAAAAAGTGTAACCCCTTAAAAATTCCAATCTATACCCGAAAAAAAACCCGAACATATGCTTTTTTCAATACCTAGAAATATGGTATTCAAATACCCGGTTCTATACCCGACCCGAACCCGATACATAGGACACGGTTCTTAGAGGCAATACCCGGAGCCGACCCGGGTATTGCTAATATCCGAACTCGGTTCTATATCTGAACCCGGGTTTTTCTAATATCTGATTTGTACACCTCTAGGCCATGTCCCTTTGATCTAAATGGTAAGATCTTTTATCATCTTCACTCTTATTAAGAAATTTATTATTTTCTAAGTTTTGTGATATGTTACTACTTACTACCATAATATGAAGCAAATTAATTAAAAAAAAAAGGAAACTCTTTTTTGACCGAAAGTATTGACACTAACAAAATATTCACCACCCGAATAACTATTAACTCGAACCCGAAAGTATCCCATAGTTATGAAATTCGAGCTTAAACGTAACAAACCTGAACCCTACCCATACTAATTCGAGTCGACCACCAATTACATTTTAATAAGTTTCGGGTAAACTCGAATAACCCCATTTGACCTAGTTGATCGTAACAAATGTTATTATATCATTGGTAGTATTCTACTTTGAATCCAACATTCCAACTCCCATCAAATCGATTATTACTACAATCTAATTTGATCTCATCGATTACTCAAAACATGTGGCTATCTATTTAATTCAATCGATCATTTTTTTATTATTGGTGTTTTTATTTTCACTTGTTTAAGGATTATGATATTGGATTATGTGGTTGTTATTTGATTATGTATATTAACATTTGAAGATGATATATTTTTCTTGACTTTTGGTATACATGTATATTTTTAATTTATTAGATTAAATACTTGAAACCCGATTATCTTATATTCATAAAACTTGAACTCTAAGAACATGCGGGATATTAGACTCGTGTATAAGTAGTAGAAATATATCTCTCAAAGCCAAGGAACCCAACTTGAGGAACTGAAACCTAAATGTACAACCTGAATAACACCTCTAATTGTAAGTAGAAAATAATAATAAAAATTCTCTTTTTTAATTAATTAAAAACTAAAAAAAACCTATAACGAGTTTATAGAAAGAAGTAAAAAGAATAAAAGGTTAACTAAAAATATATTTAAAAAACTATATCAGATTAGTTAAAAATAATAAATAAAAAAATCTACTTTAATACATACTTCTTTAGTTCTTTACATCACACCTCAAAAAGAAAAAAAAAGGGCTTCAAATTGAGATTTATGTATTGGTGGGAAAACCCAAAAATGAAAATACTTCAAACGCCTTCGGCATCAATCTTCAAACAAAGAGATGGCTAAATTCATCATAGCCGTCCATTATCACGACACGTCACCGATCCGCATATCAACCAAAACACCAATCAAGAGACACCACAATCCCATATATAACCACTTTCCGTATCCCCATTCCATCCAATTCAATAATTTCCCCCAAATCCCAAACCCTAGAATTCCCAATGGCACCAAAGGCCGAAAAGAAGCCCGCCGAGAAGAAGCCAGCGGCCGAGAAGAAGCCAAAGGCCGGTAAGAAACTACCCAAGGAAGCCGGTGCTGGAGCCGTTGATAAGAAGAAGAAGCGGTCGAAGAAGAGCGTGGAGACGTACAAGATCTACATCTTCAAGGTGCTGAAGCAGGTGCACCCGGACATCGGTATCTCCAGCAAGGCCATGGGGATCATGAACAGCTTCATCAATGATATCTTTGAGAAGCTTGCCCAGGAGAGTTCCAGGCTCGCCAGGTATAACAAGAAGCCCACCATTACCTCCAGGGAGATCCAGACCGCCGTCAGGCTTGTCCTGCCCGGTGAGTTGGCCAAGCACGCTGTCTCTGAAGGCACCAAGGCCGTCACCAAGTTTACCAGTTCTTAAAAAATTGTGTTGAAGGAACAGGGTTGTTACTTGTTTGGTTTGATGATGTTATGATACTGTAAATTTGGATGTTGTTGATCCAGTTTGTTCAATGGAAGCCTTATGAAATTAATGTTTTTGTTTTTATCTGTTTTTTAAACTGGTATACTTTGCTGTGGTTTGGATTTCATGATGTTAGATTGTTAAAAGTTGAAAATTAGGTTTTCCATTATCTGAAACCTATCTAAAAACTGGTTTATATATCATATGTTCACTAATTTCTAGTTTTAAATTGGTATATCCTAGTGTTAGGCAGGACTATCTGATGTGTATAAGTATCTTACAATAACTAAATCGTAATGTTGTGAATAACTTGTATCAAGACGAAGGAAGAGAGCTTGTGAACAAGACTGAGTGCGTAAAAAACATTGGTAATTTGTCCTTCATGTAACTTGACACTGCTCTGTGTTCACAGTTGGTGTTCTCACTGTTATAAGCAGGTATATGCAAATCTTGAATAGGCCACAGCGCCTGTTTAAAGTTCGTTGAATACGAAGTTATATAAAGGGAACGGTTGGGTGTGGAGTAGAGTTTTAACTAAGAGAGTGAAGTTGAGCTGAAACGTTGAAATGCTGACTACACAGGAGGTCCAAGTACATGAAGATCACCTACGGGGTATGAGTTTATGATTGGAAATAGCGCAGTGTCATGGTGTAGCAAGAGGCAACCAATTGTGTCATCAACACTTGAGGTTGAGTACTGAGCTTCGGCTGTTTCAACTCAAGAACCTGTGTGGCTGGTGAGGTTGATGGAAGATTTAAAACATGTTATTGACTACAAGGTAAAATTGTTATGCGATAACTGGTTGGCAATCCATCTTGCTAAACCTTTCACGGTTGAACGAAACACGTGGAGGCTCATTTTCATTTCGTTCGTGAGAAGGTGTTTAAACTTATAAGGAGAGGTTGATCTGGTGTATGCTGATACTGAGTCACAGATTGCTGATGTGCTAAGGGGCTGCCGTGAATCAAGTTGTACGTAATGTGTTCGAGGATGGGAATGAGAGCTGTTGGTATTGGGAGGGAGTGTTAAAGGTTTTTGGTTCTTCCAGTTTAAAATGTAACCCATATATTAAATGTTTCGTGTTTGGATTGATCTGTTTTATAAATATGGTTGTGTTAACTAACTAAAAACCTACATTCTTTCTTGTTGTGTTCGTGTTCAGTTCATATATGAATTTGCAGCTCTTACATACATACCTTGTAAAATTTTTAGTGTTTATCGTTTCTCGATCGAACTTAGATTTTTTTTACCATGTCTCTTTATTAAAAGTTATAACTAGCCACTGATAAATTGCATATTATACAATGGGCCAGAATATTGACAGAGAATTATGTTGATGCCACAAAATTGTAATACTATGTGGTTTCAAACCAACTCTCTTTTAAACATGTATTTGGTTAAACTTCAGCATATCCAAACATATATATGTTTGAAACTATAAGCAAAATGTTGTTTACATGACACATTACACAAAACAACCCAAATACATCATTTTCTTGCCCAGTGTATGTTTTTATACAGTTTCTAAAACATCCGCCAAAAGTAAACATACCCACTAAAAGTGGCAGGTAAATAAACATACCCAAAGAAACAAAAATCAAAATAACTAAACAGAGCCTGACATAAGAAACTACACTATTGAAAATTACAAAAAAAAGAACTGGCTTCTAAGATGCATTTATTTCTTGTGGTCATTTCTTGTGTGCATACTCGATCCGTATATTTCTACCATCAAGTACCTAAAAAGAAGACATAACAACATAATTATTATAACAATAGCAAGAAAATGTATTTTATATAAATGATAAACCCAATTTTACCTGATCATCCATTTCTGCTAAGGCTTTGCTGGCTGAATCCTCAGAAACAAAATGCACAAACCCATACCCTTTTGATTTGCCACTCTTGTGATCACATATAACTTTTACTGCAAACATGCTCACATTATTATGCAACTCGTTTATTTAAAAATGAGCGATTTGGGTGGTGGGCCAACACACTTTCTCCAAACAAATTTTTAATTTTGTTAAACAATTAGCATGAAACTAATACGACTTTAATAAAAGTTCTAATTTTTTGAATAAAAAGATTATCTGCATTGAAAACACACTGTTGGAAACTTTAAACACTTTGACCCATTCCCTTTTTAATTATTTTTTTTGAAGTGTTTAACACGTTAAAAATACAACATACCTTCAATAATTTCTCCATGCTGCTCAAACGCCTCTTTCAGCACGGGTTCATTTGTATCATAAGAAAGCCCTGTGAACATACATACACTATCATGAATATAAGAAATGACAACAAGCTAGATGATGTTCAAGAATAAATCTAACAATCCCGAATAGGCTTGTAAACTAAAAATCAATCTACCGAGCCTTAAAAAAATAATAATACTTGACTAAACTATAATGGGCAATATTTTGACTTCATAAACCAGACGAAATTATAACGGGTCTAAAAATTAAGTGAATATAAAAACGAACGAAAATGAACAAACGCAAACGAACGTCCACAAACATAAATGAACGAGCAAGGCATGTGCTCGTTTTTATTCGTTGAACTAAATGAACAAAATAGATTGTCCATGTTCGTTAATTTATTAGTTAAACGGACATAAACCAACTTCCCATCAAACGGTTTACTAAACATTTTTATTAAGCAAACCGTTCATAACTTCTTCATTTGTTTGGCTGTTTTTATTAATCAGCTTCCTACAAACTTAACTTTAACCAAAATTTTACCCAAATGTGCATGAGGCGCGAGGCGTGCTTTTTAATACCAAGATAATCACAATATTAGAGAGAGGGATGAGGTACCTCCAACAAACAGTTTGCTGGAAGATTGGCGCCACGTCATCCACCTGAATAAAGGCGGCGAATAAAACCGATAAACACCATTCACAGCCAACATTATTCGCCTGTTTGTTTTCAATTCAAAACAAAGAGCAAAGAAACCTAATAAACTCAAGTTAGTATTAGTCAAGTTGATTTTTGTTTTTGCAGTTACAAATCCAACATCTTTTTTATCACAAAGACGTTTGAAACAACAAATATATAAAATAATAATAATAATAATAACATTGTGAAGTAAATTGTTCAGTATGATGGTACAACCTGTTTGATAATAAATACAATCTATCTAGTTTGATAATCTTATACTCCAATTTGATTTTAGATGAATTAATAATTAAGGGAAGTAGCTTTGAAAGTGCAAAGGCTAATGATAATACTATTCGTGAAGGAGTGATCTTACCATCGATGCAATTCTCTGTTGCTCCAATTTACAAGCACTAAGTAAATCCCCTTTCTTCTTCTTCCTCTTTTCTTTACAGTCCCCGACCCGACCCGACACTTGTTTACCCAACACGGCCCACTTTCTTCTCTCTTTGTTCTCAATTAAATTAAATCTCTACTATATATAATGGAATGGAGGTGTCAAGGACCTCTTAAATTTTAAGAGGTATAAGATTTGTTGGTAATTGTACAACATACAATGCATAAGATTATGAAGTTTTAGGGGTAATGTGGTCTTTTGTAACTTCATGAACGGTTAACATTATTCCATTCAAATATAGTTACAAATATGGTCCTTTTACTTCAATCAAATTATGTTAATTTTGTAGTATAAAACCTTTTATCTTTAACCATTTATTTGACAAGTTTATTTATAATTTTTATTTCTTTTATATCTTCAAATATATTATATATAGAAAAAAACCGAATTTACCGTTGTGATGCGTTTATTTTTGTCTACGTTTTGATATAAAAAAGTTTCAATACCTATGTGTAATCTATAATGTACAAGTTAATAGAGCATTAGTGTACAAGCAAATGATGCAATAATGAACCTATAACATGTTACACGTACAACCCATGTTCTCCTTTTACTTTACCTCAAATATACAATTACAAAACCAGTCCTTCCAATTTTACCAAAATTTCAAATTACAAAATTTAGTGCCTTAACTTAATAATTATATGTCATTAACCCTTATAATAAATAAATCACATAATAAATGTAAATTGATTTTGTTAATATTTCATTTTTAACATGACATTTAATGCAATTATTATAACATAAGCTTGAAACAAATTATTGACTTTATTATTGCATGATCAAAATTAATAACATAAAATCTTTTTTTTCGTAATTACTATACATCCCATGAACTTATAATATGTTTTAACATCAATTGAAACCAATTTTCATTAGATTATATCAAGAAATATTAACATTAATCTTATATAAGTTTGTAACTATTGTAACATGTTAAGCTTCTATCAAGGAACTGAACTGAACTCGAACATGGCTCAAGTTTGTCTTAGACGAGTCTTAACTCAAGTTCGAACATAAAAAAGTTAAGCTCAAACTTAGAGATATTAAGAAAATCGAGCTCAAAATATATAACGTGCCACTTTATTATGGTTACTTAAAAAGATGTTAAAAAGCATGCCACTTATATTAAGTTTTACTTTGTATGCTGATCTTTAACAAACATAAAATGGGAAGTTATGATGACAAAATGAGTGAAAAGAACATCTAAAAACAACGTTGAAAACTTAACACGTAAAAGTCATATAACAACTTTTAACAGAGATAAGTTCACGTGCTAACTTTGAACAAAATTATTAAAATTTTATAAAATGGCATAGCGTAATGTATGACCACTATAAAATCACATGTTACATAACTTTACGTTAAACTACATCTTATTCTCTTATGTAATGGTCACAAGGGAAAGAATAAACATTGGTGAAGTAAGTAGCCATAACGTAATGTGCATTTCATGTAGAGTTACTGTATTAAGTCATATAATATAAAAGAGTGAAGTGTCTCACTTAAATCTGTTTTAAAAAGGTAGCATATCAAATCCATTTTAGCTAGCTCGAATTGTATCATAGCCAAATTGAAGTTATAAGTATTTTTTTTTAGTTTTAAATTCATTGTAATTTTTTTTCGTGTTGAACCGCAAATTCATTATAAATTAGTTGACTACTATGAGCCCAAACTATCTATGATTTGTTATAGATTATGTTGTAATGTTAATAGGTTATTGTATAAATAAAGAGAGAAAATAGTTGAATGATGAAGGAGGAAAAATTAAAATTTTATTAAATACTTAAATCACAAAAAATGCTTATAATAAATGTGTTATCCCAATACAAATATGTCATTCCTTTACCACCAAAACTACAATTACCATAATAATTTCATCTTTATTTAAGTTGATATTTTAATTTGTTTGAAAATATTGCATTATATAGGGTTTGAATCATTTACCTTATATTACACATATTAAACACTTTACCACTCAATCAAAGTAGGAATGACTTATTTAATTTGAAATCTTTGCGCTCGATGATCTTTGATTTTTCAAATAGGACAATTTTTTTTAGATATTTGTAAATTTACATAGCTAGACTATATATAATGCAGGAGTGGTGGACCATTTAAAACTTTTTTATATGACAGCCATGTAATGCTTATGAAATAGACATAGCACATTCATGCTATTAACTTAAAAACTTTAATAACTAATAAAAACAAATAATATTATGAACTGTTGTATCATATTGCACGAATAACAAAACTAACAAAAGTATTATACAAAATATCACGAGATGATTGATAAATCAACATAAACGAGTATAGCGTTGCAAATTGCTGACGCCGCAGCATCGCGCGGGCACCCAACTAGTATATAATATAATTACTCTGTTTATCTATACGTTTTATTAAGGGTGTGAATTCCAAAAATGACATGAAACTCAACACAAATCTGGCACAAAAATATAGGCTTTGGGTTGGTTGAAACGACCCATTTTCTTAAACAGGTCAACCCGAACCCGACCCGTTAAAAAATGTGTTGACCTGTTAACCCGCTTAACAATTTTAGAGAAGTTAATAGTTTTATCTTAAAGATAAGATGTTTTAAATTTTATGGTTAAATGCTTAGTTTATTAATTTTTTATATATCAATTAACTTTTAAAAGTAAAACTAAATTCTTTTTACACTACTTTTTTACTTCTAATAATTTTATTTTATTAGTTATAACTGTATGTTCTCTGGTTATCTCATTCGTTGTTCTTATCCTGAGCTAAACATGTGAGACTAAGTTTGTTAATTGAGAATGAGAGAGATACACAGAAACAATTAGATTTATCATAAATTATTAACAAGTTTTATATAAATAAAAGTAATATATTGTTTAATTTATTACTAAATGGATATTACTCATATGCATGTAAAATGGGTTGACTTGAAACACAACCCGAACACGACACGAATTTAAATGGGTTGACATGACCCAACACGAATAAAAATATGAGTTGGGTTAGGGTTGAAGAATCTTAACACGTTAACCCACCAACCCGAAACCCATCAACCCGTTAATCCACCAACCCGACACTATTGACACCCTATATTTTTTACAAAAAGAACCGTTTGTATTTGATCATAACACAATAAATAATTAAAAGAGAATCAAGTAAAAATCAGATGACATCAAATGAGATGAGACATGACTACCTATATTCCGGTCTAGTAGAGTTAATGTGAGAAAAAACCCCATTTGTTAACTTTTATCTACTTTCATTATTTTTTAAACAAAAATTACTTTTTATACATTTTAATACTTTTAAAAGTTGCATTATTAATATTGAGATTCTTTTTTTCTTTTGATTGGAGTATATTATCGGTAGATTTGGTTTTTAAAAAAACTTTGTTTTAAGTGTTAAATTGGGTATGTACAATGGTTGGCCGAATATTTTTAGTGATGGGTTTAGCTTTAACCAACACCTGGTGTACAATATGTTTACTTCATATAATGATATGTTGGAATTATGTGATTTCAAAGCAAATATTCTTATGTTTTCTTTGGACACATTTACATCCATTGATAAACATGAAGTTGTTGTTTCTTTAGAATTTCAAGCTTTCAAAAGATGGTATAATCAAATAAAGAAACAATCCAAATAGCTCGTTTTTAGTCTTAAAAACTAAAAGCTAGATAGTAATGAACCATGAAAAGAAAGGTTTTTAAAACTCAGTGAAGAACGTGCGTTATAAAGCAAATCGAATGATGATGAGCTGATTATTTAATAGTTAGTTTAAACAGCGGTTTTAAAAAACAATAAAAAAAAAGAAAAAAAATATGGCTTGGCCCGGGTTCGAACCGGAGACCTTCAGTGTGATAGACTGACGTGATAACCAACTACACCACGAAACCATTTTATTTATCCAACAATATAAAATATTCTTATGAACAGGAACAATATCAAATGCATTACTTGCATTATCTTATCACTTTTAGTTATCAGTCTCTTTCAAATCCGTACATGCCTATTACAAACACAAAAGTAATCAAAGCATTTAAATAAGTATAACAAGTTGTTAACTAAACTATATGTGCATATAATATGCAAAAGAACACTTATAAGTCATCAATGGTAGATAACCAAAACAAGTAGGAAATAACACCAACAAATATGAATCAAACATTCTTACATATATAAACATAGGGCCAAATTGAACTTCAGCAGCCAGAGTATTATTTGGCTTCAATTCTCTTTTTATCATGTCGTCACAAAGTCAATTGCTTTGGCCAACCGTCTGAGTACACAACAATCATGTGTTATGAACTTGCTTGTGACATCATCTTTAAACATCAGTTGAACAATGTTACAAGGTCTATGATTATTTTTTCAGTTTCAAACCATGTTACGTTATAATCTGGACATTGTTAAGATCAAAATCATTTTTAAGATCATTTTTATCAGTTTCCTTTTGTGTTAAAGATCATTAAATTAAGTCGTTAAAGATTTTGATTTCAAAGTGTTGATATCGACAACGCTTTAAAATTTAGTCAGTTAGCCCATTTGATCTTTCGTTTCGGGTTTCAAAAGGTCAACGCTTTGTTTGATTCACCGAGTTTAGAAGGATCCGATCATATCAAGATTTTGGGATTCCATAGTCAAGAATGAAATACTATGTAACATTTAATGCATGGACGGATAATCCTACATGTGATGAACGTCTATTCGCTGCACAAAATCGGATTTTATATCAACGTTAACATAAGTTTTAACCTTTATACTATAAAAAAAAAGACAAGTAAATATATAATGTCCAACAGACATCTAAATCTTGTCATGATTCTAGTGTTATCATAACTCTAATTACAAAAACAAGAGGCTATACGCACAACACCTGCATTACTAATCAACCCCGATTGATTTGATGTTATACAACCATATAGGGTGCACGATTTGTTGGTATAGGCCCATAGGCATATAGGGCAATGTATGTTACGGTATACGCTCATACAACGCATTGCATGTTACACTATACGCTCATATAAATGCCCTGCATGGCTGTTACAGCTGTATGGCACGTTACACTGGCGTATTGAGCCTTGTATGGTATGTTATACACCAGTATAAGGCACCAGGCATGATGCTATACACATACAGAGGTATACGCCTATTAAAAAATGTCACTTTCATATAATGAACATGACAGAATATCATATAAAAATAAAAAAAAAAACATATAAGTATATATGATTCAACTTATACATTTTGACCACATTGGTGCATTCTTAAAACCATGCAAACTTCTAGAACACACAAAACAAAACAGAACATAAGATTCGAATTTAAGCATGTACATAAACCCTTCTCAAAATACAACCACCCAACATCAGCTCACATGAACCAAAATACATGTTTGCCGGTTATATTGAGCCACAAAGAGTAATTTGCTATCAGCTTTACAGAGGGTGCAGAACCTGTTAACCACAGCTAAGACTGTTTCGGGTTCCTTGACATTCGGCTAGGAAAGATGCGACTCAAGATTGAAAACAGTATTGCTTGTATACATGACAAGACAAAGTTCCAACATGAAGACGGCCAGTACCATGGATACATTAACCGGAAAAAGAGACTGATGATGTGTCGAGGGTATCGCCCCACCTGACCAAAATGCATAATAATTATGTCGTTACAAACCGTCTACGATTATCAAAAAGAAGTATAACAGATAATATTCATTACTATTTTTGTATACAATATATGTGTTCAATATGATTACACAACCTATATTATTACTGGAGAGAGAAGAAGAAGAAAGGGTTTTGATCAAAGGATTTTTTCTTTGAAATTTTTACTTTTTTTAATGAAAAGGGTAAAAAGGTATTTTTAATGATCTTAACAGAAATTTTAAACAAACATGCATCCAAGAGACCAAAATTAGGGGTGTGCATGGATAGGTCCGAACCAAATGCCGAATACTCGGTTGTCGAGTTTTTGTAAACGGTTCGGTCCTTTTGGTTTATATATTTGGGCTTGAAATTTTTGGACAAAAAAATAATTGGCCCAAAATAATGACCTAAAATTTTGGGCCTAAATCTTTTTTGTTAACTAATAATTAATTTATTATTACACATTTAGATTACACTATTTATTAAATTCTTATAAATTACTTAAATTTCAAAATAAAAAATGAAAATCCATAAATTCGGTCCTGTTCAGTTTTGATTACACGCAAAACCGGAACTGAACCAAAAATTTTGGTTTTTATGAAAACATAAACCCAAACCGTCGTTTAGTTTGGGCTCGGTTATTTCGGTTTGGTTTTTCTGGTTACAGATCGGTTTTTACAGTCCATCTGTGTAATTTACACTTACAATAATAATAATCTAAATTTATAACCAGATAATGGCAAAACTTGGCCTGTTCCCATTTTAACTACTTTTATATTACCTATACATTATAGAATAACCAAAATCGACCCGTTCATTAGCACATGGGTTGAAATTGCCACCCCTAGCCCCAACATAAGAAAATAACTTGGTGCCTAACAAAATTAATAATATTTTATAATAAATAAAAAAGTTGAGATAAAATACTCACAGGGAAAAGAAAATCCAGAGCATTCCAGGCTGCATGACGAACAGCTCTCGTTGGATACATCGGACCACCAGGAGACGTGAAGCTGTACAAGCATGTTTTAAGTCTAGTGCTTGTAGTCATCCTCAGTTCCAAACCTAAAAAGTCAACCATCATCATCTTTATATCATAAGCGGTCAAAAAGAGTTGACCAGGATTGACCCGTAAATACTTATTGCCATTTTCCCAACTTTTATATAAAATTAATACATTACTCATGATCACCAAAATAGCTAAATTTTTGTTTAACCCATATGAGATAAAACACAACCCGACTGAACCCATTTGAAATCAGGCGGTTTGAAGTTGCTATCTACATACACAAAGCTACGGAAACACCAGAAAACAAAGGTTACTTACCTTGGAGAACTTTAATGTGGGAGAGATAATGTAACAGCACTGGTTCCACTTTCAGTTTTTGTAGCTGGCCAATGAGCAATATTTGATACATATTATTTTTTTCACCGCATTAAGCAACATAAGTTAATAAAAAAGGGTAGTTTCTTGGATTTTACCTGATCAGTTAGTTCGATAACAAACATATCTGCGGGACCACCGACTAAGAAAGCATTTGGGAACTCCGGAAAGTTCTTTAAGAAGCTTTCAATCTTGTCAACTGTAAAAGGACAAACGAATAAACAATACAATTTGATGCATAATTTAATTGCACCATGTATTGAAATAAACTAGTACCTTGACTATAAAGGAATATGAATCTTGAATGAAGAAGAAATAAATCTCTTTGTGTCTGTAAATCACAACAATAAACTCATATTTGTCAATTGTCAATATTAAAAGATGTAGGCTCAGTTATTTACCTGCAAAGGGATTTTCTTCAACCTATTAGGCGCCAATGCCACATCATCAAGAAGATACTACAAACAATCATAAGAATGTGTCACTCAAGAGATCTTGTTGAGCCATGAAATAATCAATACCGAAAAAACCAAACACATACAAAAACCAACGATGTGTTTTCTTTTTTCTTAAAAACCAACCTTTTGGTTCGGTTTCAATTTTGTATGTAACTAGAATAATAAAAAAAAAAGTGAACCGAACCGAATTTATGTATTTTTCAAATTTTACTTGAATTTTAATTAAATTTAATAAGAATTTAAATTTAATATATATTAGCCCAAATGTATAATAGTCAGTTAGTTATTACAGTAACTAACAAAAAGATTTAGGTCCAATTTCATTATTTCGGGCCAACTTTTTTTGGCTCAAAAAGTTTAAGCCCAAACAGTAAAACCGAAACCAAGCTCATACCGAAAAACCAAAAAACTGAAACCGAATTGTTTTCTGAAGCTCAAAACTGAATTTTGGTTTGAGCGCAACACTGCCCAAACCGACACCTATGACAATAGTACAAACTAGAGGTCCTCTCACCAAAAAAAGACTCTGGAAGTGTGTCGTGTTTGTTTGAATATCAATCCTACAAATAAAATTTAAAATGTATAAAAATTAAACATAAGCAGATGTATTCAACAAGACACAATAAATAAACCAAACAAGATTTGATGCGAAGCGCATACCAGAAGACGTTTGTAGCACCTTGCACAAGAGCCGATGAGTAACGAAGGAGGACGTCTGCGTTATCAAGTTCCACTTCAAATAACTGCGAGACAGAGGTACTCAAGATTAATCAAGCTTTTTAAAATTTATAACTCCTATGAATTGTTGAATAAATCAAGAAAACACATACAAGGTCATTTAGCAAAGATCACATACCCATTTGTGAAAAAGAAGCGCAAAAATATGAGAAGCAAACGGTTGACTCCAGAGTTGAACAATCAAAACAAGAATCGGTTTCCCGTGTTCGGGTTCCAAGGAAAAATGATCAGCAAGAACATCATAAAAGCATATGGGAATCTTTACTTCAACTATTGAGGCAGAAGCTGCATCTTCTCTCCCAAGAATTATGTCTGTTCCAAAACCATTGCAGGAATCTTAGTCAAGCATTTATCAGGATAATATAATTGATACTATTTACCACTTTTGGATGATCGATAACAAGCATTTAACAAATAAATATATAATTTAAAGTCAATTGATAAATAAGGCTGTTAAATGTGGTCACATATAGGAATCTCACAAGGTAGCGGTTATTGCAAAGCCACATTCACATCGATTAATATTTGAAATATATTCGGTACGAATATGCTATAGATTCTAATCTTGCATTCCATGTAAGGCCACTGTTCGATACCATGAGGGTATTTTAGTCATTTTTAAAAATATAACAGAAAAAAGATAACGGCCATCTGACCCATGGAACGTGAAACCTATTGACTAAACATGTAATTTCGAAAAACAATGTAAGCCAGTGAAGCCACATGGATCAGCCACATGACTAATTCTAATCATAAGATTAGGAGTTGTCCAAACATCATATATCTGTTTTTATTGTAGATCCACATTAACATCAATTTATGTTTGGAATGCATTTGATATGAATACGTTACAAATTATAATAACGCTTTCCATGTAAGGCCACTGTTCTACACAAAATGATAACCACCATATCATTTTTAGTCTTATCCAATAAAAATATGATTCTAGCAGTAATACACGTGTAGTTCAAGTATTTAACAGGATCGGTACGTTTAATAGCATATCTATTTATAACACTAACGATGTCATACCCTGCAACTGATTCAAATTTTTACCATTCTAGTCAATTTTCAACACCATAGATCATTGCTTATGAATGGCTAAATTCAAAATAGAGCCTGGAAGGTTCCGAGGAGTTCATAAAGCTTCTTTTTTGTATTTTGTATATGATGTTTCAATAATCAATACTCAGTTTTCTTACAAATTTTCATGCAGTGTTCTTCTATAAGTTATTAAATTATATTATTACCTCTAGCTCGATCATCAACTTCCAAAGCAATATCAGCAAACAACGCCTGCAATAAATCGCGTCTCTGATTCGGTGAAGCAATCGCCTGAAACAAAAACACCCAATTCACATGAATCCATCAACCAAATTCAACATGATATTAAAGAATTACACAAACCCATCAAGCAATACTCAATTAAGCAACGAAATCATCATCAACAATTCAAATTACAACGGAAATGAACATGAAATTAAAGAATTACAGAAACCCATCAAGCAATACATAATTACTTAACGAAATGATGATAAAAAATTGAAATTGAGACAGAAATTAGAGAAACCTTTTGAAGCTTTTTGTCGATCTCTTGCGTGAGAGCAGAGAAATAAGCAGAGCTTCTGGGAGTTACGGCAAACGACGGCATTCTTCCGATCGATCATTTGATTCCAAAACCTTTATAAAATCAATATCAAATGTTATCCCTTTATAGGTCCAATTATCAATTGAGTAATTAATAATTGCTTATATATAAATATATATACCTGACCCAGATGGAAAATAAGGAAAATTTGGTTGGTTTTAACACCGACACCCACGGTCGACGACGACGGTGGTGGTGGTTGTGGAGGTGGCGTCGTGGGGATGTGGTGTGGCGGAAAAGCGACACCGTTGACGATTAATATATATAGGATTTGGTGGGTTGATAATAATAATAATATTATTATTAGGGGGCGTGGAGTTTAAATGGTGTACATCGATTGATTTTTATTATAACCTTTTGTGTTTTAATTGTATGAATGAACTTGGATTTTAACTTGGTTTATGTGGTTTATATATAGAAAGTGTTTTTGAGATAGACTAGTGTGCATAGCATATAAGGTATAATAACATATATTGCACCTAATTTTATTTGTGTAAGATGTATTCTACCTTATGATGGAGACATGTTTGGATGATATAAATGTTGATTCGGATGTTTACATTGATTGAATGATTAATGTTGGATATAGATGTTTGGTTAATCAAGATAAAGTGAATGTTCGAGATGTGATACTTTTAACTAAGATCAAAAGGTTTGGATGAAAAAGGTAGAAGATCCGGATAAAGAACGTAAGGAGATACAGAAATTTCAATATTACATATGAAGAATGGAAGGTATAGATGAAACAAATGGCTGTTAATTTTTGTGCTTGCCTAGTGTATTTCAGGTGTATTGATAGGGTTTATAAATAGTGTTTCGTATAATTGTTTTCACGCTTCTTTCAATGTATTGATTTTTTTGCGTGAATGTAAGTCCCGAATCTGGATCACTACAATATGATATCAACCAGACGAGTATTGGTGCGGAATACCAATCCTCGGTGATTCAAGAACACGAATAGTAACAAGTAAACTAACACGGAATTGCTTCAAAACACACGTATATATTGAATACGTCGGGTGCTTAAACACTTACAATACTTGATAATAATGAGAATGAACAACCCTCAAGTTTCTGCTCACCAACTCTCTTAATGTGAACCAACCACTAAACCCTATACAATAATATCTATTTATAGGTAAACCAAAACACTAGCCCAATCAAAGCCCAAAGCCCACCGAGAACACAAGTGTGTTCTCGGTTTACATAGATAACCCGTAGCCCAGCCCAACAAGCATAAAACTAAGTACAAACCACAAAATATGGACCCAACAATCTCCTCCTTGGTTTGTAGCTTCGTTCTTGTTTATTTCACTTCAGACTAGCCTAATCAAAATCCATAAGAATTTCGGTATTACACCAATGCAATTCTTCAACTCGTCTTCGTTTACATCACTTTAGTATTGATCATGTCGTGAACTTTTGATATGCGTCAGTCTAACCAAATTATGACCCAACAATCTTGCCCTTAGACTGATGCTTTCAATATCTTCAGAATCTTTACTAGAACATAATCAGCAACTTCAATGATCAGCAACTTCAGCATCTGCATCCAATACTCTACCATCTCCCCTTGAACATGATCAGCAACTTCAGCATCTGCTTCCAATATTCTACCATTTCCCCCTTTTTGATAGCATCATCCTATTTGAATCTCAGATACTTCATATGCTTCTGTTGCAAGAAATCAGTCTTGAAGGAACAATCAACTTTGATAGAAATATCAACCAAAATTTTTTTTGAAAACAATTTAAATAAAACGAAATAAGACAAACATATTTTTGTAATTTTTATTTTTCTGTTTTTTTTAATTTTCTTGAAAAGACTTGAAATGAGATCATACCAGCTAAACCAACTATAACACAATAACCGAAATCATATTCCATTAGCTGAAAACAAATTTTAAAACGATTTCTTAACACATTTGTTTTGACAAGAGTAATCAAGAAGTAAAAATTAAAATAAATGAAATAAAAAAAAACAAAAACAACAAATAAAACAAATTTAATCATCCGGTCTTCTTGTAATTTAGCAAAAATTGGGATCAAATTTCAGTTTTTGAAGCAAAAAATGCCGCCTTTTATGAAAAGATCCGAACATGGAATCATATCGTTTAAGCGGCTGTCACAAAGATTCATGTTCAGCGTTATTATGACATAAAAAGACAGGTTGATAGCAGGTATAACATATTTAGCATGATTTTCATTGCATCAGTGATATGATTAGGGTTCAGTTCGGCATAAAGCTTAGATGGACATCACTCATGGACCTGTGGTGCCTCCTATCTCTTCTCAAAGCGTATTTGGCTTTCTCAAGATCACCCCAATTTGACTCCTACCCCCTAGTGCTTGATCAAAAGATTTTTATATAAAAGCAAATTTAAGCTTTAAGGTTGAACGTTGGACTTAGTGCCAGTAAACTGACAAGCCTTTCATTCGAGACATGACAGGACTTACTTGTGTGCCCCCATCTCTGTAGTTCTAGTTTGACCCTTTAAGCTTTTGAAATACCAAGTTTTTAACAACACAAATTATATACATACTCATAATTAGTTTTTTTTCATCCTTTTTTTTATCCTTTTTTTTCATCTTTTCCTTTTTTTTCATCTTTTTCCTTTATTGTTATAATAATAAACATAATACATAATAGCACAATATTTTTTGTGATCAAGACACTAACGGACTCGTGTATGACTGGGTAATTGCTTTTTTGCCTATCATTCGGAGAGATGTATCTGGAGACATGCACATGTCTTCAAAATGACTCTCCACATTAAGTTTAGCAAATTTAGTTTATATCACTTCAACTTTTACGCATCATGGAAAGCTACCATACAATATCAATGACTGTTCTAGAGCCTTTTAAGCTTAATAACTTCACCCGTTAGGCACACAAAAACAATTTATCTATCACTTTTCAAAGGTTGGATCAATTTTTATTTGAAAATGTTTTGAAGCTTTTGAAAAGCTGTTAACTGAATAGTAATATCATTTCCCAGAAAGTTACAGAAGACACACATGTTAAGAACTCAGTCACCCCGGTCACTCATCAGTTTTCAGATAAATGGCTATCCCGTATGACCACTAGTGGTTAACATGACCAAAACACATATGAAAATACGTGTCCCTTCAACTTGGAATTACCGACATAATTTTAAGTGAAAGAATTCAAAACACAAAAACACATCACAATCGCCCCAGATGCTTTCAGTCTTTAGGTGAATGGCTATCCTGTGAATCTACAAGTAGATCATCGGACCAAACATATACAAGTATATGTTCTTTAAACTTGAGCATCCGACATAATTTTAAGCGAGTGTGAAGTTTGAAAGACATTTTTTAATTTTTATTAAACACACACACACACTCTTTTTGAAAATTTTTAAATTTCCCCCCCTTGAATTTGTGCAAAAACATTTATGTACAAATTTAACCTCAAAAAGACTCAATCGTCGAAACGAGGTATTTAATAAAAACTTTTATGAAGTGTGATAGTCAGCCAACTGATGTATTATCATTTCTCATGCACGTTCAAGTCATTTTCTCATTTTTGGGAAACAAAATACACTATACTTGAAAAACTAAACGTGAACATATTTTTTTTATAAAAATTTAAAATTTTAAAATCTTTTTGACTGATCAATCTTTCATACCAAAGTGATACGGTTACCTTTTATCTTCAAGACATTATTTTTCATTTGTGAGAATCTCCCCCTAGGAATAAGCTTGTTTTGAGATTTTGCATCCTTGCGAGTTGAATGTCTGGAACAAACATTTTAATATGCAATGTATTCCCTGATTTGTTCCCACACACTTAGAGAGCAGATTAAAAACGTTCTATCACCCTAAAATCATCCCGTCCAGGCAACAAATAATCCATTTCATGGTTTAAAGATTTAAAAACAATGGATATTTGCCCTGTCATGTGCCTGGAACAACCCATATAATAACAATGATTTTGTGGTTGTTCCTACACGCATAGCGGGATCAGTTGGACATATGAACCCAAGTCATAAATGTCTTGGGGTTCCCTTGAGCATCAACATATGTGACCTCTTGCCAACTCATATCCTTCCCATCTTTAACAGAATCATTTGTCATTACAGAATCTATTTGCTGAGTTTTAAGTTTCCAAGTCTGTCTTGGTTTAGTGAAATTTGAAAGAACAGACTTTGGAGTGGAGCAATTCGAATTATAATTCTTAGAACTCTCAACACTCTTTGATTTCTGAAAATTTAATTTTCTTTTAACAGTTTCTAAATCATTTGAGTGTAAACTTGTCATATTAACTTTGAATCCTTGAGTATCAGTGACCCGTTGTACAGATACACGTGGTTTTCTAAAATAAGCATTTTGTTTAACCACTGGATTCGGTTGAAACTTGTTACCTTTCACCTGAAGAGCTTGTCTATTAACAGCACGGTAGTGACACTCCTTTGCCAAATGCCCGTCGTTCCCGCAGACAAAACACGCTTTCATCCTTCTTCTAATGTCAACGGAAACACTTGCCTCTTGTTGGAATTCCTTCTTATGAAAGGTTTTTCTATTCTTCTTGCCCCTTGGCACAGTCTTCTGATTTTGCTTGTAGTATGGAACATATAGACGATGAACACAATTTCTGGCTATATGTCCTGGCGTGCCACAGTGGTAACATGTTTGTCTCTTAACATAAATGGCACCCATTGATTTATCAACACATGGAGATCCGGAGGATCTATGAGGACGAGACTGTCCTTGTTGTGTTGATTTCTTACGTGCCTTCCATTTGTAGCCACAACTCTTGTAAGGCCCCGATCCCGGTGCCCTACTTTAGCGTCGAATTTACTCATAAACACAGTTCTTACAAATAAGAGTTAATTAAAACTTTCGCGGAATATAAAACTTAAACGCTTATTACAAAACATTTAATCTTTTCTTTAAAACCATAACATAAAATATCATATTTAAAACATCGTTTCTTCCATCTTCAGATGCCAGCCGTTCAATCCATGCCATGTGCCATCCTCATGCCGGCTCTTTAGTTTGCTCACCTGCGTGCATACTAAAAGTCAGCTACGCTGAGTGAGTTCTAGTTAATCAAGCAACTTATCATACAACCACTACATACATCATATACGTATCCGAAGATACATAATCCACTGTCTAACCTGCTACTTCTTAACCACTTAATTACCCCTACAGCTTAGCCTCTTAATTACCCCTACAGCTTAGCCACTTATGCCACTTTATGTCACTTTAATAATGAATATCGTTATGCCACTTTAATAACGAATAACGTTATGCCACTTTGCCACTTTAATAACGAAGTCACGCATAGGCTTACCCTACCACGTACTATCGTCATGCCACTTACAACCTTACTAGACCCCTATCCACTTCTATCACTCTCTACTTCTACTTGTCTATAACCCACTTCCTATCAGCACATTATTTACACAATAAGCAAGTCACATCATAGCAATCATAAACACTATTAACCACTTGACAGTCACTACCCTTGACGATACGTGCAATATCCGAAGATCGTTCACGCACCGACAAGCATTATATAATAGCTACTTGTATAACATCTATAGCATACACTTACCACTTAAGGTAAGTGTATTCACACTTCACATCGAGTATGCACACAGCCCCGAAAACATAACAAGGAAACGGGGCTAGAAACTCACCTGGGCTCTGTTTCTTTCTCCGTTAATTGTTGATCCCTTCTTTAATGGAGCTCGGCTAACTGTATATAAGTTACACATATCAATGCTCGTCTGGTCTAATCTAGCGACCTAGTATTAGCTTACTTCTACTTTGTATTATTACGGTTTTTCCTTTATTTTAACATTCATGTGTTTTATCTCCTTAGGTCCTTACGATGCATACCATCAAGTGTATACACGTATATGTAAACATTTACAAGTCGCCAGATATCCGGGTCTCAATATAAGCGAACTTAGATATAAGCGAACTTAGATATAAGTGAACTTGTATATAAGCGAACTTAGATATAAGCGAACTTGTATATATAAGCGAACTTGTTATCAGGCGAACTTATATGTGGCGAACTTAACCAGCAGGCGAACTTAACCAGTAGGCGAACTTATTCAGCAAGCGAACTTAACGTGCAGCAGCTACGGGTTTGGTTTTAACAACATTCAAACCTTGATATGATGCTAACCATTCTCGTAAACGTTCCCACATCCATTTCCGGATAAGTCTTAACCCGGGAACCATAAAGTTTGGACCTTTAGGCTTAAAACGTTCAAAACTAGATCTAAGGTTTATTTTAGACGAGTCGTTCATAACCATGAGTTCGTTAAGTCCATTTTAATCTTCAAGTTTGCAACTTTACGATGTCTAGACCCGATCTATCATCCTACCAATTTTCATGTAAATCCGTTCATGAAAAGTAAACCTTTTTAACAAAAACGTACATTTGAGGTTTTTGTTTGAAATCACTCAAGATGCTCAAAACCATATCAAACGAACTCCGATTTGAGTGATTTAAGCGGACACAGAACCGTCTCGTCCTGATCTACAAACCCATCAGCTCACCTTCGCTGGAAACCGCCGCCACAGTCGCCGGAAATCTGAACAGTGGCCGGAATCTTCATGTTTTGAGCTGCTACGGTTTTGCTGATAAAAACCATACTTCCCGACCTCTGATCGAAGATCTAATCGGTGGGAATATTCATTTATGTACCGTGAATACTCAGTTAAAATTTGGGACTGATTCGACGGCTAGATCTCCGGGAATCTTTGTGTCATTGTGGGTGGTTTTCTCAAAGACGAGAATTGAGTTAAGTGTGTGTTTTGATAGTGGAGGCTATGGTGTAGAGATGTATGAAAATGGAAAGGATTAGGGTTTTAAGGGGTATTTATACTCCCTTAAGCCCATGGACCTAAGACTCATCTTTCCTTTTTGGTCCATAATTAACTCCATCTAATTAGCCTACTTATCCTTCCATCCTTATTATTTTATTAATTCTCTACTAACTCAAGTAAATTTTTCCATCATAAATAAATAATATATTAAATATTATTTTTAGAAATTTCGGGATGTTACAACTCTGTGTATTATTATTAGTACAATTTTGAGTTGTGGTGTCATCTGAGTTTGATGACACGTTAGAATGAGATTCATTTTCACTAGTCTGAACCCCTTTACTATCAGAAGCAACATCATTTACTATATCTGCACATGAAGTAGAAGCATCAAAATTGTTCACACATTTAAAAACATGCTTGATTTCCTCTAGGGATCCTGATCCAATAGTTTCAGATTGAACATGTTCACCATACTTCATGTCCTTTATCTTTTCCTCCTGATCTTTGGTGACAAGGGTAGGGACATAATTGTGGTTGTAGGGTGGGGGAACTTGACTGTATCCTATTCCCTCACCTTCATTTTCCTTCCACCACAATTGGTTTTCAATCATCGAGTTAACTACTTTACTGGAACCATCGAATTTTTTAAAATCAAGTTCAGCCTTTTCAAACTTACTAGTTATATTCAAGATCTCTAACTTGGAGGCTTCCAGTTTTGCAGTTAACTCAGCAATTTCTTGTTTTGCATCTAGATGGTGACAGCTCTTTATGCTAAAATCAGACTTAAGTTTCTTAATGTCCTTGTTAAGAGATTCAATTTTGTCTAAAAATCCCTTTTCATTTTTCTTAAGTTTGAAACTCTCTGATTTTATTCTTTCCATATCTCTACTTAGACTGTCATTATAAAGTTTATATATTTCTATTTTCTCACCACAATTTAAAGAACATGGTTTAAAAACGAGTTGTGAATAATCCATTGAGTAATTAATCAGATTAAACTGATTCTCCCGCCAAAACTGCTCGAAAAAAATATGATCGCCAAAATTCTCAAGAAGAATGTCCCAGTCAAGAGAAGTGTCTAGGAAAAACCGAATTTCCCGTCAAAATTTCACCGAAAATCTCCCGAAAAAAAATGTTTTCGCCAAAATTTTCAATGATGGATTTTTACTAATAAGGAGTAATCTGGAAAAATTTCGTTCAAAAAATTTTTTCCCGCCAAAATACTTTTTTTTAACTCCTTGATCGAGAACTCCTCTTGACCGAGAACAATGGTTGACCGAGAACCCTTCCTTTTGACCGAGAACTCAAGACCTTGACCGAGAAGTCAAGAGTTTGACCGAGAACCTGATATTTTGACCGAGAACTCAGTTTCTAACCGAATACCCTTTATGATTGACTGAGAACTATAATTTTGGCCGAGATCCTTTAAAAATGGCCGAAAACAATGACTATTTGACCAGCTATTTGGTATCTTTGACCGAAATCCCCAAAATTCAAACAAATTCAGTAACAAACTCTCGAGAATTAAGGGATTTTGATTTATTTCCAAACTAAAATCAACTCCTTCCCAAAACCTTACTGTTTCTTCTCCGGTCACTTTAATCACCGTAAAAATAATCAAATCACCAAGAACACTATTCTTGAATCTGTTGATATCACAATAACGAGCCTGAATTCGTCCAAGGCTCTGATACCAATTGTAAGTCCCGAATCTGGATCACTACAATATGATATCAACCAGACGAGTATTGGTGCGGAATACCAATCCTCGGTGATTCAAGAACACGAATAGTAACAAGTAAACTAACACGGAATTGCTTCAAAACACACGTATATTTTGAATACGTCAGGTGCTTAAACACTTACAATACTTGATAATAATGAGAATGAACAACCCTCAAGTTTCTGCTCACCAACTCTCTTAATGTGAACCAACCACTAAACCCTATACAATAATATCTATTTATAGGGAAACCAAAACACTAGCCTAATCAAAGCCCAAAGCCCACCGAGAACACAAGTGTGTTCTCGGTTTACATAGATAACCCGTAGCCCAGCCCATCAAGCATAGAACTAAGTACAAACCACAAAATATGGATCCAACAGTGAACAATTCTTGCAGTCAATACATTAGAAATTATTATTTACATTGTGTGTTTTCTTTTATTGAATTCTTGTATCGACTACATGACAAATTCACAAGTTATTCATCGTACCGAATACTTGACAAATTGGTTTCTCTTTTATCGAATCCTTGACAAAATTTCAAGTTTAAGTAGTTTGAATTTGTTATGATCAGATCATTTATTTATGATTATAGAAGAGTAACAATCTTGATGTTATAGTAATACTGATGCAGGAGCCTATGATAATCTCTTTATTTATTCTCTTTCTTTCTTTCTTTTTTCTTGTTTGTCTCTTGTTTTTGAATTATATATTCTATTTAGGTTTATCTCAAAATTATCTATATAGAGTAAAAGAGAAAGTTGGTGTCACAAAATGGTTACTTTCTGTTTTTATATAAGTATTAATGGTTTTGAAAGAAGATACAAGTATTGTAGTTGGCTGGGTGGTTATGTTGGCATGGGAAGATGCTTGTGCCGGTTTTGGGCGCAAGTTCGGATCTTTAAAGCAGCAAAAGATTGTTACAATTTTTTAATTGTGTTATTTATGTTTTTGTGTAACGACTGGGTTTACCGACCGTTTGTGCCGGTTTTGGGCGCAGGTTCAACTCCTCAAAGCAGCAAAAGACTGTTAAATTTTTTTTAATTGTGTTATTTATGTTTTTGTATAACGACCGGATTTACCGACCGAATAAACATTGTTTTAAATTTGTTAACAAAAAAATTATAATATGTTATACGAGTGTTGTTGAGTCATTATCTCAGCGTATGGGCCTGACTGACGCCACCCTAGTGGCTCACCTCTATCTTTATTTTTTGTTTTAGTTCCAATTTATTTATGATTATAGAAGAGTAACAATCTTGATGTTATAGTAATACTGATGCAGGAGCCTATGATAATCTCTTTATTTATTCTCTTTCTTTCTTTCTTTTTTCTTGTTTGTCTCTTGTTTTTGAATTATATATTCTATTTAGGTTTATCTCAAAATTATCTATATAGAGTAAAAGAAAAAGTTGGTGTCACAAAATGGTTACTTTCTGTTTTTATATAAGTATTAATGGTTTTGAAAGAAGATACAAGTATTGTAGTTGGCTGGGTGGTTATGTTGGCATGGGAAGATGTTTGTGCCGGTTTTGGGCGCAAGTTCGGATCTTTAAAGCAGCAAAAGATTGTTACAATTTTTTAATTGTGTTATTTATGTTTTTGTGTAACGACTGGGTTTACCGACCGTTTGTGCCGGTTTTGGGCGCAGGTTCAACTCCTCAAAGCAGCAAAAGACTGTTAAATTTTTTTTAATTGTGTTATTTATGTTTTTGTATAACGACCGGATTTACCGACCGAATAAACATTGTTTTAAATTTGTTAACAAAAAAATTATAATATGTTATACGAGTGTTGTTGAGTCATTATCTCAGTGTATGGGCCTGACTGACGCCACCCTAGTGGCTCACCTCTATCTTTATTTTTTGTTTTAGTTCCAATTTATTTATGATTATAGAAAAGTAACAATCTTGATGTTATAGTAATAGTGATGCAGGAGCCTATGATAATCTCTTTATTTATTCTCTTTCTTTCTTTCTTTTTTCTTGTTTGTCTCTTGTTTTTGAATTATATATTCTATTTAGGTTTATCTCAAAATTATCTATATAGAGTAAAAGAGAAAGTTGGTGTCATAAAATGGTTACTTTCTGTTTTTATATAAGTATTAATGGTTTTGAAAGAAGATACAAGTATTGTAGTTGGCTGGGTGGTTATGTTGGCATGGGAAGATGTTTGTGCCGGTTTTGGGCGCAAGTTCGAATCTTTAAAGCAGCAAAAGATTGTTACAATTTTTTAATTGTGTTATTTATGTTTTTTGTGTAACGACCGGGTTTACCGACCGTTTGTGCCGGTTTTGGGCGTAGGTTCAACTCCTCAAAGCAGCAAAAGACTGTTAAATTTTTTTTAATTGTGTTATTTATGTTTTTGTATAACGACCGGATTTACCGACCGAATAAACATTGTTTTAAATTTGTTAACAAAAAAATTATAATATGTTATACAAGTGTTGTTGAGTCATTATCTCAGCGTATGGGCCTAACTGACGCCACCCTAGTGGCTCACCTCTATCTTTATTTGTTGTTTTCATTTTGTTTTAGTTCCAATATCATAACGAATGTAGCAATTATTGACTAGATTCGCGTTGACTCGCTGTTGTCGTCCTGGACCAACCGACGCTACCCCATTGGCATACCTCAATTTTTATATTTATTTGTTATTTTCAATTTGTTTTAGTTTCAATACCGTAACGAACGTAGCTAATATTGACTAAATTTGCGTCGACTCCCCTTTACGACACCCGACTTTTACCGGCCGATTTTACCGCGCAACGCGCGAGTAAATCACTAGTTTTAACTATTTACAGACATGAAAATTATCATGAATACATGTTTTAATTATTGAAAAATTACTTGTGTTCTTCGTGTTTGTTCGTGACTATCGATTTTGTTTCTTGGCTCACCCGCACCAAATATTCTTTTTACTTTTTCAAATAAAACTTTTAAATTATATCAAGTGAGATAGATGACAAACCAAATACATGATAACAACCAAATTATAGCTTAGAAGTATTTACAATAACTTGAAGTCCTTTATCATAACTTTGTTATACCATAATCAAAGAAATTTTAATTCTCGAACACAAAAGCTTTATACATGAGACGTTCTATTACGACAAAAATCCTCATGTCTAATACTTAATTTCCTTTAATAAAGTTTTTTTAGTCATGCATGACACATAAATCCTCATGTCTAGTACTTAATTTCCTTTAATAGCATGAAGTCATTAAAGATTTTCTCTTTAGTCACGCATCTACGTAATGTTCATATCTTTGCCTAATAGCCATTAAACTAAGAAAAGAAAACACATTTACATACAACTCATTTAATGTTTAGCAAAACTTATAAACCTATCTTAATTAAGCTCAAGTGTTAATCCAACGGCCACATCTGATCAACCTAAAATCACCCCCTCCTCAAATATTAAAACTTGTTCGGTTTTAACACCGACATCCCCGATCACAATGGTAGATGATAATGATGGCTGTGGTGGTCGTGGCCTCGCGCAGATATGACGTGGCAGAAAATATATAATTTAAGGGACGTAGATATTAAATAGTATACCTAGATTCATTAACTTTTTGAGTTAATTTTACGAATTTTAACATGTTCTTTACTATTTATAAACTGAAAGTTACATTTTTAACGACTTCTAATATTCTTTTATAAACCACTTGTACTTGTTGCACTTTGCAGGGTTAATTTGAATTTTTAGCCTCTATTACAAAGGAGGACACCTTATCACAAGGATGCCTCTTGTAATAGACTTCTAACCGTATTTTGTTTTGTTTTAGTTTGCGATGAGTATTGTTGTATTTTATAGAAATACGTGTGCTTGTCATTGTTAAATTATAGCTTAATTTTCTCTTGAAGAGCATAATTTCTATACTAGATTTTGTAAACATTAATATTAGTAACATTCTATTATTGACAAAGTTGGACTATTATTTTGATTTTTACTATTAATAATAATATTTTATAATTTTCTAGACAAAGTTTTAACTATTTTATATCGGTTGAGATTGATGTTTTTTTTTTCATTAACTGAAGAGTTGCTAAATAAAATACATGATAATTAGCCTGTTGTAGCTTATAAGCTATATGAAATCAAATTTCTATTTTGCAAAAAAAACCTTGAGTTCTTGAAAATAGTAACTTCTATATAAAAAAACAAGGTTTTTTTTTAATCCTTATTTCAAATAATTAATTCATGTAATAGTATGAATCATTAAAGATTTTTGGTCACATCTTTACCTATAACCTATTAGCCATTAAATCAATAAAAACTAACTTGATAATGGAACACATTTACATCCAACTCATTTATGGTCACATCTTTAATAGTTTGATATATAGCACTTATAAGGGTTAGGTGAGAATGATGCAACCAATGCTAATGAAAATTATGTTCATATGCTATAGTAATCAACATGCTAAATGTGAGATTATACAACAAAAAAAAATCATGAAGATTGCATCCATGTGAGTGCTTGATAAAAATAAAATAAAAAGGAAAAGACGCCCACCGGGGTCAATTAGCTTCGTTTGAAAAGAACTTAAAAGAAAAATATTTTTGTAACGATGATTAACATGACCCGTTGTAACACCTTAAGCAATTCTAAATCAGTTATGGACATGAGAGATTTATTGTTCATAAAAATGACATACCTCTTAAATCATCAACACATTTTGGGCTTAGTTGGTCACTTGGTTGTAGATCACAGGAAAACTCCATTGCTAAGTGTGCTCATATGGGAGTATTACCGGAATGGTGACCTCCTAGGAAGTCTCTACATGTATAACTGTAACACTCGTCAATTTTCAGACCCGAAAACCCGACTCGTTTAATTTTATTTATTTATTTGATTATAGGTGTAAGGTTGTACAAAAACAACCCTTAGCCAACTTCGATTAACTCTTGTACCCCCAACTAAAGATAAACGACCTAATTGCAAATTAACAAAAAAAAAATAAACTTTTCCCTCCTCTTTCTCTTCCACCGACGCCATACCCCCCCCCCTTTTCTTGGATCTCAATTTTCGGCCATAATTAATCCAAAATGATCTTACCAAATTATCTATCAACCTAAAACGCGTCTACCGACACTTTAATCATGGTAAACGATTAACTATTGACAACCAATTTACCAAAAAACGAACCGCGGCTAACAAATCCTCAATACCCTATATAAACTCGGTTATTTTCCAATTAATCGTACACACACACTCACCTCGACCTCGCGAACCATAACCCTAACATATTTTCATCATAACTGTTCGTTAAGTTCGGAGTTGATATCAAACTTTGAGCCGTAACCCTAATTGGCCGATCACCCTCAATCATCTATTGTTTTAGGTAATTATTACATGCTTTCGATTCGTTTTCAATCTAATAACATAAACCCTATTTCAATTTTAACAAACATAAACCCATAATCAATTTGGGATCTTAGGGCTTGGTGGGGAAGATGATGAACTGATTAAATCTGTTATATATAACGCGCTTCAGTTTTGTAAACAAGTTAGGCGTTGGCCATCAGGCCAGTGCATGTTACTCTGAAATCCAAACCGACCTGGGGCGCGGGTTCGAATCCCCCAGGCCCGTTTTTGATATTTTTAATTGTTATTATTATTTCTATTTACTTTTAATCAAAGATTTTGATATTAATACATGCATATATACTTAAATACGCATTTCCTTCATAAAACGAACTCCGGATTTAATGTTTCGTTTTGTAATATACATATATATGTATATATATGTCGTAGATATAACAAAGATAATAACAATAATTTCTTTTCTTTTTATTAATCGCTTAAATGAGACGTATTGTTATTCTATTAACGCCCAAACTAAATTATCTCGTATCTTTGCGTCAATATCTTATTGTATATAATATTTATTTTATCTATTAAAATCAACAACAACAACAATACTAATAATAAGAATAAGAATAATAATAATTATAATGATAATGACGTAAATGATAATAATCACAACAACCATAATAAATTTGACACTAAGACTAAAAAACCCTATCAAATCCCATATCCGTCATACGTCTTGTTATTATTTCTTTAATCTTAATTAATGATGTTAATATTAACTAGGAATATTTGTCGGTGAACCTCGAGGAGCTTGATCATTTTCCATCCTAGCCTTTTCTTTTATTATCTCGTCCTCGTTTACCCTACGCTATACGGTGAGTTTACATATCCCCTTTTTTCCTCTTTTACGTTTTGGGGGTGGCATGTATACCATATTTACATTACACATTTTTATTTCCGCATTTATTCAAAACACAATTCGATATATGTTTATGTGTGACTATTGCATGCTCTATGATAATGCTCTATGTGCTTAATTGTTTATTTTATGTTTGGTGGTTGGTATCTCATCCTCATCTATCCTCATCTAGTATGATCATACATTACCCAAGTACATTGATTTCGTATCAATAAGAACGGGTCCACATCTATTTAGTTGTTTACATTTTCATAGAAATAGTAATACTCATCATTTACATATGAATTGTGGTTTTTATCTATATATGTATCTCAACTAAAACTTATGTATTCTCACCAACATTCGTGTTGACAAACTCTATTTTTATACATGCTACAGGTACAAGTAATTTACATTTTCAAGATCGAAGAATTTAGTTTTTACCTTAGGATATTATTCAAAATACAAGACACGATGTAATTGTTGTTCTGTTTATTGAATTTGTTTACTTGTTTTGATATTAATGAATTAAATAATTATTGTCACTTTAATTAGTGTCTTTCGAGCTACTGTCCAATCAATACGTTACGCCCCGGCATGTTCCGCCTTTGGTCGGGGTGTGACAATAACAAAAAATAAAGTTGTGATTCTTGGTTGGGCAATCCATCGACAATATTGAGGGTATAAGGGGCCGGATGCTACAAATGATATAAGAGCTACTCTTCATCCATACGGGATTGTGAGACAAACCTTATCGAGGACGATGAGTCTTGTGGGGTGGGGGGTGGGGTGGGGGGGTGTAACGATACAAAGAAGATTAACATGACCCATTGTAACATTCTAGGAAAATCTCACATCGGCCATTGACATGAGATGAATGCCATGCCTCCTAAATCATCAACATGTTTTAGCTTAATTGGTTGTAGAATATATGAAAACTCCATAGTTAATCACGCCCAGGTGATAGTAGTACTAGGATGAGTGACCTCATGGGAAATCTTGATGGATGTCGAATCCAACAAATAAAATAAACCTACTTGTCACATAAATGATGACGTGAATGTAAACAATGTTCGTGTCGTCAGGGATACATATTAACTTTATTATACCAAAACTGTCTTAATGCATTTACGCTTAATTTAAAGGGGGGGGGGGGGGAGTTGATTTAATCTTAAAATTAACGAAAGCAAATTCATTATAAAAATGTGAATTCAAATATTTAGAAACTAATTCAAACACTAAAGTATATTGTTGATTCAATTCTAGCTTATGATCATTTAACAGTTATGGTGCAATGATTTTTTATATCTAAACGGTTTGTATCAGTACTAGACGTCACACATTTGGACATCCACTCTATCTGATGTCTAACTACACGTAGTTTGGTGATTAGAGCCAACCCGCTACTCCAAGCTCACGTCGTTCGGATCTTAGTGTGTGGGTTGCTTGATAGAAGTATCAATTATAATCAAACACTCATGCTGGTGGAATGTTTAATTATATTGTATAATTGTATAATGATTTTGGGTTCACATACAAACATAAAATATTATTTGTTCCTTTTATCAAAACTTAAAATCTAATTAAGGTTTTAAATATTTATGAACTTTAATATAAAAACTAATAAGGTGTCCAAGTTTATTAACTATCGAATATATATAACGGAGTAAAACTTGGTTTGAGCACAAGAATCAAACAAACAAGCGATTCAAACAAGCGAATCAAACAAGCGAACCATCTATAAAGATACAGAAAACAAGTGTCATTCGACCCAAACACGTGTATCACAACCAAGTTGACGGAAACAAAACAACAAACAAAACTAACTTTATAACATTGTAAAGCCTGGTTATAAATACAACATGAAGAGCACAATGTACAATACCTAAATGCCAAACTCTTCCTGAAATTGTATGTATATAAATATAAATAAATAGATTAATATCTATTGGTTGTTGCTTTATTAATTGTTCCGAGTATATCACTATTTGATTTAGGCTAAAAAGAAAAGAATCCACCCACTGACCCAGCGCAGCATGTGAAACCGAAACAGCAAACAAGCACAAGGGCACAACAGCCCAAAAAATAGCTTTTGGTTTGACCCAACCCAACCCAAGCAACCTAGTAGTTATCTATTTTTCTTTTTCATCACTAATTTTTTGTTTAATTAAACTTTTATATTGTAACTCGATTAACTGTATCTTTAACCCATGTTGGTTTAACCAGTTGATGGAAAATAATAAACTAGATTTAGTCTTCCTATTGTTGTTATGAACTTATGACAATTAATTTTCTTATTCTACATATAAATATATTTTTTAATAATTGATGGTAAATTTCGATTACTTGAAACACACACACAAAAACAGTTAGATCTTAAGCTGTCAATAAATGAGCCATGCTCAGGTTCACACATTTAACCCGTTTAATTAAATATATCGATCTGTTAACCTCTTTATTAACCATTTAACCCATATTTTTACAGCACGTTAACAACTTGATTACTATCCATTAGCCCGTTTGATATGTTGATCAGATAAATTTTTTAAAAGAGCCATGCTCCGATCACAAGATTTCAAGTATGTGCACACGTACAACAAAATATGAGACGTGTTCAGGTCGAATAATTCAACACGTCAACTCGCAACCCGCCCATCCATCACTATTGAGATCAACAGTTTTTCCTACAATTTACAACTTAAATGAAAATACTTAAACTAATTTGTATGGTCATAATCGATAGAAGCTGCTACATGATATAGGTGTAGGGTTTGAAAGAATCTTGTAGAGACCAACTTCGAGTGATCAATATCAATGGTTCTCTTCTCCTTCTGCATTCAACCCAACGTTTTCAAGATATTGATTCCTCAAAATCTATTCAGTTATTCTTCCAATCCCTACAATCACCTCAACCGATCAACCCTCTCTCAGTTCATCATTACATTATTAATTGCAATATCTAATTCACTTGCATGCATGATGCCCAAAAATCCACAAACAAAGCTTCGGAGGCTACCACATGTTTTTGGCCAAGTTCTCGAGCTTCCTCTTCGATCACACGCGGATGTTATCATTGAAGATAGGTCTGACTGTTTTAGATTCACTGCTAATATTGCAAATAATGGGTTTAGGGGCGCGGTGAGGGCTCATGCGGTGAATATTTACCCGGGTGTGACGAAAGTTGTTGTTAGGGAGGGAAATGGTAATGGTAATGGAGAGGTGGAATTGTGGTTGGATAAGTTGGAGGTTGATGTGTGGAGATTTAGGTTTCCGGATGCAACGCGGCCGTGGCCGGAAGGTTGGGGTGGTAGGAGGGGGTGGCTTGTATTTGTGAAGAATGAATATATATATTAGTAACATGAGAGACTAATGTTGTTTAAATTGATATTTAGAAATGTTAACAAAAAAAACATAAAGTTATATTGATTTTGAAGATGAAAATTAGTTAAATTTAAAATATATAACACAACATACATTCAAATTCAGGGAAAATAATATGTACGAAAACTGGAATAACCATTTTACTAAAGTTACATAAATCGGTAAATGGATCATAACTAGGTAACAACCCGTCACGTTGCAGTAAATAATAAGTGACGCAGATTATATTGTTATCGGTTAGGTTCGTTACAAATTTGGTTAGTAGGTTCGTTACGAACTCAGACAAAACAACTAATTAGTTAACACCTAACATATTTAAAACAATGTCTCTTCGGTTGGTAAAACAAGCTAATTATGTTTAGTACTTCAACTGCAGTATAGTATTAACACAATTAATTAAGTACAAAAATTAGCAAGTACAAATGTACAATCAAACCAGCAAATGCTATGGACATTAATCTATAATATAGTCGACTTTGGCATTTGATGCACCCTTAATTAGGATCTATCTTTAAATCACAATTAGTAGTTTTTTAGATTGTTTATAAAATAAATTGCATCTACTTCTCAATCATGTTGACTCAATTTACATTTAACAATAAGCCCTACACTGTCTTATGTACATAATACAGTTACTAATTAACATGACTCGAAACACGAAATGTATATAGTCGCACTTTTGGTTATCTTCTCTTGAGTAACCTATTTAATTAAACAGGTCTTATTCAGGTTGTATCAAAACAAAACATTTTGAGCAAGCCGCTTAAAACTAGAATAACAAATGAAAAATAAATATTTAATGAGTTCAACCAAAAACATGTTTAAAATACGTCTAACTCATTTGCAAATTGTTAACCCTTTAGTCCTTTACGAAGTAATATGTAATACAATCGTCAACCAATTTATAAGTGAACAACCTATTTAGCTTGTTTAGCTAAATGTTCTACATAAGTCATGTTTGGACTACTCGATTTGAATTTGTTGCGTTAGAGTTGATGTATTTGATACGAATAAATATATGAGCCGTTTTACATTTATTAACTTCAAGCTGACAATCCGACACAACTGCCACCACATGTTATGTTCTCAGGCAAGTTTTAGTTTTGTTAGATTTTGTCAGACTTCCGTTATGTTTATGTTTAATTTGAAGTTTAATAACTAAATGCATGTGTAAACCAAACTTTCGAGACTCATCGGGTTCAGGGCGATTAATTATGATTAGTAATCATATAATATATTAATTGGTAATTATATTTAATAATATGTATATAGACATGCAATTCATATATTTACGACTATGCACACCAAGAAGAGTAAGAATATGAAATGAAAAACGTATATATAGGAAACAATTAATCCATTATTTTCATTTATTTTCCAAACAATTTCAAATCAAATATTGCATAAAGCATCTATCTTACAAGAAATTTCATACAAATTTACATGACTTAAAGGATTCTCCCATTGCAAAAGTTCCATAACTCCCTTCTCAATCTCCCTAGTTTCCCTTACTAAACTTCTCAAGCAAAAGGCAAAAGCACTTGAACTCAATACCACCTCATGGCCGTTCTCCTTCTCACACCCCTCACCAAAAACAAGTTCATATGATGTTTTTAGATATGAATCTATGATATTGTCTATCTTGTCTTCACCATTTGGTCCATGCATATTTAACTTATATTGGCTAATTGGTAACTTCCCTAACTCAAGATCACTAGATGTGTCACAAGCATTACTCTTTTGAAGTTCCTTCTCAAGTTTGTTTAGTGATTTGACCAAAACAACCCTTTCAAAACACTTTATTGAAGGTTGAATCATTTCTTTAAAAAGCTCAACCTCACCTTCAAGTTTATCCAAACTCAAGTTTTCAAGTTGTAAAGAGGCATTTGCATGGTTCAAAAAGACTAAAAGACCCTCCATGTTTGACAAAGTCTTTAATAACTTATTGTAACAAACACCATTAAAGGGCAAAAACCAAAAGTTGGGTTCCATTTCAGCCTCCTCAATGAACTTTCTTAGCTCATTCACATTAGCTTTAAGCTTCTTTAGACCACCTCCAAGACACTCTTTTTGACTGCAATGGCTCACCATCCATATGCACTCATGCAAAACTTGGAGGCTCTTGGAAAGTTGGATCTTGGCTAGAGTAGAAGCCCTTGTGGGTCGAAACATGAGCTCAACAACGATTGAGCACGATAATCCAATGAACGCTTCGACAATTCTGATGATAGCGAATTCTGTCGGTGACCCAAAATGCTCCCTACCAAGAATTAGCACAGCCCCAATTACGGCTGACACCCCGCCAGCTGGACCATACATACGGCTTCGCCTGATTAGGCTGCAGAATGTGAACCATGGAAGAAGAATCAAGAACCTTACTTTAACATATTTTTCAAGAACAAAGCAGCCCAATACTCCATATACAGTTCCTAACACAGTTCCTTGAGCTTTGAGATTTGATACCCTAAATGTAGCTTCTCTTGAGGCTGCGAAACTTATTGCTACAGGCAGTCCAGACCATATCCCATTTTGTTTACTGTATATTAGTCCAAATAGAACAGCAAAACCTACTGATAATGAACATTTCAATGCTAGGGTGAACCTTCTGTGCATCACAAAGGCGCTAATCCATTCGAAAAGACCCTCTTTTTGATTCTTTTTATTTGGTTGAATATCGCTTGTTGAGGGTGGGCTTGCTAGTGAATTGTTTGTCATTTTTTTGTGAAGTAATTTGGAACAAAATAAGAAGAAAAAGGAGGGCAAATCTTTGTGGGTTTGAGGGAAAGAATGGAGCTGGGAAAGCATTAGATTTTCAAGATTTGATTCAGGAAAAGTTGCTAAATCAAAAGGCATGCAAGACTTTAACTGATCAAAGGTTTGGGTTATACTTTCTTGAAGCGTATTTAAGTGATCTTTTAGATCTTGATCAAGAATTTGTGGTGGAAATGATTTAATATTATGCAAAGCTGTTAGCATTCCTTGTATTGGCATCTCTGTTTCTTGCAACTTTTCGGCTGTGGTCATGCAGTACAGCTTCAAGAAATTTATTGGAATTGTCTCCCATTTCATGCTTTCCTGCACATGAAATTAAATATTTTCATAAGAACTAGTTTTTTTTAATAACTTTTCGCTGCTACACAAACGAGTATCACCGATGACTGAATCCGTCGGCGTTTACTGACGGAATCCAGTTAATAGGCAAAGTAAATAGAAAAGACATCAGTAACACGTACTAATAGATCTAACTTATTTTGGACATAATGCCTACTTGGTTTTAAAAAATATAAAAAATATTCATATATAGAAAATGGAAATGGAACTTACTTTCTTAGACTTGATGGCGTTTAGGAGTTTGCGTCCTTTAGTGGTTAGTGACTGGGCTTGTGAAACAAATGCTTGTGCACTTGTGTCATCTTTCTCACAAAATGCCTTTACACACAGTTTAACCATCTCTGAAGCATTATCTGCATAAAGCTTGCATTTCTTTTTCACCTAAATAAATTAAAAAAAATAACATGATGTTATTAATTAAATTATTAAACTATAAAGCTGCATGCATATGCATGTATATGATACATGTATATATGGTATGGATACACGTATATGATATTTATGATATATGGATGTATATGGTGTATTGACTGTTTTTGTTATTTTATACTGTTATCAAGCAACATGCTTAAGTCGCTGGATAATAATATTTCCCATTGGGGTATTTTCGTAAATATAAATAATTTTTCAATTATTCAAACTCTATGCATATGCATGACACCACTATATTTTGTTGGAAGTGGAAGTCAAGAAATGAGTCTAGCTTGAAAATAAGCAAAGTACACATGCACCCACATTTGTACGGTTGTACCGATATAAATCATAAACCCTTTAAACTTAAATCAATATTGTTAAGAGTATTAATTGTGTTTAATATATACATATATTTCAAATAGATGCGCTAGAATACTTAAAAACTTATGAAAAATCACTTTTAAACACTAATTTATTAGAAATTTACTTTTACATTTATTTTATATATTATATATTAATTTTTTACTAAAAATAAAAAGAAATAAAAAAATATCAGTAGCTGATGAAAGTACATACATGTAGCTCGCAATCTACATATTTGTACCTTCACAATCTACATATATATATACTTCTTTTTATTATTTTTTTAAAGATTAAATGATTAATAATATATATAAAAAGTAAAAAAGAATCGGTGTTTAAAAATGATTTTCACAAGTTTTCAAATTAAGAGGGGTTATAAAATATTATAAAAACACGTAAAACTAAACAAATCTTGAGGTTGTTAGTTTTAATTTAAAAAATCTTTCTAATTAAACATATATATAAATAAATTATTCTGATTTGTCCTTATTATAACATGGTTTGATTATATCACCAACACATGTGTAAGTTATTGAAAATATATATATATATAAATTTAAATTAGCTTGAAGGTGTTTCATATACATAATACATGCATGTTCATGTAAAAAACACCATACTCACAAATAAATACTTGTATCCTTGAAAATGTTTTATAGCGAGTATAATAATAGCCATTTTAGTTTAAGAGCTTGTTATATATATACACACATCATATATTCAGCCGTTACCTGACATGTAGCGAGACCAGGATATGGAAGCAACAAGGCGATGACACAAGCCAAAACCCCAACTCCGGTGCTCGCCGCCACGTGCACCGGATGCATGACCGGATCAGTTTCACCACCCATATCATACGCCACCACGTAGATAATCACAATCTGCCCCAACGCAATTCTCTTGGACACCAAATGAGTCTTATGGTCCGGCAACATCACCACGAACGCCGCTATACCCACCACAACTGACGTTAGCGCCGTCGTCAGCTGCCCCGTCCCTATCGCCCAAAGCCCAAGTATCGCGGGAATAACCGTTAACAAGGTGGCACAAATCGCGTCCCAGCACCCGCGAAGTGTGTCACCTAGTGACGCCCCGGTTATTATTAAAATAACCGTGACGTAAGAGAAGGCGGGGAAGGCGACTTGGCGACGGAGGGACGAGGGGTCAAAGAGGGTGGCCGCGGCCACGATGGCGCACGCGGTGGCGGTCCGGAATGAGGCGGCTAGGCATGAGAGCCATAAGGACCGGGATTGGGGATTAAGTTTAAGCATAGAGGTTAGCATTGTGATTAGTGGGTTGAGTTAATGAGGATTAGTGTAAGAAATGAATGAGAAATGTGATTGCGAGAGATTGCATCCACGAATTTATACATGACGATTAATTAATGGTGGACCCTATCAAGTGGAAATAGTGGATTAGAATTTAATATGAAAGTATTGGATTATTACACAATGCAACTTAAAGTATTTGTTTAATATGTAAAACAATAAAAGAAAAATGTTAGTTTCGGTTCACCATATTACAATATTTACTATGATTTTGTAAATTGGTGGTGTAAATTGTGGTTACTCGAAACTTGTTTTAAGACATTTTTGAAAAAGCTCCTTTGAAATCAAACATGGTTTGGTTTGTAAATGATCCTATCGCAAGCTAGAGTTGGCTCGACTTGGTTCGGCTCTTAGCTCCCTTTTTTAGTTCACTTGTATAATCCGTCTAATTATGGTATTTACTTCTTATATCCAAGTAGGAAGATTTTCGGCGCGTTGCGTTGGGTTGATGTTATTGACAGTCGTACTCATACAACTTATCAAGTCGTGCAGTGCGTATGCAAATTAACATAACAAAAATAAGTTTGTCAACAACACATGTTGAGTAAGTAATCATCAGATTTTTAATGCAATAGATATAATATACAACAATAATAATAAGTAAACCAATATTGTGAGTATCAACAACTAAACAATAAACAAGTAAGTGGTGTCAGTTGACCATTGCCTTGCGAATCCGGGTATGGCTACTGTGACAAAATCAATGAGTATGCCAGAATAAATGATGGACCTCTTTGAATGCTAGAATTAAACAAATAAACAAGTAAGCACATATCAAATAATCATTTAATTGATCAACACACAATTCATTTGTGGTGATAGATTACAATTAATTTGTCAAACGAGCATATCAAGAATGGAAGTAGATTTCAATTCCAATTCCAATTTCTATTGGAGTGTTCAGATTCTAAATCCAGTTCTTTCTAGCGCCCTTAGTAGACATGAACATGATAATCTTGATTTTGGATGTTAGTAGTCTTGTTTAAGTCTTGTGTTGTTTTAATTGTGACTAATGGGTTTAATCAAATGTTAAGGGACATGTGTGCGACATATAGTTATCAATGTTGAACTAAAACTATTTTATGTCACAATGTCTTAACTAAGCCATTATCAAACATTAAGGTTGATAAAAATTTAAATCATTATTTTCCCAACAACACACTTAAATTATTCAATAAATATTTATTTATTCCTTTAAAATAAACTAAACACGTACGTTACAAGCGAACCGAGCTTTAATGATTCGACCCGACCAACGATGTACTTATATGTTAATAATAATGATTTACGATGACTGAGTAATTAACGAACGAACATTAACAGTTAGTTGATAAAATTCTTATATTTATATACGAGACCTTAATATAATAATAATTATTAGTGTCAACATTGCAGACCTCGTCAATATTATTTGTATTATTTAACAATTTATTAAGCATACACGACGATAAATATTAAATATCATCATCATACATTTAAGTGACAACACATGTAAATTCTATCGTTTTTATTGTTAATTTTATTATCGTGATTAAAATGTGACATATAGTATTAATATCAATCAGAGACTCACTTGAATAAATAAAAAATTGTTACGAACAAATTGTCAACAAACGAATGCTCAAAAACTATAACTATGAGTATAGTTTAAAATGAGCCTCTGGGCTCTTATTTAATAATAAAAAAAAATTTTCTTTCTATATATAACCCATTTCACATAAAACAATTACCACAACTTCAAAAAAAAACCCAAAATCAACCCATCTTCTAAACTTTTTTTTAAAAACATGGCTGGAAATTGGTACCCAAACCTAAATTCAGATTATATTGATGACGATTTATGGTCGTCACCGCACCAACCGATGTTTTATTCAGAGCCGCAACAATCATCCGGCTTTCAACCATCCAACATACAACCGTCTCCTAACTTTGTTGTTCCGGAGACACAAGAATCACACGGTGAAGCTACGGGACAAAGAAGACGCGCCCACCGGAAAAAACAAGTTGCAACGGACGGGTCGGGACCGGCTTCGACTCCGAGGACGAAACGGAAAACCACTCCGTGGTCATCGGATGAGAAGGAAGCCTTGTGTCGGGCTTGGATAGTCATTTCTAAGGATCGGCGTTGCGGTAATTGTTTTAACGTTTTTAAAAATGATTTTTAATAAAAAAGTTAAATAAAAAAGTTAAATGACTTACAAATTTATTTATTCATTTTGCAGCCGACTACCAAAAGAGCAAGATTTTTTGGACAAAGGTTAGGGAGACGTTCTATACGCTCGTTGGGAGTACAGAGCGGAACCCCGATATGATTTCGGGTCGGTGGTCCGAAATCAGAAAATTTGTCGGCTTGTTTACTAATCTTTTCAACAGGAACAGCGGTCGTATGAGACCAAGTGGCAGTGATGATTTGGCGGTTTACAATTTCACTGTCGAATAGTGGAAGCAGGAGTGTTTGCGGAGGTATGGGACGGTGAAGACGTGGGACGATGTAAAGTTGTGGGAGATGTTGAAAAGGTGTTCCAAGTGGGTTGAGCTGGTGGCGCCGGACGTTGATGCGGAAGTACGGCCAAAACGGACTAAAACAAGTTCGTCCGGAGCGTATAGCACTTCAATCGGGTCGGATTGCCGCGTTGGATTCGACCTAAACATTGCGGGGGAGGAAACGTCTTCACCGCCGAGGAGGCGGCCATTGGGCGGGACGCCAAGGGGAAAAAACCGGCTGAGGGGGAAGCCGTAAACATCGCCAATCTTGTTGAATCCCTCAATAAATTCAACAAAACCATGGAGGTGGTCTCTAATGACAAAAAGGAAAAAAGTCGAATGAGAGATTTGGACTTCCTTACTAGAGACTTCAGTAACCTAAATCCGGTCGATCAAATGCTAATGGAAAAGCAAAAGGAACGTATCCGAAAGAGGTTGATCGAAGAAGACCAAGCCGAAGAATAAGAATAATGTTTTTTTTAGTACTTTTATTTTTATTTTATTTTTAGATATTAATGTGTTTTTTCATTAATGTGTGTTTTTTTAAATAATTTATGAGTTTTTTTAATAATACGTTTTTTGAATATATTTATAAAAAAATAAAAAAAAAATCCGCTGGAGCCCCTGCTGGAGCCCCTCCACACCAGGGCCAGGGGCTCCACCGGGGGCTCCAACACCCCCTTATCCAGTTTCTCTCTCTGCCACACGTCATAATATTATTGGCTGGAGCCCCCACTCACGCCCCCATTAGAGCCCCCCACACCCCTCAGCCTTAAGCATACACGACGATAAATATTAAATATCATCATCATACATTTAAGTGACAACACATGTAAATTTTATCGTTTTTATTGTTAATTTTATTATCGTGATTAAAATGTGACATATAGTATTAATATTAATCAGAGACTCACTTGAATAAATAAAAAATTGTTACGAACAAATTGTCAACAAACGAATGCTCAAAAACTATAACTATGAGTATATGTTTTGTTGATGTTAAATGAGAATAAAAAGGACAAAGTTGTTTTTTTTAACAAATTATAGGACCAGTATGAGGCTTTGTCAATGAATGTGACTAATATTACTATTATATTTGTAACATTTCTAGTTGAAAACTGGGTGTTAGTCGTAAGTCGTAACTCATATTTAATATCGACTAAGCTATTATAGATACTAACGGTAATTTAGTTACATAATATATGTACACACACGTGTACGAGAGAATAAATAAGATGACAAAGTTAGAACAAAATGAACAATATTAACGGGTGAATTCAACTTATACAAATAATGTATAATTCATCAATCAATAATGGGTCATAACACCTAAACGGATCGTCTGAGCTCAATCACACATGTATTAACTTAACCCTAGCACCAAACACTTATGTTAAGTTACTTGGTTAGGATATTCTTGACGTTTGAACTTATACGATAACGAGCTCATATCTTGCCACATTCATTATACATGTACAAGGATTGAGATGAGTTTCACGACCCCTATTCTTTTTACCATTTTAGAAATAATGTATAATTCAACAATCACTAATGGTTCATAACACCTAAACGAATCGTCTGAGATCAACCACACATGTATTAACTTAGCCCTAGCACTAAATACTTATGTTAACTTGCAGGTTACATAACCAAAAGTCTAGAAGACTCTGCCATGCTTAGAAGTCGACAAACTTGTCAATTAACACGTGAAGATCAAAAGAAGGAGTATACAACAGTCATATGGCTGTAGCTCAAGTGAATACCTTGTAAATAGGTTTATTTTCGGGATATTAGTTGTATTTCCCTATTTATAAGAGGTTGATGTAAACAAATAGAACACAATCTACACACTCACTGTACTCAATATTATACTCTAGCTCTCGTTTATAATCAGTTCTCGACTTGTACTTAAAAATCTTACTAAACAATCTACGGTCCTGAAAACTGTTCAAAACTTGTAGATCTGACTAAATCAGTCGTATTTGAGCCAAATAAAGCTTTAAAATGGATTCAAACCAAGATATAGATAAAATAATGATAAAAACTAGGGTGGATCTAGTATAAGAATACTTTTCAACCTTCAACAATTGCAGATCTGAAGATAATAAACAAAAATAGTGAGTGATGTCATCAACCAATGGAACAATGCTTAGCTAACGTCATCAACTTCCATCGTCAATCATTTCAGCTCAAATTTCATAGATCTAGTGTCATAATACTCTTTTAGTAGCTCAATTGGTCTTCAGTGAGCGAAACCAGCTCTGATACCACTTATCAGGACCATAGTTTTGTGATTCAGACAATATCGGACATGAACAAACACACACACAACCGAAATTATGTAGACCCCTAACTATATATCGACGGAATCAACTATAATAGTAAGTTACTAAAATAGTAAATGACAGAAGAACATTAAACTCAAAAGATTTCCATTGCATTAATTGATAATCGATGAGGTATAAGAAAATATTAGGGTTTGAATGTGTTTTGGTCAAAAATTTCAAAAGGATAATCAAGTAACCAAACATTGTATGTGAGGTAGGATGTTTGAATATGTAATCAAAAAAATAAGTAAAAGGTACGAGTGACACATCGATTTAGCGAGGAAAAACCCTTGATCTTTAAAGGATCTCCGACAAAAAACCTTGAGAGGGGTTCACTATCTCGCTGCCTCAAAATAATAAGTAAGTGGTGATTACAAGTGTTGGAAGTGTTTGATTGCTGCTATGAGTACACAAGAGTTTATACGGGTGTGAGCATGATTCCTATACGATCAAAACAACGTCTATATATAGTTACAGGATGGATAACTGATAATTGCTAGCAATAATGAGCATTAGTTGCTCTAGATAGGATCCTGGATCGGTTGCGGTTTGCATATCTTTATCATAAACGTGTCGTAACTTCCTCCAACGTCCATAATCTTCAATCTTTGACCAAGTATTCAGCTAGACATTAACTGTTGACCGTTACCTGCAAGACCAAATCAAAGGTGAAAGGATAATGATTGTTAATAACAATACTTACCAGGATGATGTCATGATGCACTGGCAGTTATGGGTGTTCTTTGGGTTCGTTTTCGGGTTTCCGGTTTTCCGGGTCGGGTTCTTCGGGTTTCAAAGTTTTAAATTTTGACCCGAAACCCAACCCGAATCTCTCACGGGTTTTTAAGGTTTGGGTAATTCGGGTTCGGGTTTTTTCGGATTAGGTTAATCGGGTTTCGAGTATCCTATAACACAAAACACTAAACAAAAAAATTTTAAAAACTACAATGCTTATCATTTTTGTGAAGAACACACTACCTCACATTTTAAGTTAGATCACTAAATTGCCTCAAAATTTTTTGAACAAACCAGAAATAAACAATATTAGTTGGTGAATTAAACTTATACAAATAATGTATAATTCAACAATCACTAACTGGTCATAACACCAAAATGGATCGTCCAAGGACTCCAAGCTCAATCATTGTTTTTAGATATTCAGATTATCTGAACTATCCGAAATATTAAATTTAGTTATTGTTTAATTATTTATTAAACTTAAATATTTATATAAAAACCCGTAACAAGGCTATTCATGTATTCATATTTCACGCAGCTGCTTCACGTTCTAATCGTTGACTTCAACTTCATTCATATCTACCATCTAGGATCGACTTCATCCATATATGTGGTGCTTGATTGGATGTTTGAAACCCTAATATGCGGTGCTTATCGACCCTCGCCGGCCCTCCCAACTAATTTGTTGGGTCATTCCAGGCTCTCAAATTTGAAGGAACAATCGATTTAAGTAACATTTGTTCTAAGATAGATTTTGGGTTGTGGTCAATTGAATAATTTGGCTAACATACTAGCATTTTTGTTGGAACATTGAAGGTGAACTTTGGGAAAGATTAATTTCTTAATTTAGGATTTTGGATATCCATTTCACTATCCAAATAGATATTTGAAATTTCGAATCCATATTCAAATAGTAAAATCTACTATCTGAAATGTCCTGGTATCAGAAACTCTGGATTTTTGATTTTAAACAACCTAATGTAAACACTACATATATACGTCCATCCTGATATCAAGCACATGACATGATAGATTTTAGATCTTTTTTTTATATAAAATATAAGATTTCTAAACTAAAAGGTTAAATATTTAAATCTTGTAAAAATCAATAATCTTTTGAAATATTTCAAAGCGCAAATCATATATTTTTTCTGCTTTACTAAGTAAAGGGGAGAATGATTCTTTAATTGTTTATTCACTTAAAAGCAGTAAAAGATTCGAAACACTAAACATTAAGTTCAATGTTGAGTCTAAAACGAAAGCATAAGTTCAATATTTAAAACAAATTAATTTACCATTTAATAACATGAAAAGTTTATTTGTCATCAAATTAAAAGAAGCAGAACCACCGACAAATTTGTTACCTGTCTCATAATATTTTTTTTTTTGTGTGAAGTGCAGTTTTCATCCATGATTTGTCTAAATCTACGATTTTAATTCAATAGTTTTAGATTTACGATTTTCGTTCATATGGTTTCATATCAACTGCAACTGAACCCGAATTCATTAACCCCATTAATTCTTGTCATTAAACCAATCAGCGTGCCATTCACGTGAGGGGCAGTTTGTCTTTTTTTCCCCCAAATACATCCCAGCCTCTCACGTGATGGGGCTTGCGAATTATGACTGTGGTTTATTTATAGAGAAAAAGGACAAAATCGCACCTCATGTGAGGGGCACGCTGATGGGTTTAACGAACAGACTTAACGAGGTTAATGAGTTCGGGTTTAGTTGCAAGTGAAATAAAACCATAATGACGAAAATCGTAAATTTGAAGCTATTGGACTAAAACATAGATTTAGACAAATTACATGAACAAAAATGACAGTTTATTCTATTTTCTTAACTATTTGGCACATGATTTAAAGGGTGGTATGCGTTTCATAGTGGGTTCATAACACTTAAATCTAACCCGATTTGTTAAAAAACACGGATTATATTTGAGTATTGTTATTATTTATATAATAATAAATATTATTATTAAGTGAGCATTATTATATGTACTTAATATAATGAATTAAATATACATTAATAAATAATGAATGCTAATCAAATATGCAAAAGATAGTTTTATTGATAAGTTGGTTGTGGCTCAATGGTAGAGTACTTACTTTACAAGTGAGAGGTAGAGGGATCAAACCTCACTACCACCAACTTATATGAGAGATATGAGGGATGACCTTGGCTTGCCAGGGTTCGAGTCATGATCTCACCCGGTTTTACCTGCTCCTCGCTGTCGTGCCATTTGACGGGCGTGGGGGTCGGGTTTTATCCGGTGATTCCCTCAATAGGTGGACCGCTAGGGGCTCCGTCCGTCCGGACTAGTGGCCGGCTCGTGCAACCTTGAGCCAATGGGCGGCGCGTACGGAGTACCCGGCGTTACTTGTTTGGTCGTTCAAAAAAAAAGATAGTTTTATCGAGTTTTTTCCCAAACTGGTGTTGATGTAAAAAATATTTACCAAATAGGTGTCATCTAGAAAATATTTACCAATATAGTGTTTTGACAAACTTTTTGTTTCTCACTCCTAATCTCACTAGAAAAAAAAGTTACTTTGATTTTAACAAATGTTTTCTAGAGAAAGGTAAATAAAAAAAATTAATACATTCTGTAAAGATTTTTTCAATGTTTTAAAAAATATTATATTCAAAACAGCTAAAAGGTTTTTTAAAACATAAAGCAAAAAAGTAATTATTTTTTTTAAAAGAAAAGACAATTGAAAGGAACTGTTTCAATAGTTTTTGTATCTATTTCAAAAAATATTTCATAAATAAAAAGTTTATGTTAAATTTTGTTCTCGATGGAAACCATTTTTACCATTAAAAATATTTAATAGTTTTCTTATGTCTATTTATAAAACCTTTAGCTGGTTAAAGAATGGCTTCAAAATGTTTAAATATAAGACAAATTGAAGAGGTAGGTCCCAGCAGAGCCCAGTTGGTCCCGCAAGACTCACCTTGAACAGGGACGTCGGCGCAAAGACCATCTGCTCCCGCAGGACCCACCATGCTCATAGAACCTTACGCGCAGTACGCAAGCTGTACACGCAGGGAAAGCCTCCCAATGGTGAAGTACCCCGCCTGTTCCCGCAGTTGCGGATACAAGCCATCAGGGAAGGCTACCCGCAGACAGCAGGGCTACACGCACAAGACAATAGATACTTCAGTAGTCACATGAAGGAATGAGCAAGGCAGGAACAATCCCGCCTAAATGAGCCAGTCTGTATGATTCTGAAAGATCTTTTGTACTATACTTACCAAGGTATGGATAGGACAGACAATCTGACCAGAACAACCCATGAGCCAATCACAGGGTGACAGCTCACCGACAACAGTGCGAGGAGGAGCACCCTCTAGTACTGTTTGTCACTATTAGCCGCTGCCTACTCACCAACCCTTACTGTGGGACATGCGCAGCCTACAGTTGGTGGAATAGTGTTACTATTGGCCGTAACCTTTTCACCAACCAGCATGGCCTGCGTACAATCCACAGTAGGTGGGACGTGCATAATCTACAGTTGGTGGAATAGTGCAGCCGACTTTGTCACTGTTGGCCGTAACCTACCCACCAACCAGTATGGCCTGTGCATAGTCCACTGTTGGTAGAACAGGAATACTATTCAGCCGGCTGTACCTGCTTGGAAACCTACCTTCGGCTATAAATACTCCAACATCTCGGAATGGTAAGATCATCTGCTATCCAGTTATCTAGCAATCTCTTAATATACACTTATATTCAGAGCAACCTAGTCTGATTCTCACGCCGGAGGGTGGTCACAAGGAGGAACCCCCCCCCTTCTCAGTGACAAGCTTACGGTGTTTGTTTTGCAGGTCTCCTGAAGAACAGCCTTCTCAGCTAGACCTCATCCGTGGGAAACATTACTTAACCCCCAGATTATCTATAATCTGTACCGGGTCGCCTAGTGTTTCTTCACAAATGTTTTTTTCTTAAAAGAGAAAATCGTATTTTTTTTCTGTGTTCAGAGAAAACAATTTTTTGAAATAAAATAAGATTTTATTTAGTAGATCGAAAACCTATTTTCAGTTAAAAAAACTCTCAAAAAGAAAATTCGATTTCAAATTGATATTTTTGAGAAACGCTTTTAATTTATAAGGAAAAAAAAATCTTGCTTTTACTTAGGTTGAAGAATATAAAAGAAATTAAAACACTTATACATTCTTAAGTGTTTCTTATATATTTAAACTCAAATACATTATTATATTTCAAGATGATTTCTAAAAAGCATTTCAAGCTTTTGTATGTACTTATAAATATAATTAAAACAAATATGCCATTTTGAGTAGTAATGTTCAAGGTTGAATACGAAATTTTAGTTAATAAAACTCTAAATATTATATAACTAGTCATTGTTTTTCATAATTATTTGTTAACATTCAATTAATCTATTCATCGCACCTTTTAAATAATATATTTTTATAAAAATAAACAATTGTATAAAATAATTTAATTATTTTAGTGTTTAATTAGCATTATTGTTTTAAAATAAAAAGATAAGAAAGAAATGTCATGGCCCATTTTAGGTTTATCCAATAAAATTAGGAGTAAGAAACAAAAAGCTTGTCAAAACACTATATTGGTAAATATTTACTAGATGACATCTATTTGGTAAATATTTTTTCCACCAACACTAGTTTGGGAAAAAACTCGTTTTATCCTTTCAAAAAGTTTTTATTACTTATAAAGTAAATGTATTAAGTGTTGTATTATACAAATAAAAATTTATAAAATTTTAAAATCAAAAATTTATTAATATGTCTTTTTTGAAATTTGTATTTAAATTTATTTTTTTTTAAACTTGTAAAACTCTTAAAATAAAAAAATTACAAAATGTGTTTTCACAGCTTGGCATTGTTGTTTTACATACGAAATATACGGTAAATGAATACTTTATTATTCACGTCGTCAAATTTTGTAAAGAAAATATGCAACATAACATATGTGATATTGAAAAGAATAAGAATTAATTTAGAAAATTTGTGTGTCGGTTTCTTTAAAATTGTACGTTATGAAGAGAAATCATTTATTGATTTATAATCAGTTGTTCGCCATATAAATAACTTACATTAGGATATTTCTTTTTATAGTGTATAACTCAACAGTAATCCTAATAAAATAAATATACGATTCCATAAGTGTATCATCAATATTTATAAAATAAATTCTAGCGTACCTATTTTTATCATCTTATGTTCTAATCTGACGTGTCAAATTACTAGAAAAATAACCTATGTACACAAGCCATATTGATACACTCATATCAAGTACCAAAATGCATCCATCCTTTACACGATAGAATAAATGGGAAGAGGCATAAGCAAAATACTAAACAAAATAAACTTTCATTTTCAGTTTAAAGATTTTTTGAAAATAAAAGAAAATTAGAGAAATACAATATTTATTCTTCTCTTCTTAAATTAAAAAAAAAAGGAACAAATCACATTACGTATATACATGTGTAGTGATCGAACAGTTAAATTTCAAAACATGTGAAGAAGATAGTTTGATAGTTTTTAAAAACTAAAGAAATCCTATACGTGCGTTACATTGTTTAGTAATTATATAAAAAAAATTACTTTAAATAATAAGTGACCGATTTTCAGAGAAAAGGTTCCTGCTATATAGAAGTATTTCAAGCAAAGCTACCTAGCAGCTAGGTAGCTTTGCTTGAAATACTTCTATATAGTTTGTAGGACGAATCATTCTCTGTGCTATTTTTTATTTAACTATTGTTTAAAAAACTAGTGGTTCATATTTATCTAAATATAATATTAAAATGCTTTTTCATGTTCCATCTTCGCCCATTTTTTAACTTTAGTTTTTCTCTTTGTGATATATCATTGCTCATAGCGTCATTAAAGTAGTACGTGAAAGTCATTCCATTTTAAGTTTGGTATTTTTAACTGTGGTATTAATTATATCTTAGATATTTTTCATGTTCATGAAGATAACTATACTTTAAAAGGACGATCCAAACGACCAATGAATTAGACAGGGTTAAGATTTGATAACTCCAATCTATCCACTAAGATTTATATATTAGTGGGAACCTAAAAGTTTTGCAATGAATCAAAAAGTAGGAGTTATTCATGGAGAGTTTGAAGGATAAATTATTTGTCAAAATAGATGATAATATTTTTGTTAGAACGGCGACTTAAAATAGGTTTTTTAATTTCTTGTTCTTTTGTCTTTAAATAACATTTTAGAACTCATTTCTTGTTTTTTTTTCTTCACCAAACTTAGAACTACTACTATTATTTTTCCTCTTCAATAAACTCAATATATTTTTTAACCACCATATTATAAATTGGCTGATCATATTTTCTAATCAAATAATATTAAAAATATCTCAAAAAGTTATCTAAATAAACTTCAAAAATGAAACTAAAAGCATAAAACAAAGCTAAATAAATTTAACGGTCCCGATATTAGATACAAACAAAACTAAAAATGTCATATAAAGTCAGTTCGATGACGATCTTAACATGAAATACAAATTAAAATAAATATGTTTAAACAACTTGACATGTTTAGACATTCATTCTTCTAGGCTTAGATGGCCCTCTTGCTATGTTGTCTACCTATTCCACAATGGCACACATTTTTCCTTTAACGCCCATTTCGTTTCATTCCTGGTCTCATCTCTTTTTAACTTGTCATCTTCATCTCCGATTCAGTTTTGTTCTAACACTTTATCTGCATCATATCATTTTTTACATTCGTAAATTGAGACGTTGCGCTTAAATCCTGGTTTTGAATCAATTTTGATATTGTGTTAATTTAATGCATTGATAAAAAGAAGAATATGAAAGAAACCATAATACTTAAATCTTTAGATCAAAAGTTTGATGGATGCCATAATAACCCTTGTCCAAAAGTACGAAGAAAACAATTTCTCAATTCATTAAATTTCTTCGAATATGTTATACAGCTAGTAGATTTAATTCGTTCATTGAGTGGCTTCTTTCCTATAATCTTTTGTTTCTTTATTGTGGCGAGTACTTCTCTTTCTTGTTATTTCTCAATTCTTTCTAAATAATTTTTTAATTCTAGCTCCATTGTTCCTCATTCAAATGTTGTATATAGAATTACAAATTATGAAGTTAATCTACTCATGCCAGCTATAAGTAATTGCAAGCTACAATTACTCTGTATGAGCATAGACTCCACAACATGACTCGTTACAACTTAGATATGATCATATATAATACGCTCCAACCAAAATATAAACTCAATATAAAGGACTATACCCAAATGTGATCATGTATAAACATGATAAACCATTACAATAAAGAAAATGGTATGTTAAAACCAAAGCATATCGTGCTATACCCGTCGTGACCATTACAACCAAAAACAATTCATTTGTGCCTGTTATGATCCATTGCAAGTAATAGTTGGCCATCTTAGGACGTTGTAATAAGTTTTAGCAATCACAAGGATCACCTCCGTCCAATGCGTAACTTCTAATGCCCATAACTAATCAATACATGACCATAATTGTCCATGCATGCATGTTCGCCTCGTGGGTAAGCTAAATGAGGCAATGGCTTTAGGCCTCCAGATTTATAGGGCCTCCAGCTTAAATATGAGTTATGTATTATGAGATTTTGAAATGGAGTTCTTATAGAATTAGTAACTCAATAATGAGCCACAAGCTAAGGATAATTGCTTCATATCCATTATCACGGCATATCATTTCACATTCTACAATTGTTGTATACTCTCTAGCGCTATACGCATAAAGAAAAGGAAAAAAAAAGCCTCAACATTTCAGTTAGTTGTAGGCCCCCAAGGACGTTGAGCCGGCACTGCATGCATGGTGGACCAAATGAGCCATATTGGGTAATTACATATTTTAAAAGAGTCATAATACTTCTTAATAAGTCTTAACCAGACATAATATATGGGTCACTTTATGTCTACGCATCACCAATAATACATGTCTTAATGAGACACGAAAATGTCTTAATAAGACATGAGAAGTCTCAACAAGCCAATTATGTCTATATATATAGTAACTAGGTTAAATACCCGTGTATACATGGGATGGGTAAACTATATTAACAAAAGAACAAAATAATGTGAAATACTTATATTAATTTGGTATTAGAATTAGATGAATGAATATGAATACGTATTACAGCGTTGAAAAAATTAACTTTTTTGTAAAATAAAAAAGAAAAAGAAAATTAGATGATAAATTTTCAGTAATCTCTAAAAATTTCTTCATATACAACATTTGTAATTACTCTATTCGTTGAATATAAGAAGATTGACTTCATCTTTAGTTCAAATCTAGAAAGTCGACATAAATCATTAAAAACTTTCCTTATATATAATGTGTAAAATTTATTTAACTTTTTTTTACTAGTAACACACGATTAATAAATCATTTAATAATAATATTAATTTGATACATGGATTTATATTTTTAAGAAGAATAGTGTTTAAAAAAATATTGATACAAGTCATACACATACTTAAATAAACAATAAACAAAGTTTAAATAAATATATTATAAAGTAATATAGATTAATATTTGTGTTTAACGTTCATATATATGATTAGGATCATGTGAGAACTATTCTGAAATTGAGTAAGCAAAATACCGGGTACTAAGTGTTTAAAACAATGTTTTTTTTTCGAACAGTGACTTTCACAGTTAAGCTATCTCACTGCGCAAACATGTCGCGCCCCGCCACCACACTCAGGCCAACTATGTTGACATGATCGGGATCCACGCTGGCATCCGAGTTTGGCTTGGCGTTCCCGGTAAAACCCAGTTGACTCACCCCGCCCGAAGGCACGACATGTTTTAATGCTCTGGTAAAATCCGGTCAGAATCAGGATTCGAACCCGGGACATCCGGTTCATCCATCATGTTCCTGGTCACTGGGGCAAGGCTAATCCACAAAAATTGAAAAAAAAAGTGCTTTAAAACATAAAAAACATTATCTTAAATATAAAAAAAATTCACTTTTTTAAAGCAACAAAATATCTCAAACAACATGAAACCATTATAGGTTTTAGATTGCAACGATCGCCGTATATGTTGGTCATATTCACATGTATTTTTCCTGAAAGGTGTTTATCTAGATTTGATGCACATGACCATGTAACATCGCATAATCGACAATGAAAATTACCGTTGCTGGATGGTTGTCCAAAACTTATAACATTTAAACATTTTGCTTTTATGTGAAATAAACCAATTCTAATAAAAACATAGGATAGTAAAATTATATAAAAATTAGTTTCTAAACTTTTGAGTATGTTATTATTATAATTTTTTTGGAAATATAATATAAGTTATAATTATGGTCGGAAAGTGAAAGATTTTAAAAATCATGAAAGGTTTTCAAGAATTAATGTGTTAAATGTAGTTTATAGATTAAATTAAAAATAAAATTACGTATAAAATTTAATGAATTCATATTTTTATCTAAAATTATTAAGAGTAATATTTTGTATAAGTCATTAAATGGTAAAAAACAATGGAATGTTATATTAAAATTTTAAAACAAATATTGTAGAAGGACATTATTAAAATACATTTTTTTGTTAAAATTAAATATTATAGGAAAAACATGGTAAAGTACCTGTTTTTGGATGTGATACATGGATAAATTATGGAATGTATTAAATGATTTATTTTAATAAAATAATTGAGAGTTAAATAGGGGTGCCACTTGTCAAAATATTAGGCTAATTAAAAGATATTTGGTTGAACAATCATTTTTGTTTATTATAATAGTAGATGTGTTCTCAATTTCGCAATAGAATTCAGATTTGTAAGTAATTAAAATTTTTATTTATAGTATGATAGTAGCATTGATTGAGATCTACAAATAGGTTTAGACATGCAACTATTTGTGTAAACACGACTCTACCCTTCACGTCTTGGGTAAGAATAGAAATCACTCTGAACCTTCTAATTTAATTTGATCCCATCGACCAACAAAGCAGTTATAATATTTCTTTTATATATTCCTTACTTTCTCCAACCCAACACCCTTTCCGTCCACTACAAACCCTTGTTCAGCTAAGTTTGAAAATTCCCTAGGGAAAACAAAAGTCTACAAAGTACAAACCTTAGAAACTATTAGCTTTTTGTAGCCCACCTCAAGAATCACTAGCTAGACGACTATTTTCCACAACTTTTATCTAAAGAAGATATTAAAATTATATTGAGACTTAATTAATAAACCAACCACCTTCATGTCTGCTCCATTAACTTGAAAGCATAACTTCTATTTACTAATACGTTTACTTACAATAAAATGTAACCACAACCTACGGTAAACAAATTTTAAACAAGAAGTCGTGAAATAATAATAATAACCAAAGCTGAGAGTGGGAGAGAATATTAAAATACAATGTCATTTTATCTCTAGAAAGTGTAAGTGATATATTTCAATGGTTAAAAATGGATCGTAAAATTGGAGAGTGTGGTAGTCTAAATACAAGAAAGTCGACGTTAAAAAAAAGTTGGTGATGGCAAAATCGTGAACCCTAACTATGGTCCCATTTTCGTTAGTTAGCCACAGGGAGAACCTGTGGCTGGATTCAATCCAACCACCATTACGCTCATGAGCAGAATCTTAGCTTGAGCCTACCTTCGCACACCTCCGTTACTCTTTAGGAGGCATCCGCCCCAGATAAACTACCCAGATAACGACGTTAGGTTTTTTGTTAGTTAGGGTTCGTTGGTAGAAAAATGATAAAAGTTAGGACCGTATCAACTATTTCATTAGTTGAGACCAGCAACAATCAAAATGTAATAGTTGAGATTAGTTAAAATCAATATAATAAAAAAGAATCAACTCATATTATTGATTTTTTTAAAATTTAATTCTCTCATTTTTTTTGAACTCAAATAGTGTTTGTATACTTATTACTTTTTTTAAACAAATTATAAATAAGAAACAAGAGATTTTTTATTGTTTTAAATTTGAGTATAATATTGGTATGCAATTTATATTAAATGATTTTTTAAACATGTCGATTTGTTGTGCATTTGACTATGTCATAATTGTATGCATGTTATTTATATATAAATGACGGTGCATAATTATATACACATTGTGAATTATTATATACATTTACATTTATTACGTTGTTATTATATATATATATATATATATATATGTGTGTGTGTGTGTGTGTGTTTCTTATTTGTTGTAAGTTTAGTGCGAATTTATATTGACACATATATCCCTTAACCAAACACACGTGACACATTTTGATGATTTCTCATACTTCTCAAGTTAAAAGTACTTTTTACACTAAGTGAGTAATTGGGTAGTAACCTACTTGTATGTGTATATAATATATAGTGTGTTTTATTTATTTTACATAATCATATTATGCAATAGGTTGAATGTAGTTAAACTTCAATGAAACTTAATTTAACGGTTTAAGTGTTATCAAGTCGCCAATTCAACAATGACTCCCTTCCGGACGTCACCATAGTACAAAGAGGTAAGTGGCAAAAGCTCAAACTCATTTAAAATCTTATTTAAATCCAATACAAATTATATCTTTTTGAACTTCAACCAAGACATTTTCAAAATCTTAATTTAATATATAACCAACCATTTCCTTGAATAGTGCTCCTATGCAAATTCTATATTAGATAACTTGTTTGGACCACTTTCTAAGAAAAAACAAAATACCCAAATTGAGGTTGGTGGAGATATGGAAGACAAAAAAATTAGGTCATAGACATAAGAGGAATGTCCTCAAATTCTCCTGTATAGTGGGGGAGAATATATTAAATTTAAAAAATTATTAAGGCAAGTGATCCCTACTAGATTTTCCACCATACCCCACATTACCGAATTTTGCTTTCTCTGCCTTCCTTTTTACTTGCTTAAGCTTGTGATCTTTGAGGATACACAAAGGTCATTTAGGAGACAAAGTATGATGTCAAGATTGAAATGTGCATTTTCTTCTCAATGACTATGTTATATGTGTCTATGTAGGTGGTTAGGTTATTGTCAAAAATTTTGTGAGAAACATAATAATAGATCTAGAACATTGGATTTAGGATATAGTGATTAAGATTTATAGTTTCTAAAAATTATACGGTCTAATATTTACATCATATAGTGTTCTATTTAAGTAGCGTGTCTTATTTTAAAGTCTTCTCATAATTCTCGTGTAAGGCCTCGACCCCGAGTGACTTACTTGGACGTTTGATTTACTTATAAATACAGTTCTAAATATTAGAGTGAATTAAAACTTTAGCATAAAATATCAACCATTCGTTACGTAAGTCTTAATTTTAAACAAATATTCAAACATGTCTTTTAAGTTCAACATCACAAAACATCATAACTTCAAATCTTCAGATGTCAGCTTCTTTATTAATTTGTCATGTGTCCCTCTCGAGCTAGCTGAGGTAACCTATTTTCCTGCATGTATACTAAAAGTCAGCGACACTGACTGAGTTCTAGTTAATCAGGCATCATATATTACATTCACATACTTACATATATGTATCCGAAGATACTTATTATATACTTAACATGCTTACCTTTCTTCCATGCATACAAACGTACTTTCATACTTTCTTGCTTTAACTTACCTAGTACATACATAACTATCTTTATGTTTTAAAAAGTCTTTCGCTCTATAACCTCTCAAATATTATAAGAGTCTGGTCCCTATCATCTCAGATATTATAAGGGTCTGGTCCTTATCATTTTAGATATTATAAGGGTCTGATCTCTTCTTTCCATACAACCATACATATATTTCCTTTATATATATATACTAGGTTATAAACCCGTGTATTACACGGGTTTTAAAAATTAAATCTCATTCATTATCTTATTATACGATTTTGGTTATTCAAGTTACAATAATCATATAGAAAAATCACATAAAAACCGTTGAGAGCTGAAAAATGTAAAAAAAATTATTTTTAATTATATTGTTGTGTTAGTTTCAACATATCTTGCTACTGAACTAATAGTTGCAAGAGTTTCTGTTGGTAAAAAGAAGTACCAAATGATTCAAATTAAGGGTCTAATGATATTAAATTATTAGCCATCTATAACCAACAAAAAATAAACTTGTATGGCTTGCTTCATGTTTTTTTTTCTAATTCATGTCTTAGGTTATAAAATTAGAAGCAAGAGCAACCGCATATTTGGTAATATCGTCAAAGAAAGTGTAATACTAATAAAGTTATATGCATTTTATCACGGGTTTTTTCGGTTTCAAACATGTCATCATATTAAACTTTTAATTTTAGATGATCTTGACACATTTTACTAACTCCAACGACATACAAGAAACTAAATTGCTATAATGAGTTTTATATTTGTGTGTAAATGTAAAAAAAATTGTGTAAAGAAAACATGTTCAAAACCAAAAGTAACATTTTTCTTAAAATAACCAGTTTTGACCCTAATTTGTACCGAACAAACCGGCTCTTATGTGTTGCGCCGACTGACATGACCCGTCCCTTTTGATAGCTATACGAGAACGTAAATAGCAAATTTGACTCATTTACTTAAAGTGTCGAATACAAGTTGAACTTGCCCGAAATGTTCCGAGTCATACTAAAGGTGGGTCTGTTTCAAGTGAAACCTGTTAAAACCCAGTACGTAAATCAGAGTAAAAAACTGTTTCAAAGTTTATTCGCGACAAATAAGTATCTCACTGAAAACCAAACCATCATTCCTCCCATATATCAATTAATTTTGAGATTCTTGTATAGAAGATAGAACACAAACAAATCATAATAATAAACAACCAACTTATAAGAAACAAATTAGTATTTCGAACACCCTACTCATGATCTTACTCCTTACAATGATTTTGTATAAAATAGGTTTGAAACACCGATATATACAACCATTTTCCTATCATTTATAATAGTCAAGTATACTATATGGTCTTAACTTGTAAGATTTTTAAAAAAATGAGTGTTGTGCATATAACAGACAACACAGTGTCAGCACCACCAGGATACTCTTTCAAAAAGATATGAATTTTGCTTCATGAATATAAATGAATATCATCAAGGAAACAAAACTCACCATGATACCTCTGTATTTTAGGGAACAAAAGAACTCATTTTCTATATCAACTTGGCTCTAAACCCTAGATGATGCAAGTTTATGTCAATGAATAAGAACAATGAATTTCACTATTAGTTAGTATGTGACAAAATAAAATTGACATAATTATTAGATCTGAAAGAAATAGTATTGTATGCATCATCATCAATTAGCTATTCTCCTTGCTGAACTATATCATTTTAGCAAATATTATCAATACATATAAAAATGTTTATTATATAGAATTAATAGTAAAAAATAATTAAATGAGATGAACCATTTTCGTATTGCTCAGAGTAAAGACGAATCATGACACCTTCTGAATCGATCACTAATATATTAAAAATATACAACACAAATTTACACACACTAAAATGAGTTTCAAAAGTTCTACATATGTTCTTTTAATTCTTTTTTACTTTATTTACTACCATGAAATTATAGATAGATCATTAATATGTAATGTTTAAAATATTTATTAATTGTTTTAATAGGTAGTTATGACTTTCAAAGTTGAACAATAATTATGCCATTTGGCAAAAAATTGGACAATTAGGTGTCATGTGGCATAACTATGGTTTTTTGTTTATTATAATAGTAGATATATTTTATATATATATATATATATATATATATATATATATATATATTTACATACGCACTCCTAACATTTCCTCCATACATTCAATATTTCTCTATCATTCATAAAACATTCGCATAACATACACTTACCACTTAAGGTAAGTGTATTAACTAATTACATAGGATTATGCACACAATCCCGAAAACGTATTAGAGAAAAGGGCCTATAAACTCACCTGGGTCCTTTTCCTTTTTGAGTTGATTGTAACACCTTTTTTCAGCTGAGCACGACTAACTATGTAACAAGTATAGGTGTCAATTATCACTTTTTCTATCTAGGTCTTACTACCTAAGTTAGAAAACTAATCTAACTTAGCTAATATTGTTACTAATCCAATCGCATTCACATATGGGAACCAATCGCATCGCATACGTGAACTAATCACATCGCATATGAGAAAACAGTCGCATCGCATATGTGAACCAATCGTATCGCGTATGTGAAACCAATCGCATCGCGTATGTGAAACCAATTGTTTCACATATTGTGGCTAATCTCATTTCAAACGAATCACATCGCATTCCTATGCGATGCGATTCCGCCATTTCTGTGATCCGAACCGTGGCTCATTACAATCGCTCTTTTAAACATTTTTGCCCTCTAACCTTTCCTCATGACACGCTTTACTGTTATAAGTAATAACGGGTTCTGGGTCATAACAACCTCGTCTACTTGCTTTTCAATGGTCCGAACATACTCGTTCGTCTATAATCGCATCCTTTAACTCGTTTTTCACCAAGTTTATGTTTTTCTTACATGCTAGGGTCCGATTTACTATCCTACCAAATTTCATGGAAAACCGACCTCAAACGCTCAACCTTTTAATAAAAAACGTACCTCTTTGGACTCGTCGGATTCAACACATGAATCGTGTTATGTTTCTTGTTGTTTGTCGAAGATCTAGCACAACTCGCCTTAATCCAAGCTCGAAATTGGGTCCGAAAAGATAAGGGAGTGTTTATGTGTGTTTTTTAGTGTGGAGGCAAGGTGGTGGAATAAGGTTTTAAGGTTTTAGGGAAGTTTAGGGTGTTTAAATATCCTCAAACCCATGGACCTTAGGCCCATAATCATTCACTAATTCATCTTTTTATTTTCCAAGTATACCACCCAACTTATTATTATATAACCTAATTGCATAATAACTTATATTTAAATAATTAAAATTCTTATATTTAATATTTTAAAAATCGGATGTTACATCACATAAAACAAGTGTTATTTATTTGAACAAATCTCTCTACATCCCTCTCCCTCCCTCCCTCCCTCCATGTGGATGATGTTGGTGATAAACTCAAGACCAATGTACACTATGCTTTTAAGTAGGGATGAGATCGGGACCGTACCGGTACCGGTTTCGAAAATTGTGAATTCTTGGTACCGGTACGGGACCGGTACGGTACCTGGATTGAAGGTAAAAATTCGGGAAATACCAATCCCGTCCTGTCTCGTACCAGTCCTGGTCCCGTACCGGTACCGAAGCTCAAAAAATTGGTACCGATTCGGTACCGACGATACCAAATCGGTACCGGTACCAACCGGCACCAGTACCGATTTTGCTCATCCCTACTTTTAAGTAGTAGATGTGTCATTATTTGTAAATTAAAATGGACATATTAATCGACTTTATAAACTCGAAAGGAAAATTAAATTTTAATAATCTTATTATTTTACAGCTGAACAATAATAACCTCACCTTACTGTAATGAATGTAACCGAAACCAACTGAATTCACGTCAAGTTACTGCCTCAATTGCTCGGGACTAACAACGCTTGCCTTCTACCACTACCTGAGTTTTACCGACCTAATAAATTTTTTTATATGTTAATATTTTAATATGTTAATTTGACGAATTTATTTTTAGTTTTTAACGCTCGGATTTTACTAACGTTTCTAATTGATGAATTTATTTTTTTATTCGCGTCAGCTCACCTTCGTAACAATCAGGTTTTACCAACCGAATAAATTTGCTAACTTTTTTATAATATGTTAAGCGAGTGCCGGTCCTTTTGTTTGTTTTCTATTTTAAATATGTTACTATGACGAATTTTTTTAGGTTTGTTCTGTAAACATAACGAACGTAGACAATACTGACCCAATTGGTGTTGAATCATCGTGGCAACACCCGGGTTCAATTACCGAATTCGCCGCGTAACATGCACATATAAATTGCTAGTTTGTACTAATGTTTATTTGCAGTTTCCTTTTACGTTATGTAAATCTTGTTTATACTCATATAAACATGATGACAATAAAATAACCAACATTAAATTTATCTTTGACTCTAAATTAGCACAGAAAATATTTTAATAATCACATAAGTAAAAAAGATAAATGAAAACAAATTCCAAAACACATAATTACATAGTCTAGCTAGTTAGGAGGGTACTAGCTTGATGGGTTGAGTTATTATATAAAGAGTTACAAAAATGCAAATTGATTGTCATGTGTTAAATGAGGGCTAAATGAAGAAGCGTATAGAGGGTAAAATGTATATTATCTCTCTACATATGCAATGTATATGTAAATTCCCATCATTTTAAACTGTCGATAACATTTTCATACAACAATATTTTACAAAAAATATTCATCACAATAACAAACGTTTTTTTTTATATTTAATATATGTATGACTTTGTTTTATAGAAGTTAAAAAAATGACATCATTGTATCTTTCTACTTGTTTATTGTGTATTTTGTTCGGCATTATGTCCCTCTATTAAGATTGTGTCTCTATGCTTGTTGTGTGTGTTTTTTTTCAAAAGTGATGAAATCTGAAATTTGTAATAATGAAATAACACCGTTATGTAATTCTAATATGTAAATATAACGATAGAAAACAACAAATTGATCTAATACATAAAACAAAATTATGAATAGATATTACACAATAACCTAAAACGTAAAACATTGTGAATACATATTACACAATGTCCTGAAATGTAAAACAATTGTAAATATATATTACATGGTGACCTAAACATAATACACAATGAACATAATATACAATTACTAAAACACAATGATGAGTAGAAATATACAATGGCGAACAAGAGACAAAATGATGAGGAAAAAGCAGGCCGAACCCCGAAGAGGGGGGGGGGGGTAGGGTGGGCTACGACTCCTCACCCGGCCTTCCAAAGGGCCTAAATCTTTTTTTTTATTTATATATGTTCATAGTAATATGTTTAGATTATACATTCAGTTGATGTACATCAAAGTTTCCTTATTTCAATTGAAAAAACCATTGTAAGAAAACGCAAATGTGCAAGTTCAACTTTTGAAAACAACACAACATATTTTTTATGTGCCTTATTATTTTTTTCTCTCTTTTAAGATTGTCCCACAAAAGCCAATAATAATTTAAACTATTAAACCAAATATAAAAAAGACACAAAAATCTATATCACTTGTCTCGGGTCCAGAACGTGTTGTGGATTCTCGGAGCCGGGCGGCAGCCATGACATAAAAACACAATGACAAACACAACATTAACATAATTTTTGTTATAAATTTTATCTTTAGTACGAGTACCAATTGAAAAACACATTAATTAGAACCTATAACACAATGTATATAAAACCCAATTGAAATCACAATGCCCAGTTAATAACAAAATGTATAAAAACCCACAAAGTTTTTTTTTTAAATTGCAACATGGTATTCATATTAAAAATTAAAAATGCTTGTTATTATAGTTATTTTTTTAAAGGTTGTCGTATATAAAAGTTATTGATGTTTTAAAATGATGACAAAATTGATATGCGTATTGCATGTGAAGAAAAAATGTCAACAGATATGGATTATTCTATTTATACCATTTCCATCATTTTTTCCCTCTCAAATTAATTACAACTACTCAGTATGACTTAGATGGCTTATTACATTTGTCGAGATTTCCTGTCAGTTGTTCCCATCGAAGGTTTAGGGCAACGTATGTCAGCAGTGGAATGCCGGGCTATCCTCAAATACCGGCTGATGGTACCCCTTTTCCCGGTTGATGACCCGTGTCCCGTATGTCGGAAGGCTTGTTTGGATTCTTTTGGGGAGCATGCAGTCCATTGCAAAGAATTACCGGGCTTTAAATATAGACATGATCTAGTTCGAGATGTGCTTTACGACGTCCTTAAGCGGGCCGGGATCTCGGCAAAAAAGGAAGCCCCGGTAAACTTCTTGACCGACCCTTTAGATGGGAGATCAACCCTACGACCCGCTGACATTCTTGTTTTTGGATGGGAAGGAGGTAAGCACGCGTGCGTTGATTTGACAGGTGTGTCCCCCCCTCGTTGGGCTACGGGACCACGGGTTTGTGGCTGGTCATGCGATAAACAAGGCTGAGGCGGGTAAAGTAGCTAGGCACGAGAAAGCTTGCCTTGAGAATCAGCACGTGTTCGTACCATTTGCTTTTGACACTTTTGGCGCTCTCGGCTATGACACGGTTCAGTTCCTTAAACGGGTTCAGCAGGTGGTCAGCAGTAACTCCGCTCATGCTAAGGGAAACGTTGTGTTTAGTAGGGTAGGGTTTCTATTCAGAAGGGGGGTAGCGGCGCAGCTTGTTGCCCGTTTATCTGCCGTTAGTCTGTAATTGTCTATGTAATAGTCTCACTTATCCTAAAAAAACAAAAAAAAACTGGTTCACATCAAAAAAAAAAATGTCATTTTTTCTTTACTTTGTATTTTAACCTAACCTTAGCGTGATTCCTTAAGTTTCGGTAACATGTTTTCAGTAGTTCTAAAAAGATAAGAACTTAAACAAGAATTTATAAAAAAGTTGACTGATCAGAAGCATTGCTTTGTTTTATAATACTTGTACGCGAACTTTATCTGCAAGTAGCAACACTGCTGCATATCCTTTTATTTAGTTTACATATCCTTTTATTTAGTTTATTTATATCACTTCAGAGAAAAAAAATTCAGTTAACACCACTTTCCAACTTCTAAATGACCAAATAACTTTTTACTACGTTACAACATGTTTTAGTTCTTCTGAAAGCTGTCGTCGAAGCAAATCTTCTTTCACCTTCACAGCTCAATTAATACCTCAAATCTTATGAGTTAAGTTATTCTACACAGAGACTCCTAAATCTTGGATGGGTATAAAGACATAATGAATAGCAAAATATAACATAATGTCGAGTAAAATATAACAATATAACATAATCTTGAGTAATATAACACAATGTCAAGAGAAAAACAAAAGATAAAATGTTGAGGGAAAAAAAGATACAATGACGAAAATAAATTAAAAAACACAATATAGCCAAAAAGGACACAATAATCTAAACAAAAATACTCAAAATATACAAGCTAGAAATCGAAAACGAAATTCTAGAATCTAATATTGTATAGTTCGACGAGACTTTTGCAATATATTTGTATCCAGTTCCAAATCTTATTTCCAACATCAGCATCTACTAATACCCTCTATAATCATGATTAGGTGGTAAATATATATTATAAGTTAATAACAATATATGCATGAATCTGATTTATAATAGTTTAACATGTTTTTGGAATTAGTATAACTTCAATTTGTTATAAAACATTATAACTTTATAGATTTTTAAAGAAAATTGTTAAGAAGAAAACTTATACATAAAGTTATACATTTAATTTTGATTCATAATTTTTATAGTATCACTTCACGTCCTTTTATTTTGAGTTAACATGTTTCGTAATCTTTTTGTTGACCTACAGATAGGTTTATATTTTAGACCTCTATATCATTTATGCACAAAATAAGAATATAATATAAAACCCAATTGGAGACGACGGCGGTGAAAGGGAGATTCGGCGTATCCATCTTTATCTCTACAAATAAATATAATGTTCATGTTTAAAGGGGCTGAAATAAATTAATTAAATTAGTTAAAATTTGGTTCGTCCGTATTCATTTCCTTTTAGATGTTAAATTTTATTTGTCAAAAAAAAACAATGTCTTTATATGACTGAATTACAAACATGATTTGCTCAAAAAGTTAAAATACTTTTAAATGTATATTATATAACTAGCTTTTAAACTCGTGTATTACACGGGATTTGTCAAATAATATAAATAAAAATATACATTATCTAAAAAAAATGAACAGAATTATAGATAAAAAGAAAATAAAATATATAGTATAAACAATAAGAAGTTTAAAATATCAAATTTACAAATTTGATTTTTTTATATACAACATTTGTAAAAATTGTTTTGACCAATTACCCGTGAATAACTATGATAAATGATATGAGAGATCAGAGAATTAAAACAAAATTATAACCCATTTCTCAAAACTGTTTTGTCTCATGACCCATGGATATGTAAAATAAATAAGTTGAGAAATTAAAGAATTGGAAATGAAATTCTAACCCATTTGCCAAAATTATTTTGGTCCATGACCAATGGATAGGTGAGATGAATGAGATGATAAATTAGATAATTTGAAAGAAAATTGTAACTCATTTGTCAATATGGTTTTGCTCCATAACCCATGGATAGGTAAGATGAATGAGAAGAGAGATTAGACCAAGAATAAATGTGAGATTGCCACATCATCCTCATTATTTTATTTTATTAGTATAGGTAGATTATACTTAGTCGTATATTAGATACGCAAGTAAATAGACAATTGATTTCATAAAATAGGCGGTGGTAAACTTGAAATTTTATTCAATTTCATTTTGAACCTAATTATCCATCAACAATTAGGGGTGTATTGCAAAAATAGTGATTTAACTTTTAAACAATTTTTTGTGAATTGTATTTACGAATGATTCTGATTTTCTGAAGACGAAAATAGCACTGCAACCGATTTGATGGTTAGGTACAATCAGATTTTTTGAGCGAAGAAATCGATTTGTTGAGCGTTTAATTCAATTTGGTGAGAATTAATTGTAAAAACCAATTTGGTGAGCGTTAAATTCACACCAAAGTAATTACAAATAATTATTTAATTAGTGTTATTGTTATTTTAATGAACGTTTCCTAAGCTATTTAATGTCTTATAAATTTCATACGCGTCCGATTACAAATGATGAGTATATTTGAGCATAAATTATGCTTAATTTTCAATTATGCTTGGAAAATTACAAACTGATTTGAAATTTACAAACTGATTTGAATGTTACATATGTTGATTTGAGCGCATTTCGATTTAAGCTTAACTGAAATTCGATTAGAGCGTAATTCAATCATCTATTTGATCGCTGAATGCAAAGCGTAATTCACAGCTGAGCATATTTTAACAACTAAGTGTAGTTTTGGTCTAATTGTGTCACAGCCCCCGACCCCTATACTCCGGGAGGGGAGTCGTGAACATTGATTGGTGGTATCGGTGTTTATTAAATTATTTTGCAGCGGAATATTTCATCAAAACCGTAGTTAGGAAAAATGATCAGAGTTATAAAAACACCATGATTATTATTATGATAAACCGGGAATTTAATCCCTTTTGATACAAACATAAGTTTTATAGGGTTAAACCCTAATTTACAAAACACGTTTCTTTATTCTGGTGACAAGCCACTTATTTAAGCTGGAAGCCCGCATACATCATTCCTTTGTCTCTAATAAGTCACCTGAAACATGTTTAAAAAAATTTTGATCAGCAAGAAATACTGGTGAGTATATTCATTTGTAAATGACACATTTTACAGTTACAGCATTAAGATATTTTTACACCTGCCTGCTTACAAATTACCGAAAGATACTTGTCACTCGACCGTCTCTATGACTGTGGTCATATTACTTATTGGCTAACACTTGTCCAATAAGTAACGTGCAATAGCCCAGTAGGCAAGCCTTGTATACAAAACCCCACAATACCAGTAGTAACCATCCCGTAAGTCTACAGAGACTTAATCACTGTAATGTATTTAAAATACTTTTAAAAATATATTTGAAAATATTTAGACCATCTGCCATGAGTTTTATAGGTTTTGAAATTATCATGACAGTGTCAGAAAAACAGTTGTCTCACGTAAATGTGAGTGGTAAAAAAAACTTGAATGCCTCACCTTGCAAGTTTACACTTAAAAAACACCTCCTGGTATTAAGCACCTAGAATAAACACAATGTAGTATACCTAGAATAGTATAAAACCAATAATCATAATGATAATCACGAGAGTAGAAACTTTACACGATGACACAATGTCATACCTTAACAGGCAGAGCATTCAGATTCGTGTATATTTCTTTCGATCGGGTATCGTTACGATAACTTGGTATTATATCGTTATCTTAATATTATGTATTGTGGTTGAGAATTCAAAGAGAATGAAAGAGTTTTGGTGCAGAGAAATGAAGTCCCATTGCCAATCTATTTATAGCAAGTTCTGGACCCCATCGTGATACACAATGGCCATAAATAGAAAGGCATCGCGTATCGCGAAGAATCTTATAGCTTTGCTGAGTTAGCCCTAGGCCTGCTACGTGGCACGCCACGTGGCAGGCTACGTGTCCTCTGCGTAACCTCCACGTCGCGGTACGCGATGGAGTTAGTTGGATAGCTTATCGCGTATCGCTATAAGTGCAAAGTGCGCCATCAAAGCGCCACATTGCGTCCATCGCACTTCGCCCGAGCCCGAGCCCGTGCCCGTGCCCGTACGCGTGTGCGTTCGGGTGCTTCGCACCCTCCGCAGACCACTGGGTGTGATATGTCTTATAAGAACATTAACATATAAATTTTCTTTCTTATAAAGAGCTCACTAGTTTGTTAATCTAGCGATGTGGGACAAGAACTTACAAAACCTATTTATACTATGGTGATTTCTTTCCTCCACCAATGTGGGATGGAATTTCCTTCACTTATCTCTTTTATCTTTTATTTGTGGTTTATTATAAATTGTGCGTAATTTAGATTTTAAAAGTGTATAGCATAATTCAATTTTGACGAAGATTGTTTGAATTAACATATGAGGAATTGGTTGAAGCACGATGGAAAATCTTCGAAATCGTGTTCTTCGACACTGCCCGACTCTTTGTTGGATCCACTAAGGTTTAGACAATGGTCGGTTGTATAGTTTAGGTTTAATTCAAAAGTTAACAATCTTTGGTCGATTGTGGGATGGAATGTACACATAATGAAACAGTTGAAACAGTTGATGAAATCAGTGAATCGAAATTAGATTTAGGTTTAATTATGAATTTGCCACCTGCAGGTCCCTGAATGGATCGACCGCATAAATATCACAAACTCTAAGTGTGTAGAAACCCCTTAGTATTTGTTTACGAGTATTAACATAAACACGAACAAATAGAAACATAGATTAAACTCAAAAGGTTACTTGTATTGACTAATAACATGGTAGTTGTCAAATACACGGTAAATCACAAAAACAAGGTTCATGGCTCAAAGTTATGTCTCAACCCCTAGCCGAAGATATGTTTATATGATACATATTTTAACAACTCGATTTCTCCAAACTAATATTTATTAATTTAACGCGACCCGATTTTATATTCGGGAACTTTTATCGGGAAAAAAAAATTATCACGTCTATCGAGTATCTATTATTTTGTTTGTTTATTATATTTATTTTATATAATAAATAACTATGGTTTATCTACATTTTAAACCCTAACCTAAACTTTACTCTCAGTTTGTTTCCACTTCCATTGTACAAGGATTGTTTTACAAAATTTGCATACCACAACCCAATAACCCATTAACCCATGTTCAAACCCGACCCATATAGAAACCAGATACCCAATTGGGATTTCTTATTCCTTAATTCTCGCCATAATCATGGAAACTGAATCAATATACACATTATACCTATCCTAACGCGTTCACCGACACTGGTGATTTGGAAACTTGATCATAATTGATTCGTATTAACATATTAAGTAAACCGTCATGAACTCGTTTATTAATATCCAGTAAAACGACCATAAAAACTCAATTAAGTCCCCGGAAACCATGCTCCCTTCATCGCCGTCCATAACCCCATGGTTAATTGTGTTTTCGTAATCTGTAAAACCCGTTTCTAATCCTTCTTCAGGCCGAAATTAACACAAACTCGTTATATATATAAACGTTCATATTAATTCGATTAAACCCGCAGTTAGCATCCTCACACCAGCGCCTATCATAGCCCCATGTTTGATTTGATTATCGAAAACTCTATATAGCTGTTCGTCATTTTGTTTGGCCGCGTCTGGGTGTTCTCCGATCCACCATCAATTCTTCATAATATTAGGTAATTAAGATATGTAATTTGATCGTTTTGAGTCCTTTATCATAAACCCTAACATTAATTAAACAAACGAAAACGGATTTAATCGATTTGATTTATTAGTTTGATTTGATTTGGGATTTTTGGCCTACTGATTATAATTAATAATTTCTAACCCTTAACCAATTGACACACTCAGCTCAGTTGGCTTGGTGTGTGTTTGTTCTAGTCACGAGCTGGCTTGGTGCGCTGGTTCGAGCCTTCCCCAGCCCAGCTTTTTGATCCTTTATGGTTTTGTTGTTTTAAATGATTTATAAATTATTTTAATTTGTATAAAATATACAATAAACAATATCTCACTCAACTGATATCTTTAAGTTACACATTTTGTCAAAATCTTGTTTACGTTTGTGTGTGTGTATATATATATATGTATATGTATTTTAGTATTAAAATTGTTAAAGGATTTTAATATTAAATATATATTTAAATTTAATCTTGTTAAATAATAAATTAAGATATAGTTACACGTAGTTTATGAAAGAACTTATTTTATACAAGTCTTATTATTTATTATTTATTAACTATTATTTACAATATTTACTTAAAAAGAAATCTTTATTAGTAATATAAATTTAAATACATTAAAACATACTTTTAGTTAAAATAATCGTTTAAAAACAAATCTCTCTTTATTATCTATAAAGTTTTATAAATATTTGTTTAAGTATTTTATGTAATTAAATCATGATTATTACTATAAAACCTTGCTAATAAAATTGACATTTAATTTATGAATAAATAGGTTTTGTAAGATTTCACCCGATCATCAAATCCCGAACCTCCATATACTTTTAGCTTTGTATACAATCCATATTTATATTCTCAACTAATGTTACTTAGGTTTCTCATCGATAACTTCCGAAGAGCGTAACACTTGTTTACTACTGTTCTTACCACATTCGTTTATCTTTTGCTTATTGCTAAGGTGAGTATCACATTCACCTCTTTTTACTCGTTTTCATACTGTATTGGGGACATATGCGTAAAACTTATATTTCTCATATATACTTATACTCAAAACTGCAACTATTGTCTTATGTGTTAACAACTTATACCTTACTTGTTTATGTGCTTACATGCTTTACGTGAATTGCATTCGGAAAGGTCCAACATAATCTCAGAATAGTATGATCATACGCCAGTCGTTATAGCCTTTGTGCTTCTCGACATCTCAGTTATACTTGCTCATTTGGTTAATTTGTTATTTTCATATGACTTGTTGCAGCTACGTATTTTGTTATATATACTATATGTACAACTAAACTGGTGTGTTGCTCACTCAACATGTGTTGTTGACAAAATTCTATTTTAAACGCATATGCAGGTCATCGTAGAAATCTAATGCAGGTTGGTGAAGACTTAATAAAGAATATAAGTTAGAAATGATACGATCAAGAATTTAGTTTGTAATTGTTGTTTGTTTAATAAGTTGTATTTTCGTACTTGAATTATTTGAAATTATTAAATAGATATTAAAACTTATATTGTGCATGATAGTAACCTTGAGAGCTGTGACAATCAGTTCGCGCCCCGGCATTTCCGCCGTAGGTTGGGGTGTGGCACATATCTTTGCGTGATACAGACTAGGCGAAGTTATCACAAATTAGCCTCTAAATTAACTTCACTTCTAAACAAACACATTAAACATAAACATAACACGATTGTTCATTACAAACAAGACAAACATTAAACTTATGGACGACTAACACAAAATGCACCAACAGACTCCCACTTGGCAGTAGCTCCATCTGTTTTTTTTATTTCTTCAGTCTGTAATTAAAAAAACAAACCATCTTCACTCATGCAAACCATCCGGCATGCACTCCCAGTCTCACACAAACCGAGACTACCTTTTGATGCTTCTTTCTTTCTGATTTCCACACGATAATATAAAAGATCTTGATTTCATGAAGTACCTGCAAATTAGATTTTGAAAGATTTACTAAGTTCATCATATAAGACACTCGCAACAAATCTTGTTCATCCTCTTCCTCCAATAATGCCTCGACCATTTCACAATCAACGTACCATAACCTAAGACTTTTCAACACATTATGTGGCATCAACTTCATCTGAATCTTCTTCAAACATCTAACGGGTTTATATTTTACCATATATATGGTGACCGTTAGATCGCACACCTCTCTCAGTATCCTCAACAAATTTACCCTTCTGGGCTTTTACAGGGTAAACTTTTTTTTCCTTCACCTCCTTCAAAATGATCTTTCCAATCCCGTCAGCAAACAAATCTCCATTTCTATTTATCAACCTCAATCTCGCTAAGTCCTTTACCTCACATTCTAGTAAAGTGTTAAAGGACTTTAAGTACCTATAAAAGTAATGAATTTCATCAAACCTTCTCAATACGAACAACTTCAACTTTTCATCATAAGACCAACAAATTATTCCTTTATTTGACTCACTCACACCTTTGATGTTATAATGTTTCTTAAATGCGAGGTGGAACAGCTTGTTTCTTTTGTTTAACAAACCAATTTGCACAACCTTCTTTCCACTTTGGTTGTCCTTCCCACTCTGACTCGTCATATTCCTCATTAACTTGTCTGTTTACCTCATTCACATCCACAAACTCAACACCATCAGTATTGACCCATACTTGTTCACGAACAGGAGAAGGTAACTGTAACGATTCCGACGAAACCAGGGATACCCTAACCGGTAGACGATAGTTACGTCATATTTAATGTCGGGTACATGAGTTACCATGGTAATTATACGAGAGTACATGGTTCATTGTATTGATTGTACGTGAATATATAATTCACCGCATTGAATATGCGATTAATCGATCGATAATTATTGAAACCCGAACGAATCGAGGGTTCAATTATAGGCGATATCTATAATATTTAGTGATGTTACGAAGCATTAATGCTTCGGGATAAGTAAAGTACGGCACAGAAAAAGAATTTCGATTTAATGGTACGTCGGTACATTAAACGAAACCTTTAATACCAAACCAAGCAAGAGACGATCGATCAAGCCGAAAAAGATGCGCAATTATTAATAATATGATGTTTCAAGCTAATAAATGTCATGGTTTAAGTTTATAAAGTTTTTAAATCGGTTTTATATAAATTTCATTTTTTAGCCGAAAAACAACCGTTTTAGCCTCGTTTTAAGCCGAATTAAACATTTAACCGAAAAACGAACTGAACCAGATTATTCAAAACATTATCCGGATTTCGAGAATCCAATTGTGTGGCTAAAAATGGAGAAGTGGGTCCCACCCCACCCCCCACTTGGACCGATCGGAAATACCAAGGGGGTATACCCCATTCATTTCTTTTTTACAACCACCATTTGAATCATCCATCTCTTCCTCTCAAGATCATGACCAAAACCGAGATTTTGTAGCAAGAAAATAAGGTAAAGAATCGAGTTAATCACGTTTCCATCTTCGTTTCTTGAGTTGGTTTGTAAGAAAATGAGGTTTCAAAGATGAAAACCGATTCTTGCATGATCAAGTGATGTATACGGGTTATACAAGGGATCTTGGTCCAAGAAAGGAGTTAAACGAACCAAAAACGAATTTTTACGGTTTAAATCTTTGTTTTTGAATCATAATCGAAACTATAGTGTAAGAGGCTTGATCGTGAGTGTAACTTGCTAGGTATTGTGGTATGTTGGTTGTAGGTTCTGTATTTAGTGGTAGATAAGGCGGAAAGACGAGTTTGTAGCTTGTAGTGGCGGAAAACGAAAGGTATATTCGGTTATGTTCGGTGTATGTGTTTTGGGACAGATTGTTGATGGTTTAGAGTTGGGTCATGAAATTTTACAGGGATGTTATATATATGAAAATATGAGTTCTGTGAATTTTTGGTAATTTTTGGACAAAGGATGAATATTTGGTGAATTTAATGCTCGGTTTTGGCCAAAAATGGTGAAAAAAAGTTAAATATCATGAAAAATTCTGGAAAATTGCAGATAAGCTTTTTATATCATGTATAAGTCACACACAAAATTTTAGGTCAGTTGGAGAAGTCTAAGTAGGCTTTTCGGTTAAACTAGTTCTAGGGTTTTCTAGCTCGGTTTTAGTGAAAATGGCATGTAAAGGAAGATTTTGGTTCTGGATAAATTACAGGGGACTATGTGGATGGCAGGGGACATTCAGGAAAAATTTGGGATTTTTCTAAGATCGTTTGGTATTTACGACATATTTAGTGTTTAAATGGTGTTTAAAAATAGATAAATAAATTTTAAATATAAAAATTAATTCTGGAAATATTTTTATAAAATTCCCCACTGTCAAAAAGTGATTGGTGCAAAATTTCAAGATCCGAGATTAAACGGATAATTATTTGTGCTAATTATCAAACTTTTAAAGTTAAAACGCGTAAACCGGTGAAGTTCGCTTAAGCGAGCTGACTGGTGTATAAAAACCCTAAAAATGAACTATTTTCATATAAATGAGTTAAACAAGTAAAAATAAATCATCTGAAAATAATTCGGATGATTTGAGTAATTTTTGTCCGATTTAACAGTTTCCGGTACGCTAAAGACGGAAACGGGTCTCGCGGCCAATCGGGGCGTCTAAACCGAGCTCAAATTTCACAACTCTAACTAAATTATCAGTCAACAACTATTTTCGGGTCTTGTGTGACCAAACTCATTTTTGAAACGTAAAAACGGATAACCGTGCTAGGCACGCAAAACGAGAAAAACGATTAATAATGATTTTGACCATTGAACTCTAAACGAAATCACAATCTGAGTCCGGAGAAGTGTTCTGGGTTAACATTGCCCCCGGAACGGGTACAGTACTGGGTTAACAGTGTCCCCAGATGTACCGGTTAACGCGGTTAAAGTTATATTAATAATGAGTGTATAGTAACGATCGTAGGGATCATGTTACAGATTGGACGTGTTAACTGATAATGATTGTTGTTATCTGCTTGCATGTGCTAAGGTGAGTTTCACGAGCCCCTTTTTCTGAATAGTTTTCAAATATTTTCCCGGGGCGGAAAGCATGTTACTAATAAAATGTTTAAGTACATACTGAACGCATGGATTTGCGTGTATTTATAAATATTTGATTATACGGGAATCGCACGGAATGGGTACAGTACTGGGTTAACAGTGTCCCCAGATGTCCCTAGAAGTGTTTCTGGGTTAACATTGTCCCCGGAATGAGTACTGTACTGGGTTAACAGTGTCCCCAGACAGAGGTTTCGCTTGTGGGCTCAGCATAATTACATCATGTTTCTGGGTTAACATTGCCCCCGGAATGAGTACAGTACTGGGTTAACAATGTCCCCAGATAATATTATATTTTGATATGGATTTATCATGGTTTACTCAAATTGTGAAACTCACCAATTATTCGTAGTTGACCCGTTTTCTCACATGCTTTTTCAGGTACAACTAAGATGAAGTGATTGCTTACGTGCTAAGTGCTTGATGTGTGTAAGATTTGCGTGCGGAATGTTAGGATACATTATAATAAATAGAATTATGTATCGTATTGTATGATGTGTGTATCACCTATACGGTAATGGAATACAAGATAATGTAATTTGAAGTATATTAATTCATTCAGTTTTCTTTATAAACAATGTGGTTGATATCAGAGGTGTCTGTTGCATCCCGTTTACGTTTCCGCTGCGGTTACGGGGTGTTACAGTAACACATGCTCTTACCCCTACTCAACAATCTCATCTTCTTCCAAGGTTTCATTAATAACAATCTTTTTTCCAATCTCTCTTATCTCCCATTCTTCTATCACCTTCATCTGACATAGCCTCATAATCATCAAAATTTTGAAGAACGCCAATCTCTTCATCAACCACCACAATCTTGTCAGCTCCCCCTGAGCTGTAGCTTGAGTACCAAGAACTTGTGAAGTGCTGGGCATGTCACCACCTACATCTTTCGATACATTGGGATCATTGTCGGTATCAACACGTCTACTCATACCTCTCAACACGTCCTCTCTATAACTGCTCTCTCTTGAGATGCAAAGAACTTCTTAATAGCATCGATGATTTTACCTTGTGTAATAAGAAAGAAAGTCTGGAGTTGATTATCGATAAGCTGATGAATGGCTTATTTTGGAGTATATTGATACGAGATTGTTCAGCAACAACCTGTTCCAACTCAGTGATTCTCTCACTATTTGAGAAAGTGGAATCAAAAGAGATGGACTTGCGGAATGTCTTAAGTATATGGTGATGGTAAATCAACAATTGTAGATGGAACTGATAATGTGGTAGAGATATAGGCACACCAACAATAGAAATCACTGTAGAATCAACAACTAACGACACCACCTCTGCAGGTGGTAGAGAAAATGGTGGTAATGAAACAATAACCAGTGCATCCGACACCACCATTGAAATACCACAAGTAGCGAGTTCAACAGACAACCCAGCAACTATAAGAACATAAACACTTACCACTGACTGAGGCATAGTAGTAGCTAGCACAGAACTAGATCCCTTACCAATACGAAGTCTTTTAGGACGTCGAATTAGCAGTTCCGTATATGAAACTTCCTCTACATTATCAAACTCAAATCTGAATAATCGTCACCCGTCGGTTTGTTCTTCCTCTTACCCTAAATCCTCTCCTGTAAGGCCAAGTAACGACAAGTACTCTTATATATTTCCTTATATGAACCATCAGACTTAGTGGCCGGTTGCAAAAGCTTCAAGATCAGCTTCTGGTGTAGCAGATACATACATATCAAGGTTGAACATACATTGACCCCCAATTTTAGCATCCAAGATAATATTCTCACCTGCCTGCGGAGGAAGATGTTCTTGAGAAACGACCACCTGATGTTGCAGAACTATTTTACAAACATCTAGTGTATACACGATTTAACATAACAATGTGTGCACATTGACCATCATTAAAGTAGTTAAACATCTAATTTTTTTTATCAACATATCAAAAGCTGATATCTCAAAATTTGTCATATATTATTTAAAATCAATCTTATATTTCCTATTTTTATTATTTAAGATCAATATATTTGCATCATACACATAATGTTTACATCCTACACAACAAGTTTACACAATCTATATTTACACAAACATTCAACCCTACACAAGCCACATATATTTACATCATGTACAACATATTCACCCAATATTCAATCCTACACAGCCTACAAAATATATATTAAATCATGCAAAACATTTGAAAAGCTGTGTATAATTAAATGTTGTGTGAATATATAATTTGTAAATATGTTGTGAATGACGTAAATATATTATGTAGGTTGTGTAGTGTTGAATGTTGTGTAAATTTATAGGGTGTAAATATGTTGTGTAGGGTGTAAATATATGGTTCGATAATTTATTTTACATTTTGAAAACTTATTGAATTTTGTATAATAATAAAGAAAGTTTTTTTTATCTTTTATTTTATGCAACTAAGATATACATAATAAGTAAATACATAATAATGTAACATTCCAATTAAATATAATAATTACCATAAATAATGAAACGTTTGTTAGTAATTTACCTTTAATATTAAGTTTAATCATAAAAGAAAAGAAATTTTGTGATTGGTCCAATTGATTTTTTGCACTTCTAATAATAAAATCACTTTTGCATGAACTTAATCATGTATATGTATGATTGGAATCGTGTGAAACTATTTGAAAATTGAGAACTTTGAGAATCAGTTTGGACAACAAAAAAAACCTCTCCAAAAAATAAAATATAAATAGAAAACATTTATAAATCCAAAAGAACACAAGAATAAAAAAAAGTAAAAATAAAACAAATGTTTATCTAGCATTCCGGTTTTTAAAAAAATTAAAAATAAAAGTTTACCTAATTTATACAATTATGTATAGGATTTATTTTCACTGTTATACACGCTTGCACATATATGTAGGTACAAGTTATTCTTTATACAAATATATACAATTAAGATAAATGATAATGTACATATGTGTACATAATTTAGCCCGAGATTAAATAATAATATATTTTATGTACAACTGTACAATTAAGTTTTTTTTTAAACCGAGATGTTAGATGAACGTTTTAATTTTTTTACGTTTTAAAAAGAAATCTCTAAATTTTTTATATTTTATTAAAAAAAATTTTAAGGGTTTTTTCAAATGGTTTAAAATGTTTGTTTATTCATTTATATATGTGAGATTGAAAAAATGCTACATACTAAATTTGTGAGAAATTGCATTAATCGCATCTTCCCTAAATTTTCAATATGCATCATACTAGACAATTGACGTGTACAAATCGGTTTTAAACCATAAACCAGTTTGGTATGGTCATCAAAAGTCAAAACCTATTTATGATATGCTTTGATTTGGGTTAAAACTAGTTTCATGTCTAGTTTACAAGTGGTTTCGGTTTGTGTTATGATCAGTTTTTGTTAAGCTTTTGACCGGCTTTAGCAGGTTTTGATTCCGTTAACCGGTTTGAAACCGGTTTTGGCAGAGAGAACTACAACCCGATCCTAATAGTTTTGTTCTGATATTCAAACACCTAACACCTCGAATTTATACTATATCAACTATTATCACAAACCGTCGATCCACTGTCTATCTATTTAACTTACTCCTTAATTTGTTTGTTTGCGTATGCCCGGTCCAGATAGTTTGTTGTATGTACGAAGGTTCACTACCGTAGTTGTAATCCTCATAGTTTTGTTTTGTGTATAGATGTCACAATCGTATACGTAGTCCATAGTCGTGTTGTGAATACGAAGGTTCACCCCGTATCCGTAGCACAGACAACCCTGTTGTACATGTGTGTACGAAGGTTCACCGTGAGGGAGAGGCTCTGTGACATCTGCCCCGATCCGACCCGACCCAGGTACCCGTTTCCCTTATCCGATCTCTTTCTTTTATGATTTAATATTTATTTATACTTATATTTTACTTTTAATAATAATAATATATATTTACCTTCCCGCCTCTCTCTCTCTTTCTTTCCGCCGTCCCGTCCCTCTCCTCTCTTTCCGCCTTCTTTTCCTTCTTGTCGCCGTCCCGCCCTTACGCCTTGTTTCCCTCTTTTTCTTCTAACTCTTTGCTTGTCCTTTGTTCCTTCCCGCCTAAGGTTGTCTGCGCAGCTCCACGCGCCAGACTCCCTTACAAGGAATCCTGCGTGAAGACCACCTGTACAGCGATTCGCGAGACGAACTCTTCTCGCAGCGCGCTAAGAATTGTAATTCTTCTCGCAGCGCGCTAAGAACGGTAGTTCTTCCCGCGACGCGCTAAGGATTTGTAGTTCTTCTCGCAGCGCGCTAAGAATCGTAGTTCATCCCTCGACGCGCGAAGAATTATAGTTCTTCCCGCGGCGCGCTAGGAATTTTAGTTCCTCCCGCGGCGCGCTAAGAAATGTGATTCTTCCCGCGACGCGTTAAAGTTGGTTCTGTCTGCCTTCGCGCTCGCGCTCTCTTGACCTTCTGTGTCTGCCTTCGCGCCTTAGCCTTCTCGCGCTAAACCCTTTGAGTTTTCTTCTGTTGAATCTAGCCGTTGCTTTTGTGTTGTCTTATCTTTTGAGCTGTTGACCTAATCTGCTTTATGTCTGAAAAGTTACTTTCGGCGCAGCATGCGCACCAACCCCATTGGTTGACAGATAAAGTGACTGACATAATCTTTTGAGAATCTGCTTTTGCCATGCTTGACCAGTACCTTTTTCTGAACCGCCCATGCCTTTTTTACTGTTCCCTGACAGCTTTATCTTGCCTCTGCAGCTGCCATATCTTTCCATATCTTTTGCTTTTGGAATCTTTTACTTTTTGAGATCTTTTCCCCTTTTTCTGGATTTATGTCTCCTAGGGTTTTCCTATAAATAATAATAATATTTTCATAACACATCACACACAAACACTTAATCTCTCCTGTTCTCTTGCTCCTTGCTCTCTCTGCCGTCTTCCTCTCTGCCTCCGTCTTCCTCCCTGTTCTGCCCTGCTTTTTCGGTAATATATATATTATATATAATAATTTACTTATTAATTATGCTAACTTATTATCAAGACTTAAAACAGATCGTTAAAACAATAATCTTAATTATAGGTTAACTTTGCTTGTTTAAGAGTTGATTCTTGCATATCTTTCACCGCATCGTTTATCAAGTGAGTTATCTCGTATCTAATCCCTTTTTATTTTAAATGCCTTGGGATGTTCATGTGTTCATACAAAACTTGAGTCTTAAACTGTTTATGAACTTTAGTCGCGCAGTATCCCATGTGTTGAGGACGTAGACTTGGCTGTTTATTTGTATGTGTGGATCATTAACCGTCTTGTCGGTCTATTCCGCAGTTTTCATGGTACCATTAGATGAACACGGGAGAACATTCGTTTATGATTTTCTCTTTTGTTACACTTGCACAGTTAGTCTTGTTTGTGAGCTCAATTGTGAGCACTGGCAGTCTTGTCTCTTAGAGTTGGTCCCGATCAGATTACACCCTTGTTGAAAACCAGACATACACATGTTGCGCGCAGATTTATTGTTATCTATGTATTGTATTAAACTTGATTTCTCACCAACACGCAAGTGTTTGACATTTTATTTTAACACATGTTCAGGTTTGCAGTAGCTGTTTTGGAGCTTGTGGACACGTAGGAAGTTTTCTTTATTTTTGACCTAGATTAAAATGTATCAAGACAAGTTATTGCTGTTCGAATATTATGATTTATAATATATTGATTTATGATGATTTATGTTATCTTGTGTTTACCCTGCGCGTGCGCGAATGAATGTATTTATTAAATATTGACACCCAATAGTGTCGCGAGTAATGAAGCAATATGTGGCGCCCCGATGTATAATCCACCTTTGGTCGGGGTGTTACAGATTGGTATCAGAGCTCGTTGACTTTAGGATAGGTGGTTAGACGTAACGGCCTAGAATACCTAAGAGTCCCTTCTCGCGCATGAGAGAAATCTCATGTTTGCGCGCTTATTGTTAATTACTCGTTATTTATGAATATGCTCGCACTTGCGCAGTATATAAATTTTATGTTCTATTTCGCGATATTTCGATTTTTGTTGAATTTCGATTTTTATTGATTTTACTTACATATTCGTTTGTTGGGATTTGAAGATCCGAAAAGTCATGGTGATACATGAATAGTTGATTTTCAATTTCCATTTACGATTATGTTCTGAGGTTGGAGACTTGAAAAGTCATGGTGATACATGAATTGTCAACCTCCAATACTCATTTTCTTGTATATTTTATATTGAAGATTGGAAAGTCATGGTGATACATGAATCGTCAATCTCCAATACTCGTTTACTAGCTATTTTAAATTGAGAACTCGGAAAGTCACGGTGATGCGTGAATTGTCGGTTCTTGATTCGAATTTGTTACCTTTATTAAGTCTGCATTTTGGGTCATTTATTTTACTTTAACTTTTGATAGTATCTAACTCTGCGAAACCAAGCTTTATAAGATTAAAACTTTGCGCTAAAACCAAGATATTAATTAAAATTTAAAACTTTTATAGAATGCCTCCGCTATCTCGCCGATTTCAGAGGAGAGAAGCCTCGCGCATGCGTAGACAGCAACGTTCCCAGGAAATGGCCGCCGCAATAGCCCAAGCTTTGAGCCAAAACAATGCTAATACCTCCAGTTATAACATTAAGTCCTTTAATGCGGGTAACCCTCCGAAGTTCACAGGTCTTGAAGGAGCCACCGTGATGCTCCAATGGCTTGAGAAGATTGAAAACACTTTCCTCCATACCCAATGCCCCTCGGAAAGACGAACCCTATATGCTTCCAGTGTCCTGGAATCCAGAGCGCTCACATGGTGGAATGGAGTAGCTCATGCGCGTGGCGCAGAGGCTGCTTCTAGCATGACATGGGAGGAATTCAAGGAAATTCTTACGCGAGAATTCTGCCCTCCCAACGAAGTTAAGCGCCTGGAGGAAGAATTCTGGAACTTGAAGCAATACAGCGGTGAAGCGCGCGAGTACGCGACGCGCTTCCATGAACTAAGTTTGCTTGTCCCTCACCTTGTTACCCCTTCCCGCCGAGCCATAGAGAAATTCCTTGGGGGTCTCCCCATGGAAATTCAAGATTCTGTATGGGCCAGAAACCCAGTAACCCTCTCTGACGCCATTGAGTTGGCCGCTGTGCTCAGCGACAACCATGTCAGAGCAGGAACTCTGTTCCTGCGGGGAACTGAGAAGACCAAAACCACCAAAACTGTCCCTGAACCCGCAGAAACCAAACCAGAACCCTCAAACCGTAACAACCTCAAGCGCAGGCGCAAGGCCTATGCGCTTACCAACCCGCCCATTGTCCAGCAACCCGTTTACCAACCCCCAGTTTACGCGCCTAACCCACTGTCAACCTACCCAGCACCTCCTGCAGTCCATAACTATGCCTTAACCAATCCAGCACTCCCTGCCCCGCCAACTAAGAAACCTTACACAGGAAACCATCCCTTTTGCCCAACCTGTAGATTTCACCACCCAACCCAAACCCCGTGTCGACTTTGTAACCGATGTGGCCGTACTGGTCACACTGCTGAGAACTGTAGAGTCCTTCTCGCCAACCCAATTGCGCCAACACCACCAGTCTACCCGCAGAACCCACAACCAACCTACCAAAACCCACGACCCAGATCGTGCTTTAACTGCGGTGATCCCAGTCATTTCCGGAACGCGTGCCCGAGACTACAAGTGCAAATCACACAAGCGAATCCGGTGAACCAGATTTCGAACCAAGTGACGCGTGGACGAGCTTTTAACATAACCGCGCACCAAGCGCAAGCGAATAACGACGTAGTTAATGGTACATTTTTGCTTAATGGATTTTATGCATCTATGCTTTTTGATACTGGCGCCGATCGAAGTTTTATTTCTCGCGCGTTTGAGCAGAAGCTTGCGCGACCGCGCAGCGATTTAAAAGAAGATTTTTCAGTTGAATTGGCTAACGGTGAAACTGTTTTAATAAACTCGGTAATTAAAGATTGCACGCTTAACCTTAACGAAAACGATTTTCTGATCGACCTCATCCCTATGCCTCTTGGAAGCTTTGATGTTATCATTGGTATGGACTGGCTCTCGAAGAATCGCGCCGAAGTTATTTGCGCCAAGAAATTGATTCGCATACCTCGAGAAAATGGTGATCTTCATATTTACGGCGAAAACCCTCCAGTGGTCTTAAACTTATGTCTTGCGCCGAAGCCCAAAGACTCATGCGGAAGAAGTGTGTTGCATTCTTAGCCCATGTGGTTAAACCTGCTGAAGAAAAGAAACTTCGCGATATCCCTGTTGTGCGTGATTTCCCTGAAGTTTTTCCTGATGATCTTCCTGGTATCCCTCCCGCTCGTGAAGTCGAGTTCCGTATTGATCTTGTCCCTGGTGCTTCCCCCGTAGCTAAATCTCCTTATCGTCTTGCACCCGCTGAGATGCAAGAATTGGCCAGCCAACTTCAAGAGTTGACTGCTAAAGGATTCATTCGCCCTAGCTCTTCGCCCTGGGGTGCTCCGGTGTTGTTCGTTAAAAAGAAATATGGATCGTTTCGCATGTGTATTGATTACCGCGAGTTGAACAAACTCACCATTAAAAACCGGTATCCCTTACCGCGTATTGACGACCTCTTTGATCAACTCCAAGGTGCCTCTTGTTTCTCGAAGATTGATCTCCGCTCTGGCTATCACCAGTTGCGCATCCGCGATGAAGATGTTCCGAAGACTGCTTTTCGAACTCGTTATGGCCATTTTGAATTCTTGGTCATGTCCTTCGGTCTAACCAACGCACCCGCCGTTTTCATGGATCTAATGAATCGGGTGTGTAGGCCTTTCTTGGATAAATTCGTGATCGTGTTTATCGATGATGTTCTGGTGTATTCTAAGACCAAGGCCGAGCATGAGCAACATCTTCGGTTAGTGTTGCAGAAACTTCGAACCGAGCAGCTCTATGCTAAGCTTTCCAAGTGTGAATTCTGGTCTGATGAAGTACAGTTTCTTGGTCATGTTGTAAACAAGATGGGTATTCATGTCGACCCATCCAAGATTGAAGCAATCAAGAACTGGTTTACGCCATCCTCTCCTTCCGAGATCCGTTCCTTTCTGGGCTTAGCTGGTTATTACCGGCGCTTCATTTCGAACTTCTCGAAGATCGCTTTGCCTTTAACAGCTCTAACGCACAAAGGTAAACCGTATATTTGGGGCTCGAAGCAAGAAAAAGCCTTTCTAACGCTCAAGCGTTTGTTGTGTGAAGCTCCTGTTCTTGCGCTACCTGAGGGTAATGATGATTTTGTCGTGTATTGCGATGCATCCAACCAAGGTCTCGGTTGTGTTCTTATGCAACGAGGCAAGGTTATCGCTTACGCATCAAGGCAACTTAAGGTTCATGAAAAGAATTATACAACGCACGACCTCGAACTAGGTGCAGTTGTTTTTGCCTTGAAGATCTGGAGACACTACCTTTATGGTACTAAGTGTATCCTCTACACTGACCATAAAAGCCTTCAGCATATCTTTGATCAGAAGGAACTTAACATGAGGCAACGCCGATGGAACGAACTCATCAGCGATTACGATTGTGAGATCCGGTATCATCCTGGTAAGGCTAATGTGGTAGCCGATGCGCTCAGCCGAAAACCCTGCCAGCTTAACTGTATTTTGCCGCGCACGCATCTTCACTTTGCGCCGATTCAAAGCAACCTTGAATCGCGTATTCGTGACGCGCAGCGCGCATCCATCAGTAATGGTAACCTTCGCGCCGAGTTAGCGTGTGGCGCGGAAGCACTCTTTGTCCCTAATCTGAGTGGAATTCTCTGCTATCTCAATCGCATCTGGATTCCTTTTGATGAGAATCTTCGCGCTGATATCCTGAGTGAAGCGCACAAATCTCGGTATTCTATTCATCCTGGCGCTGATAAGATGTACAAGGATTTGCGCATAACTTATTGGTGGCCCGGTATGAAAAAGGATATTGCTGTGTTCGTAGCTAAATGCCTGACTTGTTCTAAAGTTACAGCTGAACACCAACGCCCATCTGGTTTGCTCGAACAACCAGAAATTCCTACGTGGAAATGGGAAGGTATAGCGATGGACTTTATTACCAAGTTACCTTTGACAGCAAGCAAGCATGATAGCATTTGGGTAATAGTGGATCGATTGACTAAGTCTGCTCACTTCCTGCCCATTCGTGAAAACTACCGTGTTGAGCAACTCGCGCAGCTTTATGTCAAGGAAATTGTCTGCCGCCATGGTACTCCTTTGAGCATCATATCCGATCGCGATGGCCGTTTTATATCTCGCTTTTGGAAATCTCTCCAATCTGCGCTAGGAACTCGCTTGGATATGAGTACGGCATATCATCCTCAGACTGACGGTCAGTCTGAGCGAACTATTCAAACTCTTGAGGATATGCTCCGATCTTGTGTTCTTGATTTTGGAGGTAATTGGGATTCACACCTGCCTTTGATCGAGTTTTCTTATAATAACAGCTATCATTCCAGTATTGGTATGGCCCCATTTGAAGCACTTTACGGTCGTAAATGCCGCTCCCCGATTTGTTGGAGCGAAGTGGGTGAAACTCAAATCACAGGACCCGAACTTGTTCAAGAGACAACTGATAAAATCGCCAAGATCCGTGATCATCTGCTGACTGCCAGAAGCCGACAGAAGAGTTACGCAGATCGCCGGCGAAAGCCTCTCGAATTTCAAGTTGGTGATCTTGTTCTCCTCAAAGTGTCGCCTTGGAAAGGTGTTGTCCGCTTTGGGAAGAAGGGTAAGCTTGCTCCTCGATATGTTGGACCATTCAAGATTCTCGCGCGTGTGGGAAAAGTTGCCTACAGACTTGACCTGCCGCCCGCGCTCAGTAATGTGCATCCAACGTTCCATGTATCCAATCTCAAGAAGTGTTTAGCTGACGAGAACCTTCACATTTCACTCGATGAAGTTCAAGTTGATGAATCTATGCATTTCGTTGAGAAGCCTGTTGAGATTATGGATCGCGAGGTTAAGCAAACCAAGCGCAGTCGTATCCCTATCGTGAAAGTTCGCTGGGAGTCCAAGCGCGGAGCCGAGTTTACATGGGAAAGGGAAGATCAAATGAAGATCAAGTACCCGCACCTGTTCTCTGCGCAACCTACTTCGAGATAAATTTCGGGACGAAATTTCTTAAAGTAGGGGAGACTGTGACATCTGCCCCGATCCGACCCGACCCAGGTACCCGTTTCCCTTATCCGATCTCTTTCTTTTATGATTTAATATTTATTTATACTTATATTTTACTTTTAATAATAATAATATATATTTACCTTCCCGCCTCTCTCTCTCTTTCTTTCCGCCGTCCCGTCCCTCTCCTCTCTTTCCGCCTTCTTTTCCCTCTTGTCGCCGTCCCGCCCTTACGCCTTGTTTCCCTCTTTTTCTTCTAACTCTTTGCTTGTCCTTTGTTCCTTCCCGCCTAAGGTTGTCTGCGCAGCTCCACGCGCCAGACTCCCTTACAAGGAATCCTGCGTGAAGACCACCTGTACAGCGATTCGCGAGACGAACTCTTCTCGCAGCGCGCTAAGAATTGTAATTCTTCTCGCAGCGCGCTAAGAACGGTAGTTCTTCCCGCGACGCGCTAAGGATTTGTAGTTCTTCTCGCAGCGCGCTAAGAATCGTAGTTCATCCCTCGACGCGCGAAGAATTATAGTTCTTCCCGCGGCGCGCTAGGAATTTTAGTTCCTCCCGCGGCGCGCTAAGAAATGTGATTCTTCCCGCGACGCGTTAAAGTTGGTTCTGTCTGCCTTCGCGCTCGCGCTCTCTTGACCTTCTGTGTCTGCCTTCGCGCCTTAGCCTTCTCGCGCTAAACCCTTTGAGTTTTCTTCTGTTGAATCTAGCCGTTGCTTTTGTGTTGTCTTATCTTTTGAGCTGTTGACCTAATCTGCTTTATGTCTGAAAAGTTACTTTCGGCGCAGCATGCGCACCAACCCCATTGGTTGACAGATAAAGTGACTGACATAATCTTTTGAGAATCTGCTTTTGCCATGCTTGACCAGTACCTTTTTCTGAACCGCCCATGCCTTTTTTACTGTTCCCTGACAGCTTTATCTTGCCTCTGCAGCTGCCATATCTTTCCATATCTTTTGCTTTTGGAATCTTTTACTTTTTGAGATCTTTTCCCCTTTTTCTGGATTTATGTCTCCTAGGGTTTTCCTATAAATAATAATAATATTTTCATAACACATCACACACAAACACTTAATCTCTCCTGTTCTCTTGCTCCTTGCTCTCTCTGCCGTCTTCCTCTCTGCCTCCGTCTTCCTCCCTGTTCTGCCCTGCTTTTTCGGTAATATATATATTATATATAATAATTTACTTATTAATTATGCTAACTTATTATCAAGACTTAAAACAGATCGTTAAAACAATAATCTTAATTATAGGTTAACTTTGCTTGTTTAAGAGTTGATTCTTGCATATCTTTCACCGCATCGTTTATCAAGTGAGTTATCTCGTATCTAATCCCTTTTTATTTTAAATGCTTTGGGATGTTCATGTGTTCATACAAAACTTGAGTCTTAAACTGTTTATGAACTTTAGTCGCGCAGTATCCCATGTGTTGAGGACGTAGACTTGGCTGTTTATTTGTATGTGTGGATCATTAACCGTCTTGTCGGTCTATTCCGCAGTTTTCATGGTACCATTAGATGAACACGGGAGAACATTCGTTTATGATTTTCTCTTTTGTTACACTTGCACAGTTAGTCTTGTTTGTGAGCTCAATTGTGAGCACTGGCAGTCTTGTCTCTTAGAGTTGGTCCCGATCAGATTACACCCTTGTTGAAAACCAGACATACACATGTTGCGCGCAGATTTATTGTTATCTATGTATTGTATTAAACTTGATTTCTCACCAACACGCAAGTGTTTGACATTTTATTTTAACACATGTTCAGGTTTGCAGTAGCTGTTTTGGAGCTTGTGGACACGTAGGAAGTTTTCTTTATTTTTGACCTAGATTAAAATGTATCAAGACAAGTTATTGCTGTTCGAATATTATGATTTATAATATATTGATTTATGATGATTTATGTTATCTTGTGTTTACCCTGCGCGTGCGCGAATGAATGTATTTATTAAATATTGACACCCAATAGTGTCGCGAGTAATGAAGCAATATGTGGCGCCCCGATGTATAATCCGCCTTTGGTCGGGGTGTTACAGGCTCCATAAACATGTTTGTGGTGAAAAAGTTAACGTAATGTTAAAGACATATGTAAATTAAGAAATAAACGTTTTTTATGGTTTAAGTAGGGCAACGCGAGTGTCTTGTCTTGCGAACGAATACCAGCCACAAGCTCCTCCTCGTTTAGAGATGGCTGCAACGGTTTCTCGTAGGAATCAGGAATGGCGGACCGATCATAAAAATCTGGAACAACCGACTGTTAAAATTTTTGCCGATAATATAGTTGGCGTTCCACCGCAACATTGTGACAAAATTTGGTAATGAATGCTTTTAACTATGACAAATTGTCACACCCTCACTTAGGGCCTAGGCGTGTGACCACAAGTCGGTACCTGTTTTGTAAATAAATTAGAGTTACGGGTTTTATTTCAGCGGAAGTCTTTAATAAAATATTATTACTTTGAAAACTTATTAAAAAGTCGGGTTTAAATACCCGTTCATCGTTTACAATACATTTCTTTAGAAAACATAATTCTTTGTAATATTTTGAAATAAAATATCTGAGCCATCAGATAACATCTAATGACTATAACTCCAATCTTCTATTCCTTCTTGCTTGTATGTTCTAACCTTTATTGTTTCCCTGTAACATGGGTGGGAAAATACGTCAGCACAAAGCTGGTGAATAACGCTGACTCTAAAATATCTTTTCAATACCTTTGTGAAACCAACAATAATACCTTTGTGACTACTCATTAGGCACCCAACTAAATTGGGATTAAATTACCCTAAGTACCATGTACAATTAATTATATACACAATATCATTTCTCTGAACAGTCCCGTAGACCTTCAGAGGCATGTTGATGATATGCATGGCCTCGGGGAAATGCCGGGTCACCATGTATGTTCGGATCTAGACACATGTATACTCTTAATCAGAGTGCACGTTTCTTATTATTGTACACAAAGTTTTTAAGGATTCGTAAATCCTATGCAAACATTCTGACTCAGTATAAAAGGTTTGGGGCGTATTCACCTTGTCTGTTTATAATCAGTTTCTGATACCGATTCCTGTTTTCTGATTTCTGCTTCTTGTTTTGTTACCTCGGACCTATAGTACGAGAATAACATTTTTGTATAAATATCTAGATCAACGATCTAGCTTTAGACCTTTAGTCTATTTCGTATAGCTTTAACCTTGATGAAAACATTTGGACCTTTAGTCCTTTTCTTTATTTACCATTTATATGCTACGTTTCTTCTTCAGGAAGAAACGTCTATACTGAGTTCCTTCTTCAAGAAGAAACATTAATTTCATAATTATAATCTCTTGTATTATATTTCTTAGTCATAAAGAAATACTATTTTGGAGTTAATGGCCATTTCCGTCTAACGGCATCCAACTATGCCGTTAGTTCAAGGGTATTTTTGTCTTTCTTTTTTTTATTTTGAGTTATTGGTCATTTTCGTCCCCGTGGTTTGATACTTTTGCCAATTCAGTCCAAAGTTTGAAATTTTGTCAATTTAAGTCAGTTTTTTTTCTATAACCCTAGAGAGCATTATCCAAGCCCAAAACAAGTCTGCATTTACTCTGTCGACAACAGTAATCATACCCCCTCATCTCGTATTTAGTTTCTAGACGGTTCCTAAACTCTCCCCCATGGTGGAATTCAATGGTAAAGTGGTCAAAGCAATTATGTGAAACCGAATTGTACGGAAAAAACTAAAAATCGTTTCTTTGATGAATGCATAATATTTAGGGTTTAGAGATTAACATATCATAACGAAAATCTGGGTCGTAATCAATTATTATACATTAATCAACAAAACAATTTTTAGTTTTTTCTGTATAATTCGGTTTTAGGGAATTACCTTAACCATTTTACCATTGAATTCCACCATGGAGAAGATTTTAGGAAATGTCTAGAAACTAAATATAGGGGGGTATGATTACTGTTGTCAACAGAGTAAATGCGTACCATTATTTGAGGTTGCTCGATGGTTTTGGGCTTGAATTATGCTCTTCAGGGTTATAAACAAAAAACATAAAAAATAAAAAAAAAACTGAATTAAACTGAACATTAAATTGACAAATTTTCAAACTTTGGACTGAATTGGCAAATATATAAAACCACAGGGACTAAAATGACCATTAACTCAGAATTAAAAGGAGAAAGACAAAAATACCCTTAAACTAACGGCATAGCTGGATGCCGTTAGACGGATGTGACGTAATTGGCTAATATTTAAAACTATGAGGACTAAATTGACAAAATTAAAAATTTTGGACTGAAGTGGCGAAAGTAGCAAACCACAGGGACGAAAATTTTGCTTAAGAAAAGTTATTTTATTCTTAATCGTAATCAAGGTTCGGCTATAACTTCGACTATGGTCTAAGCCATTTATAATAAAATAATAACTTAGGCAGAACCCCTTACCTCGCACGGGTATTCGGAGTTAGATTTCCTAAGTTTATACGGGCAGCACTTCTACTCTATCTGCACGTTTCTCGAGGCGTTCTTGATCCACCTTCCTTGGCACGCAAATCGAGGCAATGTTTGGTCGCAGGGTCGTGCACGTACTTCGAGACGGAATGTCGGGTTACTTTCGAGTGGCACGAACTTCGAGGAAAACGCCGGGTTTATGGTACGGATTACGATGTGTTATTTGTCGGGTCGGTGGCACGCAAAACGATGTTCGACACGCAAACCGAGGTAGAGAGAGTAAAAATCTATAGAGAGTGGGTGTGGTGTGCATGCAAATGAGCCGACCCCCTTCTATTTATAGCCAAATTTGTGTCCCATCGCATACCGCGATGGGTACCGTTTTCAACTCCGTCGCATACCGCGACGGGTACCATTCTGACGCGTGTCGCCACGTGGCCTGACACATTCTGCCACGTGTCCTGGTATGCTGCCACGTGTCACCAGAGTGTGACACGTGTCTCTGAGTCATCATGGTCCATCGCGTACCGCGATCCATCTTCTTGGACTCATCGCGTACCGCAATGGGTTCTTAGATATTATTTTTCGTTTTCAGTTCTTTATCTTTTGTAGCTTGTCACTTCTGGTCTAGTTCTCGTTGTCCAAAAATACTAAGACGGCTCTCAAAGCGGCTCGCGGCGATGCGAGCGTGCGAAGTGCGCCATCAAAGCACCACATTGCGCCCAACGCCCGTCGCCATCGGCCTCGCTCGAGCCCGTGCGCGTGCGCGTCGGGTGCTACGCACCCTCCGCTATGACCACTTGGTGCATGATATTCATAAATGAATATAACTATGGAAATTCTATCTCTTATAAAGAGCTTCCATTTATTTACCACTTTCCATGTGGGATGGATCCCATCTTTCTTATTTATATCTTAGTGGAATGCTTCCACCTTCTTACATCTTCCAATGTGGGATGAAGTTTTATTTTTTTTCTTCATATAAGAATACTTAACTTAGGAAATATTTTTGTTTCCTTATTTTTCTTATATTTTCTTATTTAATATTTTCCAATTACATATCTTGAGATTATTTTTGATCCTTCAACTTTTCTAAGTTGTCAAATTTGGATCGAAATTTTGGAGATGTTACACAAATTTTGAGAATGAATGTTTCAACTGGTAATAGATCGTATATATAAAGTTTTAATATACACCATTGTGCCCAATAAGAAGCATATAGAGGGAAAATACCGACTTAACTTGTGGGACCCACCCACTATGCATTTGATTCTCAGTTACGTACAAGGTAAGAGACTTTTCTTTGTCATTGGTAAACAATGATATCCTAATATGCTCCATATTAGACAATATGTAGCATATCGGGAGGGAGGAGGGAGAGGGGGGTTGTTTCATAATAGATAGAAGAGTGTCCTAATAATATCGCGACCCATATACAAAATAACTTTATGGACAATCAAAATTGAAATGGGTCTATTCAATGTGATGTATGATATGAATGTGATGTTTCCAAGTGGTGCTTACGCATGTATCACTCACATGATGTGAGTCACGTCCTATTTCTCCCAATATAGAATTTATTATATGCGTGACTTATACTAAACTTTTATGACACCCAAGTAAGATATCAATTAAATATTTATAAGACGTCACCAAACAAGAATTATAAAGTTGTGATCAAAAGTCAAGTTAGTAATAACTAGTAAGGCAGAAAATAATTCAAAATTAGGACATGTAAAAAATATATTATCTTACATGAAAATTATATAGGACTTAGTACTCTCTCATGTATATAAGACAAAGGTATTTGTAGGTAAGATCTCTTTTACAACATTACACCATTAATGTTACCGGCCTACAACACCTCCAATCATCACATGATGAACTCATGAACATGGCATTGTCATATGCGTGGTATGGATTCAAGTTAATATCCAGCGGAACCGTATACTAGTCGCAAGTCGATCATTGCCATGATCAAGGTAACTCATATTACTTTCGGAATAACTAATGCTCAATGGTTTGTGTATTCTGAGTTGTGACATCCAAAAACTCCGACTTTACTTGGTTCCGAGCTATAGGACTTGAGAGCCATTTGGCTTGTTTGTACATGAAACAGAAAAAATGGATCCCCAAAATCATTTTAGGCATGTCAATATGTCATGACTTTATTTTTTTAGGTTTTTCCGTTTGCTTGCTAGAGAGAATGATACTATTTAACAAATTAAACTACCGGCCAAATTGTGTGCATCACGCGGGGAGATATTTCTAAGTATTTTAAATGACTTTTAGCTACACTTTTTAAAAATATTTTTAACAATTTTATCAATTTGTTAAAAATAAAATATACTCAACGTATTATTTAAAGATTGACAATTACCCCTCTATTATATAAAGTTTATCAGAATATTTTGTAAAGTAAATAGAAACTAAAAGTTGGTTAATGTCATATGTACTAATTAACTGCGGAAATTGTACTCGGGTGTACATCTATTGTGAATTTGAAAGGTCGCCAACGGTTTTCCACGTCTAAGGAAAAATGTTTTTTTTTTTGCATGGTTAATGGGTAATGCAATGATTATAATAATGTTATTGGTGGATGATGTCGCATGATAAGTCGATGTAATGCTCAAGTCTGGTAAAGCATAAGAAACCGATTTAGTTTTTTATTCACCAAATACATTCAGCCAACTGTCTGTAACCATAAAAATTATAATTATATTTTGGATGTTCACACTATTTTAAGATTTTGACATCCTTTATAAGTCTGGTATAGGTTTATATGTAGGGTAAATGGAGCCTATATGTTTCACATACATAAAAGAAGAAAGAAAAAATACAAGTGTACGTTCACATATTTCGTAACTCTTGATATATAAATCTTAATTTCTAACATGAATACTCTTATATGAATGTAACAAAATTGAATATTCTCGTGTATGGACACAACCTATCAGTTCCTCATCTATGTCACATTACAGACGAGTTATATGTTCGATCTCTTATTTCTTAACTAATAGAATACTTTGTAAAATTGTGAAAAGATTAATATGAAAATAAAAGCTACTTATACCATACAAAGCATGCCTTTTAATTTCCATCTTCGAAATTATATATCCTAAGCTTTATTTTACTCCGCATCCATATCTATTGTGTTTAAAAATTAGTGTTTGTGGATGCATGTTATTTTAAATGATTTCGTCTTCGAATCAAAACACAGGATAGACATGAGTTATATTAGGTTATATTCAAGTCCAACTTTACAGATAAAGAGAAAGAACAAGCCACACAAGACAAGAGAAATCGGGTTAAATAATTATCAACCAGATTTTATTTAACTTACATGTATTTATTTATGCCCGGTTTTAGTTATATTCATTATATCCACATGTGTTTATCGATCCCCGCTATATCTACAAATATAACTGCACTATATTACACAGTAGGTGTTAAGTGATTTCTTTTTACTAATTTTAAATGGAGGATATGCATTTCGAATCTACACGTCAAGAATCGAGCTCAGGACTAGTTTTTCTTATTATTGTTTCGTCATTTATAGTTTTTTTTTCCAGTCTAAGCGCTCGATTCTTTGTCGCTCTGACTGTAAGGGATGCCGGATAATTTGGCACGATATATAGTATTATTATTTAGGGTTTATATGTATCGCGCCCACGAGTCCAATTTATCCATATACATTATAATCACTATTGAATGTAGGGCCAGCAATTTAGACACATACACAAAATATATGACATGAACCTACTCGACTTTAACAAATATCGTATCTGGCCTTAACACTAAACATGTAGGCACGAATCGACATGTTAATTTTCGTGTATAAACATGTAAAACACCCATGAACCTGCCAAGTACTTATTAGTACCTAAGTAGATTTTTTTATAACTAAAAATATAATAATATAATACCCTAATTACTTAACCCTAATTATTTTACACCTACACCATACTGTTGCGATCAACAACTACATGTTCGCACATCTACGATCTCCCTCCTCACAGCCCATATCTCTGGTCATAAAATGCATTTGTTAAGGAATATGTGTTTATCCTTTATTTAAGACTTTTGTGAACTTTCAACGACTTTTGTTTTACAAAACAGGTTCTTAAATATGTGTGGGTTAGGTTATTCTATAAATGAAGACAAAAATGAAAATGATTTGTAGTCATAAAAAAACCTCTCAAAAAAATAATAAAAAATTAATAAAAAAAATCATAACTTAAGGTTTAATAAAAAATGAAAAATATAAAATCACAAAAAATGTTTTCACCGTCTTCCTCATTCTAAAAGAAAAACCCCTCGAAAAAGACACAATGTTTAGGAAAAATGATCAATGTGTCTTTTTATTTATTTATTTTTGTCATTTATTGTGTCTTTTTTTATATTGTGTTATACTCCCTCCGTTCATTTGAAAGTGTCAACATTTCCTTTTTAGTTTGTCCCACTACAAATGTATACTTTCAAACTTTATTATTTAATTTCCAAATTTACCCTTAAACATGCAATCTTTCAAACTTTATCAAATTTTGTCATTTTATACATTTCTAGGACATTATAGTAATTTGTTAAGAAAAAAGTACATTCATTAAAACTTTTTTAAATTTTGTGTTATTCAAACCATGACACTTATAGAAGGACGGGGGGAGTATTACTCAACATTCTGTTATATATTTTGTTTTGGCATTGTGATATTTTGCGACATATTGTGTCTTTTTTTATTTATCATTGTTTTGTTTGTTCATTTTCAGCATTATGCCTTTTCGTCAGATTTTTTTTTGGGACGGAAATGAAAGGGGAAACATTTTGGGTTTTTAAATTTTTATTTTTTATTTATATTTTGAGTTATGATTTTTTTTTTGAATTTTTTTGATGTTTTTTGTGTGGCCGTAAATTCTTCTTACACTTCTCAGTTTTGTCTTCCTTTACATTTTAACTTTACCCTGTGTTTCTAAACAACTATGATCATGTCTTTTTGTGTATATATAGTATTAACAGCTTCGTGTCCATGTTTGGGAAATAACACACGATAAGTTTTCTTGTCGTGTACATGTATACATGTTTCGTGTCCGTTTTTTGCCGTGTTCGTGTCATGTCACTACCACGTAGATGGTATGATATCAACATTAACTGAATGGAATGGAGAAGTCAAGTCTTTTACAATTATCGTGTGTTATGGGATATATATATATATATATATATATATATATATATATAACACTAGCAAGAGCTAGTTATCATGTTGTGTCATTGTCGGAATAAAATAACTGATCACTCATTAATTTAAGCGTTTTGGATTAACTAGATTAGAACGTTCTGGTTCGACAGTATCAGATGGCGAATAACGCCTCCTCACTCTTCACACCACATAGACATAGTGACGGTGCTATTGTGATAAAAATTTTAGCCACTGACACCATGAATAGGAATATTAGTATTTATTAAAACGTTGGAAATTGATAAAGTGCAAAAATTAAGATAAAAGGAAAGTAAACATATGAATCTTTTTTACGTAGATAAATTTCTTCAGAGCTAAGGAAACATATATCTTTAATGAAGGGAATATATGTTGTTTTTATAGTTTTAAATCTTAGTATAAATAGTCAGCGAAACTTCTGTTACGGGGTGTTAAATGTTGGAAGGCTCGGTTCCGAAGACCTTTACACTGGCATTCATCTCATGAAAGAAACACATGTCAAAACGTAACACAAAAATACAAGAAAAAAAAAACGGAATAAAAAAACAAACAAAGCACGACGAAACAAAAACTCCCGGAAGTTTTACAAACATTATATTTTCAAGGTTGTAAGAGAGAAAGTAAATAAAACTAAAATAAAATAAATGAAAACTTGAATCAAGAAGAAATTACATAAGTATAGAAGACTGGAAGTAATTACATTAGTATTTAAGCATCAAGCTTAATTAATTATGCAAGTAACTCTTAACTTTAATCATCTATAATTAGATTGTTAAAAAACAGGATCAATTTGATAATGCATATTTAAACACTATATTGAATTGAAACGATAATAAGAGCATCCACAACAACAAACCTTTACAAACGGCCATATCAGCTCCACATCAGATTTCAAACTTTTCACAAAAACCCAACTTTCTTTCACAACAACAAACCTCCACAAACCTTATTAAAAATATTAAAATTATGTATGTATATATAATATGTATATGAGTATGTGAGAGAAATTGTCATTATGACCCACCCTAGAAGTTTGAATTAAGTTTTCTTATGCAAACTTTAACTCACAAACTTTGTTCCACAATGGATGAAGTTCTTAATCATTTAGTTTGTTTGATGCCACATCATTCGAACATTGGAAAATGTTCATTGTTGTAGATGCTCTAAGCATGGATTTGGAGGCCCCTAACTTAAAACTGGAGCCTAATAATGAAATTAATTTGGAAAGAGAAATCAACACTCCTAAACTCCACTTATATAGGTTTGATATTTAGGTGTGATTGGAAACTTTGAATTGATTGATTTTTCGACACTAGAACAAGAATAATTTAATTGAATCATGTTGCAAATTCAATTTAGATGTTACAAAAATGAGATATCTTACGAATTATAACCCCAAGGGAATAATTCGTAAAAATGGCAGTACAAGTCATGTTTTGAAGCTCGTTGCACGTACGTTGTTATGCTATACGGATTTAAAGTTTTTTTTTACTTAAAAGTTTGATATTTATTGGACGTAGGTATCCCATCTATACGACTATACATAACTTCACACATTATAAAATCAAAAGTTACAACAAACTATAAATTTCTAATTATATAAAAAGAATTCACCTTTTATTAAATGATATAATTTAATGCTTAAAGCACACTTTAATGTGAAGGAAGTTTTAAGCGTTTCTTCAAGAGAAAGATAAAATAAAATCCATACACCATAGTTGGACGCCTGGACATCAATATTGTGTTATTGAATATTGAGAAATGGATAGGCCCAGTTAATGAGTCAAGGACTAGGCCCGAGAGCACACTAATAGATAGAGCCAGAGGTGCACAAAAGTACAAAGATGGTTTTAAACCCAAACCAAACAAACCGGTTTATATAAAAATCCAACTTGTAGTTTCAGTTAGATCAAGTAGATGTTGATGTTTAGAGAACGTATTTGAGGATCGAAAGAGGAAACTGATATTTTACTTGTCCTAATTTTGACTAGACGGAGTATCTGGATTTACATAAACAAAATGGGTGTGAATGTGAATCATTTAAACCACATAAGGCCGTAGATTCAATTAAAGAATAGATCTATATGTAGTGGCTCGCTTTGGTTGTGTTGTTGACTCTTTGGTCGGTTCCTTCTCGGGTCTTGTCTGTTGTTTGTTGGGGGCTTTCTCTTCATTAATGAAATAGCGTCTTTCATTACTAGTGGTTATTTTGTTTTTTAGTTTTCTATCAACTTCTAGAGCTAAAAAAACATCACTTCTATTTACTAGTTTTTCAGATTTAAACTTCCTCAAAATATTGTTGAATTATCATTCTACTTGCCCCATAGAGATACAAAAGCAACTTTCATTAAAATCTAAAACACATTGTTTTCTTGTAACGATAAAAGTAAATAAAAGGCATAACAAAAATTAAACCCCTTTAATCAGGGGTAACACCAGAACATAACATTGTCATAACACCAAACAACACTTAATTAGTCCACTTCCTCAATCTTAGGACCAGCACCACTTCCCGAATGAGTAGGCTCATCATCCACTCCACCATCACCACCACCACCTTGATACATCTTCGCAATAATCGGATTACAAACACCCTCCAACTCCTTCATCTTATCCTCGAACTCATCCGCCTCGCCAAGCTGGTTGCTATCCAACCACGCGATCGCCTCATCAATCGCCTCCTCGATCTTCTTCTTATCCTCAGGGCTCAGTTTCTCACAGATTTTCTCGTCTTTCACAGTATTCCTCATGTTATACGCGTAGTTCTCCAACGCATTCTTCGCCTCCACCTTCTTCTTATGCTCCTCATCTTCCGACTTGTACTTTTCCGCCTCTTATACCATCTTTTCAATATCTTCTTTCGATAACCGACCCTTGTCGTTTGTGATCGTGATCTTGTTCTTTTGACCCGTTGTCTTGTCCTCGGCTGACACGTTTAGGATCCCATTCGCATCAATGTCGAAGCAGACCGTGATTTGCGGGACCCCACGTGGGGCCGGCGGGATTCCCGAGAGCTCAAACTTTCCTAACAAGTTGTTGTCACGTGTTCGTGTTCGTTCACCTTCGTACACTTGGATTAAGACACCTGGCTGGTTATCGGAATACGTGGAGAATACTTGCTCCTTTTTCGTCGGGATGGTGGTGTTTCTCGGGATGAGAACCGTCATGACCCCGCCAGCAGTTTCCAAACCCTGTGACAGCGGGGTCACATCCAATAGAAGCAAATCTTGAACCTTTTCGTTACCCTCGCCACTTAGGATAGCGGCCTGGACCGCAGCCCCATACGCAACCGCCTCATCGGGATTGATGCTTTTACAAAGCTCCTTCCCATTGAAAAAGTCTTGAAGCAATTGTTGAACTTTCGGGATACGCGTCGACCCGCCCACTAAAACGACATCGTGGATCGAGCTTTTATCCATCTTGGCATCGCGTAAACACTTCTCAACCGGCTCCATACACTTTCTAAACAAGTCCATGTTAAGCTCTTCGAATCGGGCTCGTGTGATGGTCGAGTAAAAGTCAACGCCTTCGTATAACGAGTCAATCTCGATGGTGGTTTGAGCGGTTGACGAGAGGGTTCGTTTGGATCGCTCACAAGACGTCCTCAATCGCCTAAGCGCCCTCGGGTTCCCAGTAATATCCTTCTTGTGCTTTCTTTTAAACTCTTGAACAAAATGGTTGACCATTCGGTTGTCAAAGTCTTCGCCACCGAGATGGGTGTCTCCAGCGGTTGCTTTGACTTCGAATATCCCTTCTTCGATGGTCAACAACGAGACATCAAAGGTACCACCACCGAGATCGAATATAAGAACATTCTTTTCACCAACACTAGCGGCTTTCTTATCAAGACCGTATGCAATAGCTGCTGCGGTTGGCTCGTTAATGATACGCAACACATTGAGGCCCGAGATGACGCCCGAATCTTTTGTGGCTTGGCGTTGTGAGTCGTTGAAGTAAGCTGGAACTGTGACAACAGCATTTTTGACAGTAGTCCCCAAAAATGCTTCGGCGATTTCCTTCATTTTAATCAAGACCATGGATGAGATTTCTTCGGCTGCGAATGTTTTCTCTTCGCCTTTGTAGTTAACCGTGATTAATGGCTTCTCTGCAGGTCCCGAGACGACCTTGAATGGCCATAATTTGATGTCGCTTTGTACGGATGCGTCGGAGAACCTTCTGCCGATTAGACGTTTTGCATCTGTTAATGGAAAAAACGGTTAATGTTAAGAAGAAATATGCTGTTAAACCGAGTAACAGTACACTATAAGTACGAGTTACTTGAGTTTCCGTTCATAAATTTTTTTAAATAAGACTTTATTTACATGAGTTAGTTTTCATTCACAAATTTTGTTAAATTAGACGTCAATTATAATAAAATTTGAAAGGTTACATTAGTTTCCAATTTTCTTTCACAAATTTGCTAAATAAGACTTCAAATACATAAGTTAACCAAGTTTTAGTTCACTCAAGATAAATATATTTTCGTTAACAAACTTGGTTAAAATAGAGTGTTACTACACAAATTATGTTAAATAGACTCCAATTAAATCTAAATTTAAAACGCTACATAAGTTTTCATCAACAAACTTTTTTTCTTTTTCTTTTTTTCGAACCGGCAGCGTTCAAAATCGGCACAACTATAAAGACATTATAGACTAAAACAACAAATATACAAATTGAAAGGAGAAACAAAACCAATCATTCCAAGACAAAGACTTAAAGACGATCTATACTATTTGTAATCCAAAGATAGGCCAAGAACTTTCTATTTTTAACACAAATTTTGTTAAACTAAACTTCAATAACATTCCTTCACAAATTTTGTTAAATTATACTTCAAATATATATATGAGTTGTATACCTTATTAACTTTGCTAAATTAGACTTTATAAACTTTTAGACTTCAATTACAACTAAATTTAAAAGGGTACATAAGTTTTCCTTCACAATTTTTTTTATCTAAAACTAGTATAGATCAGTAGCAGTACCAAGGCAAAAATCACATAATATTATTATTAACCATGTATGCATATGCTAAATAAAATAAAACAAATACATATATAAGATCTAAGACTCACCAAAAACAGTGTTGGTAGGGTTCATGGCGACCTGATTCTTGGCAGCATCACCGATCAACCTCTCGGAATCGGTAAACGCAACGTAGGACGGTGTAGTCCGGTTCCCTTGATCATTAGCGATGATTTCAACACGGTCGTGTTGCCATACACCGACACATGAGTACGTAGTTCCGAGATCTATACCGATAGCGGGACCTTCACCTTTACCAGCCATTATCGATAAAAGAAAAGAATATGAAATTAGGGTTTGATCGGAAGGAAAGAATGAGTATAAGAAACTGAGAAAAGGGGTTGGTATATATGAGGTTGTAAGTTGGGTTCTAGAATGTTCTTCGACCGTTCAGATTGATTTCAAACTTGCTTGATTGGACGGCTGCATTATAATGATGGAAGTCGTCTATGTTAGGCTGAGGGGTGGGGGGCGCTAACCTGGGCGCGTGAGCCCCTCCGCTCGCGCCCCCAGGCGCTAACCCCACACCACCGGGGCGCGGACCTGGGCGCGAACGGGGCGCGAGCGGGAGCCCCCAGGCAGGCGTGAGTGTGGTCGCGGGAGAAGAGAGAGGAAAAGCTGGTGGGCCCGCCCAAAAGAGCCGTTGAGCTCCGTTTTTTTTTTAAAAAAACCTTTAAAAACTCCTATATAATACCCCAAAATCAACCCATTTCAACCATATCAAAACACAACTTCAATCTCCAAACTCATATATAATATCCCAAACTCCTATATAATACCCAAAAATGTCTGGAAATTGGTACCCAAACCTAGATTCAGGTTATAGTTACGACGATTTATGGTCGTCACCAGACCAATCGATGTTTTATTCGGGGTCGCAAGAAACATCCGGCTTTCAACCATCCAACATACAACCGTCTCCTAACTTTGTTGTTCCAGAGACACAAGAATCACACGGTGATGCTTCGGGAGCAAGAAGACGCGTCCACCGGAAAAAACAACTTGCAACGGACGGGCCGGGACCGGCTTCGACTCCGAGGACGAAACGGAAAACCACTCCGTGGTCATCGGATGAGAAGGAAGCCTTGTGTCGGGCTTGGATAGTCATTTCTGAGGATCGGCGTTGCGGTAATTGTTTTAACGTTTTTAAAAATGATTTTTAATAAAAAAGTTAAATAAAAAAGTTAACTGGAAATCTAATTTAATTATTCATTTTGCAGCCGACTACCAAAAAAGCAAGGTTTTTTGGACAAGGGTTAGGGAGACGTTCTATACGCTCGTTGGGAGTACAGAGCGAAACGCCGATATGATTTCGGGTCGGTGGTCCGAAATCAGAAAATTTGTCGGCTTGTTTACTAATCTTTTCAACAGGAACGCCGGTCGTATGAGACCAAGTGGCAGTGATGATTTGGCGGTTTACAATTTCACTGTCGAAGAGTGGAGGCAGGAGTGTTTGCGGAGGTATGGGACGGTGAAGACGTGGGACGATTTAAAGTTGTGGGAGAGGTTGAAAAGGTGTTCCAAGTGGGTTGAGCTTGTGGCACCGGACCATGATGCGGAAGTAGGGCCGAAACGGACTAAAACTAGTTCGTCTGGAGCGTATAGCACTTCCGCCGGGTCGGATTGCCGCGTTGGATTCGACCTAAACATTGCGGGGGAGGAAACGTCTTCACCGCCGAGGAGGCGGCCATTGGGACGGGACGCCAAGGGGAAAAAACCGGCTGAGGGGGGAGCCGTAAACATCGTCGATCTTGTTGAATCCCTCAATAAATTCAACAAAACCATGGAGGTGGTCTCTAATGACAAAAAGGAAAAAAGTCGAATGAGAGATTTGGACTTCCTTACAAGAGACTTCAGTAACCTAAATCCGGTCGATCAAATGCTGATGGAAAAGCAAAAGGAACGTATCCGAAAGAGGTTGATCGAAGAAGACCAAGCCGAAGAATAAGAATAATGTTTTTTTTAGTACTTTAATTTTTATTTTATTTTTAGATATTAATGTGTTTTTTTTAATGTGTGTTTTTTTTAATAATTTATGAGTTTTTTTAATAATACGTTTTTTGAATATATTTATAAAAAAATAAAAAAAAAATCCGCTGGAGCCCCTGCTGGAGCCCCTCCACACCAGGGCCAGGGGCTCCAGCGGGGGCTCCAACACCCACCTTATCCAGTTTCTCTCTCTGCCACACGTCACAATATTATTGGCTGGAGCCCCCACTCGCGCCCCCGTTAGAGCCCCCCACACCCCTCAGCCTTATGGTCAAACGACCAAATTTGTGGGAGTCTAGGATGCTTCCCCCGCCTTCATGGTTTTTTCCTTTAAAATATTTTCTTTTATTTGTTTTATTAATAGCTAAATATAAATATATATTTAGTTAAATATTTGTGATCTCCAGTTTGATCTTAAAGTCGTCCGGGTTTTAACACCAGTGGATTTTCCCTGAAACTGAAGGTAACTTTGAGGCGCTTAAGGGCTCTGTGCGACTGGGTTGGGACAGCTAGTGGTAGTCTTTTGCCAGTGGGTCACCCCGTACAGAGTAACTAGACAATTCTGTTTTTTCGGCCGTTAAAAAAAAAACTAAATATAAATATGTTGTAATCCACTTTTATCTAAATATTAATAATCAAGTTATTTTATATAAATGGACTTTTTGTTAAGATACTTCTTATATGTTGAATGCACGGCGCTTATTTTCAAGTCTTCGAGGCATTTTGTTGTTTATTGTGCCCTTCTTCACCCTAATCATGCATGCTGAAGTTTTTGAAGGTTTGTTGTTTTAAAAAGAAAATTAGTGTTTATAATGTTTATAAATTAGAATCTGATGTGATGTTAGATGTGCTAATTTGTGAAAATGTGTTGTTCTAAAGTTTTAGATTTTTTTTTTCTAAAAATGCTTTCATAGTTAAGCAGTTTCTACTTCACTTGTGTTGTAGCAGGGGAAGCTATACATATAGAGTGAAAGAAAACACGCGCTTAGCGGCGGGAATTCGGTCGATATGGCTTCGGTACCATATTAAAAACTTGGGTTGCCCCTTTAAAAATTAGTCGGGTTGTTTGTATAACTTAATTGGCATGATGGTTACTACATTAAATAGTTGGGGTTTATTGTGTAACTAGAGAAACTTGAGGGTTACCATATTAAAAAGTTGTGCCAGTATTTGTGTAACCAAATGAAAGTTATGGAATACCATACGTAAATAGGCACTAGCACGGATTTTAAATCGTACTTTCAGTAGATAATATAATATGTTTTATGTCAGTGGCGAAGCTTTGACTGAGGCATTTATGGGGGGGGGGGGGGGGGGCTCAAAATGTATACAAAAAATCACAAACGAGGGGGGGCTCAAACTTTCGGCCGAAAAAGGTTAAACTTACACTACGTATAAAAAAAATTTCGATCGAAAACGGGTAAATTTGTACTAATACGCACAAAAACAGGGGGATCGGGGCCACCCCGGGCCTCAATGAAGCTTTGTCAATGTTTTGTGTTATCATTTAAGTTTCAGTTAGACTGTGTGTAGTCCTCAAACGCCCACGTTACAAACCCCCCCCCCCCGGGCGGGTTATACTAGCGACAGTGTCACCACTAGCCCTTTCCACCCCTGTAAAGCAATGTCCCTAAATTGGGTGACATGTCGTTAATTGGCCCAAATTTTTGCTTCTTCAAAGTTCAAACAGTTTGGTCCATCGGGCCCCCATTGCCTTATTATTACAATACTTGTTGGCAGTTTTTGTCCACTAATCCAAACTTGATTAACACCATGAAGTTAGATCAAGTCAAACAAAGACAAAATCGGTTTAGCCTAAATTAACTAGATCTTTTTAAAAATTGGTTTATGAAAAAAATGCGAGATCGGATATGATTAGAACCATATTCAACAACCTCTATATAACTAGTATTTCTCCCAATATGGTTTCAAAAGTGGGTTGAAAGTATATATATTCAAACCGATTTTAAACCAACGAATGCATCAGACCTGAACCGGTTTTTGGTTCAGATCTTGTTTCAGATTTGGATCAGGTTTGGTTGTGCACCTCTACTTGAAACCAGATTGCATTAACTTGTTTCACCATGGTTTCAAGAACCCATATATGGGGATCAGAGTTCGGCTAAAGGTGTTTAAACCGTTTGTGAATTGAGTCACTTTAAAAGTACTTGATAAATAACACAAGAAAATGAATGTCGAATAGTAAATAATGCATAGTTTTTTTAATGATGTTATGTGTCACCGACTATTAATAATTTGGCTCATCCTAAATAGAATAAAAACAAAATTGATATATTTTATTCTTTTATGGTGGTGAAATTTTGAGTAAAGAATAAGTTGTTTAGTTTATGTTTAACTAGGGGGGTTTATGCTCTGACTACCAGTGTTACGTGACTCAAGTAAAATGTCGGTGCTTTTGTATTTGAGAGTTGAATGACACTGTATAATTTCATGTAATGACGCCTTATAGATCTTTCAAACATAGACTTGACATCATCTCGGGTGATTTCATAGTTAGCCCATCTTGTGATAGTTAAATAGTTTTAGTGGGTCTTGACTATAGGCGGATTCATTCATGTTTCAGGGGAGGATATACCCCCACTGAAATTCGCCCATCAAGCTTAATATGCTAGTGAAATCCAAGAAAAAAAAATCCACATGCCCCTAAAGATAAAATTAAGAATGCACATTGGCATTTAGAAAGCCCAAATGAGAAGCTCTAATTTATCTAGCTCGTGTGTTTAGTTTAGTCTAACAAACTGGAAACGGAAAACATCAAACCAATTTCTTGTTTTTTTAATGAACTAGCTATAATATCAACCCTTAAAGCAATAGTATGCACTAATTATTACTTTTCTGCATATATATTTTAGATGCACGAGTAAGTAGGTAACTGACGATGGAGTACACAAGTCTATACAACTACAAGGCTCCTGAGTCCGGGCATAGTGGTATTCATTGTACATGTTTTTTTCTTTAAGTTGAATTAATTTATGCAATGTAGCTTTTAAAACCAAAACTTGCACAAGCAACATGTTTTGACCCATTATACTCGACCTGTTTTGACATGTTATAACCAGTGTTTATCGAACATATCCCCCCCACCCCCCACTAGTGAAAGTTCCTGAATCCGCCACTAATCTTGACTTCGACCCTCCCCTCTCTCCCTCCCTTCCTCCTTCACCTATTTATAACATATTTTCTCTTCCAACTTTTAATTAATTGCACCACAAATGCCATTTTTAGCTCAAAATTGATAGAAATATTGAAATCTATGTGCACATGAACTTTGATCATTTTTTTGTTCAAATTTAATTGCTTGGCAAGATAAAAGAAAAGTGATCATTAGACATCTTAAAACTAAAACATGGTGATACCGGTAAAACTTTTCTTGATACGTTGTGGGCCGGGGTAGTAGTGTTTTTTTGGTGGTCAGGCTGCATTAAAAACTGTTTCATGTAAGGTACAAGGCATGAGAAATCGTGTCTTGACAACCACCACGTGTTTATGCCCTTCAGCTCTAATACTTTTGGTTTCCTAGTGTCCGAGGCTATAGATCTACTTATTGTGCCCACCGGGTCATGAATTGTAATGTTATGACTCCACGATCTATTAATGTTATTTTCAAACGGCTTAGCTTCGGTATTCAAAAAGGGGCAAAACTACGACGTAACTTGTTGATCCGCTGCATATTTTAACCAAATAGTTTTATGACAATTCAGTGACTTGATTTTTTCTTCCAAAACTAAATCATATATAGTAATACTCTTACATATCATGATTAAGAAAAGTGAAAAAAAGTTGTTAAGAAAAGTGAAAAGCAAAAGGTAGTCATATGTAAAATGTCAGATGAGAAGTGAGAATTAGATTCTAACAGCGCACGAACCTTCTCCCAAATTTTAAAATGTTCAGCATGCATCTACATGATTACAGATCTATAAATACTTCATTTACTCCCTTCTTCTTTTGGATTTAACATATTTAGTCCTTATCAATGTCAAAGGCTCCATTTATTTTGTTGATAAATCATTTAGGATCTACAATGTCCATTTCTAATTCTTTATGAGTGTGGTTTTACAGGTCTCAGAAGCATGATGTATACGTTACAAATAAATAGCTTTTATTATTGATTTTAGACACATTTTATGTTAGCATGACGTATATATATGCAAATAGTGGTGGATTCAGAAATTTTTTTCACAAGGGTCGGAAATTTTTGGGTCAGTACTAAGTTATATATTTTGGCTCGACCATTCGGGTCGGGTCAAATCGATATACAATTTTTTTTGTCCGTTTCAGCCGTTTCGTTTGACTCGGTATACAAATATATATATTTTTTATTGCAGGATCTTCTTTCATTAAATAGAAACATAGATATTACATCAACATAGCAGGTGGGCGGGCAACAAGCTGCGCCGCTACCCCTTTCTGAATTGCAAACCCTAACCTGCTAAAGACATACCCCTGCCCCTTTGGAGTCGACACATTGCTATGCACAACCCGTTGGACCCTGGTTAGGAAACGGATAGCTTCCGGTGCCAAGGAGCCAAAGACATCAAAAGCCAGAGGGACAAAAACATGTTGGTTCTCTTCGCAGGCTTTAGCATGTTTCTCCACCTTCTTCGTTTAAGCCCTTTTCATTGCTTGCCCAGCTACAAACCCATTATCCCTCAAACCAGCTAAGGGAGATACCCCTGTGAGGTCAACGCAAGCGTGTTTTCCCCCGGCCCAACCAAAGACGAGCAAATCTGCCGGTCGTAGAGTGGATCTCCCTTCCGTGGGGTCTGTAAGGAAGTTTACGGGGGCTTCATTTTTAGCTGATATCTCAGCTCGCCTTAAGATGTCCCAAAGAACGTCCCGCACCCAATCATGTCGGTATTTGAACCCATGCATCTCCTTTCAATGAACCGCATGCTCTCCGAATTTATCCAGGCAAGCCTTACGGCAGATCGGACATGTTTCGTCTTCTGGGTACATTGGGACCATCAAACGGTACTTAAGAATGGCCCTATACTCGACCGCAGACATGCTTTGGCCCAAACCATCAATCGGGATAACAGTCAGAAAATCTTGGGCATGAGGACCTTGTAAGCATTCAATAACCGCCTTTTGTCGGGGGGACAATCCAAAAACTTCTCCCAGGCTCTGAGCGATTTTGCCAGAAAGGACATTCGCCAAAGTTTTTTGAGGCTTTGGTGGGGCGGTGTCCTTATTAGAGAAACCGCCAATGTTAAAGTCTGGGAGAGCGTCATTTAGGCGTTCCAGGGCCTGCACGTAGTCTGAGTCCTGGTCGACAACCCCGCGATTCCTTAAGATGTGATTATGTAGCTTCCAAGACTGAGCCCTCGACGCTACAAAATATATATGTAAAATATAATTCCTACTTTGATAAATGTATATATAACATTTATTTTTTCCGTTGATATGCAACCATTTGACCGATTTTAACCTGCTAACTCTAAGCTAGATATTTATACCGATCAATATTTATTATAAGGTTCTTTTAATGGAAGTAAGGTATATAAAAGATATATCATCTAACAAATAGAAAAGATGATAAATGAAAGTTAAATAAAATGTAAACAACAAAGAACCAATGGAATTTATAAGTTTTAATACTAGATCAAACAACAAAATAAGTAAATAAGTTATAGTTAAAGAGTTCTTTTATATATATATATATATATATATATATATATATATATATTGTTAAGTTTGCACAAAGGAAAAGAAAGGAAGATGAAGACCCAAATAAACCATCTATTGCTACTGTGAATTTTTTATAGTTCTGTTGTTAGTTTTTTTTAACTAGGCCACAAATTGAATCTTAGTTTTTTTACCTGGGCCATAAAGTAAATTTTAAAAAGCCCATGAAAGTTAGAAAAAACTAGGGCATAAACACTTAGCAGGGTTCTCTTTCTTCATCTCCTTCTTTAAACAATCACTGCCACACCATATTGAGATTTTCTGATCATGTTACATTCTTTCTTTCTAATTTTTTTTTCATTGCTCTTTGGATTTCAAAATTTCACAGGGGTCGGTGTCAAAATCTCACAGGGGTCGGTTAAGATTTTGACACTATACTAACACTAATTTTAGTTTTTTCACCGGGGACGGCCGACCCCCGCACCATATGGGTAGGTCCGCCCCTGTATGCAAACACAAGGACGCCAATAATAACATATATTTAATATTGCAAGGTCAGAAAATATATAAGCCAAGTTTATACACACATTTTTACAATACATTACAGTTTTATCACTACGTGTCTACATCACTACTTGTGTCTTTATTTACGTCTATGTTTAGGAAAGCCATGAATGACGCAATTATATTGTAGTTGCTTAACAATTTATTGGCATCACTTTTCTGTTCTTGTGAGTTTTGGGAGGTCATGGTTACATCACTATTTGTATCGATGATTGCATCTTGTCGTTGTTAGTAATGCCACTATATTAGTGAGTAAGTCTCCGCATCCTTTATTCTATCACTAGCCCCTAGTCAACAAGTTATCAACATGGGCCATCTCTAACGGTCTCAAGATACCCTTAGATTAACTTTCCGAACCACCTCTAACGAGGGGGCAACTCAACTATACACAAAAAACTTGAAGCTTGAGGCACCCATATTTAATAGTCCCCTAATTGTTTTTGGGCGTGACTACATTCATTCCCATTCGATTCTTTCTCTCCACAACTTCTTTAGCTTTCTATATCTTGAATTGTTAGTTAGGGAATTGTCGAAGCACGAAATGAATCTTACCTAATCCATGACGATGTTTCCACGGATTTTCGAGATGAACGAACCACGTCTTGATCTTCTTCTTCCGCGGCTGCGCCTGTGACCTGCAATGTTGAGACCTGCAATGGTTTCGGGGGTGTGGAGGTGACTGCTAAGATATCCTGAGGATTTCTTGTTCACAGACACAAAAAGGTGGTGGCTCTTATTGAGCATGACCCCTTGATAAGGAGGTGGAGACCTCCTTATATAGAGTCTCATGGCCACCATCATGGTACCCTAATGGGCCTAGCCCAGTTAGGGTTACCTCCACAAAACCCCCTCAGCCCAATAACATTGTATTAGTCCATGTAATGAAATAAGCCAAACATAATAGATTTAGGGTCGTAGAACCGGGTTTTAGTACCATACCCCTACAAGCCCCCAAGTCCAGTGTTGCTCCTGGGCGCGCAAGCGTCTAGGTGGAGCGCTGGACTTTATAAGGTGTGAGGCGGTTTTTTCCCTTTTCTTTGGCCTTGTCTTTATTGTCTGAGTTTTTGGGAGGTTTTCCCCATGATGGTGACAAGCTGTAAAAATAATGAAGCCTGCGCGTGGGGCGGCTTACGAGCTATAATAATAGAGCCTGCGCGAGAGGCGACTTGCGAGCTATGAGAATAATAATGCATGCGCGCGAGAGGCGACTTACGAGCTAAGAATAATAAAGCCTGCGCGCGAGAGGCGTCTTACGAGCTGAGAATGATATAGCCTGCGCGTGAGGCGCCTTACGAGCTATGAGAATAGTAAAGCCCGCGCGCGAGAGGCGTCTTATGAGCTTTGAGAATAATAATTAAGCTGGCGCGCGGGGCGACTTACGAGCTGAGAATAATAAAGCCTGCGCGCGAGGGGCGTCTTACGAGCTGTAGCATAATAAAGCCTGCGCGTGAGGCGTCTTACGAGCTAAGAATAATAAAGCCTGCGCGCGAGAGGCGTCTTACGAGCTGTAGCACAATAAAGCCTACGCGTGAGGCGTCTTACGAGCTAAGAATAATAAAGCCTGCGCGCGAGAGGCGTCTTACGAGCTGTAGCACAATAAAGCCTGCGCGTGAGGCGTCTTACGAGCTAAGAATAATAAAGCCTGCGCGCGAGAGGCGTCTTATGAGCTTTGAGAATAATAATTGAGCTGGCGCGTGAGGCGACTTATGAGCTGTGAAAGTAATAAAGCTTGCGCGCGAGAGGCGTCTTATGAGCTTTGAGAATAATAATTGAGCTGGCGCGTGAGGCGACTTACGAGCTGTGAAAGTAATAAAGCTTGCGCGCGAGAGGCGTCTTATGAGCTTTGAGAATAATAATTGAGCTGGCGCGTGAGGCGACTTACGAGCTGTGAAAGTAATAAAGCTTGCGCGCGAGAGGCGTCTTATGAGCTTTGAGAATAATAATTGAGCTGGCGCGTGAGGCGACTTACGAGCTGTGAAAGTAATAAAGCTTGCGCGCGAGAGGCGTCTTATGAGCTTTGAGAATAATAATTGAGCTGGCGCGTGAGGCGACTTATGAGCTGTGAAAGTAATAAAGCTTGCGCGCGAGAGGCGTCTTATGAGCTTTGAGAATAATAATTGAGCTGGCGCGTGAGGCGACTTACGAGCTGTGAAAGTAATAAAGCTTGCGCGCGAGAGGCGTCTTATGAGCTTTGAGAATAATAATTGAGCTGGCGCGTGAGGCGACTTACGAGCTGTGAAAGTAATAAAGCTTGCGCGCGAGAGGCGTCTTATGAGCTTTGAGAATAATAATTGAGCTGGCGCGTGAGGCGACTTACGAGCTGTGAAAGTAATAAAGCTTGCGCGCGAGAGGCGTCTTATGAGTTTTGAGAATAATAATTGAGCTGGCGCGTGAAGCGACTTACGAGCTGTGAAAGTAATAAAGCTTGCGCGCGAGAGGCGTCTTATGAGCTTTGAGAATAATAATTGAGCTTTAAGAATAATAATTAAGCTGGCGCGCGGGGCGGCTTACGAGCTGAGAATAATAAAGCCTGCGCGCGAGAGGCGTCTTACGAGCTGTAGCATAATAAAGCCTGCGCGTGAGGCGTCTTACGAGCTAAGAATAATAAAGCCTGCGCGCGAGAGGCGTCTTACGAGCTGTAGCACAATAAAGGCTGCGCGTGAGGCGTCTTACGGGCTGTAAGAATAATAACAGCTTGCGCGCGAGGCGTCTTATGAGCTGTGTGAATAATAAAAGCCTGCGCGTGAGGCGACTTACGGGCTGTAAGAATAATAACAGCTTGCGCGCGAGGCGTCTTATGAGCTGTGTGAATAATAAAGCCTGCGCATGAGGCGACTTACGGGCTGTAAGAATAATAACAGCTTGCGCGCGAGGCGTCTTATGAGCTGTGTGAATAATAAAAGCCTGCGCGTGAGGCGACTTACGGGCTGTAAGAATAACAACAGCTTGCGTGCGAGGCGTCTTATGAGCTGTGTGAATATAAAAGCCTGCGCGTGAGGCGACTTACGAGCTACTTTATGTCCCGCGCCACGTGCAGATGTTGCATGCGCGTGCGCGTAGACTTTTGTTTTGTATTATGCGCCACGCGCAGATGTTGCGTGCGCGTGCGTGTAGACTGTGACATGTGTGAGCATGTGATGCGTAAGCATGTGTAATAGGCGTGAGCATATGTCATGCGTGAGCATATGATATGATGATTCCCAACCCTTAAGTTTGGCGCGTAGCCATATGGGATATTATGAGGATTCAAAACCTTTAAGTTTGGCGCGTAGCCATATGGGATATTATGAGGATTCCCAACCTTGAAGTTTGGCGCGTAGCCATTTGGGATATTATGAGGATTCCCAACCTTGGCGCGTAGCCATATGGGATATTATGAGGATTCCCAACCTTGAAGTTTGGCGCGTAGCCATATGGGATATTAGGAGGATTCCCAACCTTGGCGCGTAGCCATATGGGATATTAGGAGGATTCCCAACATTGAAGTTTGGCGCGTAGCCTGATGCGCGCATACACGGCGATAGAGTGGTGACTCGTGAGTGCGCGTGCATGGCGGAGGTCTCTTGCGCAAAACCCAGATGGTGGTTTCCGCGGCGGCACATGCACGGCTGCGGAGTGAGAACCCACGGGCGTGCGTACATGGCGGCGGAAGTCTGGTAATTTCTGGATCTGCAATTTTAGAGTCAGATCTGCAACTTTAGACCTAAAATCCAGGTCTGTAATCTAGACCTAGATCTGTGAATCAGATCTGGACAGATCTGAAGCCCGGAGCAGATTTAAAACCATCACAGATTCGGAGATCTGATCATTCGAATCAGGCCGTTTCTTCTTGCCCAGATCTGGAAGCCTCTTTTTAGATCTTATGGATCTTTTTGAGCTTTAATAGAACAAGCTTTGAAGCCATTTTCTGTAAACTTCCAGATCTGTGTTTTTCTTGGGAGAGATCTGACGGCCGAGATGAAGATCGAAGGGCAGTTCGTTGCCGTCCCACGGATGGCGCCAATGTCGAAGCACGAAATGAATCTTACCTGATCCATGACGATGTTTCCACGGATTTTCGAGATGAACGAACCACGTCTTGATCTTCTTCTTCCGCGGCTGCGCCTGTGACCTGCAATGTTGAGACCTGCAATGGTTTCGGGGGTGTGGAGGTGACTGCTAAGATATCCTGAGGATTTCTTGTTCACAGACACAAAAAGGTGGTGGTGGCTCTTATTGAGCATGACCCCTTGATAAGGAGGTGGAGACCTCCTTATATAGAGTCTCATGGCCACCATCATGGTACCCTAATGGGCCTAGCCCAGTTAGGGTTACCTCCACAAAACCCCCTCAGCCCAATAACATTGTATTAGTCCATGTAATGAAATAAGCCAAACATAATAGATTTAGGGTCGTAGAACCGGGTTTTAGTACCATACCCCTACAACATGCGTCTTGAAAGTTGGGTTTGAATGCATGATTTGAGTTAGTAGCTTACAACTCACTAGTGTAGGTAGGCGACTTGTTTAAGCTTATATTTCAAGGACGTATGAGGCCTCAACTAGCAAGGGCAAGGGTCATACGTGACGATTGACATTTGATCAGCTTTAACGTTTGGCATATGATGATTTATGAGCTTTGAAATGGACTGGCTATGTTTCCTTAAGACATTTTGTTCATTTAGTTTTGTTTTTCTTTCAAGACTTTCGTTGCATTTGTTGCTATAATTGGATAATGCTTTCTTATGTATATAGAATAAGAGGTGACTGAGTACTTATGCGTTAAAAAGGACAAAAAAGAAATACACATTACAAGAATATTTAATATTTGCTTTACGTGTAAGACACGTGTGTAACATTAAAATTCAATTTCTTTTTTATTTTGCTTGTAACTAACAATCACATATACGCACCAATAAAAATGCATGGTTTAGATGATTTGAAAATTCGTTGGTTATGGACTTATGTTGAACTTAACGTGGTCAATTTGTATAAAGAATCTGTCACAAACGACAATGCATTATAATGGACCACGAGGAAGATAAGTGTTAATATAATTTGGTGTTTTTTGAGTGTCGTGTAGCCTTAAAAATAAACATAGTCGATGTCATGATGGCTTGCATGCACTACGGAAAACAATAATGTACTAATAATTAATTTACATGCACTACCTCCATTTAGCTTTACGATGGACCCCTTGCTTCTATTTTGATTTTGATGGTTTTTCAATATGTTTTATAAGTACATATATTTTAAGATATACTTGTATCAATTATAATGTTCTTTATCCTTTTTTTTGTTTTGTTATTTTTAGTATCTATTACATCAATCGAAATAACATTGATACAATCAATGATGATAATTATTGTATTAAAGAAAAAGATACCTATATAGAGGTTGGAGTAGGGCTGTAAGCGAATCGGACGTCGGGCGTCCGTTCGGCAAGAAGTTCGTTTATGTTTGTCCGTTTAATAAACGAATCGGACATGGACACAAAAATTTTGTTCGGTAAGCTTAACGGACGAACACGGACAAGGGCCAAGTCCGTTCGATAGTGTTCGTGAACGTCCGGTAACGTTCGTCCGATTACGTCTGGTAATATCCGACAGGTATCGTTAGTGTTTATATCTATCCAGCATTGTAATTTAACTGCGGAATTTCTAGTGTTATTAATAACACCTTTATATTACTACACATATTTGATGTCTCTTATATTATAGTGATACACTTTATGTTAATATATCAAGTGTTAAGTATATTTGAATGTTATATGGTGTAACTCCTAATTTGTATGTGAAGTTGTTTAGTTATATCCTTGGTGTTAATATGTAACCGTTTATATTTGTCCATTAGTGTTCGTTGTCCATTAATGTTCACATGTTTGTTTGTCAATTAATGTCCATTAGTGTCCGTTTGCCCATTATTGTCCGTTAACGTCCGTTTAAAATATTAACGGACGGACATGGACGGACACGGACAAACTCAATTTCTTAATGGACGGACACGGACATGAATTTTCGTTCGGTAGAGTGTTCGTGAACCGTTCGTTTGTCCGTCAAAAGCTTAACGGACGGACACGGACATGCTCTCGTCCAGTTCGGTCCGGTCCGTGTACACCCCTAGGTTGGAGACTTGGAGCTAGAATAAAAAGAGATTATTTTTTAAAGACGGGAGCCATTAAGGTAAAATTTGTTTGTTAAAGTTGTGTGTAGTTGGCGACAAAAAGAGGTTTTTTTAAGGTGATTTTGATGTGGAACAACCCCCCTGTAGAATAAGATGTAGGGATGACAATGGGCCGAGTTCGGGTCGGGTTTTGGTAATTTAATGCCCATACTTGACTGTAAAATCGTATCCCATACCCGGCCCATTACCCGTCGGGTATTTGTCAGGTAATTACTTGTCGGGTATCTGGCATACTCGCGGATATCGGGTATACCCGTTGGGACTTTCAAGTATATTTTTTTATCATTATAATTATTTTATACCTTTTATTCATACAACAGTTATTACAAATTTAAATATAATACACTTCATATATATATAAGTGTGACAATAATAAATAATATCATTATAATTATATATATATATATATATATAGGGGTGGGTTATAATAAAAAGAAATAGTTTTCTAGGAAGAGTAAGAATAAATCTAAGCCATTGAATCATGTTAATCAATTGTCGAGATTTAAAATTACCAATAACCGACATAGTTTCCTATATTGTTCTTTCACCATCATTTGTAATGCCAAATGTCAAAATTTTGTTGGTTTTTACCATTCTTAGGAAACTTTTTATTCTTATTTGAACCCTTTTATATATATATATATATATATATATATATATATATATATATATATATATATATATATATATATATATGTTTCACAACTTATGAAATACAAAGAATTTTTTGGGTATATGGTTCGGGTAAACAGGTATGTGTTTTCAGGTAATTGGGTCGGGTGTCATCTAATACCGGCCCGTACCCGCGGGAAATTTTAAATCCTAATCACATACGCGGCCCATACCCATCGGGTTTCGGGTATACCTGTCCCATTTGTTTCAGGGTCGGGTATACCCGTTAGGCTCGAGCATTTTTGTCATCCCTAAGAAAAGGTGAACCACAGGTTTGCAGTTTGTAATAAGAATATTGTTTTTTAACCTATGCAGACTGTTAAAATAAACTGAAATTTAAACAAATTGGTTTTTTAAACTTAAAAGAATTTCCAACATTGAAATTTAAATAAGTTTTACAACACTGAAATAAAATTCATTAACTAATACCAATTTTATGTGTTCAGGATTTTTGTGGATTTATTGTCGAGCCTGAATCTACTAGCTTTAATATTGGCGAATTGTTTGTGGAGTCTCTTCTAATTGGAGATTATGATTTTCAATTAGAAATAATTAATTTGAAAAGCCACATCCAAATACCCATAATTCATATGTAGATGAAAGATTATATATCGGATGAAAGATTAAATAATGTTGGCGGCAAAGGTGGAGGAGAAAAGCGACGACAGTGGCGGAGAGCTGCGGCGACGGTTGAGGAGGATGAGTGATGGCTACGATTGAGAGTCTTGTGAAGGAAAAAGAACGATGATTTATTTTATGAGGTTAGAAGAGGTTAAAAGGAGTAAAAACATGTTGGACCAAGTTTGCAACAAGAAGAGCCCGCACAGATGTTTTTCAATTAAACGTCTTCAAGAAAACAAGCACTCTGCAAAAACTCATGTCTGCTCGTGGTCTGTGGTGTATACAAAAGAGCATCCGCGAATTTTTTTCAAAAAACGAACACCACCTAAATCTAGCATGTTAATGGTTGAGATTAAATCTCGTTGAAAACACATATCGTGTTATAAGATGTGGCATGCTAAAAATTAAAGAAAATAGTGTGTTTTAAGATGTGATGTATTTTAACCTTCTTGTTTCCTATACTTCTTATTTTAACCTTATTATAAAGAAAAAAGAAGAAGTGTTTGATCTCCTTTGTTCTAACATTTGGTCATCTTATAAAAGTTTTAAATTTAATTAAGTCTTAAAAGGGCAATTATGGGCTTAGCAATAATGTGTGTGTGTGTGTGGGGGGGGGGGGGGGGGGGGGGGGGTCATTTGGATATATACCCATTGCCCTTTTAATGAGTCTTAAAAGGGTTGTGAACTTTATTTTGATATAGAGTTATTTAGTTGTTAGGTGAAGACTTATTATTTTGACATAATAAGATTAAAAGAATTATAAAGTTAAGTATTTCGTGTGCTTGGTGAAGAAGGTAATCACTTCCTTTGAAGAGTGAGATGATTGTATTAGTGATCCCCCACCATTTTAGGGAGAAAACCAGTGAAAAAAACCCTGGATCGGTGGATTAGGGAGAAGTGGTAGAGTGAATTAGTTAACATTCATTTGAAACTCTATAAATCCGGTTGAGTCATTTCTAACCCTTAAACTCTTTACTTATTTGTGTTTATTTTTATAAGTTGTGGAAAGAGTTTAACAAAGTCATTAGCCCATTAAAATCATATCACAATAAAGAAAAACTATTCACCCTTCTAGTTTTCTACAAGTATGTTTTCATTCTAAGAGAGATTAGGGTTTTGCGAGATGTATTGTTATGTGGAATAATATGGTTTTGCGAAATGCTAAGAAAAGTTATTATGGTAGTTTTGTTATATGAACCTTGTACACCCGTTCAATTGTTCTACCCATGAGAAGTTTACCTAGTTCAGTCAGTTAGAATAGTGTCAAGCAGTTAAGGTGAGTTCTACACCCCTTAAATGTTTTGGGGTTGGTGTGCATACGTGAATGTGTTATGTAAGTTAAAGGTAGAAAGTTATGTGTTAAAGCAATTGTTCTAAGAGTCACTCTTAGCCCTATTTATGGGAAGAGTTCATGTCATATTTACGGGAAGAGTCCAAGCCTTTATATGAGTGTATCTTAGGGAGCACATTTGTGACGTGTGTCGGTAATTGCAATTACATGTGTAGATGACTTCGGTCATGTTCATGTCAGGAATGTTTGATATATTGACTACAATGAATTGATTTGATTTAGAGACGGTAAAGTAAAGTTAGGTTTTGTGCTTTGGTACGTCAGATATTGTATTTATATAATAGATGCCATGTAGTGTAAAGCTAGATATCACTCAACGTGTAGCTGACTTATGCACATCAGGTCAGCATGATCAGGAAGTATGGAATAAGGATTGTAAGGGCACTTATAGATTATCCGAGAAGCAAATGGCACCCATTGTACATTTTGATATGATTTTGAGTATTCTTAATTTGTTATTGATAATTGAAAACAAGTTTGTAAGTTTTATTTTCCGTTGCGTTATGCCAATTCAATATTTAAGAACTAATGCATATTTATCACCAATTTTTATTACACCCTGTCGGGCTGTTTCATGTGTCAAGGGATTAGACATTATAAGACGCCTCATTATTCAAGTTAATAGTGTTGGTTCTGAAAGTCATAAACATGTATACAATTTGAATTACTTGCATGATATAAATTTTACTAATTAAGTCACCATTCTAATATTTATAGTAAGACCTATTTTCTTATCAACTATTTTTATAGTTAAAACTCTCGCATGTTTTTTATGAAATGGAAACTAAATGATGAAGCTTACATGATCACATAGAGAAAAATATGGCCTAGTTAGAAGATCAATAAATAAATTTCGATGTTATGTTTATTCGAATGCAATGTTATGTTTTGTTTGAACAAGTTTTGTGAATGAAAGTAATCTTGCATTTATACCTTGTGCCATGATTTCAATCTTGAAGTGCCCTGGCGTCTCCGCCTTTGGCCAGGGGTTGGCGCCCAAATTTCGAAGGTCATTTACTCCCGAATATAATTATCAGTTATACTTATTTATTTTTATAGTGGTATCCGATTGTTTGATAGAAACCCTATTGCTCAACACGATCATATTATATGTTCAAGTCAGACCCAAACTTTTTTTATGAACACCAATATTATTAAAATTCAATGAAGACTAGCAAGTAACTAGCCTTCATAATTTTAAAGAGAGACGAACTCCTAACTATTTGGGTACATGCTATCTATTTTTACCTGGATTATATTAACCACATGTTGAAGGAAATTTTTTCAAAAATGGCTTCTTTTGTAATAGTTGTTTCGAAAATGGTATAACTTTAATAGATAGTTACAAAAATGGTGTAACCGTGGTTTGAAACCACGGTTTGTGTAATTTTATATGAATGTGTCAGATGAGAGTTTAAAAAAGTAATAATTTTGATTAAAATAAGGCAAGTTGTGGTTTCAAACCACGGATTGCATAAAGAAATAAAGCCTAGTACCACTTCCAGTTTTGTGGTGGTTTTGCTATCAAGCCGTGGTTTGAAACCATGGTTTGATCTTTTACTTTTTTTTTTAATTTTGATATGTATATATAGTTTTGGTTTTTTAGTCAACCAGTGATTTCAACCTAGGTTTTGCTTTCTTTTCTTTGTTTTTTTCTTCTTCAATTTATTTTGAATGTTCAAGCTTATTTTGTTTTTCTTCTTTAAGATGGCAATTACTATTAGTCACTTGTATTTTTTTCAAACCGTTTCAGTCACTTATATTATATACTCATATTTTGCATACTATACATCCAATATAGTCATGTGTGTGTGTTTGTGAATGTTAAGTTTGGTATATTCATTAAACCCTTCATAATAATTACCAACCTATCATTTGCTAAAGTAATTCTTAGGAGCTTCGTATATACCAGTGTTGTGAATTAGAAAATGAGTATTTCCTGGTCAAGTAATTTTGATTTGTTATTTTTAGGTGAAAATTATAGAGCCTGTCATTTGTTCCATAATAACAATTTTAGTCAAGAACCCCTAATAGTTCGGTGTGGCGATTAGAGATTCTAGGAATACATTAGACGTAAACCTATATAAAAGAACGTCATGCACCTCATACTATAAAAAAAACTTTGAATGTTGCTTATATTACTCGGCATTTAAAAGAATAATTTAAAAGATCAAACCGTGGTTTCAAACCACGGCTTGACTTACAAAACCACCACACTAACTAGATAAGCGGTATTAGATTACCACTTTTGTACAATCCGTGGTTTGAAACCACGGCTTGCCTTATTTTAATCAAAATTATTATTTTATGAAACTTTTATCTGACACATTCATTAGAAAATACCCAAACCGTGGTTTCAAACCACGGTTACACCATTTTTGTAATATATCTCTAAAACATACCATTTTTTAAACAACTTTTGCAAAAGCACTATTTATGAAAAATTTTCCATGTTGAAGTGTGGTCACATAAACACTCTAATTGTATTAAAACTTCTATATGAGAGCACCGAAGAATAATAGATTTGCAAATTCTTTACTTAATTTAGTATTTGAATATATTTTGCATTTTCTCATTTCTTTATAATGAGGTTTGTGCCATATATTCTTCATAACGAAGTATTTCAAACTCCAATTACACACGATTTTTTCATTGTAAATATATCTCATCTGAAACTATAATATGACAAATAAGAAGTTTCCCTAATTTAATGCAACTTCAACCCACAAACTGGAAAGCTAATTAGCAACTCGACTCAGCTTATAAGTTCGTTACCAGTCGACTCAGTTACCTACTTAAGTGGAGTTTGGTGGCAAACCTCGTAAAGATTTGGTAGCACACCAACCCATAGGATCACCAAGTACTGGGTCAGAGGGGATTTTGTAATTACCAAATATAAGGGCGTCTGTAGCAGGGCATTGCTCATCTATGTGACGCACACGCCTACATACCACTACGCCAAGAGGGAAAATGCCGTCGCTGGGAGCTAGTACCCTTTTTCTAACAAAGTGGGTGGACCTCAATCCTTTTCAACCAATCACTTTCACTTTTTTATTTAGTGTTTAGATTTAAATAATTAAATATTATTTTATCTATATAAGTTAGGTGAAACCAATACGCGTCTTTCTAGTCATACGTTTTTGATAATTTACGTGGTATGACGGAACATTTTTCATTTTTTTGTTTTATAGAACCACTACACCCTTTATGTTTCTTAAAGAAACGTTCTTCTAATTAATAAATACTCATTAATTATTTTTCTAATGAAAAAACAAAATGGCGTGCTTGCAATAAGTTTCACAAAAAGACAGTTCTTTATTTTGTTTTACAAAAATCATTTGACTTTTTTTTATTAAGAAATTCTTTTAAGTCAACCAAAAGCTTTCATATTCATATGACATAATTTTGCACCGAAACGTTCTTGCGCCATATTCTCTTAGAGATGGCGATTTTAGCTTGAGATTATAATTTTGTGATTGGTGGGCCTTGTACAAAATCATGAATCGCTATCCCATTGGCAATTTCATAATGAGATTGGTGTGTCCAAAGTTAAAAAAGAAATTGAAAAAAGAAAATAATGCAATCTAGATTGGCAATCTAGGTTGGTGGAGCAAACCTAGATTGTAATTCAAACTAACTCCCGATAACTTAATTATTTAATTAACTTTTAATATTCTAACTAAAAAAAATAATTAAATACACGATATATTTCTTAAAAAAAAATTATGAACATTCCGATATAAATTTTATTAAAACGGACTTCGTTAAAAAAACATTTTTTTTTAAGTTGGGATGAGTTGTGAATGTGTATAAAAGATTGAGATGAGTTAAATTATGTAGATTATAGAAAGAGAAATTAATTTTATAATGTAAGATTGAGATGGTGAGATTGCCAATGAGAGTAGTCTAAATGTGTCAACTTATGAGTTATGATTATGATTGATTCATGAAAATTTTATAAGTTAGCCCAATTTTGTTACACATATGTTGTCTTTCAAAATGTAATTTGCCGATTTTTCTAAAATAAATAAAGGATTATGATTCATTAGAGGTTGTAGTATTAAATATACATGATTTTTATATATATCCCCTTCTTAAACCTTTAAATTATATATTTCCCTAATGATCAAAAGTTTAATTACATATTTCCTCGTTTAGTGGTCAATTACTTTTTTACCCTTTTCATTGTACAATACCCATGTAAAAAATCAAAGGTCAGCTTCCATTCATCATCTGCGCGCTGCTCTCCTTTCACTCATGAGAACGAATAGATTTTCATATCTGATTGGTTTCTTTGTTTTTTCTTTGGATTGACGGTGGTGTCAGTGTTAATATATATTGGATTTTGCTTGATTTTCTTGATTAAAATTAGGGATATTGGTTTTTAATACTCCTAACTTTCACTCATTGATAGATAACACTCTCAACTAACGATTTGTCTCCCACCACTCCCAACTTGTAACTTTTTTTCTTTTGTCACTCCCGAACTTAACGGACCCTAACCTCGTTAGTTTTTTTGCTGACGTGGCATTTTTTTGCTTATGTGGCATGCCATGTGGAAAATAACTTATTAAAAAAACTAACAAAACAACAAATAATACATACACACATCCCGCTACAAAAACCACCAACATTCACGTCGTCCTCCACAACCGTCGGGTTCTGCCAAAACCTTCATCACAATTGCTAGCCTCTAGTGCCTTCACCCTCACCATCAGCCTTCACCACCACCACTATCGTAAGCAGCCACATCAACAACCAAACCCTAGACCAACCCAATATACTTTGCTAAAATTCAATTTTCTTGTATACAATCTGAATACATTATCACAGGGCTTTTGATCTGAATAAAGAATTGAGTAGAGTGTAATGTTTATTACCTCGAATCGCTGTTTTATCATTAACGGCGGGCTCGCCGGAAAAACGCGGGTGGCGGCAGTGAAGGAGGCAGTGGAGGCTACTGGTGGTGGTGAAGGAAGTGAATCTAGTGTAGAGGCCGGAAGTGGCGGTGGAATAGAAAGGGGTGGTGGTGGTGGTGTCGTGTCTGTACGTATGTGTGTGTGTTTGTATATTATATATATATATATATTATTTATTGTTTTGTTAGGTTTTTCTTTATTTTAATAAGTTATTTTCTACATGGCATGCCACATAAGCAAAAAATGCCACGTCAACAAAAAAAACTAACGGGGTTAGGGTCTGTTAAGTTCGGAAGTGACAAAAGAAAAGAAGTTACAACTTGGGAGTGATGGGAGACAAATCGTTAGTTGGGAGTGTTATCTACCAACGAGTGAAAGTTTGAATTATTAAAAACCAATATCCACTAAAATTAAATACAAGGAGTCAAGAAAGTCAAACGTATGAACAATCTTTCATGCTCCACGTTCAGAATCCATAACAAAACTCCAAACAAACAATATTAACATGGAATGTCAAGGTGTTTGATGAAATGTCTGACTGAATTAACATATATTTTGTAACTTTGATAAATGAAATATCAGATTTATATATATATATGTTATCTTAGTATATGTTAACTGATGTATACTTTTCTATATATGTTAACGACTTAAAAGTTCGTCTCAAATTGGATTTATTAGCGTTCGATGTGTTAATCTTAACACCTACCCGGCTTGGGTTGAAATTGAGAGTTATGTAACTTAACGGACCCTAACCTCGTTAGTTTTTTTGCTGACGTGGCATTTTTTTTGCTTATGTGGCATGCCATGTGGAAAATAACTTATTAAAAAAACTAACAAAACAACAAATAATACATACACACATCCCGCTACAAAAACCACCAACATTCACGTCGTCCTCCACAACCGTCGGGTTCTGCCAAAACCTTCATCACAATTGCTAGCCTCTAGTACCTTCACCCTCACCATCAGCCTTCACCACCACCACTATCGTAAGCAGCCACATCAACAACCAAACCCTAGACCAACCCAATATACTTTGCTAAAATTCAATTTTCTTGTATACAATCTGAATACATTATCACAGGGCTTTTGATCTGAATAAAGAATTGAGTAGAGTGTAATGTTTATTACCTCGAATCGCTGTTTTATCATTAACGGCGGGCTCGCCGGAAAAACGCGGTGGCGGCAGTGAAGGAGGCAGTGGAGGCTACTGGTGGTGGTGAAGGAAGTGAATCTAGTGTAGAGGCCGGAAGTGGCGGTGGAATAGAAAGTGGTGGTGGTGGTGTCGTGTCTGTACGTATGTGTGTGTGTTTGTATATTATATATATATATATATATATTATTTATTGTTTTGTTAGGTTTTTCTTTATTTTAATAAGTTATTTTCTACATGGCATGCCACATAAGCAAAAAATGCCACGTCAACAAAAAAAACTAACGGGGTTAGGGTCTGTTAAGTTCGGAAGTGACAAAAGAAAAGAAGTTACAACTTGGGAGTGATGGGAGACAAATCGTTAGTTGGGAGTGTTATCTACCAACGAGTGAAAGTTTGAATTATTAAAAACCAATATCCACTAAAATTAAATACAAGGAGTCAAGAAAGTCAAACGTATGAACAATCTTTCATGCTCCACGTTCAGAATCCATAACAAAACTCCAAACAAACAATATTAACATGGAATGTCAAGGTGTTTGATGAAATGTCTGACTGAATTAACATATATTTTGTAACTTTGATAAATGAAATATCAGATTTATATATATATATGTTATCTTAGTATATGTTAACTGATGTATACTTTTCTATATATGTTAACGACTTAAAAGTTCGTCTCAAATTGGATTTATTAGCGTTCGATGTGTTAATCTTAACGCCTACCCGGCTTGGGTTGAAATTGAGAGTTATGTAACTTAACGGACCCTAACCTCGTTAGTTTTTTTGCTGACGTGGCATTTTTTTGCTTATGTGGCATGCCATGTGGAAAATAACTTATTAAAAAAACTAACAAAACAACAAATAATACATACACACATCCCGCTACAAAAACCACCAACATTCACGTCGTCCTCCACAACCGTCGGGTTCTGCCAAAACCTTCATCACAATTGCTAGCCTCTAGTGCCTTCACCCTCACCATCAGCCTTCACCACCACCACTATCGTAAGCAGCCACATCAACAACCAAACCCTAGACCAACCCAATATACTTTGCTAAAATTCAATTTTCTTGTATACAATCTGAATACATTATCACAGGGCTTTTGATCTGAATAAAGAATTGAGTAGAGTGTAATGTTTATTACCTCGAATCGCTGTTTTATCATTAACGGCGGGCTCGCCGGAAAAACGCGGTGTGGCGGCAGTGAAGGAGGCAGTGGAGGCTACTGGTGGTGGTGAAGGAAGTGAATCTAGTGTAGAGGCCGGAAGTGGCGGTGGAATAGAAAGGGGTGGTGGTGGTGGTGTCGTGTCTGTACGTATGTGTGTGTGTTTGTATATTATATATATATATATTATTTATTGTTTTGTTAGGTTTTTCTTTATTTTAATAAGTTATTTTCTACATGGCATGCCACATAAGCAAAAAATGCCACGTCAACAAAAAAAACTAACGGGGTTAGGGTCTGTTAAGTTCGGAAGTGACAAAAGAAAAGAAGTTACAACTTGGGAGTGATGGGAGACAAATCGTTAGTTGGGAGTGTTATCTACCAACGAGTGAAAGTTTGAATTATTAAAAACCAATATCCACTAAAATTAAATACAAGGAGTCAAGAAAGTCAAACGTATGAACAATCTTTCATGCTCCACGTTCAGAATCCATAACAAAACTCCAAACAAACAATATTAACATGGAATGTCAAGGTGTTTGATGAAATGTCTGACTGAATTAACATATATTTTGTAACTTTGATAAATGAAATATCAGATTTATATATATATGTTATCTTAGTATATGTTAACTGATGTATACTTTTCTATATATGTTAACGACTTAAAAGTTCGTCTCAAATTGGATTTATTAGCGTTCGATGTGTTAATCTTAACGCCTACCCGGCTTGGGTTGAAATTGAGAGTTATGTAAATTAATATGTTTAAAAAGGGGATATATACAAATAGACCTTTAATTAGTTCTTTATGGGTAAAACGGTAATTAAGTTAGTAATTTTTAAGGAAAATGATAAATATGTAATATATATGGTTTAAGAAGGGGAAATATGTCATTGACTTTAAGATGCTTGGTAAATATGTAATAAACCCTTTTAATAAAGAGATATATGTAAATGCTCCAAAATATGCTAAACAAAACTATATGCAAAGGCCAAGATAATAAGTTATACATAGCTAAGATTCTAGTTAAGCTAATTAATTAGCTTTACATTTTTATAAGGTTACCTATAATTAGTTAAATGGGTGTCGCCCAACTAGGTTCTCACCAAAATTGCTACGACACCGCTATGGCATGGGGTGTTTTCTCCTTTTTGCCTTATGGACGTTTTTGTGATGGCGGTGTTCCAATTTCTCTACCAAAAGACACCGATCACAATTTTATGGACGTTTTTTGGATTTTAATAATCCGAACTTTGACCTATTAGCCGATATTAATCTCAACTTAAGAAATTCTCTAAGTTAATCCTAACTTTCACTCTATTGGTCTTCATCGAGCATTTACCTAACGGAAACTAACCCGGTTAGTTTTAGGGCAAAAAACGTCATTTCTCCAAGTTTGGAAGACGTATAAAAACGCAATTAAACTTCAAAACTCATTGTCGCCACCGCCACCGCCGTCACCACCGCCATCGCCGCCACCATCGTCCAGCCACCGTCGCCACCACCATTATTATATACTCCCTCCGTCCATTTGAAAGTGTCTATATTTCCATTTTAGTTTATATCATTGCAAATGTCCACTTTTAAAATTTATTAACTAATTTCCTAGTTTACCCTTATACAAATACAATCATTGAAACTTTTTAAATTTTGTCTTTTTATATATGTAAGGGGCATTATAGTTATTTGTTAAGCAAAAAGTGTAATAATTCAAAGTTTCTTAAAATTTGTGTTTTTCAAATCATGACACTTGTTATGGGACGGAGAGAGTATTAATTAATAATAATATAAATTTTCAAACTCTCCCTTCTTAAACCTATAATCTACATAGTGGTGGCGGCGATGGCGGTGTCGGCGGCAGAGACTGCGAATGGTTTTGAAGTTTAATTGCCGTTTTCATTTGTCCCCAAACTTAGAGAAATGCCATTTCCCCCTTAAAACTAATCGGGTTACTCTCCGTTAGGAAAAAGGCTGGTGAAGGCCAGTAAGGTGAAAGTTGGGATTAACCTAAAGAATTTCTTAAGTTGAGATTAATCGTGAATGATGAAACCTGTAAACGAATTGAATGAATACAAACAAGGGCATGTTTGTGTTCGTTCATTAAACACATACACTTAATTGAACAAATATTTATGTTCAATTCGTTTATTTAAAAATGGACATTTGTGTTCATTTATGTTCGTTTGTTTAAAAGTTAAACGAACAAAATTGAATAAAGATAAATGAACATATATGAACAAATGTAAATGAACACAAACAAACATAAACGAACTTAAATGAAAACATTTAAATGAACACAAATTAACAAATATAAAACCTTTAAACAGATGACCTATTCAAATATTTTAAAATTATGTCAATACATAAACGAACATAAATAAACGAACGTTCATGAACATAAATGAACGAATTGAACATGTGTTCATGTTCGTTCGTTTAATTAAACGAACACAACTATGTTGTTCATATTTGTTCATTTACTAAATAAACGAACATAAACGAACTTTTCGCCGAACGATTAACGAACAGTTCACTGAACGTTCGGTTTGTTTACAGGCCTTAGCACTACACACCTGAATGGAAAATGTCACACTATCTAGGTGTCAGAACGGTGGCGATGGTGATGTTCGGTTCGTTTATTTTTGTTTAAAAAAGTGGTTTAGTTAGTTTATTTTTGTTAAACTAAGTAGTTTGGGTCGTTTATTTTTGTTCAAAAAAGTAGTTCGGTTCGTGTTATTTTGTTAAAAAAAAGTGTTTCGTTTCGTTGTTTTTTGTTTAAAAAAACGGTTCGTTCATTTATTTTCGTTAAAAAAGCAGTTCGTTTATTTTGTTATAAAAAAGTGGTTCAATTCATTTATTTCTTTTTAGAAAAGTAGTTTGTTTATTTTTGCTAACAAACGTGATTTGTTTTGTTTATTTTGGTTAGAAAGTACAGTAGTTCAGATCGCTTATTTTTGTTTAGAAGAGCGGCAAGGTTCGTTTATTTTGGTTATAACTTTAATTTTAATTTTAATTTTTTTAACCACATAAACAATGCACGTCACTAATTTGCTACATCATCATACACATCATCATCCATGTTATCAACAACTAACGCAATCTAACATTGTTAGTGAGAAACTTGTTGATGGTCAATAGATCAAAATTTGAGACTATTATGATACATTTTTTAAGTTTGGATTAGTGTAGGCAAATGAAACCAAGTTTGAATTATTAAAATCTAATATCTCAAAAAGAAAAATAAAATAATAAAGTACTTTAATTGAACATTTTCGGATTATTAGTTGCTACAACCCTTGTAACTTTTATATGTTATTGCAACTCCAATGAGTAAAACATGTACTTTGACTTGCAGTAAACTCATTTTTTTTACCCAAAGAGAGAATCAAAGATTGCAACTACTACTAGTAACCGGGAAGATATGAAAATTAACTTATTTTACGAAATTAGCAAATAATTTAAATATCAATTGCTATATATTTATTTGTGAAGAAGTTGTAATCTACGTGGCATTGACGAAATATTGCAGTGGCATTCTTTAGATTTTGCAGTTTACGAATAATTACTTAACAGATTTGATTCCACCACCAACATTACATCACTTTTACAGTTTTACATGCATATGCATATATGCATCACTTTTACATGCATATGCATATATATATATATGCATCTATCTCACAGTCACTTTCTTTATATTTATATAATTTTCTCTTTTTCATGCATGCACATATAGATACATATTATGTGTGTATATGCATGGAGGGGTCAGAGGTCTCTTTTTTACCCGAGCACTAAGGTGGTGTGTGTCACAGAGTGTCACTCTGAGAAAGCTTAAAGGCTAAGAAACTTCTTCCACTCACTCCAGAAAACCCTAATTTTAATAATAAATACAAAAAGGAAGATTCAAAAATGAGAATAAAAACATGTACTGTAAAATTAAGCAAAACAAAATTAAGCCACTTCTTTTTCTTTATATATTTATCTGAAAAAAAACTATTATTGGAAAATTTATGAGATCTGTCAATACCCTGCAAACCAACAAAATCATGTAATTTGAACCCGACCCGTATAATTTCAACCAAAAAGGTTATGATAAGAAACCGGTATAATTTGAACCCGAAACCACTACCAAAGAAGAATCTGATGCTTAGCACTAAACTATACAACCCTTAAAGTTTTCTTCCATTTATCACTCACTTCCCCTCCTTCCTATTAGTTTCTCTTTTCTCTGTGTTTTATTCTCTTGTTTTTGATTCCCCACTCCCATATATTTCCAAAAAAACTTTGAAACCTTTCTAAAAGAGAAAAAGAAGCCTCAAATTTAAATCATGGTTTTCTCATCTGTTCCACCCTATCTTGATCACCACAATTGGCATCATCAGGTTTGATCTTTAACACATCTTTCTTTGATATTAGTTGTTTCTTCATCCAATCAAAGTAAAAGAAAAAGCTTTATTCAAAAAAGATGATATATGCTAATTCATATTCCTCTACAAATCTCTTCTTGAATATACCATGATCTTTTAAACTCATCTCCTTTCTTTGTTTTGCTTCTTTCTATCTTATGTTGTTTTCAGCTCTCTCAATCAAACCATCAAGGAGTTGGAGGTGTCGGTGCCAGAGATGGAGAAAACCCTAATCTTCCACCTCCTATCCCGCCTCCTCCAGCAGGTGCTGGTGCTGGTGCTGGAGGAGGCGGGGTAGGAGATGGAGAAGGATCCATCAAACCAGGATCTATGGTGGATCAAGCAAGGTTAGCCAAGCTACCCTTACCCGAGCCTGGTCTAAACTGTCCACGGTGTGATTCAACCAACACAAAGTTTTGCTATTTCAACAACTATAGCCTCACACAGCCTAGACACTTTTGCAAGACGTGTAGGCGTTACTGGACAAGAGGAGGAGCTTTAAGAAGTGTTCCGGTTGGTGGAGGTTGTAGGAGAAACAAAAGAAGTAGCAAAACTAGAAGCTCAAAATCTCCGAGCCAGTCGGGTCCGAAATCGTTTAGTGCTAGTCCACCAAGAAGTAGCTCGGAGAACATGACAAGTACTCAAATCCCACATCCATCTTCACTTCACTTACCCCTCTTGAGTTCTCTTAGCCATTATGGTGGTCATGTTGGTGGCAATCTTAGCTCAAACATTTCTGGATTTCAGCCTCAAATAGGAAATAGTAGCAATTTCAACAACATTTTATCAATTGGAGGTCAAGAGAATTGGAGACTCCCTTTCTTGCCAGGATTTGAAGTACCAAACAACAATAATAACCTGCAGTTTAGCTACCCAACTGAAGGCGTTGAATCACAAAATATCATAAGTTTAAACAACAATTCCGGTATCGAAAACCCTCCGATTGATCCCCAAGTGAAGGCTGAAGACAATAGAGGCTTAAACTTATCAAGGCAGTTTTTGGGTATGATGGAAAATACTAACCCACAACCATGGGCTGGAAATTCATGGGCAGAATTTCCTGGTGTCAGCACTTCAACTTCAATTACACATTTCCTATAATTAAGCATGATTCAGTTGAATGATGCTTGTTATCAAAGGTGATTTAACTTGGATCTTCAATCCCTAGCTGATTCCTAGCTTGAATGTCGTATCGTTGATGGTTCAACTTTTGATCATGTGCTGAAGAATTTCAGGAGAATCAATGGTAGGTATACCTTATGTACTTTTTAGTGTCATAGAATTAAATGGTGTTGGTTTATTTTATTAATGTGTATGAGAGTTTCCTTATACTTTGGAAGTGTTCTACCATTGTGTGTGTAACTGTGTGCTAGTATGTTGATTATGCTATATTAATTACTGACGATTAGAAACTGATTATTCATTTGTACTAGTTTGCTTGATTCATGTTTAGTCAATGTAGGTGAATGCTAAGTTGGTTATAAACAGGCACTATTTGTACACCTAGAGCATTTACATTGAGGTCTTCATCTTAATATGTATAATTTTATTAAAAATCATTCTACTAAAACCTCATACATCTCACTCCTCTATCGGTCTCTTTTTTTCATTTAAACGCTCACAGTTATGACAATGAATCCCTAAATATGAAGAACGAGAAGTGAGTTACTACATTTAATCTAAATTTGTAAGTAAATTAAATGAGTTGAATTGTCAATTTTTATGAAAGCGATAAATTGTTTCTCAAGTTATATAGGGATCAGGTTAATATCGGGAATCAGATGTGAATGCTCTGCGAATATGTGATTTTGATTATAATTCTCCAAGGACTAATTTGGTGTTAAAGGAAGTGCATCTTCTAGCTTTCTATATACAACAAGAAAGAAGTAGGCTTAATTAAGCTGTTTTTAATCAGCTCAATAATTTCAGTATATTATTTGTCTAATATCTTCAATACTTTTCCTTTTCATATAACTTATTATTATGGTTTGTGTGGCTTATTCCTCTTTCACCGACGATCATCGGAAAAACATTGAAATTAAAATATTGGTTTGAGTTCAAACGAATGTCACTTTGAATATGCAATCGAAAAACAACATGCATACATAAGGGTTTATCCCAAAAACACTTACAAAGTTGAAGAACATCATTGATAATAGGACTGGTCCTTTAAATCCATTTTTATGAGGATTTGTCATCGTCAAGAAATGTGTAAGTTGGTAATAATTTTGCAATAATAAGACTGATAAATAATAGGCTATGTCTAGTGTTGATTTTAGTAATAATTATTGTAGAAAACAATTAAAGCCCCAAAAGATTCAAATATTTCAATCTTTATGAAGTCGGTCTGGATATGTTTACAGGTAAATTTTGTATATTAATTAATTTGTAGGTGTTTGGGATGTGACTCTTACACTGTGTTCTCGAGTTTCATTTAACTGAGGAAAGGGAGAAAAATGTGGGATGGAAAAAATATGTTGTGTTCACGAGTTTCATTTAAGAAAGGAAAAGGAAGGAAAAGTTAAAAGAGGTGTTCCCGAGCTTCATTAAAAGAAAGGAAAGGAGGGGAGAGAAGAGAAAATGATGAGTAAAATAAAAGAATTTGTATCTTTCCAAATTGAAAAGATTTGAAAGGAAAATAAGTTGAAGAGAAAGAGGAGATACCAAAAGAAAATATAAGAAGAGAAAACTTTCTTTTCCTTGTCTTTCTTAGTATGTTCGTTATCCTAACTTAACTAGCAAGTTCTTTTGGGTGGCATAGGGTATATATTCAGTTCGCTCGACATACGAGCGAACTTGTGGAGTTCACTTCCCTGGGAACGTAGTTAACTGTCAAGAAGAACCAGAAGCTCGCAAAAACAACTAAAGTCAGTCAAGTCCTAAAAAAGGGATATAAAGAAATTAATGATGAATGATAAAAACAACCTATTTCCACAGCAAAAATGGAGATAAAGAGATTATTGATGATGAATGATAATTAGGTTAAAACAACACACATGGTTTTGTTGCATCTTGAGTGCCTTCTTTCTCATCTCATCCGTGTGTTGAAAAAGTAAAAGAGTGTGTAATTTGATAGCAAATCTTCTACACTCATAATTACCAAAAGTAAAATGAAGGGTCATGTTTCAAAATAGACAGGGAAAAGAAAAGAACATGTATTATGAAAGAGTGATTTTTGCAGTCTAAAAAGAAAGGAATCTGGCAAACATAGATTTTTGCTTTATAGAAAGGACCAGCAAGCCACACAACACTTACCCTTCCCCAATAAAGTGTTATGCACCCAACTAACAACTCTACCACCCTTTAACCCGTCGAGGGAGAAACTAAAATGATCGTTGGCCCCAAAGGTGATGTAATCGTATTATCGTAATCATCTGATATCCTCTAGCAGAGTTCTCATGTTCGAATTAAGCTTCCACTTTAATTTTCTATATAACCTCTTTAAAGACACCTACCTAGCACATCCTACAATTTACTTAATCTTGTTGGTTCTCGAGCATTAACGGTCATGAGAGTTGGCTTGGTTTCATTCATTAGACTACTTATAATACAAATAATATTATCAATTGTCATAAATTAGTCTACACAACTGTCTACTCAAGAAAGCCTAAAGCGTGCCATATATTCCCACTTTGGTGGGGGTGGTCATGAGTTTTACCTTGAGTTCGACTAAGGGTTTCTTCTGTTTGACGTCACGGGTTCAAATCCCACTCATATGTCATATTCCCGGGTTAAACCTGAGTGAAATGACATTATGTGGATTAGGCCTAACAACATCAAACCCCCCTGAAGCTTTCCAGATTGGTTCTTGAAAAAAAATAACAATTGTTAGACATTAATCTATTACTAAATAAAACCTAAGATTTATCTTGACAACCTAGAGAGAGAAAGGGAAAGTGGAGAGAGATGAAAAGAAAAGGTGGCTGATTTGAAGTTGAGCTGGTTGGGTGTGGCTCGGAAAACTATGAAGTGGTTTGGTTTATTTGGTATAACTGTGAATGGTTCAGCATGTTATTAAGTACGTTTAGATCAGGTAAGCATTTATCGACTCACGTGAAAGCTTGATCCTTATTGTTCTATATATAACTCGATCTCTTGCTTTTGTTTATTAGCGACAAAGATTCAAATCGCTTTATCATTTCCCCTTCTTTATGCTACACATTGTAATTAAATACTTAAATTATGTTAATTGTGTGAGTGGTCCTGCAAGCTTTTCATCAGTAAAGGACTTCAAGTAATCAATCTTGGTTTAAGCAATTTTAGATGTAAATGGACTCAACGACAACACTTTTAACACTAAACTAATCAAAGTTTAATTTATAGGCATAACTAACCTGATTATATTACCAATTAGCTTGTTAAGTTTCTTTTGGACAATGAGTTGGTAACAGAGTGGTAAGGAAGAGACTTGGTTCCATGTGACCCAGGTTCAGTTCATTCCTCATCATTTAGTTTCGGCAGTACCTGGTGATAATGGGAAACTAGACGAGTAAGTAGCGTTGACTAGTTGGATTCTTGAACTGAACGGGTTTTATCTCACCACACTGTCATGTCTTCGGGAGAGTGTTCACAAGCATTAGCCTTAGGCGAAGGTTTTCCGTGGTTTGAAATGCGAATATTGTGAATTTACCCGGTAGCTTGATTATTTGAAGGATTTGTTGGCCGTTGAAAAAAGTAATAAAAAATATATATTTTGTCCGCTAACTTGGTATTTGGTTAGCCTCTTATATTTAAGTATTCAAGACACACCTTGGATAAGTAGTGTTAGGGTTCTTTTGTCCTTCAAGCAAAAAACAGGATTCTTTCCTTTCTGTCATACACTAAATGATGATGTTAAGAATGTTAAATTGTAATCTTTATCTCAAACCAAAGTGCTGATCATCTAAGCATGTCAAGGAAAAAAAATATGAATAATAAATCAGATCATCAACATGATGAATCGATACACACATGCAAAGAAACTCTATGGGATCATCAACACAACGAACCCTAGACTCAACAAGTATGAGAATAAGAATTAACGAGATGAAAAAACTCGATAGATTGGATTGTTAGAGCAACATCGTCAAGTCATATAAAACGCGCAATAGCAAGTACAACAACAAATAACCTCTAACTTTAAGCCTAACTTCTAAACCAACTCCAAGCTCATCACTTGTCCAAATCCATTAGTTGTCATCCAAGCCCATCAGCTACTAGACCAACTCTCATTAAAACAAAAGCCCAAAGAATTAGAACAAAGACTGAAAGACATACAACTAAAAGATACAATGTAAGAGGTGATACAACCTTTTTTTTTAATATGAGTAGTAACGTTATACATGTGTTAAATGATTATCGAACAGGTTGACAACTTGAACTTATAGTAAGCAAGTGGTATTAACTGAAAATGACGGCTAGCAAATTTTCAAAAGCTTATAACGTTATGTATTGAGTAGGAAATTGGTGCTCTATTTGACTATTTCGGTATATTATGACAGTGACGCCCAATGAAATTTTCAAAATTTAAGCTATTTTCAGTTCAAATATCATCTACTGAACAAAGTTAATTGAGGTTGATTAGTTTTTCAATGGGTTGTGTTAAAGACCGAAACAATTGCAAAATATGATGCTTGTCCTACAATGATTGTATAGGCATTTGATGTGGAGTTTATAAGCCAAATGGGTTCTCTTATCCATTGGATTAGTCGATCTTTTGGGTTGAGTTCTTCTGCTTAGCTTGTAACAGGTAATGCTTATTTTCTAAGTGAATTAAGACATGCGGAATCTATTTAAAGTTGCTACAAAGTTCTACATCACTCTTATATAAGGTTTCTCAAAAAGTCAGAAATTCTGAGTTATATTTAGAATTTCCTATGTTATTTAACGAACGAATCATTATAATTTCTTAACTATATATTCAAATAAATGATGCATTCATGGATAATACATAGATGAAGATAAACAAAACCTTAATCTTTTATATAGAACTAACCTGGTGATCAAATACATAGAGATGAATAAGAGACAAGAACCGATTAATCAAAAAGTATGTCTTGAACATTTGGTGAAGATGATCAATTTTGTGACCATAAGAGATATGATGACTTTTTGATAGTTAAACTTGAGTTAAAATATTGGTTAGGAACATTTTTTAGTACATGGACCGTGATTGAAAATTGGTATGCATAGAATGTTAGCATGTGCTTTTATTTTATTCTAATATAACTTAAAGGGAATAATGGTAAAACTATAATTTTCTTTTCTTTTTCCCTTTCAACTTGAAAATATATAAAATGTTTGATTTACTTTCTTTTCCATTAATTTCTATTAAATTAGGGAGCACGGAATAAAATTACACCATCTCTTTTCTCTCTTAATTCCTCTTTCATTTTTTCTCTCGTTAAATGAAACTCGGGAATATGTTGGTGCCGAAAGACAGGAAACCCGCGTGAAAGGTAAGAAGGAAAAGTCCACGGTGTGAGGAAGAAGCAGCCTAATGCCCTAATGGGCTGGAGAAGACTTGGTGCAGATCCAAATAGCCTAACATAAGATCAAGATTAAAATCTTAAATTGTACTTTTAAGTTTTAGCATCTTCATCTTTGGCATTAACTAGCTTTATCGGTAGCAACACTGTATAGTTTTTATTATTTTGATTATGGTATACGCTTTTTAATCTATATATATTTTCCAATCAAATAAATAAGTAATTTATGTGTAACATGGCATATCCATTGAAGAGGTATGTACCCGCCTTAACATCGAGCGGGGCGGGTCAACCCACAAGATATATATAAGACATTAGAAGTCAAAGATATTATCAAGCCAAAAAGCCAAAACTTATGCTCAAGCATCACATGCTTGCACATATCACATATGCTCAAGCATCACATATGCTCACGCATCACATATGCTCGCGCGTATCACATGCTCACGCATCATATATGCTTATGCATATCACATCGTGCGTGGCGCATCCGCGCGCGGCGCATATCACATGCTCGCGCATTATACATGCCCACCCATGCGCGTGGGGCAACCGCGCGTGACGCGTATTACATGCTTGTGCGTATCACGTCTGCGCATGAAATATCTGCGCGTGAGAATAAAGAGAAGACCTCGCGCATCCTCAGGATGGGCGCATATCACACGTGCACAGAATCAACCTCGTCCTTATCCAAATCAGGATTAGGGCAACCTTGATTGTGCACGTCAGACAACTTTCCAGAAGGCATCTTTTTAAGGAATAAGGATATGCTGATGTTGACAGCTGCTAAATGAAAGGTGGACAGCTCAGCATGACTCATGGGTTACCACGTGATCATAACCAATGAAAAAGCACCAGGTGTCTCCAGGGACACGTGGCGCGAATCGATTGGAGGAGGCCAACAAAACCCTAATTTGATCTCAGCTCAATCAGTGAGAACCCTAGCACTATAAATACATCATAACGTACACAGTTACAGACACATTGATTCATATTGAAGCATATTCAATTACATTCACTGACAGGCAGCCCTAGTCAGTTATTTTCTCATACACAGAGAGACAATCACATAATCATACAGAGTAACATACAGTATTCAGCTATTAAGCAATACTCTCCCAATTCCCTTACTCTCACATTATTATCTTCTCCTACACCATACTTATTCTCACGCCAGAGGGTTACCCCAAAGAGGACCCCTCTGTCCCTTTCTGAGGGGTAAGTAACGGCGCTGTTCATTTTGTAGGTGGAAGAACACTGATCCAGAAGAACCATCGGTGAAATAGTATAATCACACCCGAGGAAAGTAGATCTGCTACCAGTGAGTAGATCCACGTTTCTTCATTGGCGCCATCCACTGTTACAAACGGCAATCAGATCTCATCAGATCTACATAAAAAAAAATCAATCACCATGGTTTCTGGCATTCGTAACGCTGATCAAGCTCTGGAGGATATTGAACGTGAGGGTGTCAATGAGGGACAGCAAATTCTGAGGGTGCCGCGTGATTCTACGCGCACCACCAGTAACCGTCCCTTCATCACAACCCCTCACGGCCAGACTGAAACTCCTCCAGACGATCTCACGTTACAAAATCTTGCCGGCGCGAAACTGAAAGGACCAATGGGTCCAGAAGAAGAAACAAATGATCCGAATGAATGGCTCATAAACGAGCAGCGGCGTCTACTGGAAAAGTACAATGAAATGGTCAAACAGAAAAAGCTAGCCGACCAAACACAAAGGCAAGCGTTTGATAAGCAGACTACAAAAAGGCCGCGCGCGCCGGAAGAAGGACATTCTGTTCACACTGCACACACTGAGTTCAGTGATGAAGAAGTGCATAGCATGAGGAAGACGCGGGATACTCATGCAGGAGGCTCACAGCTCCGCGCGCCTGTGAACATGGCGCCTGGAGCCAGAGCCGATCTGGATCTGCACATGCCGTACAGCCCACCAGTCAGAGGGCAAGTGGACGTAACCACACCCTACAGACCAGCCATCTTGGTGAAACACTCAAAGTTCACTGCGCGCATCGCGCAGGCTCCCATCCAACACAAGACCAAGATGCCAAGTGGTTTGGGTAAATATGACGGCACGACAGATCCAGACGATTTCTTGCAAGGTTTTTACAACACGGGAAACCTAGAGATCTGACATTATGTATGAGCAATGTTTCAGAAAGTTAGACCCGGCAGACCAAGCGCGGCTCGAAATTGTGAACGCACCAATCTGTGGTGTTTCAAATGAAATCATCCATCCCCTAGGCCAGATTCAGTTTGAACTAACTATGGGGGATGATGAGCACAAGCGAGCCGAAGTTGTCAACTTCTTGGTCTTGCCCACCACGTCATGCCACAATATGATCCTGGGTAGGGGAACGATTGCCCAATTTAATGCTGTACCGTCGCCAGCGCATGGCGCATTGGGGTTCCCTACACCAACAGGCGTAACATTTGTTTACCGCGATCATTTGTGCGCAGTGACAAGTACGCCGCGGGAAGGGAGAATGAAACTTCCAATGGCGGACAATGCGCCAGAGAAGTGGATTTTAAACCCAAAATTCCCAGAGCAAACGGTCACAATTGGCGCTACCATTTCAGACGAAACGAGATTGAGAATGAAAAGGTTGCTCACAAAATACACGTCGGTTTTCGCGTGGCAACACTCCGATATGACGGGGGTCCCGCGAGACTTGGCGCAACATTCTCTTAACACGTTCAAGTCGGTGGAGCCAATTGCTCAGAAAAAGAGAATCATGGGGGATGAAAAGGCGAAGGCCATGAATGAGCAAGTGGAGGACCTGTTGCGCGCAAACATCATCCGCCCGATCCGATACCAGACGTGGGTAGCCAATCCTGTGATGGTAAAGAAAAGCAACGGGTCATGGAGGATGTGTATTGACTTCAAGGACCTCAACAAAGCATGTCCGAAAGACTGTTACCCTCTCCCAAACATCGACGCAAAGGTGGACTCCGTGGCGCCATTCAAGCTCAAATGTTTCCTGGATGCCTACAAAGGCTATCACCAGATTCAAATGGCACCACAGGACGAAGACAAGACTGCCTTCAGAACCGACAAGGGTGTTTTTTGTTACACAAAAATGCCCTTTGGTTTAAAGAATGCGGGCGCCACCTATCAGAGACTTATGGATTCGGTTTTCAGTGAACAAATCGGAAGAAATCTAGAAGTCTACGTTGATGATTTGGTGATCAAGAGCAGGGAGGAGAGACAAATGCTCAAAGACATCGAGGAAACTCTTCAGCGCCTAACGGAAGTTAACATGAAGCTCAACCCGAGCAAATGTACTTTCGGCGCGGAAGAGGGGAAATTTCTTGGTGTATTGGTCACTAAGGATGGTTTCAAGGTGAACCCTGAAAAGGTGGAAGCCATCCTTGACATGCCTTCACCATCCACCATGAAAGAGGTTCAGAAGCTGAATGGTAGATTGGTGTCAATCAACAGGTTCCTAGCGAACCACGCCAGCAAATCTACTCCATTCGTTAACACTTTGAGGAACTGCTTGAAGAAGAGCCAATTCAAGTGGACGCCTGAGGCTGAGCAAGCTTTCAGTGAGATAAAAGAATGTCTCATAAAGCTGCCCGCGCTAACAGCTCCACTTCCTGGCGAAACCCTTACATTGTACCTGTCAGCTGGAGACCGCGCCATCGGCGCAGTATTATTGGTGGATCGCAAGGGGATCCAAACGCCAATATACTATGTGAGTCGGGTGCTGACAGACCCTGAGACGCGCTATTCCATCATGGAAAAGTTAGTTTTGTCACTAACACACGCGTCGCGCAAGCTCCATAGATACTTCAATGGTCATCCTATTGAAGTTCTGACTGGTTACAACATCCAGCAAGTCTTGCGACGCCCCGCGCTCTCCGGAAGGCTGACAAAGTGGGCGCTGGAATTAGGTGAACACACGATCACCTATAAGCCCCGTCCAGCAATAAAGGGTCAAGTTTTAGCGGATTTCATCACGGAAATCCCAGAGGGAAAGATTGAAGAAGCTCAGCGCGAGGTAGACCCTCCGCGAGCAAATGATGAAGAAGATGTTTGGAGGCTATTCACTGATGGAGCCTCCAATAGCGAAGGGTCCGGCGCAGGCCTCAAACTGGTGGACCCTGATAATCATAAATATACTTATGCTATTAGATTGGACTTCAAGAGTACCAACAATGAGGCTGAGTATGAAGCCTTGCTGGCTGGTCTGCGCATTGCGCGCAAGTTTGGAGTTAAAAGGCTAGAGGCCCATGTTGATTCTTACTTGGTAGCTGCTCAGGTCAACAGCCTTTATGACGCCAAGGAGAACACAATGCCTCTATATCTAGAGCAGGCAAAAAAGCTCGTTGAACAGTTTGACTTCTTCAGAATCATACACATCTCGCGCAGCGAAAATAAGTCTGCTGACGCGTTGAGTAAGATGGCTTCAACTAATTTTGATCACTTTGGCAAAGATGTCAGGGTGGAAGTGATGAGCAACCCGTCAGTGCGAACGCAATCTGTCCTTGTAATTCATACAACCCCTTCATCCTGGATAACTCCAATAATGGAATTCCTGAAGGAGGGGAAGTTACCGGACGATCGCGCACAGGCGAGAAAGATAAGACACAAGGCGCAGAACTATGAACTACTTGATGGTACATTATATCGACGCTCTTACCTGGGACCGCTCATGAAATGCCTGGATGCTGAAGAAGCAAGCTATGTGATTATGGAGATTCACGAAGGAATCTGCGGAATACACGCTGGCCCGCGCATGGTGGTTGCCAAGGCAATGAGCTCAGGCTACTATTGGCCAGGCATGTACTTGGATGCGCTGAAAGAAATCCAAAAATGCAAGGCATGTCAGAGCTACGCGCCAAACACCATGCGGCCAAAGAACAACTTGATTCCGGTAACCTCTGCATGGCCTTTCCACAAATGGGCCATTGATATTGTGGGGCCCCTGCCGCAAGCGCAAGGGCGAGTGAAATTTTTGGTAGTGGCGATAGACTATTTCACAAAATGGGTTGAGGCCAAGCCACTAGCAAAAATCACAGCTGAGGCGATGAAGCAATTTATCTGGAGCCACATCATTTGCCGTTTTGGCCTTCCTATGGAAATTGTGAGCGACAATGGCAAACAATTCACTGACAGGAAGATATCCAGCTGGCTCAAAGAATTGCACATCAACCAAATCTTCACTTCGGTCTACCACCCTCAAGGGAATGGCCAAGTGGAGCGCGCGAATCAAAGTTTGTTAAATGGGCTGAAGAAAAGGTTGGAGGGAGAATCCCATTCTTGGGTCGAAGAGTTACCTAATGTCCTGTGGGCGCACAGGACATTAAGCAAAACTAGCAATGGCGAATCCCCGTTCAGCCTAACCTATGGGACAGAGGCTATGATTCCAGCAGAAATTGGATGCCCATCCCATAGGGTACTCATGATGAGCAAGACTGATAACAAGCGCGAAAGAAGATTGGACCTCAACTTGCTTGAAGGACGCAGAGAAGCGGCTATCATCAATGAAGCCAAATACAAGAAAAAGCTGGAAAAATATTATAATCAGCGCGTTAAAGAATGTCACTTCAAGAAAAATGATTTTGTCTTTCGAAACAATGAAGCTAGCCGCGCTATACCCCCAGGAAAAATGTCCCCCAATTGGGAGGGACCTTATCAAATCTCAGAAGAATTGGGAAAGGCGCGTATGCTTTAAAAGATTTGAATGGAAAAAAGATACCGCGCGCATGGAATGCAGCACAGCTTAGAAAATGCTTCATGTAAAAATTCAAATATGTAATCAAGGCTTTTAAGCCATCATGAATGATGATTCGCGCTATCTTTCAATATTTGTTCTATTACCTTTGCATACATGTTTCACACTTCCTTTATTAATTTGGAGCAATATGACAACACTATATTGACTTCAAACCAAAATAAAACGAAGTAAAACATACATGCGCGAGCCTTAGCTCAAACACGTTAACGAGTCTTAACTCTAAAAACGTCAGGGCCTTAGCCCAAAACAAAGAGCCTTAGCTCAAAACACTCACAAACATCCATCTTACATCCCGCGCAGCCTGATCATAAAAATCCCTAAACACAACTAAGGCAAAGTACATGCCAAATCATAGTTGTTGAGGTCTCAGGTCGAGGTCGCGCACGGAATAAGAGTGGATATCTGAGTAACACATGCTGAAATGTAATGGCTAAAACTCATAATTCCATATAAAAAACGCGCGACAACGAGGCGCAAAAAAGGAAAAGTGAAAAGTCATCGCGCGTGTCAGCATAAACAAGATACTGCGAAACCACTTACAAAATAGGACTATGGTTAAGTGAATAATTTCCTTACAACCTTGTTCTTATTTTAACGTGCAAGCATATCTTATATCTATACAAGCAAACATGAAGAGATGAATGGAAATACGCAAGATGTGAAAAAGGGAAAACAAATTTCATTCCATAGCGTTGAAATTTACAAGTATGATGAGTTACAAATTACAAATAAAAATAAAAACATGAAGGGCTTCTCAAGTCTCCACGTTGACATTAGCCTCTTCATCATCCTAATCATCGCCCTCGGCATCTGGCGCAGCCTGCTCCTCTTCATCTCCAAACTGACCATAGTCAAGTTCTTCCTCCTCATTGGAGTCTTCTATCACGACGGTGTCAGGAGCAGATTCTTTCGCCGCGCCAGAACCGCTGGCAGGGGCAACATCCCCCGCGCCACCATCATCGCCACCAGCCCCCTCGCATTCATCGAGCAACTTCTTTAGCGCGCCGAGGTCGGGCTGGTCAGCAAGCGCAGCAATCTGCAAATCAATAGAAAAGTATTGAGTACAAAACACTTGGAAAATTAATCAAGTAAAACTCATTAAGGTCAAGGTACCTGCATAAGGATGGGGATGAGAGTATTCATATACTTCTCCCCCACCGCGGCCATGTCCGCGCAGGCCGCGTCGCTCTTGTAAGGGTACTCGGATGGGTTCTTCTTCAACATGCCATATTCATACCCATCCGTAAACCCTTCAGCTCGACCCACCAAGCGCGCGGCAGCATTGCAGTCCATCACAAGGGCCTGAAACTCGGCAGAATATTTCATCGCCAAAGCGCAACGAGTCATGCCCTGTGACACCAGCCATTGGCGATCCTGCGCGAGGCCAGCAACAGACGTCTCGAGGGCAGGAACCTGGGAGTTTAATAACTCAACAGTTTCCTTGGTCTTTTTTAGCTCCTCTTTATCAGACGCTGCTGCCGCCAAAATTTTTTCTTTCTCCGCCTGCGCAGCATCAAGTGCTTCCTGGCTGGACGCTGCCGTCGCCAAGGCCTCATCTCTATCGGCCTGCGCGGCCGCCAACTCCTTCTTCAGGCGCGCAACCTCGCTCTCCAGTGATGATTTCTCAGTGATACTCTGGACGATAGCTTGGTCACGCGCCTCAGCCTGCTGTTCCAAGACACGCACTCTCCGCGCGTACTTGGCAACTTCGGCCTCCGCCACCTGCTGCTTCTCCCGCGCAGCTTGGAGCTCATGCCCGCGCTTAATAAAGGCGGTGTTGGCACTTGCTCGATTTTCGCTGAGCTCGGCCTGGAGTTTCTCAGCTCGCGCGCGAGCATCAGAAAGGTTCCAGGCAGCCACCTTAGCCTCTCGCTGGGCTTCCACAAGAGCATCGCGTACTTTAATATAATCACGACGAAGCTCTTGGGAAGCAGCAAAGAAAGCCGACCCAGCGAAAATATGGTCGTTCAGCAAGTCCGCGCGGGTGCGCTCCTCCTGATACCTCCTTTCAGTAGGAGGCACGGCATGAGCCCAGAAGTCCTCGCATACGCCCATGGATTGGAAGGAACTGTCTTCATTAATATTCCATCTCGGGCGGTAAACGTGGTCACCTTCCTGCAAAACACAAGAAATGTTCTAAGTCATAAAACATACTTATATGGAGGTACGCGCAGCGGAGCAACAAATTAAAACATACCTGCGGGGATGAAGCAGAAAAGTCAGCGCCAGCCCCACCAGAAGTCTGCGCTGCGAACTCTTGTGGCATCGCAGGGCTGGCGCGGTCTCCCAAGGAGTCTTCAGCTTGAGCCCCCTCATCCTCCTCATCTTCTTCAATAGGCCTCTTCTCCTGCGACCTGGAGGGCTCCAAACCAGCCTCGCGGAGAGGGCTGCGCGTAGGAGGAGGCGAGGGAGGTCTCGACGCCGCCAGTTCGGTGCGCAATACGGCTTCCTGCTCCTTTGTAATCCCAATAAGGGGAGAATCAGCACTAGCAGGAGCAGGACCAGAACCAGCGGAGCCGCCAACGGCGCCAGGAGTGTCACCAGCAACTTGTACGCCAGCTACAACTCCTATGAACAAATCAACAAGGAAAATTGGTTTATGACTGGATCCAAAAGAAAAAATTCAGAAGACAAATGTGCAAAACATACCTTGGCGCAATTCTGTTCGCGCGGCGAACATCGCCATAAAGTTCATTCTACCCTTCTCAGAGGGTAGAACGGGGGACTTCGAAGCAGACCCCGGCGCAGCCTCAGCACCTTGTGGCGCCTGCGACTGATCTGCAACCGTCGCCGGTCCTGCAAACATTCAAAGGAGCAAAGGTTTAATAATAATTCAATCAGATGAAGATAAGCAAAGTATACCTGTCGCAGGCGCGGCACTGCTTCTCTCTTCAGCCGCGCGAACGGAGGAGGTGACGCCACCATACCTCAAGTGGACAGGAGGTCTGCCCACTTTCACAGGCAGGGAAGCTAAAGAACCCTTGGTGGTAAACACCTGGGTTTCCTTAGGTCCCTTCGTTTGAGCATGGGGATGAGCGACAGGGGTGTCATCTTTCTTTTGTCTCTTACTGCCCCCTGCGCCAGATTTCCCCTTAGCTTTGCGCTTTAGTAGGGGCGCCTCCTCTTCCTCCTCCTCCTCTTCCGCGAGCTCCAGCTCATAGTTTTCGAGCGCATCTGCAAATACAAGCAACAGAACTGTTAATAAATTTTGGTATTCTAAAGGAATAAGCATAAGTGCGAAGGCTTACCAGGCGCGTCGCTATCAAAATTAAATTCCAGATCCACAGGGATGAACATGTCATCGAAGCGATCTGGGAAACCAACCTCCCCAGCGCCAAGCGCGACGGAACCACCCTCCACTTGATCATCATAAGCGGCGTGGATATAATCTTTGGTGACTGCACAAAAAGAAGTCAAGTGATATCAGCAAAAAGAATTATGTTCGCGCAGAAAAAGAAATAAAGCAATAAAATAAACTTACACAACCCGTCGACTTGGATTACGGGCTCAAGCGCGCTGTCAGCCCACAGCTTACTCATGCCGACCCCCACCAGCGCCCCCTCGCGAATGCTCTTGGCAGGGGATGGTTCAGTGGTCAGCTTATTAACCCAGGCGCCAGTTGGGTTCTTGAGGACACCCTCATCCGCAGGCGCAGAAGAGATAGAGCGCATAGTCATACGGATGGGGATCACACCAGCCCTTATGTAAAAGAACCTCTCAGACCAGTCATGAAGGCTCTTGAATGAAACAGTGGAGCACTTCACCTTCTGACTGCGAGGAATAAAAGAGAACCAATTGTCTTGGATCTTGGGCTTGTAAAAATACTGAAAGCGCCGAGGAGTGGGCTCCTCGCGCTGGGATTTGCACATGAACTCAAAGTGAGTCACGCGCACGAGTCCAAACGGATGGACTTGGGATATATGAATCCCATAGAACTTCAGCAGTGCACCCACAAACCTTGTTATCGGGAGACGAAGGTTGCAGTGGGTGAAAAAGTGGCTATATAGGGATATATAGCCGGCAGGCGGGTCCGCCGCCGTTTGCCCGGCCCCAGGCAACATGCAGCCAAACAGGGTGGGAAAGCCCTGAGAGGCGATAAGGCTGTCAAGATCAGCCTGCCTCAATTTGCAGGGGATTTCATTCCACCTCCTCACCACCTTGGTCTTCCTTACCTCCTCCGATGAGCCCTCAGCAACCTTCTTCCCCTTGCCTTTCTTCTTCAACGTCGACATCACTACGGATTTCACGCGGCGTTTTCGAGAAACGATTGAGGTGATCGACGGGTTTGAGGAGTCCGAACTATCAGACATACAACTGAAAATCAAACGGAAACTTCTGAGGAACAGATATTTGGGAAGCAGAAAAAAGGATAATCAGAAGACAAAGAAAGAAAAGCTTAGAAGAATAAGCAAGAAGGTGAAGGATAAAAACTCTAAGGGCTGGCTTTTATAGGCCCAGGAGAGAGAAATTTTGATGCTGAACGGACTTCACGCGCCCCCACTCGCAGGTCTTGGCCAATGCGAGCGTCACACGTGTCCCTGACACTGTGTGAGGAGACATGAAAGGAAACTATACGCCTGCTGCCAGAGTTCACGCGCCCCCACTCGCAGGAACGGACCAATGCGAGCGCGACACGTGTCCCTGACAGCATGTGAGGGGACACGAAAGGCAACTGTAGCACCTCGAGAACACGAAATGTCTGACACGTCTCCATCACTGACCCACGTCAGCAACCGTCACGTACACAGACGATTCGTTTTCAACCAAATGGATAGAACTTCGCGCAATGATGGAAACAACCAAAAAAACGACAAAACCCCTTTAAAAGACCAAATCAGTAAGTCTAATATCTATCTTACCGCGCTCGCGCGAGATAAGACACACATTAGACTGAGGGGGGCTTGAAGAGGTATGTACCCGCCTTAACATCGAGCGGGGCGGGTCAACCCACAAGATATATACAAGACATTAGAAGTCAAAGATATTATCAAGGCACAAAGCCAAAACTTATGCTCAAGCATCACATGCTTGCACATATCACATATGCTCAAGCATCACATATGCTCACGCATCACATATGCTCGCGCGTATCACATGCTCACGCATCATATATGCTTATGCATATCACATCGTGCGTGGCGCATCCGCGCGCGGCGCATATCACATGCTCGCGCATTATACATGCCCACCCATGCGCGTGGGGCAACCGCGCGTGACGCGTATTACATGCTTGTGCGTATCACGTCTGCGCATGAAATATCTGCGCGTGAGAATAAAGAGAAGACCTCGCGCATCCTCAGGATGGGCGCATATCACACGTGCACATAATCAACCTCGTCCTTATCCAAATCAGGATTAGGGCAACCTTGATTGTGCACGTCAGACAACTTTCCAGAAGGCATCTTTTTAAGGAATAAGGATATGCTGATGTTGACAGCTGCTAAATGAAAGGTGGACAGCTCAGCATGACTCATGGGTTACCACGTGATCATAACCAATGAAAAAGCACCAGGTGTCTCCAGGGACACGTGGCGCGAATCGATTGGAGGAGGCCAACAAAACCCTAATTTGATCTCAGCTCAATCAGTGAGAACCCTAGCACTATAAATACATCATAACGTACACAGTTACAGACACATTGATTCACATTGAAGCATATTCAATTACATTCACTGACAGGCAGCCCTAGTCAGTTATTTTCTCATACACAGAGAGACAATCACATAATCATACAGAGTAATATACAGTATTCAGCTATTAAGCAATACTCTCCCAATTCCCTTACTCTCACATTATTATCTTCTCCTACACCATACTTATTCTCAAGTCGGAGGGTTACCCCAAAGAGGACCTCTCTGTCCCTTTCTGAGGGGTAAGTAACGGCGCTGTTCATTTTGTAGGTGGAAGAACACTGATCCAGAAGAACCATCGGTGAAATAGTATAATCACACCCGAGGAAAGTAGATCTGCTACCAGTGAGTAGATCCACGTTTCTTCATCCATCAAAAAAAAAAATTATTTGTTGTACCACTATATTCATTCTTAACATTTCTTACAGTGTTGAATTATCTCAAACACTTCTTTATTTCAGTAACTGTTTAATTTAAACAAACAAATTAAATTAAACATAGCGAACAAAATTAAAGAATAAAACAATAAACTGAATAAATTTAAATTAAATAACAAGTAAAAGAAATAACTTTCGACGTAAATAGAAGAAATATGTAAAAAATTAAAATAAGATAGTTTCATATGGGATTGAGGGAGCTATATTTTGAGAAAGGGACACTTGCAATTTATAGAATGGCCAGCAAGTTTAGAAGGGGCCAAGGGATCTTTTGGTACGAATTATACTTTCATAAAAAAAACAAAACTATATGTAGGAGAGATGGGATTAAGAGTATTCAACCATGGACCTCTAACATGTAAGCATATGCAATCGAGAAATGCCATTTGGATTAAATCACGGGGTACTATGCATCAACATTTAACCAACAACATTTTGAAAATTAAAATCAAAAGGAACATAGAAGCATATGTGGATTTGGTCATGAAGAGCATAATTGAAGACAAAAAAATGTCCGCTGACGCAACACAAAAGTTGAGTCGCTACTCATAGCGATACTAGCTACTTAGCTAGCAGTGAATACAAGTCACAAGATGGTGTTAAGCGAGCCAGATGTGTCCAAAGTATTGGCAAGTAAACTACCGAGCTAGGTGATCATGCTAGATATTAAATATTAACCATAGAACACAATCATACGCCAAGTGCTGCCCGATTGTGCATAATAAATCTTGGATAAGGCTAAAAACTCATTGCATATTTATTTCAAATAAAATACTTATATTAATAAAAGAAAATAAAAGGGAATGTTTTGGGTATGGCCGTTCGATCATATGGAAGGAAAATAAAAGGAACCTGTTTTGAATATATTATAAGACAAATTAAGCAAATTGGTTTATTTGAAAAACATAAAAATGCAATTGAAACGTAAAAAAATCAAAGCACAAGAGGAATAATGCTACCATCATCGCCCATTACTTTAATTAAATATTTATAGCTTTTTTGTATAACAATTTATTATGTATCCATGTCTATCCACCATCCATCTTTAAATTGTTTTTTATTCTTACTAATTTAAATAAAAATAAAAATAAGATAGTTTATACCAGACCTTTAGACCTTTCAACGCTGGAGACGGGAGTAATGACCATTCTTCATGTCGGCCAAATATAAACACAACTCCCGTTCGTTTATTTAAATTCGTTAATGTTGGTCATTTACGCTCAATTATGTTTGTTAGTTTAGTTTGTTTATATTCATTTGTTTATGTTTGTTACAATATTCATTTAATTTGTAGGCTCGTTATAATTTAGTTTAATTTTAATAATTTTTAGATCTAATACCTTGTTGTATACATCACTATCACCAATTTATATGGAAGATATGAGGGATGACCCTGACTTGCCAGGGTTCGAGTCTTGATCTCACCCGATTTTACCGGCTTATCGCTGTCGTGCCATTTGGCGGGCGTGGGGGTCGGGTTTTATCCGGTGAATCCCTCAATAGGTGGACCGCTAGGGGCTCCATCCGTCCGGACTAGTGGCCGGCTTGGGCTACCTTTAGCCAATGGGGGCCGCGTACGGAGTACCCGGCGTTACTTAGTTGGTCGTTAAAAAAAATTAGTTTTAACTTAGTCATGCGCGTTCATCTTAATTCACTTATGTTCATTCATTACTTCCGTGAAACATACTTTGATAATTTAGGGGGGGTGTGCAATACGGTTCAGTGCGAATTTAGGCTAAAATTGAACCAACAAAATTTATGGTTTTTTGTTTTTTTTTTCAAAACTGTTCGGTTTCAGTTTTATTGGTGTTTCGGGTTCAATTCGGTTATGCGTCAATTTTTTCAGTTCGCTAACGAGCAAAAAAATTGACCTAAGATATAGATATTGAGTCGATTTTTTTTAAATTAATGGTTACATATATTGAACATATGAGCTAAAATATTAACAACTAATAAAATATACCTATAATTTCCTCACTTTTTTTGGTAATTTGGTTAGGTTTTTTCAGGTTCTTCACAAAAAACCAAACCAAACCGAAATCTATCAGTTTTTACTAATGTTCAAAATTGAACCGCCCAATTCTAATTCGGTTTGTTTTTTTTTTCTTTGGTTTTTCTTATTTTTGGTTTGGTTTTTCAGTTTAGTGCACACAGTTAGTTTATGTTGTTAATGAACGTGAACGAACGTAAAACATGAACACAGTCATTTTCTTAACGAACATACAAGAATAAGAAAATCTTATTCATTTTAAATCGCCTTTTCAGTTAAAGTTAAACAAACACGAACATCCTTCGTAGCAGTCCCGTTAAAAATATTCATGATTTTATTGAGATATTAATTAATAAATTAAAAAACCATAAAAACATTATTCTAAGTGAAGTGGATACACCATGTGGAATCTCAACACTACTTAAACAAAACGCCATTCACACTTTCTCATTTCACCTTCACCACCACCACCAATCTTTATCTTGGTGTGGTTGTTTCCGGCCAACCTCCGCCGCAACAACCACCACCACCACCACTACCAACATGGGTCAAGGTCTTAACTGCAGAATACAAGACGAACATGGTTTGTTCTCAGCCGTTCAGTTTGGGGATTTAGAAACTGTAAACGCGCTTTTGGACAAAGATCCAAACCTAATAAGACAAACTACTGCTTTTGATCGTCATTCTGCTCTTCACGTAGCTGCTGCCAATGGAAAAATCGAGGTTAATTCATGATTATTATGTGTTTAAGTGATTAGTATTTTTTTCAATATTATTTGTTTGGTTTGGCTTAATTTGAACTGTGATTGTATCCAGATTGTTTCTATGCTTTTGGATAGTCGATCGGTCAATCCTGATTGTTTGAATCGTCGTAAACAGGTCTGTTACTTATTCAAAACTCATCAATTCCTTTCGATGTCTAGCCGGTCCCAAGAATCGTTAAAAAATTTGGGCTTCAGTAAAAAGAGTTTCTTTTTTTTGTTTGTTGTTGTTGATGTTAATCAATTAAATTTTTAAACGGGTTACGTAGGTAGTAATAAGCACGTCGCAAAGATACTTCGATTAATTGTACATTACTAGTCACGACTCAGTTTCTAAAAGAATTTATATCGGGAAGTGGATAAAAATAGACATGTCGCAACGGCACACTCTAAATTTAATAAAACATTGTATATATCTTGAAAGTTTTAAAAAATATACCCAAAATTAATTATATTAGTTGATATAAAACAATTGTGGCTTATGAAACTGTGGTGAAATGAAAAATAGCAAAGTTTGGTGGTCAATTGAAGAAGCCAAAAATTAACCGTAATATACATTTTTAAATTACAATTTCAGACTCCATTGATTTTGGCTGCAATGCACGGGAAGATCGCTTGTGTTGAAAAGCTGATTGAAGCTGGAGCTAATGTACGTGAATTTCTTACATTTTGAAATATTAACTGTTGTTTAAAGTAGAAATTGATGATGATATTGTTCCAAATTGACAGATTTTGATGTTTGATTCGTTAAACGGAAGAACGTGTTTGCACTATGCTGCTTATTATGGCCACTCTGATTGTGTTCAGACTATTCTTTCAGCTGCCCGGACCTCCCACGTGTCGGTTTCATGGTGGGTATTATTCATTCTTTTTAATTTGATCATTTCCCTCCAAATTGAATTGGGATTTTTTAAAATTTCAGGGGTTTTTCCCGATTTGTGAACATTCGAGACGGTAAAGGGGCAACACCTTTGCACTTGGCTGCCCATCAAAGACGCCCCCAGTGTGTTCATATACTCCTTGACAATGGGGCCCTTGTTTGTGCCTCCACCGGTGGATACGGGTACGTATCATTTCGACATATTGATATCTTGGTTTTAATAAGAGCGTGTGGGCCAAACTTGGTCAAAGTTAGGGTCTGTAAAAACAACCAAATGGATGTAGAAGATACAAGTAGTTTACATATTGTTTAGTTGGTTTTACTAGAGCAACTAGGCCTGTAAACGAACCCAACGTTCAGTGAACAGTGCGTGAAACGTTTGGCAAGAAGTTTGTTTATGCTATTTATTTAATAAACAAACGAGCATGAACAATATTTATTGTTTATTTAGATAAATGAACAAACACAAACACGTCTTGTTTGTTCATTTATGGTCGTGAACGTTCATTTATGTCCTTTAAGTTTACTTTTGTTTTAAGTTCGTTCGTATGTTTACACTTGTTATTATATTCATTTAAAAAAAAAATTTAGGTCAACACATTGTTCTTCACAATACTTTTAACTAGTTTAAGGTCAGTTATGTTCATTCATCTATGTTCAGTTGTATTCGTTCGTTCACATTCGTGAACCGTTTGTTTATACAGTTAACAAACATAAACAAACATGAACATCTTCATTTTCTTAGTAAACGAACACGAACAAGAAAAACTCATTCGTTTAATTGTTCATGTGTTCGATCGTTTGTTCGCCTCTCACCTTGGCTTTTGGGAGCTAAATTCCTCAGAGCGCTCGTGTTTTTTAAAACCAAGCTTGATGCACACATATATATTATCCTTTTTTACTTTCCTTATTTCTAAATTAAGCTCCTTTTGCAGCTTTCCTGGTAGCACTCCACTTCATTTGGCTGCAAGAGGCGGTTCAATGGATTGCATCCGTGAATTATTAGCATGGGGCGCTGACCGACTCAATAGAGACGCATCAGGGTAAGTTTTGTTTTTGTTTTTTTATCATCGTCATCAAATAATCAAATGTTAATTATAATAATATCTTCATATAAATACAGGAGAATTCCATACTCTGTTGCTTTAAAACATAAAAACCGAGCATGTGCCGCACTACTAAACCCATCATCCGCAGAGCCACTAGTGTGGCCATCTCCATTAAAGTTCATTAGTGAGCTTAATCAAGATGCTAAAACTTTGTTAGAGCAAGCTTTAATGGAGATTAATAAGGAAAGGGAGAGACACGTTTTAGAGGGTTCGGTTTCATCTCCAGCCCGTTCGGATGTTACCGATATCGATGATAACGTCTCAGAGGTAATTCGTATATCGTGTTTTGCTTTAAAGGTTATTTAAATGTTGTAATAACCATTTTTTAATGTTATAATTTGAAATAATCCTCTTTAGAAAATGGAAAGTTATAAAAATTCATATATTAGCTTGTACTATTTTTAGCTTTGAAGGTTGTTTAAAAGTTGTAATAATCATTTTTTTAATGTTATTATCTGAAATGCTCCTCTAGAATGGATAGTTTTAAAAAAATCATTTAAAAATTTGCATCTTTTTTTCATTTTTTTTTTTTTGCTTTAAAGATGGTTTAAACTTAAATATTTACGATCATTTTTTAATGTTATAATCTTTAAAATAATGCTCTATAAAATGGAAAGAAATGAAAATTTCATATATATTAATTTGCATTTTTTTTCACTTTTTTTTTTCTTTAAAGGTTGTATAAATGTTGTAATTAAATATTATAATTTGGAATAGTCCTTCAAAAGATGGCAAGTTTTAACTAATCCACAAATTTTTTGGATTATTATAATTTGAATTGGTCATAGTTGACTTTTCACTTTGATAAGAAGATATTTTTGTTCACTTCACAGTAACATACAAATTACATTTGGTTTGAACTAGTCAAATGACATTTAATATTCACAACTAACTTTAAATATTATTATCATTACTATTATTTATTTTTTTAATTGTTGATTTTTTTGTGCAATTTGCAGGCCAGTGATTCACAATTATGTTGCATATGTTTTGACCAACTATGCGCGATCGAGGTTCAAGATTGTGGTCACCAAATGTGTGCTCAATGCACACTCGCGTTATGCTGCCACAACAAACCTGACCCAACAACCGCAACATTACCCGAACCCATCTGCCCGTTTTGCAGAAGCAACATTGCACGATTAACAGTGGTCAAAATCAAAGCCAAAGTCAACCCTGTTGACCAAGAACTCAACCTTTATTCCTCTTCCAAACACCACAAATCAAGAAAATCGAGAAATTTGAGCGAGGGAAGCAGTAGCTTTAGGACATTATCAGCCGTACCCTCGTTTGGGAGATTGGTGGGCCGTAGCTCGGGTCGGGTCTCGTTTGACCATGTTGACCATGACTGTGAGATCAAGTTATGTGTATGTATAGAAACATGTCTTCAAATGTGTTCTTGAATTGGGTGGGTTTGTTGTGTTTACTTCAACTTGAAGTAAAGGTTTCCATGTGAGTCTTTGCTTAGTTACTTGTTTAGTTTTATCCTTTTAATTTTTTTTGTACAAGAGGCTAGAAAATTTAATATTCATCTGTGTAATGATTTAATGAGAAAATGGTGAGTGGTAGATTGTATCCCACATGTTCATGGTTATGGATTGTCATGGTTTATAAAATAAATGTGAGTTTGTTTTTGTGGACTTTTTAACTAACATTTTGTATTCATGGAATATAAGAAAATGAAAAAAATGTGATGTTTATAGGGCGGCAATTAAAACATGATAAACTCGAACATGAGTGACATATTTATTTGTATCAAAGACATGAGTTATAATCTAGGCAATTGTAGCGGTGCAACTCAGTTATTCAAACATGTCAAACGAGTAGAAATGGGTTAAAGGTGTGGTAAGCATATTGACGAGTTTAGAATATGTTAAAAATAACGTAAATGGGTTGGTAGTTAAATTCACAAGTTATATATTTATTAAATAGATTATTCTAGTTTTAAACAGTTATAACTGTGTAACTGAGTTATTTAAACACGTCACGTGAGTTAAAATGGATTCAAAAAGGCGTAAGCATGTTGATGGATTTGGAATATGTTAAATAGCTCGTCACGGGATGTTGGGTTAAATTTATAAGGGTTTGAATCAAATACAAATGAAATTAACGTTCTAAACGTAAGAATCAAGTATAGTAATTATATATACAAGTATAGTAATTATCACGTTTAGAACGTTAACTTTCCCACATTTATAAATTGGTATATTTTGTTTAATAGACTATTCTAGTTTTAAACGGGAGTTGTTTAATTTTGGTACAATTTAAATACAGTCTATGTATGATATTTATGGAACTTAGTTCAACTTGTATATGACCTCACTTGTATTTATTTTTTTTTTTTGTGAACAAAAATATAGTATTTAATGAAACAACGTGAAGAGAGAAAAATATCTTGTGACATCTCTAGTGAGTTTGATGATTCATGCTTCTCCAAACTTAAAAAACTGATAAATTAACAATATGCCATTCAAAGGAAAAAAAACATTTAAATATATAGTAGGAACAATAATTTTTTACTTAGTGATATATTAAACAAATAACAAGTACGTCATCTATTATCGATCAATATTATTAAGTAAAGAGATATTATCTTTAAAAACACACATTTATATATCCTATAGTCAAGTTGATATAGTATTAAAATTGTGTTCTACAAACGAGCCAAGAAATATCTTGCCTTTAGTTTTAGTTTTATGACTTTAGGTTCACTATTTTAGAGGTGACAAAATATTTAATACACAACTTTCATTTCATGGTGTTTATTATATTAAATAATGTACTACTTGTTTTTTTTTTTTTTTTTGTGATTTCACGCCTTGATTAGTTGATTGCATGGTGTTTAATTTAGAGATGACCTTTAACTAATATGTACAAAGTTGTGGGTGAAAAAGTTATGAGTCCGCGTGGCATGTTTGTTATCACATCATTATTTTGTATGGGCTCCAATGTCTACTTCTTTATGTCTAGGGACGAGTAGGTGTCTAGGTGATATAACTTTACCTAAAATATATTAATAACAAAATAATACATAATACATAAAAAAAAATAAATAAAGGGTCTTTACTACACAAGAACATGTATGTATAATTTGGGTAATCAGGTCGGTATCACCTAATATTATATCCGTCTCATACCCGTGAAATTTGTTAAAATTGTTTTAGTATTCAAGTTTGCAAGACAACCACCAATGAGACAGGTCGTTTCAATGTTCAAACTTGCAAGACGTTAGGCTTGTTTATTATAAGTTGTTGAAGTAAAATTTTTATTTGTATAGTTAGGGTCAATATATCTATTGTCCCCTCTTTCCTGTAAAAATATGTAAATCTAGTGATAGAAATTGATACACGTGTTAAAAGGTTTTTGTAAAACACGCTATTATTGTAACTTTATCGTTTATTTATTGTACAAGTGCGAGGTTGCTGGCTGTTCATGTGATGACTGTCTGTTGGTTGGTTTCAATAATTTGTTATACCATCATGTATGCATTGCTTGTTACGATCGAAGACAAGTGAAAGTGGATATTTGGATCACATATTGTGGGGACCAATATGTAACTTTCATGACTTCTGGGCTCTGGCCTTCTGGGGACTGAATTGGCATATTGTGGGGTTTACTTTGATTGCCTTTTAACACCCCTCAATTTTCGTTATTTTTAACTGTGACACTGATATGTTGTGGTCCAACATATGGTATCATTTGTTATCTAAAAAAACTAAAAGAGAATTGTGGTGTTATAAAACCTTTATTTAGCTACTTGGCGGCACCTTAATGGTCAACCGCATTTTGTTTTTTTATACCGTAGTGAAAACCAATCGAATGTCAATTTTGTTTTTGTTTTAGTTTCGATACCGTAGAGAACATGATGGAGACCGACCGAATTTGTGTAAACTCACCGCCTGAGCACCCGAATTTACCGACCGACTCCACCTCATTAGTCCACCTCAATTTATTTTTTATATATATATATATATATATATATATATATATATATATATGTTTTTTTTTATTTTAGTTATGGTATCATAAAACACGTAACTAAAACCAATTGAATTCACATCGACTTGCGCCTCAACGCTTAGATTTTACCACTGCCCAAGTTTTAATGATCTGTCCCGGCACAACACGCCGGATAAATCACTAGTTACATGAGAAGTGACATACGCGTATATGTTTCCTTTGTGTTATTTTCTAAGAGAAAGAATTACATAAATGACACATATATAATGGACCTTTTTCCTTATCACATTTAAAAATATATAAATTCATAAATTAGAAAATAAGTATATAGTTGCTTAGAACATACATACTCCATATCCATCCAAAACTATAACATATGGTCAATATTCCAAATCTCTAGCATTCTATGTTGATCTAAACGTTATCCTTTACAAGTGAATATGGTCTAGGGTTGTCAGGATGTCGATTTTACCTCCAATGACGTTAACGATGTATTCAAACTTTTGTGGAGGTGTGCATTAGTGCATACCCTTTTGATATAAGTCAATAATTTTAAATGAGTAAGTACAAGTTTGTTGTTTTTGTGTGGGACGCTTTAATGGATGAATTAATGTTCGAGACACTTCATAGTAAACGACGGTTTTTTGTTTTGGAAACTATGCACTGAACCATAAATGCTATTTTGTGAAGAACACACGTTACAACTAGAATTGTACGAGTGCAACTATGTCAATTAAAAGGTTTAAAAGCGGCATGCATGTGTCATACAAATAATCAAAGGATCAAGTAGAAATCAATGTGTATAGAAAAGGACATTAAAGTGATTTACACTGTGTTCTCGAGTTTCATTTAAAGAAGGAAAATGAAGGAAAATATTAAAAAAGTGTTCCTGAGTTTCATGAAAAGAAAGAAAAGAATGGAAGGAAGAGAAAATAATTAGTAAAATAAAAGAATTTGTATATTTTCAAATTGAAAAGATTTGAAAGAAAAATAAAATGAAAAGAAAGAGAATATACCAAAAGAAAAGATAAGAAAAGAAAACTTTCTTTTGTTTGCCTTTATTTTTATAAATGAACTCGGGAACATAGCGTGGTTCTTTCAGGGTCCTACGAGGTCATTTGGTTCTTCAAGGGTGTCATTTAAACCCAGCGTCACCCTTTACCTTCCATGCATGGCGGGACAAGAATGAGGGCAGTCATGCTGCTCATCCTTTGAAGGGTTGGGTGGCCCCTCACATAGTCATATTTTTTTCTTTTCTTAATTATTTTTGCAATTAAAAAAATAGAATGGTGGAGAATGAGGGGAATGGACCATAACTTGAGTTGAGTGGTGAGATTGAATGAAGAAGGAAAAACTGAGTTGGCATTAAGGTGGAACAAACTTAACAAATGAAGGAGAACGATGAAAATGAACCATAACGTACACATGGTCTAACAGTGATTTAACAATCTACAAAATATTCAAGTAAATTTTTATTTAATACAATTTTATACTGAATTTTTCCTTCTTGTTTAACTTTCTGCTCGGGTCATGGCTAGGCTTGTTGGCTTAATCTTACTCGTTTAATTTCAAGCTCGAGCCCGAGTCAAGCCAAGTTGCCACGTTTAATTTTGAGCTCGAGCTCGAATCCACCCTGGCTCCACTCGGGTTATATTCGTGAATAGCCATACCTCTAAAAATAGAGGTAAGGTTTGTATACATCTTATCATCCTCAGACCTTACTAAAACATTGCTTTTGACGAGATATCTATTGGATATGGTTGTTGTATGTGTAAAGTATCTATAGAAATTAATAATAAAAGTGATTCACAATTTAAGTTTCAAAAGGGAAATGCTAAACAACTCTTCACACAACAGCAAATGTACCGATCATGTAGTGACATAGTCTAGCAAGTCTAGATATCGAATCTGTGGAACTAAAGGCAACTCTCAATAATGAACATCTCTCGAGTCCTAGCTAAAAGTTAAAATGTTTTATTGATTTCAAAAACTAAATTACCAATAAATTAAAATAGATAAATGAATAAACAAAAAAGCTAAGAATACTAGGCGGAAGACAAACGAATATATCATAATGAGAAAACAACTACATAGACTCGAAATCCTATTAACATTTGACCATTCTTGGTATCTAACTACTCGTATGCCACTGGTAATATAAAACAGACACACCCAGGAATGCTAAGGATGATTAGATTTCTGGTTAGTCTCACCGATTTCTCCTAAACACACCTAATGGTCGGGATATGCACACTGGGGTAAGGTCCACTAAGGCATTCGAAAGACGAATCTCTGATCCACCTCAACACTACAATTATCCTCAAAGGTTTGCTACTAGCAAATCTAGGGACAAAAGGGATAACTAAGTCTAGACCTATCTATAACTCTAAGTCACATGGAAAACAAAATTGGGAAAGACGCTGCTCATGATCACGCAACAAAAGTCTAATATGGTAATGAAACGAGATAACTAGACTTCCTATTTTCAACCAGTCTCAAGGAAGGTGTAAACACTGATAAATAACAAATTATTAATCCGAATCTTATGGCAAGCTTTAACAACAAATTAACCGAAAACATAAAGAAATCGATCTAATATGCAATCCTAACCAACACATATCAAATCATGAAATCAGGTGCACGTGAGATTCAAAATTAACAACCAACATTATCAATTAGTACATGAACACATAATACACTGATAAAGATAAAGTTTCTCAATAGCAAATAGTCACACGAATATGTTAAACCTGAAAACATTCAAATAACATCTACAATCATCGTTAATTCGTTATCTAGGTAGTATAAATAACGTACCAAAAGTATATTTAGTTGAGTTCATGACAAGAAATAAAAGAAAATTGAATTCTATAGCCCAATTCCTTTTAGCTATTTACTATTTAGATCTGGATGCAACCATGCAAGCAGTAGGTTAAAAAACCCATTTTCAATTTCTTCTGTACGCTCGTGAGCCCATTGATGCATTTCTTCATGGACCATAAGTAATTTAAAAAGATGCATGGCCCACTTAAGCTTCTATGTATTCACTGCCAACACTAGGGCCGTCCAAACCGCTCGTCGCTCGAACTCGCTCGCCGCTCGCTCGGAAATTGCTCGGAAAATGTTCGCTCGTTTTTTCGCTCGATTGAAAACGAGCCGCTCTGCTCGATTCGATTTGTAAACGAGCCAAGTAACGAGCAAAGGCCTGCTTGGTTCGGTTCGGTTCGAATATTTTTAATTTATATTATATATAATTATATATGAAAAAATATATAAATATATAGACAAAACACATAAATATAAGCTTACAATTATTTTTACCCATTTAAATTGTTCATATTCCGTCAACTTTATTCTTTTATTTGTTCGATACAAGTTTTTATAATACTAGAAATCTTTTTACATCATCATTATATCTCACTTCAAACTTATTCGTAATAAAAAATACAATATATTACACGTTTGTCTAAACACTACTAATTTATTTATAAAATATATTATTTACAAGCTTCAAATTTGTTTATTATTGAAAATTTTAAAGTGAAAAAGAAATAACTAATGCTCGAAATCGCTCGATGTTCGATCGAAAAATACTCGATTCGATTTTGGCTCGTTTCGGTTTTCGTTCGGTTCGAATTTCAATCGTTCGGTTCGGTTCGGTTCGGTTGAAAACGAGCCAAGCAACGAGCAAGCCTTCACTCGGTTCGGCTCGGCTCATGAACAACCCTAGTGCCCAACACACACAACGTGGTCAATTGCATGAATTCTTAACATCTAGATCAGAAAACTAATTATTTTAACCATCAAATTGATTAGAAACTATTGCTAATTTATTTAATTTTTAGTTATAAAAGATGGATATAATAAATTATATTAATAACTAGTTTTATTTCCGCATTATCTTTATTTTATTATTTCAAGTTATTGTGAGATCATTACAATCACCATTCAGGCCATTTCTCACCTGATTTGCTTAGAGTATATATATGATATTAATTTTAGAACTCGTGTATTATATGAGATTTGTCAAATAATAAAAATAAACAGAGTCCATTATTTGAAAGAATTAACAAAATTAAAGGTAAAAAGAAAAAAAGTATATAGTACAAATTATAAGAAATCTAGAAACTCAAATTTACAAATTCGAAAAGGGTTTTATATGCACCATTTGTCAAAATTGTTTTGACATATACCCATGGATATCTATGATAAATGAGATGAAAGATTCGAGAATTAGAAGGGAAATTATAACCCATTTGTTTAAATTGTTTTGACCCATGACCCATGGAGAGGTAAGCTAAATAAGATGAGAAATTAAAGAGTTAGAAAAGAAATTATAACTCATTTGTCAAAATTATTTTGACCCATAACCCATGGATACATAGGATGGAAGAGATGAGAGATAAGAAAATTATAAATAAAATTATAACCCATTTATCAAAATGATTTTCCCCCGTAACCAATGGATATGTAGGATGAATGAGAATAGAGATTAGACCAAGAAGAAATCCGAGCTTGCCACTTAATCCTCATAATTTTATTTTATTCGCATAGTCAAATTTCTAGTGTTTATAAGGATATATACGAAATTAATCTTAATATTATTATGATTATTATCTTTCAATTGAAAGATAAAAACCATATATATATATATATATATATATATATATATATATATATATATATATATAATCTAAGTTAGTAAATTTACTCTATTTTAGCTCGTTTTCATTTGAAGCCTTTAAACTTCAAATATAAATCAATTAGAAGTAATAATTATTAAAATCTAACTAAAAAATAATACAAAGTGTAGGAAATATTTATATATAATTTAGCATACGTCAAATCCCTCATAATTAAATTTTGTTTGTCCTCAAGCAAACTCTCATACTACACTCAAACCCCATAAGCTTTGTTTTACGTAAATTGCTTTTTTGCCCCTTCGTGATATATTTCTCATATCCTTTTAAAAAACAGCAGATTGCAAAAACATATTTTGGTCATAGTCATAGCAAATTAGTGCAGCATTAAGAATTTGTTTTTGGGCTAAAGGCCGAAATCGCAAACAAATTCAAACGTCGAAGTTTATTCGTTCAAAAGTTTTATTTTAAGCTGAAATGAATATGGAAATGGTATATTTAAAACGCTAGAATTTCTAGGATGTTTCGTGATGAAGTAGTGAGACAATCATAAAAAAAAAATAAAAAAAAAAAATAACTAGTACCTAACTATTACAAATTGAATTCATTGTCTGCTGGTGCTGGACTTCGTACCAAGAATGTTTATTACTGCATGTATTTTTTATTGGGTGCTGCTAAATACCCTCTCTTACACCAGTTTTATTAAATATACATCCACTTAACTTATTAGATAAATTACTATTACCCTTAAACATTATTTATATACATATTAGTCCCTACAACATATTTTTCACTTAATAATCTTCACTACATATATCAAATTAAAAACTATCAAGTATTACAATTAATTTATTTTTCTAGTATTAATATTGTAAATATTTATAATATATATTTTTTAAATTTTAATAGTATATATATTTATAATATCCTTATTTTACCTTTTTATCTTTTACAAAATAAACCCTTAACTCGAAAACCTAAAACCCTAAACCCTAAACTCTAAACCCTAAACCCGAAAACCTAAACCCGGACGCTAAACTCTAAACCCTAAACTCTAACCCTAAACCCAAAACCTAAACCCTAAACCCGAAAACCTAAACCCTAAACTCGAAATCATAAAAAAAACGCAACTTGTAAAAAAAATATGAAATCCTTGTTTTTGTGCTAATTTGGTAATTATATAATTTCAAGGGGTAACATTAAAGTTGGTTTTTTCAGGAGGGTATAATAAGTAACCAGGAGGTACATTTAGCCTGACTCTTTTTTATTTCCCCAAAGCATTTAATTCCTTTTAAACAATTCCACATATCTAGGGTGGGCCCAACATTTAATCCATTATTATGATTTATGCGTACTTCTTTGACGGTAGGAAGAAATTTTCTAGGGATGACAATGTTTGGGCTATGTATTGTTGTCGTTGTTCTTAAAATTCATTCCATAATTTTGTGTCATGCAGTATTGACTGGAACTCGTTAGAAGTAACTGTTGAATTCGTCTGAGTCTGTTGAGGTTCAGACGAATGATGACTTCAACGAATTTTCTGATTTATTTAAGTATTTTTTTCCCTAAATTTGGTAACTAATTAATATTACATTAAAATAAAAAAAGTAAAAGTAACAAACAACGCTAGTCTAGTACAAGATCATCGGGACGTCTATTTCACAATGCTCGACCAACTCATGATGAAAGTTTCCGTGGACCTCGCGGTTCTTAATATACATGACGTAGTGGAGTTTTTCATCATAAGTGATTGTCGATTCGGGTCGTGGGATGTTACCTTAGTAATTTTGGCAAATAATCATACATTGGTCCTCAAGAACCATGTTATTAAGAATTATAAAAGTGTAGACAACATCCATTATTTTCTTTCTTGACCAAATTCATAGTGACCTCGAAATCAAATGAAAAATTTTCTTTATAACTCCAAAAGCTCTTTCAATTTCTTTTCGTGCCGATTCTTCCTTCTTCGTAAGGTATTTCCGTTTGTCTTTAACCAGAGATGGATAAGCTTGAACAAGCATCGACCATTCGTTGTAAATGTCATCAACCAGGTAGTAGCCATGCTAAAATTGTACCCCGTTTGCATAAAATGATTGAACTGGCTTAACCCCGTCAAAAATGTCATCGAATATCAGTAACTGTTCGATAACATTTATGTCATTATTTGACCCGACAAAACCAAAAAACGCATGCCAGAACCAAAGATCTTGGGAGGCCACCGCCTCAAGTATAATACCGGGGCAGGGTGATCACCTCGGTAGAGTTGAACTCGCTAGGCCGTAGGAAACCAGGTTTTTCACCATGCAACAAGCGTAGAGTCGATACTACCAAGCATTCCGGGTAAATCATGTTTTTCAACATGCACCTTGTACATGTGTTGGATATCGTACAAGGTATGTTGGTTTGCGCAGATATCTCTATGAGTAAATCAATATGATCCATATGTATAAACATTGTCAAGTAAACCCTCGAACAATATAAAAATATATGTGCATACCTTGACGGAAAAAACGAAGTGAGTCTTGCCCAACTTTTTCAGACATTTCTAGGTATTCATCCATTGCGTCTGACGAAATTCCATACGCTAGTTGACGAATAGCAGTTGTACATTTTTGTAGAGTCATGAAACTGAGTTTACCTCTTGCATCTAGTCTTTGTTAGAAAAAAAGGATATCGACATGACAAATCAATTGATAAACACATAATATTTGTCTACTCATTCGAAACCAACGGCTAAAATGAGGTTTGTCACAAAGGAGATTGGTAAAATAGTGGTGTACTAAAATTCCACTAGCGCGCCCCACTTGATCACGAAAAAGAGGTGATTATCTTATTAGCCTTTTGTCGCCCTTGAAACTGTTCAACCAATCGGTTAACAGTTATCCTCTCGGCTTCAATATTAAGGTCGTCTTCCTCCGAATAGTCAGACGAAGAAAAGGAATTCCATTGCATTTTTGGTTTATAATTTGGTGTATTAAGAGAAAAATGAGTAGAATGGGTGAGTTTTTTTTTTTTCCTTTTGTTAGTATGTGAAAGTGTGTATGGTTTTTGGTTAATATAAAGTTAATTTTTTAATACCCCAACAATCAAGTGCACCCCCCCCCCCCCCACCACCACCAATATTCCCATTCGAATACCACTTTAGCCCACGTAAGCCGGCTCGTGGTTGCTCTCGCGGGAGGGCGTTGCGATGTGCGCGGCTTAAGTGGCTCGCACCACTCACCGAAGCCGCTCACGTGCCACAACGGTTGGTCTTGGATTTGGGGTTGGTCTATGTAATCCCAAACTCATACCCAAAAATTATAACTCGTTTCAAACTCGGCACAAAACCCATCGGGACTCCTTTGTGGGGTTTTAGGCATATATGTTGGTTCGGGTGTACCCGCTAATTTATTGAAAATACACATATATGTTTAGATTTTAAATGAATGGACATCAACTAACATGAATATATGGTTTTTTAAATGAACAAACATAACTACATATATTTGTCCGAATAATTGATCATGTTTGTGTTCTTATGCATGTTCATTTAAAAAGTGAACGAACACGAATATGCCTTTGTTTGTGTTCCATATGGTTCGTTCACAGGCTTACACATATATATAGTATTTTGATAGTACGGATGAAACTTATCAATAACAACTTTTAGTCCCCATCCATATCGGTTTTGAATATATAATGTTTCCACTTGCTATTAACAATGTATAATATACTGATTTAACCGGTTGCATAGTATATTTTACTCGTTTACCTCTGTAGTCTGTACCTTAACTATGCTAGACACATGCATTTCAATCATGAAGAAGAGTATTCCACATTGGACCATCATTGGCGGTTTTGTCTGATTCATTGTTTGGCACATTCTAAATTAAGGTTTGTCGGTTGGCATGAGTGCAACATCAAAAGTGGTACTGGGGTTCTATTCAAGGCTCTTGGAAGTTCATTAATGTCCGGTTTTTATAAGTTTTCGGTTTTCTTAGTTTTCATGTCATTAAGATTTAAGGATGATGGTTGTTTAAATAGCTAGGCGAGTTGAGTTAACTTTAGCTCGAGCTTAGGTTAGAATTTAAACAAGTCAGCATGGCTTGTCTAGTTTACTCTCAAAGCTGAAACTTAAACTTGAATTAGGTACGGATAAAGTTTAAATCAACTCGTGACGTACTTGACGAGTAGGCTTGTTTATTTCAAAAGTTTACAAGTTTTATATTTCTTACAAATATATACATATAAAATCGTATTTTAGCATGAGACTATCCGTATAGTAAACTGAATTCAATAATATGTATGTAAACGAACCAAATATTCAGTTCCCTGTTAGTGAACCGTTTGGCAGAAAAGTACGTTTACGTTCGTTCATTTAATAAACGAATGAACATGAACAAATGTTTCTTGCGTTCATTTATGTCCATTTTTTATGAAACTGTTATTGAATCATCTACTAATGTTTTATGTGTTTGCTTGTGTTCGTTTAAGTGTGCTCATTTATGCCCGTTAATGTTTGTTTGTGTTTGTTTACATTTGTTCATATATGCTTGTTTATCTATATCCAATTGATCATTTATGTTCGTGAACTGTTCTTTTAGATTGTAAATGAACGAACATGAGCATAAAGACTTGTCCAATTAAGTGTTTGTGCCTGTTTTCGTGTTCATTTAAAATTAAATAAACGAACATGCTCATGTCGTTGTTGGTGTCCGTTCAGTTCGTTTCCAATCATCCTCCCTTTCTTATAGAGTAACATGCACACACCAATATATGCACCAATGGCCATTTAGCTAGTTCATTAGTTGCCAAACAAAGACTCATGTAGCCCCGCTAGTAGTCTTGTCTTTACTTCTTGTAGTTTAGTCAGCACCTCAAATCAATCAAATATATTTAAAATCACCCAACTCTATAAACCTCACCAGTAATTAAGGATACCTTAATGAAGCCGATGCTAAACTCAAAAGTGTTAACTAATTATTTGATTTTCAAAATATTGAAAAGAAATCTAATTAAAATCTAACAAGCAAATTAATTGATCATGATACTTAAACTTTTCTTTATTATACATAATCTTGATTTTAAATCCTAAATCTAGAGTGATAAAGGCTAGATCGATTAGGTTTTAAAAGAGTAAGAAAGCTAGGAAGGTAATCCAGACCTGGCCATAAACATGACTTGGAACTATTTAAACATGGAATATTTTTGTATAAAGACACCCTCGATCAGCGGTCGACAGAGATGATTTTCTTTTCGATACTAAGATGTCTCTTAACTCGATATATGTATTTTGTCATGGTGTGGTCGGTCACGTAATATAAAGATAACTTGTCGTTCCAACGAAAAGGAAATTCAGTGATCGATAATATATAATACCTTAGAAAAAATCAATAGATCGAAGTATCGAACCTCTTTCATGTAAGGTAAACAAATCTCGGAGTCAATCAAAGAACCGTATAGGTTACATAGTGAAAAAAAACTATATGGTTGGTTGACCTCACACTGATACATATACTAGGTTCCCAAGATGTCTTTAATTCAAATTTCTATGTTATTTTGTTTCTCAATGTAATAAACAAACATTAAAATTTTTTATTTAAAATCATAGGTTAGCATCACATACTAACATAACTAAAATAACCAATGGGGTTGGACGGTTGGTGGCCATTTTTTAACACATGAGTTTGGAATTTTGGGTTATTCTTACAAACACAAGAATTAAAGAAATTCATTGTTCCCAAAAAAAAAAAAAGAAAAGAAAAACTAAAGTAAAAATATAATACAATTTGAAATCAAACAATGTACCATTAATCTACTTGAAATAATTTACATAATTTGCTCCACAACCAAGTTCATAAACCAGTAGTGACATTGGTTTTTCTTACTTTCTTGGCACTATCGCCGGTGATAACTTCCGGCGGAACAAACACTGCATTGATCATCACCACAAAGTCCACGGACACTCTCTGAAAACTTGGAGTCTTTCTCTTGTTTCCCATCGGAAGCGATTTGGGTTTTCTCAGTGCCGGTGGACACGTGGTGGTCACCGGAATTTTCTGACATGCAGACGTCGGAGTAGTGGGATCAACGGTGTTGAGTTCTTCAACATGTGATGGTAGTCTAATCCTCAAAACTGAATACTTTTGATCGAGTGCTTGTGAGGAGTTGGATTGATCATGTTGTTCCTTGGTGTCGGAATTCATGAAGATCTTTACGGTGGCCGGAGGTTAAGATTGGCTCTGAAAACAAGGTGGGTTAAGAAAATAGTTGTGGATGTAAAAGATGGAAAGAGAAAGGTGTGTCGTGTATCATATACAAATGGCGTGGGATGTGTGAGTGTGAGTGTGAGTGTGAGTGTGAGTGTGAGTGTGAGTGTGAGTGTGAGTGTGAGTGTGAGTGTGAGTGTGAGTGTGAGTGTCAGTGTCAGTGTGAGTGTGAGTGTGAGTGTGAGTGTGAGTGTGAGTGTGAGTGTGAGTGTGAGTGTGAGTGTGAGTGTGAGTGTGAGTGTGAGTGTGAGTGTGAGTGTGAGTGTGAGTGTGAGTGTCAAGTTACAAAATAATAATTGTTAATAATAAAAATTGTCGGATTTTATGGTTTTTAACTTGGGTCCTCAACACCTATTTTAACTATTAGACATCAAATCCGCCTTCTAGTAAAACGGTCGCAACAACACCTCCTTGCAAACTCGGCACTCTAGGGAACAAGAAGTTAGGATTTGATAGTGTTAGTGTGTGTGCTTGTGTTAGGGAGTATTTATATTTGGTTGAGTACAATAAAGAAGTTACTATTGTCAAATTTCATCACTGATTACGCTTTTACAATAAAGATCAACTGATTTATACATAGAACCATTGGCAGATCAAAGAATTTTAGTGAGTGAATGTCAAAAAGGATTTAACTAGAACGAGTCAAGTCAAACTCTAACAGGTCAAACCAAAATAGGTCGGGCCAAATCAAAGTGGCTCGGGTCAAACTAAAATTCGGTTGGGTGAAAAAAAATTACATTACATAAACTACGTTCAGAAATATAAGTAGCAAATCTCATTACATAATCAACAAAAATACATATTACAATTGATTTATATATGTATAAAAAATATTATTGGATTTAAATAATCTCACATTTAATGTGTTGGCCAATAATAATCCTACCTCAGTTATTTCCCTCTGGCAGTCCCACATTTTCCATGTTTTTTTGTTTTATGATCCCCCATTAAAAAAAATTAACGGGGTTAAGTTTTTACTGATGTGGCTAATGACTTGGCATTTTTATTTTCCTACATGGCTTTTACCTATATTTTTATTTTCCTACATGACTTTTACCCACTTTCCAATTTCAATCTTTATTTCTCCTTCATCAATAAGCAAGGGCGGAGATTCCTTTTTCAGCTAGCGAACTCATTGACGGTTTATATAAATATTGGAATTTACTTATCATGATTTTTTTGTTAATTCTTTTTAAGTAGTTAATTTTTTATTTATACAAAATCTAAAAAGTTTTGTAAAATACTATTAAAATTACTATATAATAATTATAAAAATGGGTCATTAACTAATAATGCATGCAATAACCAAGTTATATTATAGGCTTGAAGCCCAAAGTCCAAAGATTTTAATTACAATACAAATAACCTGAATAATACATAAATAAATTTTTTTAAATGTTAACTTGAAACAGTGGGTGCCATTCCATCGGAGTGGTATTTCACATGGCAAATGAGGGATGACCCGGCCTTTGGCCTGGGTTCGAATCCTGATGCCGCATGGATTTTACCGTTTGTTTCCAGACTCGTTCTGGTTAACTGACCGTTGTGTTTTCGGGCGGGTTGGGCTGTCGGGTTTTACCAGGAACGCCCAAGCCAAACTGTCAGCGTGGATCCGGCTAAGACAACATAGTCTGGCCAGAATGGGTTGGTGGGGCTTCTCTCATAGGAGTTGTGATTACCCTTAACTGAGAAAGTCACCGTTCGATAAAAAAAACTTGAAACAACATTTTTTTTAAAATAAAAAAAGGAATGACCGAGCAATTACCAAACCTATTCCCAACGTTTACGGCATATACGATCACCCATGCGCCTGGCCAATCGCCCCAGCATGGGAACATCATCAAGGATCATCAAGGAGGTCACGCCAGGCCACAAGGTGAGAAAATACTTGAGGAGAACTTAAGTCATAACCTCATCAAGGAGGTCACGCCAGTCGTCAGGCCAGAAGGTGAGAAAATACTTGAGGAACATACCTTTACCCACATAATTTTTATTTTTATTTTTTTATATTACTTGCCTTCCCTTAAATGAACCACATATGGATTACTTTTGTTTCGTTTATTTGGCAGGCTGTAATATTATTATTTTATTGAATTTGCATAATTAAGAAAATAATATTCTGAGTAAAAAGGGTTGTACCAGGTTCAATTATAAATTTTAAGGTGATGTGGGGGCATCATTAAGAATGATATCAGGTGCATATTAACATCATTATGTTTGTATAATGGCTACTTGAATCATTTTGTTACCATTTTTGTGTCACGATATTACTTTTCCATCCATGTCAGTCATTCCTTCATCCATCCACACTCTCATAACCTCATTTAGATCCATTTTTGTAGCGGGTCATTCCCAAAGAAATAGCAGATAAAAAGAAACCAACTTGGAACAATTTTCACTTCTAACATTTTCAACTGAAATTACAATGCTTTTAATAGGAAAATGCAAAGCTAGTGCAAGTATGCAACCTAAACTACATGTCTACATGCACTTTTATTAGGGTATGTCATATGTGGGATTGAAGGGAAACATCCAAAACATGGGGAAGACTAACTTCCCTCTAAATAAACAAACAACAAACTTGTGCAGCACTCTAATTCTTTTGACAGGGCCCTGGATCTTTAATGATAACAGGCTTCAGGTCATCCACATTGCATCAGGTGGGCGGACTTGGGCTGCCGGTTCTGGGATCGTATCAATGGGTTCTTTTGATAAAATTGTTATAATTGTTCTTTGGTCATTTGGTTTTCTCTAATAACCGAATTCACATATATAAGAAAGAAGATGACAGACGATAAAAATAAGATAAGGCGATATAATATACCTAAAATCTAAAATCAAGTTACACCTTAGAATAATGATACATAGTCCTAGGTTTATTTTGTTTTGAAATTTTCCCACCTATCTCGATCCATTCCTATGCGGCTATGTTAATTTGGTCCAATTCCGCTTTCAAGCAGGATAAATCATAAATGATCGCTTTCTTTTCGTCCCATAATCAGTCTTTGTCAATTCTAAGAAATACCATCTACTCTTCAACTTACCAAACATTCTTTATTCAACTCTAACATATAAAGTCGAGGAAATTTCTCTGCCATCGGAACCATCCATCCATCTTTCCAAAGTTTAGTTTCTTGACTGTTCCTGACCATTTTTTAGATCGCCGATAGAGGAATGATATCCAATTCATTCAACTTAATAAAAGACCTGCACAAAGATGACCAAACACTTGAATCAACTGAATCCATAAACTATTTTTATCCAAAACGAACCTACCACTGTCATTTTTGTAGAAGAGCTTTATTAAACGCTTCCAACAAACCAATCTCAATCACACCTTTCTCTTTAGCCGCTAAGGCATGTTCCAATGACACACCCAATGGATTTTGCTTTCTCCATTTTTAAAATAACCCAAAAGTACCTACGATCCGAATATTTCCAAATTCTTCAACATACTCTGGGGCACAATGAAAATGAAAAACAAATATATTTCCATAGGTCCAAGAACTGTGTTACTTAAAAGAGCTCTCACGCCAACCGATAGCAATATATTCGATTTTCAAACTAAAAGGCGAGCTTTAAATTTATCAATAATCGTCTTCCAATCTTCAATGCTAGACTTCAGGGGTTGTCAACCTCTCAATGCTACATACTCAGTTCCTATTAGTAATGATAATCAGAGTTTTGGAGGAAATATTTGATATGTTTTTATAAGGAAAAAGACATAACCTTTGTACGTATATCTACTATTATAATAAACAAAAATGATGGTTAAACCATATTATTCTTAATTGGTCTATTATTTTGTCATGTGTCGCCCTATCTTTGAACCTTTAGGTCAAAAATATTTCTAATTAAATTAAAAATAAAGAAATTAAAACCTTCCATATACACAACTAAATGTATTCCTTGATTTTTAATATTTAATTATAAAATCAGTCATCAACTAATCATAATAATTGTATTGAATTCTTTCTTCTTTCTTCTATGGAAACAAAATTTCATTATCAATTAATAATTAGTGATTTTCTTTAAGTTACGTATCACTAATTACGTAGACAAATGACAAATATACAGTAGTTATAAGTTATCGTAAAATTTGTTAATTTCCATTAGTGATTTCTTTCAGCAACAACAATGAAAACTAAATTTCTTTGGTCTCATTCATTCCTTAGTACTAAGCATCTTTATTTGATAGTGTTCATTCTAACAAACACACTTGAGGAGCCTTTCATAGCTCTGCTCCTCTTCAATCAATTTACCTTAATTACAACAAGTCCTATATCTAATTACGTATATTATATTGCGCGTCATATATTAATATTGTATTCTTCGCACTTTTAAGCATATGTGAATTACATGTATAATAACTTGGTATCTTCTTGGTTGCCTTTAAAACCATTAAACCAACCTTACCATCTTGAAATGAAATTCGCCTGTAAATCGGTTGTTTATGTTTATACAGTGTTATACATATATTATATACTTGGGTTACAAACATCATATTACACGTGGTTTTTATATAAAATTTACATGAAACCTTTCGGATGATAACTTTTTTATAGCTTCCCTAAAATACATGCAGGAACAATTATATTATTCTATAACTAAATAAATATATAAGATAAAAACTAATTAGGCATTAAACTAGAATATTAAAATGAAGTTGTTTTATAAAAAACTACCGCTCGTCAGCGATACAATAAACATAAAGTTGGTACCCCACTATAAATTTTGTAAAATCATGGCCAACGGTTTGGTTTACTATTTTTATAATTATGGACAGTAAAAGTAAATCGGATTGTAGGAGGTGGTTGGTCAATTTTTAACTTTCTTCATGTTGTTAACGCTTTAAATTAATCGTTAATGCTATTTTATACTTCTTCTACTATCCATATGATTCCTTTTTATAAATGTATTTATTTTGTCAAATGATAAGGCGATGTATAAAAGATCAAAAGTCCACCTTATAAATTCGGAGAGCGATGTTTCTAACAGGAGTTATACAACAAAGAATCATTCGTTTCGTGCTTATAATTAAATATTATGGGATATGTGTTTATTTTATATTACAACTAACATATAAGATTATACAAATTTGCTTTAATGCTTCAGTTGATGCATCTACAGGTCCGTTGTCATACATTTCAAATGGTATTCCATTATTTTTAACTTAACTTGAATTTAGTATGAAAAATAAAAGTAAAAAATTAAATTTACCAAACACATTTGTTTTAATTCAATCTAAATAGTTATCTTTCTTACAATCTTTAATACGAACAATGCTTCTTTTGGTGCCGCTAAAAAAAGAAAACAATGAAAACTCATCCTTAATATAATATAAACAAAAACATGGTTATGTCTCTTGACATCTAATTGGACCATCTTTGTGTCACTTGGCACTTCAAGGTTCCAAATAAAACTATGTCCAATCTCATATTGCTCCAATGAGAAATCAAAAAGAAAACCAACATTTATAAAAGACAAGGTAGTGCATCAAACTTATTATTATTATTATTATTATTATTATTATTATTATTATTAGGCGGTGCATAAACTATTGTGTACAACTACTCTATTTTAAAAATATTTAATGTTATCCCCGCTGTTTTTTTCGGTTTGAAAGCTGGTTTGCCAACAACCAACCATTTTTTATTTATTTGTCGGTTGGACGACCAATATGGCCCAATTTCAAAACACTGATTTTATCTCAAATGGGTTAAAATATTAAATAAGTTGAATTTTATTTGTAACAAAAATAAAAAATAAATAGTTGGATATTTATGAATTTCCGACATGTATATATTTTTTTCATATTGTTTAATATATAATTTAGTATACCGTATAATACATATTGACATAAACAGTTTTAACACATTCTTTTTATTTCTTATTTATTCCAGCCCGTGTTATACACGGAACCTAGTTTTACTAGTAAACGAGAAAGAAAACAAATAATGGTTTTGCTAAATTACTCATGGCAACATATTTCAAGGATGAGCTGGGATATGATGACATAAATTTGATCCCTTGATTGACTGATTTGACTCCAAGAAATTTAACTTTCCATTCTAACAACCTTTCATGTTGAGCAGGGGATTTCCGATACTCAACTTGGCCCTAGTCATTCGCCGACTATTCTTCCGTTGACTGTTGTGTCTCCTAGTTGGTCCTTTGACTGAGCGTGCGGAAGCTGTATTATACCACATCTAATTTTTCTTTAATAATATATCTATCAACCTTCACATGTTTAGTTCTGTCATATTGTACTAGATTTTGTGATATCTGGATCGCTGTTTGTTATCACACATGATCTTACTAGCTTTTGGTTGGAGGAAAACCAATTTCTGTCAAAAGTCTTTGTATCCGTAATACTTCTGTTAGGCTTCGTGCTAATCTGAAACTCTGCTATTCATTATATAAAGAGAAGCCACCTTTTCCTTCTTGCTCCTCCATGTAACTAACTTTCCAACAACTGTAGTAAAATATCCTGAGGTGACCTTCTGTCACCTTTATCTCCTGCCCAAATCAACATCTGTGTAGTTTTTGATTTCAAGATTCCCGTTTGGTTTTAAGAGAACACCATGACTAACTGTTCATCTGAGATATTTCATAATCCTTAAAGCAGCTTCCATATAAATGACTAACTACTCCCATAACATAGGCTACGTCAGGTATGAGAATAATATACGAGCTTCCCTACCAATCTTCGATAACTTTCTTTATCTGCTAGCGTTGCTCCTTCCGCCATATGAAGACCATGGTTAACCACTATGGGAATCTCAGCAAGTTTACAGTCTACCATTGCAGTTTCTATTAGTAGGTTGAGAATATATTTTTTCTGGCAGATGAAGATGCGTTGCTTAGATTTAAGAATCTCTATTCCAAGAAAGAATTCAAGTCTTCCTAAGTGTTTCATCTTAAAGTTAAATATTTTTTTTCAATTTCAACTTTTCTTCTTCATCAACTCTTGTAATAATCATATCGTCACATATCGTTAAAAATCTAAAAAAAACCTACACGTCTCAATTGAAAGAGCCCAAACGTTAAAGAAAACAATGAACGTAAGAAATTAGTATATACGTATTTAAAAAAATAAAATTGTATTAAAAATATTAAACAAATCATTACAAATATAAAATAGCAAAACGATTAAAAACAAAATATACATAAACCCCCGTGATACGAGGGCCTCAAACTACTATACTATATTATCATATGATATTGTATTGTATTTTATCACTAGGTGGGTGCCCGCGTGATGCGGTGAGGTGCACTCGCAACCCGACAACGAACACATAGTCAGTGTCGGTACATGCGTCACCTGATGACGATGCGTACGAAAACCGATATTGGGTGTGTAATTTGTGTAAAGCTAGTATGCATGTAACCAAAGTTTTAAACACACGAACTGAATGCACATTACCAGCATTAAACATGCAGGGAGCTAGGTTAAGCACCTACCAATGTTGGTCGTTACGCACATTACATGGCTCTGGGCACGCGTTTATCGACTCCCATACATGTAAACAATGTCATTCATGTAACCGGTAGCGAAAATCAAGAAGTAAAACTGTACTATATAGTAATTTCAAATAAATCATTTTTTAAACCATGAATCATGTTCCAACTCAACATCGTTCCAACCTGACACTTGTTATGACCAGAGCCCTTTCGACTCGAATACATACTGATCCGAACCAAATTAACCCACTTTTTGTATCGGCTCGTTCTAATCGTGATTCTGTCTTAAACATGACCTGAGCTCGACAGAATCGACCTATTGTCGGTCCAAACTGGTAATTCGAGTGATATGTTAACTTCTTTTTATATTAAAGAAGTGTAGCAATATCATACTTAAATTAAATAGAATACAACGCTTATTTTTATGGTGTAAAGTTATATATATATATATATATATATATATATATATATATATATATTTATATATATTAGTGTGTAAAAAAGTTATAGTCGTTAAAAAGTTATGGGGTAATTAGTTTTGAATAAAGGATAATATATATAAGTATTCTGTAATTTAAAAAATATTATTTAAAGTTAAAGGACCAAAGTTATAATTATTTTTAAAGAATTAAAGTTTAAGGGATTTTCTATTATACTTACCCTAACATGTAAGAATCATATATTATATTGAATTCTATGAGATATTCATATTTATCATTCTATTACTCTTTTCTAAAACATTCATGATTACTAATTACATTTTCTTAGTTCTCTCTAACATTTGCAAATAAATTGCATTTTTACATGATTTAAAATTTTCAATCTCATACATACATAAATAGCGATTTTTGTGTCGGCTAAATTAAGTATGTATGAAGTAAAGTGATTTTTTTTGCGAGTAATACATACTAAGTATCAACAATGGAGACACATGTATATAGGGTGAGTGTGCCATTCAAAAAACAAATATATAGGGTGAGTGTGCATGTGTCAGCTAAATTACATATTGTTTTAAACACACTTTCATAACTGTCTCGACATACCACTATAATTGCACAATTCTTTGTGTCTCGAACAACTGAGAACGCTCAATTATAATAGTTTAGGCATGTTATACTCATTTAGGTGTACTCTTATATTAAACAGTGTAATTAGTGGAGGGAAAAAAAGAACAATTTTAGAAAGAACTAAATTTTTTTAAATAGTAGTAATGAATGGAGGATAGTTTTGAAAGGGAATAATCTAATAATAAATATGGTAAACATTTAAATATCAATATAATTAATGTGAAGACTTAATGCGAAATGGTAGTTTTAATAAAAATATTTAATATAATAAATGTTCTTACATGTGTCTCGGATATATTAGATAATTCCTAAAGTTAATGTACATGATGATGCTCTAAAGACAAGACAGTAAAGCTGCGAAAACTTCTTAATTTTATGTATTGTATGTTATACCTTTTGCATGAAATGCATTATATATAGTATAGATATTAGTCAGGTATCTGCGCGATGCAGCCGGAAACAATACGTAAAGGTTGTTAGCAAACTAAGCCTAGCTCGAGCTCGACTCAAAAACTTCAATCCGAGCTCAACCTCAAGTTCGTCTTGATTATTTTGATATTTATATAATTTAAGTTCTTCTAATCATATTTTTATAAAACATATAAAAGAAAAAAAAAATAAAGTTGAGTAATATTTAGATAATAATAAGTGGTCAAAGTTGTAATTATTCCTTAAACTTTGAATTGTAATAACTAATAAGTTTGTTTACATTTTTTTATAAAAAAGATAAAGAGCTAGATATGTAAATAAATGAAACATGAGATTAAAAATTGACAAAATGGAAAAAGACGTCATTTATGTTTGCACGCTTTTTCAATGGACGTCCTTTGGCAAACTTAATGACAAAAAGCATCCTTTATGCTTAAAAACTCTTTCAAGTTACGTCCTTTGGCACTAACCCAGTTAACTTTTCTTGTTAAATTTGGTAGTGTATGTTTGTAATTTTATAGTTTATTTAATTGATAATACCAAAAGAAATAAAAATTGTATACATAAGACACACACTCTCTCTCTTTCTTCTTTCTCTCTCTACTCGCTTTCTTCTCCCTCTCTCGCCGGACCATCGCCACGCCGCGTATACCACCACAAACCATCGTCGGACCGCCACCACCTGTAACCACCGCGTATACCAGATCTGGAATTCATCGCCGGACCATCGCCGCGTATACCACTACCAACCATCGCCGGACCAAATCCAAATCACGGCATACCAGATCTGAATTTTTGAACCAACCCACCACCAAACTGTCCACAAAATCCGCTACTTCCCCTCTATTCTTACATTATATCAACGACTTACCTCTTCATCGATTTTAGTTATGAATCAGGCTGCTAATGTTCAATAAAATTCGATTGCAGTTGTTACGAATGTATTTTGGTCTGATATATATGCGGAAGTAGTTTAGTGCGTTTGATTTTGAAACCACGTTTGTTAGCCCCTTAATTTTCAGGCGCCGATGTCGCTTCATGTTGTTGGATCGGTGGTGGTGGCGGTATCGGAAAAACAAGAGGGGAGACACCGGTAAGATAACGAATTTAGAGAGAGAGAGAGAAAGAGGAGCGGGGGATTTGTGGTGGTGCCGAAAAGACAAGATTAAGTGAAGGATGGTGGCGATTGTTGAGGTTTGTTTGAATAGGGTGATGGTGGATTTTGATCATTCAAGAAGATTATTATAAGTGTGTGTATACTTTATTTAATGGCAAAAGTGCACTGATGATTTTAGGTGTTTGGTAGTGATGGAGATTTGGTCTAGTGTGATGGTGGAGGTGGGTGTAGAAAGGGTGATGGGTGGAGAGTAGAGAGAGAGAGAAAGAATTAAAATTAGGGAGAGATATTTGTAAATAAAATATTTCTTTTAGTATTAATTAAATAAACTATAAAATTACAAACATACCCTCATGTGTACTGCACACGACCAAATTTAACAAGAAAAGTTAACTGAGTTAGTGTCAAATGACGTAACTTGAAAGAGTTTTTTAAGCATAAAGGATGTTTTCTGTCATTAAGTTTGCCAAAGGACGTCTATTGAAAAAGCGTGCAAACATAAAGGACGTCTTTTGCCATTTTGTCTTATAAATTTTATCCTTTAGAAATTTGTACATTCATGCATAATTTCATGCAGTAATGACTTGTACATTTTAAGCCGTCCATCTGTTTTGAAAAAAAAATTATACTGAAACGTCAACAAAAATAAACACGTTTAAATAGGTATGTTCGAAAAATTTATAATCTTATTTTTGTAAGGCATATGGGAAGAAAACCAAAAAAAATAAAGTTGAGTAAAAAGTAGTTAATCATGAGGGATCAAAGTTGTAACTATTTTATTAATTAATAAAATTTAACTAAAGTTAAGGTACTATACTTGTAATTATTTTGATAAAAATCAAATGAACGTGGGTTTTATGTGTTTAAAAGACAATTGTATCCCTAGTTAAAGATGTACCTCATGTTTTAAGTGTTGTAAATTACTTAAAAATTAGTGTCTTAATTTACCTTTATTTGATGTACTAGGTTATGTACCCGTGTCTTACACGGGTTGGACAAGTTAAATTTTGTAAGTGATAACTTTTGATAAATAAAGTTGAGCAATACATGATTAAGTAAGTACAAAGTTAAATTATAACTATTATTCACAAACTTAAAAATAAATCATAAATCTCCAAATACTTTTCTTTCGATACAACATTAGATAATACACTAAAAATATGGTAGCAACTAAAGTAAAATAGCATTATGAGAACATAAACGGTACAATCGAAACAATATGAACCAACCATCAATAGAAGAAAACGTTCGATTAGTTAAAGAATGTACAGTAAAGGATAATCAATAAGGTTTTGATCAACAAAATATGGATAGAAAGAAAGATATTACGGTTACAGGTGAAAAGAAAGTGGGTCGGGTTCAATTAAAGATCCACGTGTTTTTAACATTGAACCCGTTGAATAGTGAAAATGTTCATTTTATAAACATGTTTTATAAATAAACCTAACGTATTTTAAAATATAAATTACGTTTTTTAAAAACAATTAGAGAAATCGTTAAACAAAAAATATATAAAAAGAACTTTAAAAAGTATTTATAATTAATAGGAGATAGGGACGGAAAAAAAGAATAATAAAAGATTGACATGGGCATGAAAAAACTTGTATTTATTATATAGTATATATATACACACACACACGCATACCTATTCTACTAAAAGAAAATAATTGGGACACATGTCACTTGGAAATTTATTTCTAGCATAAATTTCCCGCTCAAACTATTTCCTATTTTTAATGAAAATGTTTTTATGTCATTGTAATCAAAACATATCAATTCATCCTTCAATTAAATAACTAACTGCCTAAATTTTGTGGTTAAAAAATATGCGGGTATTTATGCTAATTTAATCAAAATATTTATATATTTATTGAAATCGTGTCTTCCTTTTTAATTAAATCAATTTATATACATTTTTAAGTGTATGAGATGAATGTTGTAAAATTCAATGAACAATATTTGTAGATTTAAGATGATAAGGGCAAAAAGAAATTTTGAAGAATAACAATTTTGTTCTCACATATTCATTCAACCTTCATGGATACATGGGATTTAATCCATCTCTTTCGAAATCATATATATGTGTATATTATAATTTTAAAGAAATGTAGATGACAAATTAAAAAAAACATCATTTTACATTAATTACAAGACATAGCATTGTTATTTTAATTCAAATACAAAAACATACAAAGACAATCAGAGATAAATGAAAATTCAAAACATGTTTATAAAGTATACAATGAGTACAAATAACACATGTTAATTAAAACATAATACTCTAATGAAATCAACATAAAAATGTATTGTCTTATACACATTTTGCATAACTAATTTGACAACAAATATAAACAATATGTGTGTGTGTAATTAATGAGTATCATAGTTTTTTATGATACCAGATTTTGTAATCTTCAATTTCAAACAAATAATCATAGATAAACACACGATTGACAGCGTAGCCATAGGAATTTGAGACATAAACTTTCTTTACGAATGATTAAAAATATAATAAAAGTTAAAAATTATTATATGTGGTACGTAAACGTTTGAAAAATCTGAAAAAAAAAAGTCTGTTTTAATAATTATTGAAAAAGTAAAACGTCTAATTGTGTCATAAATATCCTCCAAAATTGATTTTAAAAAGACCGCATAACTCATAACTAATAACTTAATTAGTGGGCAACACATATATTGTAAAAGCTTAAAATCAAACGATTTACATATATAGAAAGTTAAATGGTTTTAAAGTTGGCAAAATCTAGTATCATTAGTTATGATTATATCATTTTGGTCAATGGTAGTTAGTTATTATAATATTTGAAATCATTCTTAAAATACACAAATCTTTGTAACAATATTATTAGTATGAATTAAAATAAATTAGAGCTTAAATGATTTAATTTGACTTCCATAATTACCCGGATGTTTTGGAAAGCGTTAATAATCAAAACAATTAGATTTATAACTATTTTGGAAATCATTAATATTTAAATAATTTGATTATTGATAATATGATCATAATATAATGTTAATTGTGTTAATAATAAACGGTTTTTGAAAATATATCGAACAAATAATATGGAAAATGACAACAACTGATTTATAAAGTATAAAAATCTTTTAACTTTTGTTGGGATTGGTGAAATAATGTTTGCTTATATTAAAAATAAATAATGATGATTAGTACCTTATTTAACAATCAATTTCATTATATATTTATTTTTTTCAATGTTATACATTAATTTTGACATTTATGTCTAATTAACAATTTATTAAATATATAAGATTAAAAGTTTGTTGAGACTGAAAACATTAATATTGATAGTTGGGATTATAAACTATAAAAAATATTTTAAATTTGTCAATTTCCGTATTTAATAGGATCTTAATTTGTTATACTTAAGACTAAATTGATGGTCAAATTTTGTAACTTATTAAGGAATCTGAATTAATTTCCATAATCAACTGTATTAAATATTTTGTTAGAATTCAAAAATCAAAAAACTCATTTTTTTTAAGTTGACTAACTAAATAATATATAGTTAAAATAAATAAAAGATAAAGGTAAAGTTTAATGAGATTGAAAACTATAAACATCTTTTAAATTTTTTAAATTGCGTATTTAATATGGTATAAATTTGTTATGCTTAATAGACGGTTATATTAATAATATACATTTAATATTAATAAGAAATAACATGTAAATAATATAAAATTTTAAGTAGAATTTGACCAATAATAAAAATCATGGAAATGTGAAAATAAATGAAAATCATGAAAACTTTATTATTGTATTTACGTAATTAAAATCATAAAAATATATTAAATAAACTTGACCAATAACGAAAATCATGAAAATATATTAAATTGGATTTGACAAAGATATTTTGTAACAAATTGTGAAATTCAAACTCTGTAACATATTTTTGTAAATTTCATATAAATGATGAGAATTGAATTTTGATATATATATATATATATATATATATATATGTGACATTTGAATGGGGAAAATCGATTTCTAAAATGTCATATTAAATGTGTATAAATCTAAAAATGTAACGTAAGATAATATTGGAAAGTATAATAACGTTTTAAATTGCGTTTACATTGGTAAATTAATTGGACTTTAACCAACAACAATTTAATTCATTGTCTTACTACAGATAATTTAATGTCATATAGAATAATCAACTAAATTTCATTTCCGGATTATATAATAATCAATTGAATTACATAAATTGTGAAAAATAAATAAATACATGAAAACTAACAAAAATATACATTAATATTAAACAAAAATAAAAGCCATCTTATCAAACAATCCTCAATCCATGAAATTAATTAGCTATATCAAGTTGGGGACAATAACCTGAAATGATAAATTAAATATTAATATCAAATAAATAATAAATTACAAATTATGAAAGATTTAAATCATGTGAAAAAAATGTAAATTTGATGTTAGAATTTACAACTGGAAAATTTGAATTGCGTTACAGGAAAAACGAAATAGTGAAGCTCTCAATTGAATCTTCGATTTTGATATATAACATAAAGAGATTATAAGAAAAAATCATTAATTATTAATATAAATATACACAAAATCATAAAACAAAAATAATTGTAATTGATATAAAACATCATGCTTGGGAATGCAAGACTTTCGTAGATTACCCTGAAACGTTAATATTAACATTAGTAAAATATTGTATGAATGATATAGAAAAATAATGAATGTGTAAGAATACCATTTCGTCTTGCAAATAGAAGATTCTACATCTCATCAAAACTAATAAATTTGAGTCCATACAAGTGACCTTCAAATTCGTAGGAATTTGAGAGATGTGTTTGGGCTGTGAAACACATATTTAATTAAAATATACAAATTCCGTAATTAAATAATTCCAACAATAAGACTTGTAAGCCAAAAAATACATAACAAAATGGGAGTATATAAACACAACAAAAATTAAAAACCTTACAAAGATAATCGTTTTGTTAAAGATGGTTTGATAGTGTAAGAATTACCGCATGAATGTTAAGTATTTATAGAGATTGAATTTTGGGAGAGTGGATTATAGAAGGAATGTGTATAGTGAGTTAATTAGAAACAAAAAATTTGGGAATCTCATTCAAGTTAAAATAAGGAGAAAAAGTAGGGAATTAGTATTAATTATTTTTTAAAATTTGAATTACTAAAATGTAATGTTCCTAAATTAGATTATAAGTATAAATAATGATATTCATATCAATTAAATTCATATCAATTAAATCTACATTATATTTAAATACGGATTAAACTAATGATGCAGAAATATAAATTACTATTTTATGTATTTACAATAATATAATAATCATCAAATATAATAGGGTATATCTAAATTATAAATTTAAGGTATATCTAAATTATAAAATTATAATAAAGTATGATATGTATATATCGAATCATATGATTGAAAGTTAGAAAATTACTTTAAATAATATAATTGTAATCAGCATTTTCATAATTAAGTACTTAATATAATGTGTGGACAAATAAGTTACTAATTTGGTTTTTATTAATTAACATTAACAAAATTTAAATAGAATTGAACAATAATTATCAATTAGAATATTATCAATTAAAATATTTATTAGTAAAATCAACACCATATATTTAAATCAATATTTGCTGAATTTAGAATCACTCATTGGGTCAAAATTGGCATTTATAGTAAACATTAAGGATGCTTAATCAAATGATATACCACCTTTAATTAAAATATAAAAATTATGTAATTAAATAATTCCTAATTAAATAATTCCGTAATTTCAAATCAACCTCATATTTTTAAATCATTAATTGCTATATGAATAATTATTCTCGGTAAACATTTCCATCTTATAGTAAGCTTATGGATGCTTAGTCAAATAGTTAATCAGATAATAATTAATTAGAATATAGAAATTCCATTAATAAATATTTCCTTTTGTTAGGTTATTAAAAGGTTTAAAATTTAAATTTTCATAACGGTATATATGACAAAATTCACATTTGTGGATGGTTTTTATTATTTCATTCCTAAAGGTTTGCTTAATGATATTTATAATTATTTGAAGAGAAATGTTAAATAGTAAGTAACTCGTCCAAATAAACGAGTATTTTACCTGTGATAAAATAAATTGATAAAACTTTATAAAATTTAGTAGTGATAATTTCGTAAATATCATTAATTGCGTAGAAATTTCCCAAAATGAATTTAGTTAGCCGGAGTCAAAATTATGAATTCTAATTATTAACTTGAAAGATAATTACAAAAGATTCAAGATTAAAATTAAATTAAATACGAAAGAGAATCATTAAAGAGTATTTATTGTATCTTATTTAAATATATTTTTGATTTATTTTATTAAGATAAAAATCAGACAAGTGATTGATATATATGGAAGGTTTAATCAACAACCAATAGGAATATGGGAAATGGACTTAAAGCCTATTGCTTTAATAGTATAGTTAGATTATATATTGTATAGATTATAACACAATTTAACATGTTTTTCATATAATATAATATTATACAAGATATGTTGCATGTTTTTCAATTTTATTATTAGTTATACAAGATGTTAATTTAATTGTTTATTAATTGTCATTATTCACAAAATAAGTTTTTATTATACTATTAATATTAAACTATTAATAGCTTAACTTTAAAAGTTACATCTATAATCTATAATATATATAAACAAAAACCCAAAAATCCTAGGTGTCGCGATGTGGTCGCTCATCCTATTTTGGAGTCACCAGATTTGCTTGATCTTTAAATGACCCGAATTCACGGGTATGAGTCTTATAAAACCCATATATTTCTTAAACAGATTTTAACATCTCATTAAATTAAAAACTAATCTCAACAAATATTTGATATAATAATCCTATAAAGTAGATATATACTAAAAATTAATATATGATTTATTTAAAAAAATATATATATTATTTATAATTAAAAAACCAATTTGTAGTAAAAAAAAATAAATGGGTCTTTGGTCTCATCAAACATATATAACTTTTAAACCGGGTTATAACATCTTATTTATTTGTAAAACAATTTATTATCAAATCATAAGTATATTATTAACTTTCATACAATCAAAAAGATAAAAAATTCAAAAAAATAAATAATATTAGAAACAAATAATATAAAACAACACCCATAATACGGAGGATAAATACTAATAGTAAAATATAATCAGATGTATTTTATATAATTAACTTGGATCGAGCCTCCTAACAATCACAAATTGATTTGAGTACCATTTTCCTATCCTACAAATTTATTGACACACAACTCAAACCACTTAAGTTATTACAGTAACAAAGCCGATTATGTTTTAGGTGATAAAGCATGAAGAACATGTGCTAGGTGGGTTTTGTAATACGGAGAGGGGGTGGCTAAGTGAGGTTGGGGACAATGGCGGAATCAGAACTTTTTTGTTAGAGGGTCGTAATTGAGTTGTTGTAAATTCATAATTTGATACCGTGCGTAAGTTACTTTTTAACCAACGACTGGTAATCATAACCTGCGAGGTTTCATAGCTTAAACCGATGTAAATTTGCTTCGCTATCAGCATATGTAAGTTATTTTTCTCGATATAACACACCGATGAATCTGTGCAAAGTTATCACAAATCTTGATGTGTAAACCGGTCGTAGCAAAACTAATAGTAGAAAAAGATCTCTTCACAGTAGCCGTTGCGAAAAAAGAAAAAAAAATCATACGGCAAATATCACTAACTTACCAAACAAAAAATCAATAAAAGCCAAAACAAAAACCATTTTACATTCAAAAACTTCATCTCGAAAACTATGAGCATGTTTGGAATTGAGTTTGAAGACTGCTTATTGGCTTTTTTAAAAAGCCAGGATTTGTGATTTTTAGATAAATATTTTTTAATTATTTTAAAAAGCTAAAATAAAAAGAAATTTTGTGATTGCCAAACACTATTTAACTTATTCGTTTTTTGAAAAAGTTAATAAGCCAATAAGGTAATTTCAAACTCAATCCCAAACAAGATTGATTAGACTAGAAGTGTAGTTTGAAAAAAGTTGAGTAGTAGGCTTGTAGGAATAGAGTTTGTAGGAGTATTAAAATAATGTATAAATTATAAAGACTTTCAAATAAAGGTGACTTTAAAAGCATTATTTTAAATATTACAAAAGCATTCTTCTCCATTCCATCTCCCTAGAGTTCTTAGTCGGCTTGTCAGACCAATGCAACGTTGATGCCGGCCACAAAAATCTTTAAAATTATCTTTCCTTTTTAAGTTTAAATACTCTTTCAGAGAAAGTCAAGAAGGTCAAACTATAAATTTTGTTGTGTTTGGAGTTCTTAGGTAAAACTATGTTTTCGTCGACCAGAGGGTTAAGGGACCCTCCTGACCCCCCCCCCCCCCCTAAAATCCGCCGATAGTTGGGAAGGGGAGATGAAAATTAAACTTTTTAACTATTCTTTTTTATTATAATGCAAAGTGATGTTGATGATTTATGAAATTCTGAGAACAATACTGTAATATGAACATATTGGCGGATTATTTGTGTAAATAACTATTTTTTTAACAACAATTTTTTTCAGCCATGGGATTTAATAACTCGTCTATGAAAAATGCAAAATTTATAACACCTTGACACCACTAGCCCAAAGACCATATTTAATACATAAATTTTTAAATATCTCTTAACATAAATATTATAACTTATTAATACAGAAAGTATACATGAAAATATATAAGATTGTACAAATGTTGAGATGTCATGAAATATTGTTGTAATTAATAGGAATCCTCCTAAAAAGATAATATAACATAAATGCTAAGATATCATGAAAGTTTGTTGTAATTAAATGGAATCCTCCTAAAAGACTATATTAATAACCTTTCTTCCTCCATCTCTTTCAACAAATCTTTCAGTAGGTTCATCATGGCCATGGATCTGAACAAGACCATTGTCCTTATTTCCTTCCTATTACTCTTGTGCACACCATCTGGTATTTACATGTTCATTTCATAATTGTGTGTAATTCCTTCTAACTAACTTTATTCTTCTTCTTATTATTTTTTGTTTTATTGTATATAGCCATATGCACCGGCAATGCTTTAAACCAAGCCAAAATTCACTCAAGAAAGCTTAATCAGGTTACGGTTACAGACTACACGGATCCAGGGCCCAATCCCAGACATGATCCAAGAAAAGGCGGGGGACACCACCCACCAACAATTACAGTTACAGACTACGCCGATCCGGGACCCAATCCTAGGCACGATCCAAGGAAGGGAGGTGGGCACCCACCAACGGTTATAGTTAAAGACTATTCCCCGGGACCCAATCCCAAGCACGATCCAAGGAAGGGAGGTGGGCACCCACCAACGGTTATAGTCAATGATTATTCCCCAGGACCCAATCCCAGGCACGATCCAAGGAAGGGAGGTGGGCACCCACCAACGGTTGTAGTTAATGACTATTCCCCAGGACCCAATCCCAAGCACGATCCAAGGAAGGGAGGTGGGCACCCACCAACGGTTATAGTTAATGACTATTCCCCAGGACCTAATCCCAAGCATGATCCAAGGAAGGGAGGTGGGCACCATCCACCAACGAGCAATTAAGAAAAAAATAATGGTGTTATGGATATATTTTGAGTTATAAACATCTTTAGATGATGCATAAAAATTAATAAAGTTTTTTAATAATGTGGTATGCATTAAAAACAAGACGTTATAAATTTAAAGTTAGGAAATTTAGGAAAATGTATTTTGAATTTAAAAGGAGAAATGAGTCATTGAAATATGATCGTCGTCTATTGATACTGCTAACCACTGTCACCACTACCACTTACGTTGCCACCTCCATCTTCACTTCAACTACTACGCTTAGCGTTGCCAACAACACCTCTGTTTATCGTCATAGCTAGATGCCACGCAAAAATATTGCGGGTTAACGTGCTCTAACCCAACCTTGTTTGACCCATTACATAACCCGTCCCACCGTTAATCATTATTGAAAGACGAATAATTACGTTTTTGCAGTTCGTACAATATTACATTTCACATAAGCTAAACCAGCCATGTTAAGCAAGTTCACATAAACCCAAATCATATGTTTTTATTTCATTTTATTCATTTAATCCACGATTCATTTCGATTCATAAAATATATAAAGTGACCCGAATTGTAACTTCCTCGAAGTTGATTTGACAAAAATATTAACACGAAGGCAAAAAGCGTATCACTCGTTTGGTTTTTTCACAGGACGTAACCTAAGATTTATAACATTGATGCCTTGAATATTTGACACATGTGATTTCCATATGATATCTTTAGGAGAAATAACATTATTTGAAACATGATTGAATCATGTCATATTGTATCTTATAATGTCGTATTGTATCATATCATTTCATATCGTATAATATTATATCATATCATATTTGACACACATGATCTCCATATGATATCTCTAGTAGAAATAACATTAGCTAAACATTATCGTATCATATCATATTATATCAACGTCATGTACTCATATTTATCTCAACGTGTAAAGATATATACAATATTTTTTAATCCGAGTTTATATAATATGGATGATGATAATTCAGTATTAATGGGAGTAAAATAATAATGCTTATCGCAAAAACTTGAGGGGCCAATAGTATCAAACAATCAAACTTAAAGTTGGTATGATGAAAAATTAACATGATTGTGCCTAAGACAAGGCATTAACTTGCCGAACTCGTGTATCAGGTGTGGTGTAGGTATTATTGACATGCACAAACATACGGTGGGTCACAAAACGACCACCGAACGGTTTTGCTCTCGATAAACGTGTTGAGACGGGTGGTGAATTCAAACGACCAAAGAAAATAATGTAAATATAACAAAGATAGTGAACGATCTCGTTGTCGGTTAAAAGATTTGTATTGAAAACAAAGAACCGATGGTGAGCTCCCTTGGGTGGGTGAAAACACAATACAAACACACACATAAAAGACTACAAAATGACATATTTATAGCCTAACACAATACAAAGAAACTAGAAGATATCCCCGTTGAAGCTAAGCGCGCATCCTGAAGCTATCCATGTGTGTCCCTAAATACACGTGTGTGCAGAGTGTATTTAGGGACACACATGGATGTCTAACCACCATGAACCACTTTTTTGGTCATATCTATATACAATGATGGATTTACAAAAGGGGTCAATTAGGAAAGGTGTCTTTCATGGTAAGAAAATGCAATTTGTGAAACGTGAGGAGAAAAATACGAAATGCTAACAAGGTGTATATATCATTAGAAAACATAATAATGAATTTGACAATCTGTTGCATGTGGTAGATGAAGCAGATCGGATGCTTGATATGTGATTTGAACCAGAAGTGTGTTCCATTCTGAACAAAACGAGTTATGGCATATGATCAGTTTTAATTCCAGTATTGTTATATGAAGTGTGTGGTTTGACTTAAAATGTCAAACTCTTGAACACAACTAAGATTTTGATAATTTGCACTAGCCTAACTATATATATATATATATATACATATATATAGGATGGATCTTGCGAGAAGTAATATTACAGCGAGAAGTGAAGGTGTAACTCCATTAATCCCTAAGTTCACTCCATTTCTTATGATGTTGTCACACCCCGACCAAAGGCGGAACATGCCGGGGCGTAACGTATTGATTGGACAGTAGCTCAAACACACTAATTAAAGCGACAATAAATATTTAATTTCATTAACATTAAACACGTACACAATTTAATAATTATAACAATTACATTATATTCTTGTATGTTGAATAATATCCTAAGGTCAAACTATTGTCTTCCAACTTGAATAGTATCAACTACTTGTACTTGTAACATGTATGAAAATAGAGTTTGTCAACAAGAATGTTGGTGAGAATACATAAGTTTTAGTTTTGTATATATAGAGAGAGAAATCACAATTCATATGTAAATGATGAGTATCACAATTCCTATGAAAATGTAAACAACTAAATAAATGTGGACCCGTTCTTATTGATACGAAATCAATGTACTTGGGTAAATGTATGATCATACTAGATGAGGATAGATGAGGATGAGATACCAACCACCAAACATAAAATAAACAATCAAGCATATAGAACATTTATCATAGAACATGCAATAATCACACATAAATATATATTGAATTGTGTTTTGAATAGATGTGGAATAAAACATAAGTAAACTTGAATATAGTATACATGCTACCCTCAAAATATAAAAGATGGAAAAAAGGGGTATGTAAACTCACCTTAACGAGTGGATTAATGGGAACGAGATGGCGATAAAAGAAAATTTAAGATAAAGGCGGCGAGCTCCTCGATCGGGTTACGTCAACAAAAGTTCCTATTGTTAATGATAATATAAGTTATTTATAACGAAGTAATTATAAGGCTTACGATGAATAGGTTTTAAGTATTATTTTAATTTAAAATATTATTAGTTAGTTTAACTATCAAAAAAATTGTAGATGTTTAGGGTTTAAATCTTTTATTATTATTATTATTATTATTATTATTATTATTATTATTATTATTACGTTAATGAAATATAATATGAGAAAGTTGAATTTATTTTGAATAAGAAACATGGTTCGGTTTATTAAGCAAAAAGAGTTATTGTCTTATATATATGTGTGTGCGTGTGTATGAGATTTATAAAAAGGTTCAAAGACAATAAGACATTAATCCGGAGGTTCAATTTAAAAAAACAACATTTACTTAGCGCTTTATATCAGAAAGAATGACAATACTACTAAAAATATAAAAAGAATAATAAACAAACCAAAACCGGGCCTGGGAGGACTCGAACCCGCGCCCCCAGGCCGGTTCGTGTGCTTAACCATCATGCACCTGCCACTGGGGCAGGTGTCTAACTCTTTTATAGTTTGAGATTAATTGTTTTTATACATTAACTGATTCAAGTTCTTTCCCACTATGAACCCTAGAATTTAAAATCATCCAATTCATTCATAGTTTGTTTAAATTGAGTTGAGTTTTCTGTTAATCGCATAAAAACGAACATAAAGCAATGATTAATTACCGCGATTGATGATGAATTGAATGATAACGGCCGTTTAGGGTTACGGTTCAAAGCTTGAATGCGAAAACAATCTTAACAGCAATGTATGAGTTAATTGTCTTAGGGTTTTAGGTCGCGAGGTAGGGAGGGAGGTGTGTGCAGGTTTAATTGAAAATGATGACGTATTTATAGTGGTTTAGGGACACTTTTGGCCGCGGTTTGGTTATTAACGAGTCAGCTGTCAAATCGTTATTATTTTCTATAATTAGACTGTCGGTGTAACTTATATAAGGTAGATGGACGATTTGGTAAAGTCAAGTCCGTTGATTATGTCGAGTTTTGCGAAACAAGAAAGAAAAGGGGGGTGGGGGGGGGGGGTGTTGGCCGATCAACTGAAGTTTCGAGCGTCGGAACGGGGCGTGTCTGGATCAACTGAAGACGATGTTTTAGACTTTTTTTACTCGGGCCACCGTCGGCTTCGGCATCCAACACCAAGCCCCATTTTGGGTGATGCCTCAATAGGTCTTTCCAAATGCCAAAGTAGTTGAAGGTCCCGTCGACCTTATGTTGAAACTCAACCAACGCGTTTTCCATGACTTCCGCGTCCGAGACACCGCTACTCCTTATTCGATTCACCCGAGAGAAAACCGTATGGAAAGCCATGCATTTGGTGTTTATGTCGCCCCATTTCGACAGTAACGAATCTTTTTCTAGACGCGAGTCCCCGCTAAGGTTGTGAAACCTCTCTATAATTTTGTGCCAAAATACCCCCGCTTTTTGATAGTTCGCTAAAAATATAAACATTACAAGTTTAATGTTTGTTATAAGAAATTTAAAAAAATACATATGTATTTTAAAAACCTACCGCATTTGGCATCTTCCGATATCTGGCACCAAGCACGAGCACATAGTACGCACTCGTCGCTACTCCACGCTATCACCGTCTTTTTAACCCGAGGTTCGCCGGTGGGCTTCTTTGCGTGTTTTCTCGAACGTCCGCGTTGGCTCGAACCGCCTACGGTCTCCGGGACGGGTTGTGTCTCCGGCACGAACTCGACCTCGGGTTGGGTCTCTGGGGCGGGTTGGAAACCCGAACCGGCAAAAATGTTTTGTCATTGGGTTTTGGAAACCGGGCACCGCGTTTGGCATAGAGTTTTGTAGAAGTGCAAAGTAGGCGGCCATTTGTGGGTCAAACATTTGCGGGACGGGTACGGTTGGCGTCGGGGCGGTAGATTGGTTCGGTTGTGGATTTTGGTTGGCTTGACGGGCATATTGGCCGAAACCGAGAATATTTTGGTTGTTGTTTGGAAACATGATGGTATAAATATTTGTGTAAAAGATATAAATATTTGTGTAAATTGGTATAGATTGGAAGGAATGTGTTAAAAAATATGAGTTTGGTTTGTTTATATAGTATAAATATAATTAATATAATGTTTTTTTAAAAAAAGTCCAACGGCTCCAACACCAACGGCTCTTTTTTTGGATCTGCGTGCCATGTCCAGCATTTTAGATATAACGTTTGAAAAAAAAAGCATAACGCAGGGGGGCGGTGTACCCCCGCGTTTTCACCCACAACGCTGGCCACAACGTGACCAGTACACATGGTCTTAAAAGTAAAATAATCTTGCAAAGTTTATATTCCTTGTATACATAATGAACTTATTAGTATTTTATGTATTTTGGCCTTGTTTTCTTAAAAGTAAAATAATCTTGCAACCTTTTCCTTGTTTTTTATGGATTATTATATGGTGCTAGATGTAGGAATGGTGATTAGATGAGTTTGAACTTAACGAACTTATTAGTATTTTAGATTCCTTGTTTTCTTAAAACTAACATAATCTTGCAAACTTTTTCTTGTTTATTATGAATTATTATATGGTGCTAGATGTAGGAATGGTAATTAGATGAGTTTGAAACGGGTATCAGAAATCAGTTTTAATATGGTTATGAAACTTTTACATATATATACGACTTAATATTCGTTGGGTATCATATTTATCTATTAGGTTTTTAAACCTTGTCATTCTAGTTCTTGTATAATTTGGTGTTTTAACATAATGAAGCTACTAATAAAGCATTACTAGGTGAACGTTAAAAAACGTTAAAACTTTTTAGGTAGGTAAATGGATATATGCTAACAGGCAATCGAACGGCTATCACCTAAAACCATACTAGAACCTGCGAAATATTTTTATGAATCCCATATTCAGTGTCATATCCAAATACACCTCACATGTGCTCCCGGTTCCTATATTTTGCGGTCTATGCCATCCTTACTTAAAAGAGCAAATCATGTTAAAATCAACTAGCAAAAAGTTAGCCGGAAGAGCATAAAGTTACATAAATAAAAGGGGGGGTTTTAGCCACTCCATTCAACTCAAGTTCATCTTTCGGTCCCTATTAGTAGTAATATCATAAAAATCGTCTCTTTTCATATGTTCTTATCCTGAAAATCAATTCGTTCATGAACCGCTACAAAACCCGCCAAGTAGTAAAAACGATAGTCTCCATGACCACTTTCTTTGATTTATTTTCATTTGCAGCGCCTCTACCCAAGCAAAGAAATCGACGGGTTTTCTAGAATTTGAAATGGCTAACTCCAACCTTTGAACGATTGCATCACAGTTGTTTAAAACAGTGCGCAACAACCTAGACAATGATTTGTAGACTCCGGGCCAGTGTCATACCCTGAACTTAGTAACCAAATGAACATAAATCCCTTTATTCGCCAAATTAGAATGAATCCCTTAATTCGCCAAAGTATGTGATGGAATTTGCCAATGATCCTTGCCATATTCGCCCCACCAGAATCCCTTAATAGATGAAAGGGATCTTCCCACGCCACACCCGTAACAGAAGCAAGAGTTTCCACTTCATGGAAACTCGAGCATCAGTGTCATACTTGAAATGTTTATGTAAAAAGTGGATTAAATGTGCATTTCCTAAATGTGTTGCGTTACGCTTGAATCTCCTTCTGTGTTTTTTTAAAAGGCTAAATATATTTCCTCCATTTCTAAAGTGATACTATAACTCACAATTTTTTGATTAAAGACATACACTTTTGCTACTAAACATGGTTGTTACGCTTAAATCTCTTATTTGATGTCCAAAGAACATCATATTCTTTGTACGTGTATTCATATTAAGTGTTTCTTTTACATACAATATGATATTCAAGAAGGTACCCCTTGGTTTAATATCATATAAGAACACCATCTAAATATTTACGTGTCTAAATATAGTTAACCTAACAATATATATTTTAATGTTAATGAAGGTTTATGAGGTTAAATCATTTTATTTTCTAAAGGTTTTGGTTGTTTAAGCTATGATTGTATCCACATGATAACAACTTTATCGATCGATTAGTTGAGGTGTCTAAATTAATATTTTATATCGGTTTATATTATCTTTCACACTACGTATCATTTTGTCTAATATGCTTGGATTGTGGATTAAATACCATGCTTTCTCTCTGTTTAAACGTGACATTTTATGAAATATATATAATATTAAAGAAGCCATGTCTCACCGACACAAATTAACAGCTTCATCATTGAAGATGTGACTTTTTAACCTTCTCTAATATAAAATAACACACGTGATCATGTCACATTCAATTTCAATCACTTATTTGAAAATGTCAAAAAAAGGTGGAAATAATGGTTACCAATAATATACTTATATTATTGCTTTAGAGGAAGGACACCACATCATAAATGACAAGTTGTGTATAAATTTGTCTATATGTTCATCGTTTTAAATTTATATACATGTACCAAAAGTTAACTATAAATGTAAGTTGAGGTTGACAGAGGAAATGCACTTGTCGATCTATGGTCAACCAAACGTTCGAGTTAGTTAGTAGTTAGGGTAGGGATGAGATCGAATCATACCTGTACCCGTATTTGTATTTGTAACTGTATCAAAAATTAGTAAATTAATCTGGGTACCTATACCCGGCCCGAAATTTTTGGTATGGGCAGAGGCGGACCTATGTATTGGGTTGGGGGGCGACCGCCCACCTTAATTTTTCTTTATATTCTTTTTAGTGTTATTTGTATGTGAAAATTCATATCGTCTCACTTAAAATTCGTGTTAAGTTCCGATGTCGCCCACCAAGAAAATAATTATTGGGTCCGCCACTGGGTACAGGTACTTTAGGTACGAAACTCGCTTTTTACCACATTTTTTCTTTTTTTAAAAAGCTCCACTAAACTTGGTATCGATACCGGTACGGTACCGACAATCAGTTATCTATAATACAAAAACCAAAATCAAAACCAAACCAAAACCGTGATACCACAACCAAAACTAAAAATGAAACAAATCAACCATAATATAAAATATATTCATGAGTTATTGATTGTCGGAAGAAGAAGAAGAATAAAACTAGAGTTTGATTAGAACTATTAGTACTTAATATTTTAATTATCAATGGTTTGGAAAAGCTCGTTTGAAGTCCTGAGAATATCCCAATAAAATCACGGTTAGAGTTATGAGATATGGAAATCCCAATAAAAACTCCTACATATTCCTAATTGTTACCAAGTACTTGTAATACTCGTACATGTACACGTATCTATACCCAAAAGTTATCCGTACCTAAAATCAGTAAAGTTGGGTACGCGTACCGAATAGACGCACACGACTACAATGACATGTATTGGTACTGAACATGTACGAGCAACAGAAAAAAAAAAGTACGCGAGTTGTTATGTAAAAAAATTTGTTCTGACTACGAAAATAAAAAGAGAATGTATGTTTTTTATGTAAAAAAAATTTATAAAGGGACTTTATTGAGAACTTAGAAACAATGTTTTGTTTTTTCTAGTGTTTGCTAATAAATAAAAATAATAAGGGACAGCTTTTTACAGTATCTAAAAGTTGTTTATTCCATTTCTCTCTCCAAGTTTAGATTTCTCTTGACACTATTAAATAATGATTTTGTTTAATTTAAAAAAAATAATTACATCACAAGTCATATTCTTTCAATTTTTTATAATAACATAATAAATATATAATGTGTTATACAATACAAATATTTATAAAAAAGTTATTTGATTTGCGTAATAGGAGTAGCATTTACATATCATTCTTGTTTATTTGTATAACTTAATAGGAAAAAAAGTTGTGAGTTATATTAAACATTTCGTTAGATAGAATGTTCACAGCCAATGATTAAAGTTAAGGGTATTTAAATATAATAACCCAAAGTAAATTTAGTGTTACTTAATATGAGTATAAATTATAATTTTTCTTCTTGTCATGCAATCGATGTTTGTTTCTTTTCTAGTTTTGGCATCTTCCTTATTAGTTGATGTTGTTAAAAAAATATACGATGTATGTGTATTATTTGTAGGAAAAAATATGCTTATTGTATAGAATAGGAGGCTAATGATACAATGGTACAATTCTTGTAAAATGTATGATTTAGCTGATAAAAAGAAAGTTAAATCACACAAGGCCATAGTAATATTTGTCTAATTGAACCATGACGGTGTATTGGTCCAACACTCACGATTCTTGTAAGAATTCATAATTACAATTTACTTTAAAGCCAAATAACCCACTAAGGGTTGGTAACCTAACCCATCCCATCAAGTGGTCCAAGAATTAAGTTAACATATACATAAGAAATGTTAAAAAGATTATATAACATTTATTAAGTTTTAATTTTGTATGCAAACCTCTATAACTTAGTAATCGCAAGTGCTAAGGTCCTTCCTCCCACAAAAACCGGCTACATGTTGAACTCGATACCATGTGACTATGTGAGTGATTATTTTAGCAATGTTTTGTTTTAATTGATTTATCACTTGTAGAATGAACTTATATTATGAGATATATATTTGATGGCATTATGTATTTTTGTATCTCATGAAATATGAACTTATATTTTAAGATTATTATAATATAATTTACATATTTAAGATACTTCAAACATTATTGTGTTTATAATGTTTATTTTACTTTATTTTAATTTGTTAAAGTTGTTAAAAACATAAATTATTAAAAACAACTAGAATGACGTGAAAAATAAATGGAACTAAAAATCCAAACATTATTTTTCTTTTTTACAAACTAACACTTATACATGATAACTATTAGCATGCTTGATACCCAATAGGTAATGGCAATGTGTTAAAAATGTTTTATACTCAAATAATTGACTAAAATTTTTAATATATGCCCTAAAACAGATCTCAGTATCATTTTTTACACATGTGAAATTTACAAAACACTCATTGGAAGGAGTTAGAGACCGAAGTCGATGAACCACTATTTGATGTCCAAGTCAGTAATCGATCTGACAATCTCGATAATCTTTGATAATATGTGTAAATGTATAAAAAGGAGTTCGGGGAGGGAGAATAATATGCCATTTTCAAATAGAGTCTTTTCTTTTGTATTTAGATGGTTTTTTTAAGTAAAAAAACCACAAAATATTAAGAGTTTATCCAACACATTTGTACTCTTATTGTAAACTCATTTAAAAAGAATATTACTATGTATGAAAACAAAATAACACGTATTATGTTAAATAGGTCGGGCTCATGTCAACTCGTGCGTCGTTCACGTCTATACGCCTGACATAATATTCAAACTCATCTCGTGGGAAATCTCTCGACTTATGTTTGAATCAACCTAACTTAAATCAAAGAATGAAATTAACAAGGTGAAAGAACAGATAAACATAACCTATTTGATAATTCCATTCCCGATTAATTTATACATAGTATAAACTAGTTATCAACTATACTTTAGATTAAATTTAATACATCAACATCATTAACAAAATTACAAGCAACCATAATAATAGTATATAAATATATTACCGATCATGTATTTACCATAAATATTTTATGGTTGAACTAATTCCTATCACTACATAGTATTATAACTATATATTGTATAGAAGAATAATTCAAAGAGAATCCGAATAACATGGTCTTCTGGTCAATAATCCTCATCGCTAGTCGCTACAACGGTGGCGTGTGGGCTGGGTGAACCGTAGACGGGTAAAACCAAAACCCAATTGGCGGCTATATCTATTGAATTAGTAAACACACATGGCTAACTCAAACTGGTCCACTCAACTGTTCATTCATATCTTCAAATCCCACCTTGATTCTTTGTTCTCTATTTCTAGATAGTCGTTGCATGACCACCCATTTGAAAGGTTAGTTATAAGTTAGGTTTTTTCATTATTTTAATTGTCTGCGCACCAGGTGTTTGATAAATGCCTGACTGAAACAAAAACTTATTTTTTCTGTTGCTTTAAGATCAAGTTCGGTAATTTATTATCTGGGTATGATTCTTGATCAAGTTTTACGTATGTTAATTTGTTTTTGAAGCTTATGTGAGGTGGGTTCATGTTGTAATTGAAAGTCTTGTATTGTATCACATAGGTACTTGATTCGTGAAGTTTCGTTGGCTGTATTCGATTATCGAAGATGGGGAAAGTGATGTGGATAGAAGATGGAGAAGGGTTTGATCAGAGAAGGCCGAGTGATCATCCGGGATGCATGTCTGGGATATTTTATGCTCTTGATTATCATTACTGGCAGTCTAATGTTAAGAAGATACTTCCACATAGAAAACATGAAGATTTTGTGAAGCATACCAAACGTGAGCTAACTGTTTCATTATTCATGTTCTTTAATTTGTCTGTAAAGCAAGTTCAAGTATCATCATAGACGTAGGGATGTTCAAAAAGCTTGTTTCTCGCGGCTACTCAATAAAACGGTGCTTAAAATTGACTTGTTTGTAAACAAGTCGAGCCTGAGCCAAGGTATGCTTGACTTGTTATTCTCATCTGGCTAGCTCGTTGGCTCGCTTGTTTAAGTTAAAGCCCAAATTTTAACATATATAACTAATAACTTATAACAAATATTTTGATTTATTTGCATTATGTATGTAAAAATATATTTTTTTCTTTTTATATGTGTAAAAAAATAAAGTTATATTTTTTAATAATAAACGAGGACACTCGAGCTTTGTACTAGCCTGAAGGTTTTAATCCTAATTTCGATTCATATACGAAAGGGTCAGTTTGTTTGGAACCGAGAAAGTTAAACAGGTCAAACCAAAAGAAGAGAAGGTTGAATATGGACAAGTCTTGGTAAATATAGGAGATAATTGTGAGTTTATTTATTATTTGTTTTGAGAGTTTGATAGGTTAGGTTAGTTAGTGTATTTAGATAATTAATATATCTAATAGGTTGAAGTAGTGTTTGAGTTGGGTTATGTTTGGTCTATGTAAATATAAGTCGAGGTTGTTTATTTGATGTATTGAAGTTTGAAAATTTTATTAAAACTATTGTCTTATTTTGTTTAGGAAATAGAAGGTACCAAAGGATTTCTGATGATCAAGATCATGTTGAAGTTTTAAAAGTATTAGACACCAAAACAAGTCATATACAGGTATTTATTTCACTATCTCCGAAAATTTTGCTTCTTTTCCTTTAACCCATCATATAATATATATTCCTTCATATATTTCAGATGAATCCAAGAGATACAAAAACCAACTCTACCCAAAAGAGATCCTTAAAAGCACGTATAAAATCCTTCGTTTCCGAACATAATAATAAACCAGATCAAGATTCTGTACCAACTCCAAAGTTGCATAGAACTTACTCAATCCATCATTTGGAATCCAACGAGTGGGTCCAACCGATCATCTTCTTCCCCGAAAATGCCCCTGAAAAGGATGAAAGTAATGTTAACAAATCTCAAGATATTTTAGATATGTTTAAAGTTGACAAAAAACTCTTCATCAACACATTACAAGATCGTTCGTCAATAAGACCAAAGTTGACCAAATCGGGTTCGTTTCCTATGAAGCTAAAAGATAAGTTGAATGAAACGTATAATGTGTCGAAACACGAGAAGATAAAGAACTCGAATGATGATATCATTCGGCTCAGAAGAATATGCTCGCTTAATGAATCTGCAGATAGATATACACGAATTTTTGATTTCAATAAAGAGGCAACTCTGCGTTCTTCTAGAAGTTTGAAGTTAACGAATGGAAGTGAGAGCGTTTTGAGTTCTCTTAGAAGGAATAATTCAAATCAGGAATCTCGTGACGGTTATTTTGTTAGAAGTTTTAGCCAAAATGAAAGAGATTCGGTTTCTTTACATAAAGACTATGAGTCTTTGAGTGAAGTGATGGATAAAAGTGATGAGTTTTTAGAAAGTGGGGCAAATTCTCGTGTGTTTGGTAAATATTCACAGGGCTTAGAAGTCGAGGAAGATTATATTCAGATTTCACCAGATGGAACAGTTCAAATCTCTGAAGGTAAGTTAGTGTGTGTGTGCATATTTTGGTATATACTTTAGATTGTTAAAAGGAGTTTGTTACACGGGTTAAATGAGTTCGATTCAAGATTGGGCAATTTTGTATTGGTTGAAGCAGATTGATGCCAAAAGATTTTTTCCAATTTTTTAAAATTTTGATATACAGTTATTTTGTGGGTTAAATATGCTTATAAAGTTATATTATTTCAGTTATAATCTTGTTTTTTGTTTAAAATGGTTTAAGAGGTTTTATGCTTAAAATATGCAATTTGGACTACTATCAACCATGTTTCTGTTTTTCGGGTCAAACAAGCCTTTTCCGATTTTTTTGAAATTCTAAAAGGTACACTTATTGGTGGGCTAAATTTGCTTAAAAGGTTACATTATTTCAGTTATAATCTAGTTTCTGATTGAAATGGTTCAAGAGGTTTTTTTGCTTTATAATGCACTTTGGAATACTATCAACCATTATTCCATTTGACCCATAACACATTATTTCCAATTTTTTAAAATTTTAGATATTACATTTGTTAGTGTGCCAAATATGATTAAAAAGTTAATATTATTTCAGTTATAATCTCGTTTTTGATTGAAATAGTTTTAAGAGGTTTTATTTTTTAAAATACACTTTAGACTTTAGAGTTTAGACTAATATCAACCGTTTTTCCGTTTGACCTGAAACACATTTTCTCTAACTTTATAATTTTTGTAATAAATACAGTCAATATGACAAATGTTATTATAGAAGTTAAAATTACTTCAATTGTAAAATAATCTTTTATTGTAATGGTTTAAGATGTTTTATGCTTTACAATTTGGACTAATTTGACCGTTCTTTCCTGTTTGACCCGTTAGAGATAAAACATAACTGAAATATATGTTCATAAGTGGATCAAAATTGCCATATCTTGTAACATATTGGTTTGTTAATGCAGGTTTGGATTTGTTAACCAACTCACATGAAAATCTAAAGAAGGAACTCAAGACTATCAACAGCAAGAAGCACATGGACTTATCAACAAAAGATGTCGATTTCAGTTACGTGAAGAAGATTCTAGAACATTCCGGTTTCCTAAAAAACGGCTTACAACAAACATGGTATTCCTCAAACCAGCCATTAGACCCTTTTGTGTTCCAAGAACTTGAGTCTCAACATCTCCATGATCCAGAACGTTTTGCGGAGGAGATTAATGAATTATCTCACCGTTTACTTATATTCGATTTGGTTGATGAAGTTTTGGTTACTATGTATGAAACATCATTTTCTTACTACCCAAAAAAACTGTCAACTTTTTGCCACATTCGTCATGACCCAAGTGGATCACTTGTTCTTGATGAAGTTTGGACTCGTATTAGCCGATTGATCAATATGGAGCATGATATGAATGAGTCTTTAAACGATATTGTGGCTCGAGATGTGAGAAGTGATGGTTGGATGAATTTGCACTCGGATTTGGAGTTTGTTGGACTTGATTTGGAAGATGTGGTTCTTGATGATCTTTTAGAAGAATTGTTGTTTGAATTCTTTTAGTGTCATTAGTTGAAGTTTTAGCGACAATAGATTTGGAGCAGCGGGACAGGGGTAAGGTTTGCCCTCATGCCACCCTCCCAATACCCTATTAGGAGTGGGATTATATTGGTTTGTTTGATTAGTTAAAGATTAGGAAATATAATTATGTGTATAGTTTTTTAGGGTAAGGGTGTACATGTCAATATAGTTTTGGATGTATAATAAAGGTGTGTGGTTTTTGTCATCATAGATTATTGAGAGACTAGTGAGTCAGGGTTTTAAGTAATTAACATCCAATATCTCTTGTGATTTTTATTTTTTATTTTTTTGAATTTAATGTCTTTATCTATACATTTAAGAGTTGAAATGGCAAGCATGTGAAGGAGACAAACATGATTTCGATTTTCACCTTGGGTATAAAATACGGATTATAGTACATATTACGATTGTCATTTCGTGATTTTTTTTATTTATTTTTGAAGTTAATGTCTTTATCTATACATTTTTTTTGACAAGCCAAAAATATATATAACTAAAATCCACCGACTAAAAAAAATTTAGCCGGAGCAAAAAACCAAAATTACATAACTAGGAGAGGGGTTTTCAACAACTCGGTCCAGCTAATTTTAAATTTAACATTTCTGCTTGAAACCCATAAAAAAAAACCATAATCGAATCAACAAGATAGTCTTTTTTGAGGTCATTTTTGTTAAAGACAATATCATTCTGTTTCCTCCAAAATCGAGAAAATAATCACTTCAATTAAAACTTTCTTTTGCTTACTATACGACACAAAATCCAATCATGAACACATCTCCTTAGGCATTTTAGAATACGGATTATAGTACATATTACAATTGTCCTTTACGTGATTTTATCTTTTGAAAACGGCCAATTTTGATCATGGTGATGATCCAAAATCTGTATCATAGGTGATCCTAGGATTTTGCTATATGCGAGTTGTGTCTACCCTCTACAATTTGAAGTGGAAATTGACGTGATATTGAACTGAAATTTGTTTCAAAATTTGGATTAAGGGGCTTTCATAACTCAAAAGGGCACGTTAAAAGATTACCTAAAAACTAAGGGGCCCTAAGTTTTTGCAAACACAATTAGCACCATGAAATTTATTTTGAGGGTGTGCTTTTGTCCACCCTAACTTGTACGTGTATCCGGTCCTTTAATCAATTTTAACTTATAAGTATACGAGTGGAATTCTACTTGATAAAAACAAGTGAAAACTCAGTGTGTCATTTCTAAAATAGTCCATACAAAGTCTTATGGATCAACAAGTCGTAGTTTGTTATATTAAAATCTAATTTGTTTGTTATTTTGGATCAACTTAAGGTTTTTATCTTTAAATTAAAGGAGCTGAAATTGTCAAGCATTTGGAGCAGATGGAGATGAACTAAATCTCAGGCTTGGGTCTTAAAACTGAGATCGGGTTGGCACCCTGGCTACTAAAATAATTGTATTTACTAATTACTTTTAGAATATTTTTTTTATAAAATAGTTCATAGAAAAACACATTAGTGAGTTTTGATATCGTCATAGTTTTGTTGTCGTTTTAGCCTAGGTTCCTCTAATAGACCTTTTGATCGTTACACGATAGTCGATTGTGTAACTGTGTAGTTTCGCAATAGTATATATAAGCTTAATCAGATAAAATACAGGAAAAATGAATATTTTTAAATATATATATATATATATATATATATATATATAAATGTTTCAATAACACCTCTAGACTTTCATCCATTTTACATTACGGCCCTTGAACTTTAATAAAATTACTCTACAGTTCATAAACTTTAATAAAGTTACTTTGTAGGTAGAATATACCATCGTGATTCGTTAATATTTATCAACGTATCAAACCTAAGGCAATGTATAAAAGCTTGTTTCTTTTCAATTGAATTGTATTCTTCTAAAACATAACAATATTATTAATATAATAGCATAAAAGGGGTAGCTTTTTTCAAAAAAATAATTATTTTTTTGGAAATAAAAATAATTTTCTTCATTAAAAAAACATAGATATTACATCAACATAGCAGGTAGGCGGGCAACAAGCTGCGCCGCCACCCCTTTCTGAATTGCAAACCCTAACATGCTAAAGACATATCCCTGCCCCTTTGGAGTCGACACATTGATATGCACAACCCGTTGGACCCTGGTTAGAAAAAAATAAAATAAAAATAAATTAATAATAATAATAATAATAATAATAATAATAATAATAATAATAATAAGGTGGGAGTCTTAACGACCATTCTTTTGTTCTCAAAAGAGAATAATGGCCATTCTCACAAAAGAGAATATCGACCATTCTATTTCCTTGGTGATAGTAATTGTGACAACGTGGAAATGGCAAGAAACCACATTCTCACATTTGTGCCTTATGCATCTAAACATGTACCTTGTTATGTAAAACTCTATTTGTAATTTTAATATTGCTTGCAAATTTGATAACGAATTTGATGAGGGGACTCGCTGTGACAACAATATGTAACTTTATGTAGGTATGAGAATAAGTTCGAAAGTAGCATTGGTTTGAATAGCTTTGGATTTGAAGCTTTTCCGATGCTATATTATGATTGAACGAACTTTAACTTTTTATTTTGACGAATATGATCTTAAATGATTGAGATTGAAAAAGAGAATATAATTAGGTACCAAAAACACGTTAATTGAGCGTGAGATTAACCTTAAGTTTCAAGAATCATTTGGCATATTAGTCATTTGGGGTCGTATTAATTTCAAGGTGACTAAATAGATTTTTTTTTTCAACCAAATAATATAGTTTTGATCAAATATATATGACTTTTATCGTGAGAACTACACAAATAACTAGAGGTAATTATGTTAACACTAGATAAATTATTATTACTCTATAACTTTTAAACTTGATTAATTATTATTACACTATTTATTTTTTATAAGATAATTACTCTAGTTTAATTTGTTTGTAACGGATCCCACAACTATACAACTATATGTCTCTTTTAAAAGATATGTTGTAATTACATGATTCTTTATGTTTCTTGCTAGGGACCATCATTCATTAGAAAATCTAGAAAAATAAGCTCTTTTTCAAGTGGATAATCTAAAGAAGAATTTTACTTTCTATTCGATTTGCCAACTCTTGTATATTTGATTTGTTAATAGGTATACAAAAACGAAACTAATTCCGTGGGACACCCGTTCTTATTTATGTAACTTTATTTATTGATATTGGCTAGTTCTTTAACCAATATCGGTTTATATAAAATCTTTCTTGTTCAAAAAATATATATATAAACTCTGTGTGTAGTTTTATGTGAATAACATGCTAGCAGTTAAATAAGCTAGACATTCAATGCTAGAACATAGTAGTCTTGCAACTAATTGGTACCGTGTAGACTATGATAGTCATGCAAAGGAAAGGACTTTAAGAACTTGATTCTTGCTTATATGATGACTTGAAGAATGTGATTCTCAATGGATGCAAGTTGAGGTTGATGTAACTTGAGGATTATCGACACAAGAATACATTATAGGACATTGATCTCAAGGCCAGCCATGGCATATGGCAGGGTAGTCGACGGCTATAGGCCCGACTACCCGCTAGGCCCAGATTTTTTTTTCTTCTAAATTATATGTATTCTACGAAAAACTATATCTGTACTTAATGTTTTAACACAATTATGTAACAACTAACTTTGTCTAGTGGTAAAGGGGCATGATTCTTAGTTAAAAGGTTGTGGGTTCTAGTCTTGTTTGGGACATGTCTTAGCCTACTTTTATACATTAGATTTTTAAACAACCCAAATCATAACCAAGGAAGCCAATTTAAAAATTAAATTGTTTAAACCCAACAAAATACTCTTTTTACTTTAGGCCCAAAATATTTTCGTCTTCGGCCCAATTTTTTTTTTCAATTCTCGGAGCCGGCCATGATTGATCTACAAGTTGGAATTTGAGAACTTTATTATTTACAAAGTAGTTATATGTTTCTAAATCTCATGGTTAATTAATGAAGACCATTGACAATTGTATATAAAATGATTACATGGAATCTGGTAAATGAGAACCATGAGTATTCCCATGCATTAAGTTTCCGTTGAAGCTATGACTGTCAAGTTATAGTTAGGTGTAATATATGATCGTGACATAGTTTACTATTAGACTACGCACAATTTCGTTTCATGCTCTAAAGTTCAAAAGTCATATAGTGAGTTAAGAGATTTGATTATATACATATGTAACTACTCACTTTAGTAGACAACTATAACGGATATCATAAAAAACTTTATCAATTAACAAAATTTATTAAACTCGTATATGTAAATACGTTTTAAAACTTGTCCTACAATACATTACGGTTGAACATGACCCATAGAGTATTGTAGCTTCATTTTTCAAATTGTTTTAAAAGCATTTCAAGATATGTTTTAACGTATTTTTTTGGAAAAGTAGATTTTAATAATCTTAATTTGTATGGCTGATCGATAAAAAGCCATATGAGATTATTCTTGCCACAAGTCCTCCATTTTAAGCTATTTCTTTTCGTTGGACTCCCTTTAAACAATATAATAATAACCTTAACCCTATTAAGTTTTATCTGAATGTCAAACTGATGTTTTAGAGCTTTAAATAGGAAGGTTAATTTATAAGAGTCGAATGATTTAAAACTTACATCGAAACGGTTCTCCAAACGACTCAATTTTGTTAATTGGAAGTTTAAACACGCGAATTGAAGCATCGTTTCGTCGTTAGAAGAACCGTTTGAAGTAAGTTTTATGTCAATCGACATGTATCCTCATTTCAATTAAAAGCTCTAAAACATTAGCTTGACATTCAAATAAAACTTAACTCAAGCTTTTTTTTTAATGGTCAGATGAGAAAAAATAACGTAGAAGATCGGACTGGTAGAAAGAATATTCTCAAAATGTGATTATTATTATTATTATTATTATTAAGGTTATTAAAATTCAATTTTTTTAATCTTTTAACAAAATAATATTTTGAAAAAAATAATAGTTCTACAAAATATATCTTTATAAAGTTTGGGTGGACAATATTAATCTCAGCCACCTAATGATACATACACGTGTACGTAGGCTCGAACCTCACCAACAAACTCTATATATAGCATACAACCATACATCGTCCCCAACAACATCGTCAAGCTTTGTGAATTCAATCAAAAACACATTCTCTCTAAAAAACTCTAAACATGTCTTGCTGCAACGGAAAGTGCGGATGTGGATCAAGCTGCTCATGCGGTAGCAGCTGCAACGGGTACATATTTGTCCTTCAATAAATCATCGAAAATTCGACACACGTTATTAATTTCATTGACCTTTGATTTCGGTTTCCAGATGCGGGATGTACCCTGACGTCGAGAAATCGGCCACCACCACCGTGATCGTTGACGGTGTCGCCCCCAAACAGATGTACGTAGCATTACAATTCATTAGCTTAATATTATATGAATTTATATTGTACATTTAACTTTAAAGAAAGAAAAGTTTTTATATTATATGAATTAATATGCTTTAAGTGTGAGTAGCTCTTCTATCCTTTAGGGGTTTTCACGGTGCGCTTTGGTAAATTTTATTCCGAACTAGTTACTATGGTTTTAGGTAAATAGAGACTGAACCGGCAGGATTGGTTGGATCGGGCCAAACCAGCCAGTCTACATGGTTAGTTTCCCGGTTTGGTTATGCCCGGTTTTAGACAACAATAATTTTTTCTTGTTTTTTTTGCTTATATTAAACTCTAAAAAAAATATAAAATATAAGGATTGTTCAGGGGAAGGTTAACGTACAAATGAAATTAACGTGCTAAATGTGAGAATCAAGTAGAGTAATTATATATACAAGTAGAGTAATTATGTAATTACTCTATGATAATTACTCTATGATGTAATTACATAATTACTCTACTTGTATATATATAAATACTCTACTTGATTCTCACGTTTAGCACGATAATTTCATTTGTATTTGATCCAAACCCTATATAATAACCATATATATATACATTTAAATTTATATCTCTATAACAAAAATAATAAAAAGCAAATGTTAATACACGGGCAGATCCAAGTTCCATATCGAAAATTGAACCATAGAAACTGAACCGTGAACTAGATCGTACAGAGGAAAGGTTTCCTCTCATCCTAAGCTTCCTAGCTAGATCCTACCGGTAGCTTATGCTATGAGTGAGATTTTAGTATTTTACTGAGAATGTTCATTTGTTTATTAGATCTTGTTTTTACAATATTCCGTGGTTAAATTTGGTTAATGTTTGTGTAGGTATGGTGATGGAAGCGAGAGCGGGGTTGCTGCAGAGGGTGGGCATGCCTGCAAGTGTGGAGACAACTGCAAATGCGATCCTTGCAACTGTTGAAGACTTGAAGATGATGAAATTATGCCATGTATCTTACTTTTGTGTGTTGAATAAGAATGGTGAACCACATGCCATTGGTTTGTTTCCTCTGGTTTCTTACATCTATGGTTGCATTATATATGTGTTTCAGGTTGTCACTATGAAAGCAATAAATATGAACATGGTTTACTGCTTTTGTTTGGGTATCATGAAGGCTAAACAAATTCACTTGAACCTTAATTTGGTTCTAGGGTTCACATCCAAAAATGTTATACTTACCGTATGATAATTTGGTTCTAGGGTTCACAGTATTCTACAATACACTAGTAAATAATATTTTATTAATTTCTTTCAGTTTGATAATATAGTATTTATAGGAGTTGTTTTAAAGAGAGGATAGGAAAGGACTGAGGATTACGTAATTTTAATAAACACCGAATTGGCCCATTGGGCTGTAGACTTCACATTAGCCAATCTAATGACCCAAATTGCGTTCCACAAATGACAAATCCACAATTCCAGCTTTTAAATCTTGTACTCCACAGTCAACACCACTTGATTATAATCGCACAAATTTGATTGAATTTCATTTTAACAAATCTTTTTTTTTTCTTTTGAATGCGATATTATATTCAGTTATGCACAAGACAACTAACAAAAACTAGAAGCCAACAAACAAAAACAAAGTATAACGAAACATATGATTACGATTCTATTACATCAAATTTGCACCATTTCTTCTAATGGACCCCGATTTTCTTTGATCTAGGCACCATTATTACTTCCTCCGTCACTTTATTTGCATTCGTCTTAACTCGGTTGAAAATCACGTCGTATCTTGCTCTCCATATACTCCAAGACTCGGAAAATTGCTCCAGAGAGCATACCTGGTTTTTATCTAATTATGTCTTTAAGTTGTTTTTACCAAAACTATGTAGTTTTTGTGGGTTTTACGTGTAATTAGACGGCTGACAACACCATATTCACTTTACAATGGTAAGGGTTTACGATTGATTTCTCTAATTATCAATTTTTTTATAGATTACAAAATTTTATTTTTCATAACCCTCTATCGGAAAATGGGGAATAACATTTGGTACTAAGTACAACTACCGTACCAAACGGATACTGTACTAATATATTTGGTAAGGTACTTACTGGATATCCAATTTTCCAGAAATTTGGTATGAGTATATTTCTGGTGATAGTACTGGTACATTACTGATTGCATATAGATCGAAATACATTTTGGTACGAGTATTGCTACCATATCAAACCGGTATTGTACTGATAGATTCAGTGCAATATTTGATACCGAAATCTATACGATACTGATACCATATAAAGATGAATGTAACAAGTACTGGTATCGTACATATACCAATCTCATCCCTAAGAAAACTTATAGGAACCCACAAATATCTTGCTAACCAATGGAATGAGATAGCTTGCATTAAGTGACATTATAGAAGGATCAACATTAGAAACGGTGAAAGTTGGATTCTATTTTAAATCTTCTACTAGATACAAGCAAACGCTATACATATATACGTACACACGTTTCATATACTTAGCATATCAAATTCTAAAATATTAATTTTGTAAAAATTAAAGAGTTTGCGTCTCAAATTGGACGAACCACATATATCTAAAAGTACGTAACATGCACTACTAGAAAAATAGATGTTTTTTTACAACTGAATTCATAGGAAATTTGTTGGAAAATCAAGTTTCTAACATTTTTTCAACAAAAAGGTTAAAAAAATTACGTTGGAAAAACACATGCTTGAAAATCGTTTTCAACCATTTTCCAACAACGTTTCTTACAAAATTGCTACAAAAACATGTTGTAAACTTTCTACAACTTTCCTACAGAAACTATTTTGACTTAACATAATGTTTATTAGATAATACTGTAGCAAGGTTGGAGTTTAATTTTTTTGTTGGAAATCTGTTGGAACTACTTGTCGTAGGAAATTTGTAAAAAATTTTTATGAAAAAAGGACTTGTTTTGTAGTAGGTCCAAACTTGGCTAAAGTTACGTGCAAGGTGTGACCTTCTAGAAGGGGACCACTAATGGTTTTTTTTGTTAACAATCTATTCCTTAAATCTCGTGTACACTCTTTTCTCTCTTAAAACTTGTTTATTTTTACGCAGAGGGTTATCGGGACACTCCCTCGACAAAGTAATTAGAACCTAGCATTAATTGCCTGTAGCTTCAAAAATATTATATTTTAAATCAGAATTTTTCAAAGGTCTAGCACAATAGAAACAAAATAATGTAATACCTTCTAGAAGAAAGAGGACCGGGCCCCACCTAATCACGTTGATGATAGGATAAACCGCCATGTCATCGTTTGTAACGTGGGTTGCATGAAAGTCATTTGTCCAACCAACAATCTTGATGTATCTGATCTAATATGCACTTTGAAAAAATAATTTTATTTGTTTATGTTTATTCGTAGCTTTTGAGTACATCGTATGCTGTCATCAACAATTAACAATATCACTTCATGATTATTTGTATATAGATTTCATGAACAAATTGTAGCAGATGTATATATTATTGGAGTGTAGTATTTAGGGTTCTAATATCCGGTTCACACGTACAATCTATATATGTTTGAAAGTAGTTTTATTATTGGTTGTGTGTGATTGAAATAATCATGAAGTGATATTTCATGTTTGCTTAGAAACTGATAGTATACTGAAATGCTATTAATCACACCGGTTAGCAAGATTTTTTCTGAACTTAATCAAACTGATATAACACTCAATTTCAAATAATCTGATACATTCGTCACAATAAACTCAAGATCAATTAATTGTAACTCTATCTAATATGCCATGTGAGCGTATTATAGATGCTCTTATAAGCATCAAAAAATACTTCACATTAAAGTCTATATCTTCAAATATTAAAATTATTTTTCTTTAATCTATACTATAGTTAATTAAAGCCCGTTGTTGTTCATTTGTGTATAATAGATTTTATCTAGATTAAAAAAAATGAAATACCATGACAATTTTGGTATTATATTGCAAATTTTATAACTATATGTTTAATATTTTATTCTTTTGTTGTAAAATTCATAACAAATAATAGTTTTTTGGTCTGCATATATAATTTTGTAGTTAATTATTAGAATACACTTTATTTATAAGTATTATTGAAACAGGTATTTATGTATATGATTGTGAACATAAGGTTTGAGCCTTTGAGGTCAAAAGTCGTTGGAAATGGGGTGGCACTTTTTTTTTTCTTTTTTCTTTTGAACAGCCAAATTGGGGGCACTTGACCACTTTTACTAGCTTTTCTCGTGACATTTATTTTTCCACTCTATATACTACATACTGAACACACCATCGCACGTGCTCTCCATTTATTAATCATTTTATTTATATTACATTTATAAAGGTATTTTCTTTTCCTCTAGGCTTACATTTGACTCTGAATCGCATATAATCAAATCCATACGCAGAATGTCTAAAAAAAGTCTAGTCAACGTGTTTTATCTTCTGCAAGTTAAAATTTATTCCAAAAATAATGGTATTTCTAAACTAGCTTCTCAGACTTCTGGATTTTTTTTATAAAAAAACTTGATTTCTAGTGTATTTGGATTTTCCAAATATAGATACATATAACTAACCAAAAAATAAATTCTGTTGAACAGCAAGTAAAATTTTATTAAAAAAAAGAAAAAGATAATTAGAAACCTCACCATAGCAAGGTGCTAAAACGAGAAGCTACAACCAACTCAATTTCACCTCAAAATTACACTAATCAAGTACGTAATCATTCCAAGTTATCAAATTGAACTTTGCTTCTTTTCTAATCCACAAATATAAAGTTCACTTGGATCTCCTCCGCAATCTTCTCCGAGTCTATACAAACGACGTTGAATAATATTCTCGTAACTTTTTATTCTTATATCAACCAAAGTGTAGTCAAGATAGCTAGTATAATATACGAAGCCCCAGCTTCTTATACATCTTGCAACCTTCAATCCTCCCATTAGCATCCATTAATTTTTCCATAAGCGAACATCTACTAGCACCAATCCGGTCTTAACAAAAAAAAAAGAATATTAGTTGACACCCGGCCTTAAAAGAACAGGGGAAAATATTTTTATTTTTACCGGTTTTCTCGGAAAATATAATTCAAGTTAAAAAGAATCACAGTACAAGTTCAATATGTCTTAAAAAACAATAAAAAAAATTCTTAGATACAACAGAAAGATTAAACAGTATGTTTTTATATGGTAAGAAAATATAATTCTCTATAAGAAAATACATATTAAGAGTTCATACAGGAGAAGCAATTATTATAATATTTGCTCTAATTTTTAAATTTAGAGATGGACTTATCGTCCATCCTTCTCTTCCATTAAGGCTGAGGGGTGTGGGGGGCGCGAGAGGGGGCGTGAGTGGGGGCGCCAGCCAATAATATTGTGACGTGTGGCAGAGAGAGAAACTTGATAAGATGGGTGTTGGTAGTGGTGATAGCGCCCCGGGCCATGGTGTGGAGGGGCGCGAGAGGGGGCGCGAGCGGTTTATTTTTTTATTTTTTTATAAATGTATTAAAAAAACGTATTATTAAAAAAACAAGAAATTATTTAAAAAAACACACATTAATTAAAAAAACACATTAATATATAAAAAAAAATTAAAGTACTAAAGAAAAACATTATTCTTATTATTCGGCTTCGTCTTCTTCGATCAACCTCTTCCGGATACGTTCCTTTTGTTTTTCCATCAGCATTTGGTCGACCGGATTTAGGTGGCCGAACCCGACCCGTCCGTTGCAACTTGTTTTTTCCGGTGGACGCGTCTTCTTTGTCCCGCAGCTTCACCTTCTGGTTCTGGTTCTTGTGTCTCCGGAACTACAAAGTTAGGAGACGGTTGTATGTTGGATGGTTGAAAGCCGGATGGTTGTTGCGACCCCGAATAAAACATCGGTTGGTCCGGTGCCGACCATAAATCGTCGTAACTGTAATCTGATTCTAGGTTTGGGTACCAATTTCCAGCCATGTTTTTAAAAAAAGGTTTGGAATATGAGGTGATTTCGGGTTTTGGGTGTGGTATGTGATATTGGTTTTGGGTGTGGTATGTGAGAATGGTTTTGGGTGTGGATATATGTGATATATATTGTGATATATATAGAGGAAAAAATTTTTTTTTTTTTTATTCACATTTAAGCCTCCAACGGCTCTTTCACCATTCCCCAAGCACCCTCACGCGCAACAGCTCCCGCGAGCCCCCTGGCGCCTGCATCGTTTTCCGCTCTCGCGCCCCTCTCGCGCCCCTATCGCGCCTCGGTGGTGTGGTGCTCGCGCCCCGGGGCGCGATCGTCTGGCCTCTTGCGCCCTTCCTAGCGCTCCACACCCCTCAGCCTAATGGTGTACGCTCATTCTCAACCTATAAAATATTAATAAAATATATATGAAACTGAACGCCAAGTGTACCCAAAAATTAAGATATATTTTTTCCCACGAGTAAACCAAAATATTAGTAGTTATTCAATATTTTTGATCCATCGTGAAACCTGAAAGCCTGAGTAATATCAATAGTTAAAATATTGTGGCCATAAATGAATTTCTTACATATAACACTTATGCACATTGAAGAGGTATGTACCCGCCTCAACACCGAGCAAGGCGGGTCAACCCACAAGATAAAGACATTATGAAGGCACAAAGCCAAAACCTATGCGCATGGCGCATACAAAACATGCTCAGGCATCATATGCCCAGGCACACGTATGCTCGCGCATCACATATGCGCGCGGCGCATCAGCGCGCGGCGCATATCACATGCTCGTGCATACCACATCTGCCCAGGCACACATATGCTCGCGCATCACATATGCGCGCGGCGCATATCACATGCTCTTGCATATCACATCTGCGCATGAAATATCTGCGCGTGAGAATAAAGAGAAGACTTCGCGCATCCTCAGGATTGGCGCATATCACACATGCACATAATCGACCTCGTCCTTATCCAAATCAGGATTAGGGCAACCTTGATTGTGCACGTCAGACAACCTTCCAGAAGGCATCTTTTTAAGGAGTAAGAATATGCTGATGTTGACAGCTGCCAAATGAAACGTCGACAACTCAGCATGACACATGTGCTACCACGTGATTACAACCAACGAGAAAGCGCCAGGTGTCCTAGAGGACACGTGGCGCAGTGCGATTGGAGGAGGCCAACGAGGTTGAGCCCAACCAGTGGAAACCCTAGCACTATAAATACAGCATCAACTCCACTTTGATGGACACATTCATACTCAATCATTGGCAGTTACAGGCAGTGATATCACATTCAATCATATTGAATTACATTCACTCACAGTGAGTTACATACAAACACACAGTCTCACAATCAAAGAGTATTCAGCTATTAAGCAATACTCTTGAGATTCCCTTACTCACACATTATTATCTTCTCCACCATATACTTATTCTCACGCCGGAGGGTTACCCCAAAGAGGACCCCTCTGTCCCTTTCTGAGGGGTAAGTTAACGGCGTTGTTCATTTTGTAGGTGGAAGAACACGGATCCAGAAGAGCCATCGGTGAAATAGTACAATCAAAACCCGAGGAAAGTAGATCTGCTACCAGTGAGTAGATCTACGTTTCTTCATTGGCGCCATCCGTGGGACCTCAACAAAGCATGTCCGAAAGACTGTTACCCCCTCCCAAATATCGACGCAAAGGTGGACTCCGTGGCGCCATTCAAGCTCAAATGTTTCCTGGATGCCTACAAAGGCTATCACCAGATTCAAATGGCACCACAGGACGAAGACAAGACTGCCTTCAGAACCGACAAGGGTGTTTTTTGTTACACAAAAATGCCCTTTGGTTTAAAGAATGCGGGCGCCACCTATCAGAGACTTATGGATTCGGTTTTCAGTGAACAAATCGGAAGAAATCTAGAAGTCTACGTTGATGATTTGGTGATCAAGAGCTGGGAGGAGAGACAAATGCTCAAAGACATCGAGGAAACTCTTCAGCGCCTAACGGAAGTTAACATGAAGCTCAACCCGAGCAAATGTACTTTCGGCGCGGAAGAGGGGAAATTTCTTGGTGTAATGGTCACTAAGGATGGTTTCAAGGTGAACCCTGAAAAGGTGGAAGCCATCCTTGACATGCCTTCACCATCCACCATGAAAGAGGTTCAGAAGCTGAATGGTAGATTGGTGTCAATCAACAGGTTCCTAGCGAACCACGCCAGCAAATCTACTCCATTCGTTAACACTTTGAGGAACTGCTTGAAGAAGAGCCAATTCAAGTGGACGCCTGAGGCTGAGCAAGCTTTCAGTGAGATAAAAGAATGTCTCATAAAGCTGCCCGCGCTAACAGCTCCACTTCCTGGCGAAACCCTTACATTGTACCTGTCAGCTGGAGACCGCGCCATCGGCGCAGTATTATTGGTGGATCGCAAGGGGATCCAAACGCCAATATACTATGTGAGTCGGGTGCTGACAGACCCTGAGACGCGCTATTCCATCATGGAAAAGTTAGTTTTGTCACTAACACACGCGTCGCGCAAGCTCCATAGATACTTCAATGGTCATCCTATTGAAGTTCTGACTGGTTACAACATCCAGCAAGTCTTGCGACGCCCCGCGCTCTCCGGAAGGCTGACAAAGTGGGCGCTGGAATTAGGTGAACACACGATCACCTATAAGCCCCGTCCAGCAATAAAGGGTCAAGTTTTAGCGGATTTCATCACGGAAATCCCAGAGGGAAAGATTGAAGAAGCTCAGCGCGAGGTAGACCCTCCGCAAGCAAATGATGAAGAAGATGTTTGGAGGCTATTCACTGATGGAGCCTCAAACAGCGAAGGGTCCGGCGCAGGCCTCAAACTGGTGGACCCTGATAATCATGAATATACTTATGCTATTAGATTGGACTTCAAGAGTACCAACAATGAGGCTGAGTATGAAGCCCTGCAGGCTGGTCTGCGCATTGCGCGCAAGTTTGGAGTTAAAAGGCTAGAGGCCCATGTTGATTCTTACTTGGTAGCTGCTCAGGTCAACGGCCTTTATGACGCCAAGGAGAACACAATGCCTCTATATCTAGAGCAGGCAAAAAAGCTCGTTGAGCAGTTTGACTTCTTCAGAATCATATACATCTCGCGCAGCGAAAATAAGTCTGCTGACGCGTTGAGTAAGATGGCTTCAACTAATTTTGATCACTTTGGCAAAGATGTCAGGGTGGAAGTGATGAGCAACCCGTCAGTGCAACCGCAATCTGTCCTTGTAATTCATACAACCCCTTCATCCTGGATAACTCCAATAATGGAATTCCGGAAGGAGGGGAAATTACCGGACGATCGCGCACAGGCGAGAAAGATAAGACACAAGGCGCAGAACTATGAACTACTTGAGGGTACATTATATCGGCGCTCCTATCTTGGACCGCTCATGAAATGCCTGGATGCTGAAGAAGCAAGCTACGTGATTAGGGAGATTCACGAAGGAATCTGCGGAATACACGCTGGCCCGCGCATGGTGGTTGCCAAGGCAATGAGCGCAGGCTACTATTGGCCAGGCATGTACTTGGATGCGCTAAAAGAAATCCAAAAATGCAAGGCATGTCAGAGCCACGCGCCAAACACCATGCGGCCAAAGAACAACTTGATTCCAGTAACCTCCGCATGGCCTTTCCACAAATGGGCCATTGATATTGTGGGGCCCCTGCCGCAAGCGCAAGGGCGAGTGAAATTTTTGGTAGTGGCAGTAGACTATTTCACAAAATGGGTTGAAGCCAAGCCACTAGCAAAAATCACAGCTGAGGCGATGAAGCAATTTATCTGGAGCCACATCATTTGCCGTTTTGGCCTTCCAATGGAAATTGTGAGCGACAATGGCAAACAATTCACTGACAGGAAGATATCCAGCTGGCTCAAAGAATTGCACATCAACCAAATCTTCACTTCGGTCTACCACCCTCAGGGGAATGGCCAAGTGGAGCGCGCGAATCAAAGTTTGTTAAATGGGCTGAAGAAAAGGTTGGAGGGAGAATCCCATTCTTGGGTCGAAGAGTTACCTAATGTCCTGTGGGCGCACAGGACATTAAGCAAAACTAGCAATGGCGAATCCCCGTTCAGCCTAACCTATGGGACAAAGGCTATGATCCCAGCAGAAATTGGATGCCCATCCCATAGGGTACTCATGATGAACAAGACTGATAACGAGCGCGAAAGAAGATTGGACCTCAACTTGCTTGAAGGACGCAGAGAAGCGGCTATCATCAATGAAGCCAAATACAAGAAAAAGCTGGAAAAATATTATAATCAGCGCGTTAAAGAATGCCACTTCAAGAAAAATGATTTTGTCCTTCGAAACAATGAAGCTAGCCGCGCGATACCCCCAGGAAAAATGTCCCCCAATTGGGAGGGACCTTATCAAATTTCAGAAAATTTGGGGAAAGGCGCGTACACTTTAAAAGATTTGAATGGAAAAAAGATACCGCGCGCGTGGAACGCGGCACAGCTTAGAAAATGCTTCATGTAAAAGTTCAAATATGTAATCAAGGCTTTTAAGCCATCATGAATGATGATTCGCGCTATCTTTCAATATTTGTTCTATTACCTTTGCATACATGTTTCACACTTCCTTTATTAATTTGGAGCAATATGACAACACTATATTGACTTCAAAACAAAATAAAACGAAGTAAAACATACATGCGCGAGCCTTAGCTCAAACGCGTTAACGAGTCTTAACTCTAAAACGTCAGGGCCTTAGCCCAAACCTACGAGCCTTAGCTCAAACACGTTAATGAGTCTTAACTCTAAAAACGTCAGGGCCTTAGCCCAAAACAAAGAGCCTTAGCTCAAAACACTCACAAACATCCATCTTACATCCCGCGCAGCCTGATCATAAAAATCCTTAAACACCACTAAGGCAAAGTACATGCCATATCATAGTTGTTAAGGTCTCAGGTCGAGGTCGCGCGCGGAATCATAGTGGATATCTGAGTAACACATGCTGACATGTAATGGCTAAAACTCATACTTCCATATAAAAACCGCGCGACAACGACGCGCAAAAAAAGAATTGAGAAAAGATATCGCGCATGTCAGCATAAACAAGATACTGCGAAACCATTTACAAAATAGGACTATGGTTAAGTGAATAATTTCCTTACAACCTTGTTCTTATTTTAACGTGCAAGCATATCTTATATCTATACAAGCAAACATGAAGAGATGAATGGAAATGCGCAAGATGTGAAAAAGAGAAAACAAGTTTCATTCCATACAATTGAAATTTACAAGTATGATGAGTTACAAATTACAAGTACAAAAAAAAAATATATATAAAATTTGATGAAGGGCTTCTCAAGTCTCCACGTCGACGTCAGCCGCTTCATCACCCTCATCATCTCCCTCAGCATCTGGCGTGGCCTGCTCCTCATCTCCGAACTGACCATAGTCAAGTTCTTCCTCCTCATTGGAGTCTTCTATCACGACGGTGTCAGGAGCAGATTCTTTCGCAGCGCCAGAGCCGCTGGCAGGGGCAACATCCCCCGCGCCACCATCATCGCCACCAGCCCTCTCGCATTCATCGAGCAGCTTCTTTAGCGCGCCGAGGTCGGGCTGGTCAGCAAGCGCAGCTATCTGCAAATCATTAGAAAAGTATTGAGTACAAAATACTTGGAAAATTAATCAAGAAAAACTCATTAAGGTCGAGGTACCTGCATAAGGATGGGGATGGGAGTATTCATATACTTCTCCCCCACCGCGGCCATGTCCGCGCAGGCCGCGTCGCTCTTGTAAGGGTACTCGGATGGGTTCTTCTTCAACATGCCGTATTCATACCCATCCGTAAACCCTTCAGCTCGACCCACCAAGCGCGCGGCAGCATTGCAGTCCATCACAAGGGCCTGAAACTCGGCGGAATATTTCATCGCCAAAGCGCAACGAGTCATGCCCTGTGACACCAGCCATTGGCGATCCTGCGCGAGACCAGCAACAGACGTCTCGAGGGCAGGAACCTGGGAGTTTAATAACTCAACAGTTTCCTTGGTCTTTTTTAGCTCCTCTTTATCAGACGCTGCTGCCGCCAAAATTTTTTCTTTCTCCGCCTGCGCAGCATCAAGTGCTTCCTGGCTGGACGCTGCCGTCGCCAAGGCCTCATCTCTATCGGCCTGCGCGGCCGCCAACTCCTTCTTCAGGCGCGCAACCTCGCTCTCCAGTGATGATTTCTCAGTGATACTCTGGACGATAGCTTGGTCACGCGCCTCAGCCTGCTGTTCCAATACACGCACTCTCCGCGCGTACTTGGCAACTTCGGCCTCCGCCACCTGCTGCTTATCCCGCGCAGCTTGGAGCTCATGCCCGCGCTTAATAAAGGCGGTGTTGGCACTTGCTCGGTTTTCGCTGAGCTCCGCCTGGAGTTTCTCAGCTCGTGCGCGAGCATCAGAAAGGTTCCAGGCGGCCACCTTAGCCTCTCGCTGGGCTTCCACAAGAGCATCGCGTACTTTAATATAATCACGACGAAGCTCTTGGGAAGCAGCAAAGAAAGCTGACCCAGCGAAAATATGGTCGTTCAGCAAGTCCGCGCGGGTGCGCTCCTCCTGATACCTCCTTTCAGTAGGAGGCACGGCATGAGCCCAGAAGTCCTCGCATACGCCCATGGATTGGAAAGAACTGTCTTCATTAATATTCCATCTCGGGCGGTAAACGTGGTCACCTTCCTGCAAAACACAAGAAATGTTCTAAGTCATAAAACATACTTATATGGAGGTACGCGCAGCGGAGCAACAAATTAAAACATACCTGCGGGGATGAAGCAGAAAAGTCAGCGCCAGCCCCACCGGAAGTCTGCGCTGCGAACTCTTGTGGCATCGCAGGGCTGGCGCGGTCTCCCAAGGAGTCTTCAGCTTGAGCCCCCTCATCCTCCTCATCTTCTTCAATAGGCCTTTTCTCCTGCGACCTGGAGGGCTCCAAACCAGTCTCGCGGGGAGGGCTGCGTGTAGGAGGAGGAGAGGGAGGTCTCGACGCCGCCAGTTCGGCGCGCAATACGGTTTCCTGCTCCTTGGTAATCCCAATAAGGGGAGACTCAGCACTAGCAGGAGCAAGAGCAGAACCAGCGGCGCCGGCAACAGCGCCAGGAGTGTCACCAGCAACTTGTGCGCCAGCTACAACTCCTATGAACAAATCAACAAGGAAAAATGGTTTATGACTGAATCCAAAAGAAAAAATTCAGAAGACAAATGTGCAAAACATACCTTGGCGCAATTCTGTTCGCGCGGCGAACATCGCCATAAAGTTCATTCTACCCTTTTCAGAGGGTAGAACAGGGGACTTCGAAGCAGCCCCCGGCGCAGCCTCAGCACCTTGTGGCGCCTGCGGCTGATCTGCTACCGTCGCCGGTCCTGCAAACATTCAAAGGAGCAAAGGTTTAATAACAATTCAATCAGATGAAGATAAGCAAAGTATACCTGTTGCAGGCGCGGCACTGCTTCTCTCTTCAGCCGCGCGAACAGAGGAGGTGACGCCACCATACCTCAAGTGGACAGGAGGTCTGCCCACTCTCACAGGCAGGGAAGCTAAAGAAACCTTGGTGGTAAACACCTGGGTTTCCTTAGGTCCCTTCGTTTGAGCATGGGGATGAGCGACAGGGGTGTCATCTTTCTTCTGTTTCTTACTGGCCCCTGCGCCAGATTTCCCCTTAGCTTTGCGTTTTAGTAGGGGCGCCTCCTCTTCCTCCTCCTCCTCTTCCGCGAGCTCCAGCTCATAGTTTTCGAGCGCATCTGCAAATACAAGCAACAGAACTGTTAATAAACTTTGGTATTCTAAAGGAATAAGCATAAGTGCGAAGGCTTACCAGGCGCATCGCTATCAAAGTCAAAGTCCAGATCCACTGGGATGAACATGTCATCGAAGCGATCTGGGAAACCAACCTCCCCAGCGCCAAGCGCGACAGAGCCACCCTCCACTTGATCATCATAAGCGGCGTGGATATAATCCTTGGTGACTGCGCAAAAACAAGTCAAGTGATATCAGCAAAAGAATTATGTTCGCGCAGAAAAAGAAATAAAGCAATGAAATAAACTTACACAACCCGTCGACTTGGATAACGGGCTCAAGCGCGCTGTCGGCCCACAGCTTACTCATGCCGACCCCCACCAGCGCCTCCTCGCGAATTTTCTTGGCGGGGGATGGTTCGGCGGTCAGTTTCTTAACCCAGGCGCCGGTTGGGTTCTTAATAACATCCGCATCCGCGGGCGCAGAATCGATCGCGCGCATCGTCATGCGGATGGGGATTACACCAGCCCTGATGTAGAAGAACCTCTCAGACCAGTCATGAAGGCTCTTGAATGACACGGTGCTGCACTTAACCTTCTGACTGCGAGGAATAAAGGAGATCCAAGAATCTTGGATCTTGGGCTTGTAAAAAAATTGAAAGCGCCGAGGGGTGGGCTCCTCGCGCTGTGATTTGCACATGAACTCGAAATGAGTCATGCGCACAAGTCCAAACGGATGGACTTGGGATATATGAATCCCGAAAAAACGTAACACCGCGCCTACAAACCTTGTCATCGGAAGACGAAGGTTGCAGTGGGTGAAAAAATGGGTGTACAATGAAATATAGCCGGCAGGCGGGTCCGCCGCCGTTTGCCCGGCCCCAGGCAACATGCAGCCAAACAGGGTGGGAAAGCCCTGAGAGGCGATGAGGCTGTCGAGGTCGGCATGCCTCAATTTGCAGGGGATTTCATTCCACCTTTTTGTGGCCTTGGTCCTCCCTACTTCCTCCGATGTGGTCTCAACAACCCTCTTCCCCTTCCCCTTTTGCTTCAATGTCGACATCACCACAGATTTCACACGGCGTCTTCGAGAGGCAATAGAGGTGATTGAGGGTTTAGACGAGTCTGAACTATCAGACATACAACTGCAGCAGCAGATAATCGAATTTTCAAAACGATGAATACACTCAATTCAGAATATGAAAGGCAGAAATTCAAAAATTAGCAACAATGAAGATGAAGATAAAAAATTTTTCCTAAGGGCCTGCTTTTATAGGCCCAGGAGAGAGAAAAGTGGTAACTGATCGGATTTCACGTGCCCCCACTCGCGGGTGCAAGCCAACGAGGGCGCGGCACGTGTCCCTAACACTGTTGAGGGGACATAAAAATGTAACCGACCTGCCAAGGAGCAGAGATGCGCCCCCACTCGCAGGTGCAAACCAATGCGAGCGCGACACGTGTTCCAGACAGCTGTGCGAGGGGACATGAAAGGCAACTGTAGCACCTCGAGCACACGAAACGTCTGACACGTTTACGGCGCACGTCACCACCAACCAACCACGTGTTTGGACCCTTCGTTTCAACCAAATGGATAGAACTTCGCGCAACGATGGAAACAACCAAGAAAACGACAACACCACATTAAAAAGACCAAATCAGTAAGTCTAATATCTATCTTACCGCGCTAGCGCGAGATAAGATACACATTAGACTGGGGGGGCTTGAAGAGGTATGTACCCGCCTCAACACCGAGCAAGGCGGGTCAACCCACAAGATAAAGACATTATGAAGGCACAAAGCCAAAACCTATGCGCATGGCGCATACAAAACATGCTCAGGCATCATATGCCCAGGCACACGTATGCTCGCGCATCACATATGCGCGCGGCGCATCAGCGTGCGGCGCATATCACATGCTCGTGCATACCACATCTGCCCAGGCACACATATGCTCGCGCATCACATATGCGCGCGGCGCATATCACATGCTCTTGCATATCACATCTGCGCATGAAATATCTGCGCGTGAGAATAAAGAGAAGACTTCGCGCATCCTCAGGATTGGCGCATATCACACATGCACATAATCGACCTCGTCCTTATCCAAATCAGGATTAGGGCAACCTTGATTGTGCACGTCAGACAACCTTCCAGAAGGCATCTTTTTAAGGAGTAAGAATATGCTGATGTTGACAGCTGCCAAATGAAACGTCGACAACTCAGCATGACACATGTGCTACCACGTGATTACAACCAACGAGAAAGCGCCAGGTGTCCTAGAGGACACGTGGCGCAGTGCGATTGGAGGAGGCCAACGAGGTTGAGCCCAACCAGTGGAAACCCTAGCACTATTAATACAGCATCAACTCCACTTTGATGGACACATTCATACTCAATCATTGGCAGTTACAGGCAGTGATATCACATTCAATCATATTGAATTACATTCACTCACAGTGAGTTACATACAAACACACAGTCTCACAATCAAAGAGTATTCAGCTATTAAGCAATACTCTTGAGATTCCCTTACTCACACATTATTATCTTCTCCACCATATACTTATTCTCACGCCGGAGGGTAACCCCAAAGAGGACCCCTCTGTCCCTTTCTGAGGGGTAAGTTAACGGCGTTGTTCATTTTGTAGGTGGAAGAACACGGATCCAGAAGAGCCATCGGTGAAATAGTACAATCAAAACCCGAGGAAAGTAGATCTGCTACCAGTGAGTAGATCCACGTTTCTTCACACATTACACGTATCATTAACATAAGTGACGAAGTTTAAATAAAAACACAAAGGAAAGACCCCAGGCCAGCTTCGCCCATTTATGTACGTACCCTTCTTTTTTAAACATTGATGTACAAAGTTTGTTTTGACTTTGTACACGACGTTTTTACTAATTTAAGGCTTTACTCTTTTGTGTATGTAATCATGAGAACCTTTCGCTTGAGATGTTGAAAATATATTGATGAATACATGTGATGATGCTGAATATGTCACAATAAAAAAGTCTTCATCGTAAGGAAAAATATGTATCTATCCATACTATATATGATATGACAGTGAATGGTAAATTAAGACGGTGGTTTTAAGGGAATTACAAATTTTTAAACATATGATACAACTATAAAGAAGGATAATTAAAAGTAGTTTTTTTAACATAAAAATGTGTATTCCATAATTTTCCAAAACATTTACAATATTTACCCCTTAACTTTTGTAAAATTAAAGAATAGTTATAATTTTTATTCTTCATCTTTTATGCATAGATTCTTTATATTTTCACTTTTAACCCAAATTCACCCGCGATTTTTAAACGATCGTAACTTTTTCGTACGTTAATATTTTTTTAAAAAAATTGCACCATAAAAACGAGGATTTAATTCTCTTTAATTTGAGTATGATATTGTCATAGTTTATTTCAGTTAAAAATAACATTTTACATATATGTATTTGTGGTTCGTTTTTCATGGTTTGAAGCTAAACTGTGAGCCAAGCTTTTAATAACGTTTTTGTCGTCGAAAATTAAAACCGGACCGTTGAAAATTTAACTCAACAAAACCAAACCATTAGCAATGGTTAGGTTCCGGTTTTGTACTTCGATATTAAATTGAGTTTAAAATAAGAATTACTAATCTACCTATACTAATAAACAGTTTCACGGTTTAAAACGGAACGCTGAACAGTGAACACCCATAAATCTATTACGTGATTATCAAAGTTTGTGTTCCACGCTGCATCGCGCGGGCATTCGTCTAGTATATAATAACACGTGTCAACAATATTTCTTATAATGTGACTTATCTTGTATCATGACACATGCCCATACTATTTATCATCTTTTTTTAGGTTTTTTTAATAGATCCACATCTATTTTTACTCTTATATAGAAATGGAGTATATAATATTATAAACAAAGAATTCTTTTAGGAAGGGAAGAGAATTTTATTGTTACTGAATACAGGAAAATGGTTGCTTATGCTAAGTAAAAGTAAATTAAGAAATTAATCAAATTATCCAAGCTTCCACGCTTTACATAACACCATGTATATAAGATTGTTCACAAACTGAGCCGAATCAAACGCAAGCATGCTTATACTTGGTTTGGTTTGAAACAAAGCTGAACTGAACGACTTGAAGTTAAATAAATGAGTGATATGTTTATGCTTGAACTTGGTTTGGTTTGATATCTAGCGGCTTGGTTCGGCTAGGGAAAGGTGGCTAAGTGGAAGTATTGAACAAGTGGAATGAGAGGAAACTTTGTGGAAAAGCGGAATTGTTGAAGTAGTGAACAAGCAGCTAGGGTTTAAAATTAAAATTTGAAATCAACACAAAAGATGAAAATTTAAAAATCTTTAAGGTTTCCACACACACACATATTGTATATATAAATATTAAACTAAAAAATAATTTGTGCAAAACGAATCGAACCAAACCGAACAAAGCTTTCATAATGCTTAGCTTTCTTTCAAACTGAGCATTTTTTTGAACGAGTGGCAAGCAATTTGGACTGCCTTAACAATATGGTATACATGAAGCATAGTGAAGTGTTGTCTTAGATGACAGTGAAGCATGAAGATGAAACATCCCCCCCCCCCCCCCCCCACCCACACCACCACCACACACACACACATTAACCATTCCCTTTTGAAGCATGAGAATGGTCCATGCCAAGTAGAAAATTCTCACAAAGTGGGTGATGTGCCTCCATTTTATTGGTTTACCCTTTTATTTAATTAGTTTAATATTAAAAGTTATTTAAAAAATGGAGAACGGGTATGACATATTGAGCGGTAGGATGAATAGTGAAGGAGTTTGTGAGGTAGTGTTGAGGTGGCAAAGTTATGAAAAAATGATAATCAAATGTATAACACATGGTCTAAGAGTGAGAGAGCATTCCTCCTTTAACCCATCACAATGGTCTTGGCGGCGGTGGTGATTAAGTGGCAGTGGTGGTGGTGGTGACAGCAGCGTCGACGGTGGTAGTGGTGAAAATGTTAGTTGCGACGGTGACGATGGTGGTCAGGCGGTGGCGATTGTGGTGGCCCTGAGTCGGTGATGGCGTGGCAATCGCAGTGAGTCGGTAGTGGTATTGAGAAAGTATGGTGAAAGACAAATGAAATGGGAAAAAAAACAAGGTGAAAACGAATGGTTTTAATGGATTGTGTTTCGTTGTGCAATCGTTGATTTTATTCCATTGACCAATTAAACACCAAATTTTTTTTCATTCCCTAACAATGTTCCATTCCATTTTATCTCTAATTTTATGCATAACATATACTACCTTTATGTATATGATTATGTAAATTGTTGTCATGACTTTAGATGGTTCATTAAGGGGGTGTTTGGGATTGCTTATTTTCATCAACTTATAACTTATAAACTTTTTGAAAAGTAATAAGATGTTTGAGATTGCTTATGTTGTGAGAGGAAAAGTTCCATAAGTTATAATGTTGTAACTCATTAACTTAATAAAAAATTATAAGAAGGTAAAACAAGGAATCCCAAACACCCACTAAGTGTTCATGGACATGTATATGATATATAATATATCATCAATGATGATCATGATCAAAATAAGAAATTAGTTAAAGTTTAAACATTGTTATTTCACCAATAATAATAATAATAATAATTTTATAGTCTAATAGTCATTGATTATGACATCTAAGGAGGTGGCCAAAGCCGTAACAATTGTAGGGAATACTAACACATCCGATGTTATAATAAAAGTTAAAAGAGATTAATTTTTGTTTTTTTTTCTTAGAAAAAAATTAGTTACTTTTTACTTTTAGAGAGTAAATTACTTTTTACTTTTAGTTACTTTTATTCTTGATTGTAATAGAGGCTTTGTCTAAGTTGATCTCGCGGGCTTGCTCTTTGGGGGATATTGAGGGTTTAAAAGTGTCTAGTGAGGGGCCGACCATCTCTCACATGTTGTATGCCGACGACGCGCTTTTGTTGGGTACTTGGTCTGACAATAATGTGTTGATGACTAATCGCTTGTTACGTATCTTCCACTTGGTCTCTGGTTTGCGTATCAATGCTCATAAGTCTCAAATCTTTGGATTGGGCGTTCCTTCTTCGGATGTTAATGGTATGGCCGAGGTTTTAGGGTGCAAGGTTGGTGAGCTCCCTTTCATATATCTTGGGGTTAAAATCAGTGCTAATATGAATCGGTCGGCTCACTGGGACGTGGTCCTAGAGACGGTTAGAAGCAGACTTCTTTCTTGGAAGGCGAAGTTGTTATCAATGGGTGGTCGCTTAACCTTGATTAAATCGGTTCTAGCGAGCCTTCCAGTCTATTACTTTTCTTTATTTAAAGCGTCGAAAGAGGTGATTGAAGATATTGAGAGGTTAATGCGAAAGTTTTTGTGGTTTGGTAACAAAGATGGTAAAGGGATATATTGGGTCTCCTGGGATGTTGTTTCTAGACCGAAGAAATACGGGGGTTTGGGGATAAAAAAATTGTCCGAAGTTAATTTGACGCTACTTGTCAAATGGGCTTGGAGGTTCAAAACTAATCGTGAAGGGCTTTGGATAAGGGTGGTGTGTAGTATTCATGGAGGTCGTGGTAGATGGTCGTTTCTCCCGGTCAAAAAAACGCTTCAGGGACATGGAAGGCTATTGTAAATCTGCTGGAAAAGAGCCGAATTAATGGGTCCAGTATAGATAAGATGTTTTTGTGCAACCTGGGGAATGGAAACAACATCAGTTTCTGGAAAAATAAATGGTAAACCTGGGGAATGGAAACAACATCAGTTTCTGGAAAAATAAATGGTATGGAGACACTCCTTTGCTCTTTAGATGGCCATCCCTTTTTTCAGTGGAGAAGGATAAAGAGTGCGTCGTCAGTAACCGGGTTTGCTTTGATGGGTCCCGAAACATCTTGATTGCAAACTGGTCTGCGGGTGCTTACACTGTGGCGGGTATCTCGGAGACGCAAGACGTTATGTTTATGTTATCGCAGATTAGCTTTAAAGACAGCAGAGATCGATGGTTCTGGGATTTTAACCAACAGGTGGAGTTCTCTGTTGCTGCTGTTAAAGAATCAATGCAGCAGAGTTTGTATAGCAGCTTTCCTTGGGTTAATTGGGTGTCGATTAAGGTCAATATGTTGGTTTGGAGGATTGTGAAAGGCAGGATCCCCACGCGAGTAGAGCTGTGCAAAAGAAAGATCGTGCTGCCTTGCTACTATTGTCCGATGCGCAAATTGGAAGACGAGACGGTTAGTCATATTCTTTTTGACTGCAGGTTTGCGTCTGAGGTGTGGACCAAAGTTTGGTTATGGAGTAGACTGAATCTTTCTGATTTTGGCTCTCTCGAAGACGTGTTACATTGGCCGAACTCGAGAAATATCTCTGCTGTGAAGAAGAAGCGTATTCGTGGTATTTTCATGGTGACTATTTGGGCTTTATGGAAAGCAAGGAACAAGGTGGTGTTTCAAGACTCCGATCCGAAGGTGGTAGAGGTTGTTTCCATAGTTAAGTCCTTGGCGTTCGTATGGTTAAAATATAGAAAGAAATGTAATAGGATTGATTGGAAAGACTGGGTGAAATACCCGTTGTACATGTTGTAAGTGGTGGTCGTGGGTTGGTCTGTTTTGAGGCCTTCTCCGTTTTTTGAATGAAATTTTTGTTTCAAAAAAAAAAAAAGTAAATGGTTGTATGATTCTAAGTTTCTAACTCACGCTAATAACTTGTGATCATGAATTCACCTCTATTGCTAACGTTAACATTTCATACATGATATGTTGTTATCTGATTAAATGAAAAAAACAGTACAAATATTAAGTATATAAACTAAGTTTCTTTTTGGGTCAGACAACTTACTTCAAGCTCTCAATTGTAACCTTTAATTGATGCACTTCTTTGTTAAGCTCTCGATGGTAACATCATCACACCTCCATGTGGTTGTTCATGAGTTGAATTGGGCCAAACCAAGGTAAGCTTGAATTCAGGTTGTTTGGAACTAGCAAGTTCAGCTCGACTCAAATAAACAAACCAAATTAAATGTTGTGCTCGAACTTCGCTTTAATGTAGACCAAACCTGCTCGGCCTAGTATAGTTTGGCCATAGTTTTTATTTAAATTTAAGAAACCCTTTAAGTTTAAACATAAAAACACCATGAAGCGCGATTCTCAATCTTTATCTCTAAATAGATTATAGTTGAACTATGATATTTCAACTTTTAAATACACACATAGGGTGAGACCCGGTATAAATAAAATTAACTTACTAAATATATAAATAACAAGTGTAATTACAGTTTAAACTAAAGAAATTATGTTAAAAATAAAATCATGTCATAATTAATTAATTTGGTCCAAAAGTTATTGAGTAATAATTAACACTAAACACTAATATTAACATAATTACTTTAATTATACGTACACTTCTCATAATGTGATTTGATCTATGCACTAAATATATATATAGGGGAGGGATATTTTGAGAACTTAATGAGTTTTAAGATTTTTAAGAACTCCATTTTGGACTACACATTTAATTAAATGAGTTTGAATATGTGGCTGGGATTAAATTTGATTAAAAAAAGAATCAGGAGAGAGAATGAGTATTTTTGATAATTACACAAGTTTAAACTTTAGTTACACATGTGTAAAAAGTCGATTCGGTGTGTAAAAAATTACGGTAATTTTTTGTACATTACTTACACTTACGTATTACACATGTGTAAAAAAATTAAAAAAAAAATTGTTACGTTGAGTTCTTTCGAGTTCTTAAAGCTCAAAGTGATTCTCAAAAGAAATCAATCATATATATATATATATAAGGGGTGAATCTTGCGAGAAGTGATATTACAGCGAAAAGTGCGAGAAATAAATGTATAACTCCATTAATCCATAATTTCACTTCCTTTCATATGATGTTACATACATATATGTAGGTTGGTTGTATTTATGTCTTAATTACACATTCAAACCAACCTACAAACATATAAATATACCGAGCCACATTCAAACCTATGTACCTACACACATACAAACATACGTACCTACACACATACATATGCACCTACACAACGCACCTACACATAAGAAATGAGGTGAAATTAGGGATTAATGGAGTTATACATTTACTTCTTGATGTAAAAAAACTTCCGAAATTATCCAATACCATATGTATATCTTATATTTGTTGGATTTGCAATCTATTTTTTTTATAACAAATCTCTGCTTTTTAAACTATGACTACAATAAATCTTTTACCAATTCATTTAATAATGTTCCTTAAAAACAAAAATGGTAGGTGAATAATAATAAGTAAGCTCGAACTAATGTGAATGAGTTAGCCACCGGCTGTAATCCTTATCCCCACCATCTATATAACTGCAAACCCACCATTAATATAACCTTCATATATTCTTAACCTCCACCAATCACCACCACATCCTTCTGTCTCCAAGGTACAGATTTTATCTTTTCTTTTGCCATTGAACCTCGTTGTGGGTTTTCGTGATTTCATCTCGTTTGCAACAAACCTTTTAACAAAAAAACATTATTTTCCTCAAATTGTTACGTTGGAAACAATGATGAATTTTGATTTCAGTGCCCACTTTTCTTTCATGGGATGAACGAACAAAGCTGTCCTCGTTTGTCGGACCCAGATCTGCTTTTGGAATATTATTAAACAACTACTGTTAGCGACATTCTTCTAAGAAAGAATCATTTCAGTTTCAATGGGTGTCTGTTTAAGTGCTAGAATCAAAGCTGAAAGCCCCTGTCACACAGGTATAATAAATTCCCTTTGATTATTATGTCTTTAGTTTTCTACTGTTTTGATCATCTAAGTTTTGTTTTTTTCTTAGAATCTTATTTATATACCCATGAAAGAATTGGTCAAAAGACACTTATTTAAAGCCTGAACAAACTGAATTTTCAGTTATTTCGGTTCGGTTTGGCTTGGTTGTAACTTGTAAGGCCCAACCGGAACTGAATTTTTTGGTTAATACGGTTGTCGTTTGGGTCGGTTTTGAGTCCAACTGAAATTTTGGTTAATTCGGTTATGGTTATGGTTAGGTTTGATTTTAAGCCCAACGGAAACTGAAATTTTTGGTTAATTCGGTTATTGTTCGGTTTTAAGCCCCCATCAAAACTGAAAGTTTTGGCTAATTCGGTTTGGTTTTTAAGCTCCAACCAAAACTGAAAATTCGGTTAATTTGGTTACGGTATTAGGTCCAAGTAAAAAAAAAAAGGTTAATTTGGTTATGGTTACGGTTCGGTTTGACTTTAAGCCCTGCTGAAACTGACATTTTTTGTTAATTCGGTTATGGTTAGATTTTTAAGCCTACTTAACGGTTCGGTGTGATTCGGTTTTAAACCCAACCGAAACTGAATTTTATGTTTATTTGTTACGGTTTAGTTATATCGGTTATTTTTCGTATATATTATTGTTAAATTTTTCGTATCATATTTAATATTTATTTATTTATTTTTTCAATTATTTAGGGGTGAGTTCGAGTTCAAGAAATGTAAGTTCAAATGGAACCGATAATGGCAATTCAAGTGGCAGCAAGAGCTCGTGGGTCCCACCAACTCCCCGGAGCGAAGGTGAAATCTTGCAATCTTCGGGTTTGAAGAGTTTCAATTATTCAGATCTTCGAACGGCCACTAGAAATTTCCGACCTGATAGCGTGTTGGGTGAAGGCGGGTTCGGGTCGTTTTTCAAAGGGTGGATAGATGAACAATCATTCGCGGCTTCAAAGCCTGGGACCGGGGTCGTTGTTGCGGTTAAAAGACTCAATCCGGACGGGTTTCAAGGTCATAGGGAATGGCTGGTGAGGATTTAATTATTAATTATTGTGTTTGTGTTGGGATTTTAAACTTTTAATGTGTAATGTTGTGTCGGGTTGGCGGGTTGTTGTAGGCGGAAGTGAACTATTTGGGGCAGTTTTCCCACCCGAATCTTGTGAGGTTGATTGGGTATTGTTTGGAGGACGAGCATCGGCTTTTGGTTTACGAGTTCATGCCTCGTGGGAGCTTGGAGAATCACTTGTTCAGGAGTGAGTTCATGTTGTCTAACCAAACCGTTTAAGCTAAATCAAGTAATCGACCGGTTCAGTTGCTTTAGTAGTAATGCGGTTCAATATACATTTTAAACATTCGTTTAAGCTTTGGAACCTGACGGGTAAACTGAACCGGCAGAGATACTAACAAAAACCATTTATAATTTTATTAAAAATAGAAAAAAGTTATATATTCTTTTACATGAATCTAACAATTATAATATATGTAAGTATTAAATATAATACGTCGAGATTGTTAATCTAACCGATTTTATTATTCAATTTTTTTTATCTTATTGATAAGTTTTCTCAACAGGAGGATCATATTTTCAACCTCTCTCTTGGAGTCTTCGGTTAAAGGTTGCTCTTGGAGCTGCTAAAGGACTTGCCTTTCTTCATAGTGCTGAAACCAAAGTAATCTATCGGGATTTCAAGACGTCTAATGTGTTACTTGATTCGGTATATAATACTCCTTTGAAGCTAGATTATTAAACGTTTCGTTCACTTTTTTTTTTCTAGATGATGATTGATTGTTTTTACTATGCAGGATTATAATGCAAAGCTATTTGACTTCGGGTTAGCCAAAGATGGACCCACAGGCGATAAAAGCCATGTGTCGACTCGGGTGATGGGGACCTATGGTTATGCCGCCCCTGAATATTTAGCCACTGGTATGCTAACATGGTTTGTTATTTTTGTTCACCATAGGTTATTTAATTTTACACGCTATATTCGGACAATGTAGGTCAATTGACTGTAAAATGTGACGTATATAGTTTTGGTTTGGTCCTTCTTGAAATGTTGACGGGCCGGAGAGCGGTAGACAAAAATCGACCCAAGGGTGAACAAAGTTTAGTCGAATGGGCTAAACCGTACCTTCCCCACAAACGAAAGCTTTTTCGAGTTCTTGACAACCGTGTTGAAGGCCAATACACCATAGACGGGGCCCATGCCACCGCTAACCTGACCCTAAAGTGTGTTTCAATGGATCCCCGGTTTAGGCCGAGCATGGTGGATGTGGTCAAAGAACTTGAATTACTTCAGGATCCTAAGGGGATTACACGTACGCGGAGACATTCCAATAACGAGGCACAAACAAGGCGTGCGATTTCCCAGAAGACCACTCGCAATGGTCGGTCGACTGCCTATCCGCGTCCTTCGGCTTCGGCTATATATAGTTAGTGAGTTGAAGAATCACATGAAAGAATAATAGTGTTGTTATATGTCTAGATTGGTAGTGGTTTTGGTCGAGTAAATGTATAGTTGTTTTGGATTAACGTTATTTGAGACGAAAACATATTTCTTTTATCTTGTTTTGCGGTTTATTTTGTTTGGGAAATTTTAATTTTCTATTGTTTTCTAAATTGGGTTTTTAATTATACGAGTAAAAATAGTTGAGAAAAATATGTATAAATCATTATATATTTAGCACTTAACTTTTTTTTTTTAATATTACATGACATACAAAATCATTCAATTAATTATTTACCTATTATAATACACTAATTTTTCCGTGTTATAGAGTCTACGCTCAATATATTTTTTAACGTTCGGACTGTTTCTATTGAGATGTGTAGATTTTAAACGAACGAACATAAATAAACATGAACATGTTGATTTTTTTAAACGAACAAACATAAACATAAATATTTTTCTTATAAAAAGGGGCCGTTGATGTAGGTGGCGATGGTAGTTGATGCATGAGAGGAGAGGTTGTCGATGATGGGTGGTAATTGGAAGTTAACTAGTGATAAAGAGATTAGACTAGAGGAGATAAATTAAAGTTAAGTTTGATGATGAAAGGGTTTCAGAAATAAATGAGATGTTATAAATCGTTTAAGGGTTATCCAGGTTTGGTGAGACTCATGACCAACAGAAATTATTGTTTGATGGTTAATGGATTATTTCACAAATAAATGAGATGTTATAACCTGTTTAAAGGCTATACGAGTTTGATGAGACCCGTGACCCGCAAAAAATATTATTTGATTAATAAAGGGTTTCACAAATAAATGAAATGTTATAACTCATTTAAGGACTATTCGGGTTTTATGAGACCCATACCTGCGAATTTGAGTTAAACACATGAGAAGAATCAAATTACAAATCAAACAAGCTGTTGGCTTGAGAGAGAGTGAGAACTTTGATTGACACATAAAATTTTTAAGTAGACATTTATATAGATAGATAGATTATTTTTAGTTATATTTATCGTTGTTTTTTTTATTTAATTTATATTTTCCATAGATAAATAATTTTATATACGCATATCTTTCTCCAGAGACCGACTTTAGAGCATTATGAACTCATTTCATATCCATACAATCACACTAAAAATCACTATATTTTTTTATCATGTTCAATTAAATAATATTTTTTATACATTTATCATTATCTAGTCTTTCTCTTTCACTCATATATACTTTCAAAAAATATTAAAAAAAATTATAACGGCGTGAATAATGAAATCGTAAATTTAACTTTCTCATATAACTTTTTATACTCTCTTCTACCCACAAGTCACAACCATACAATATATTTTACAAAACTTACTCACATAATTATAGGGTACAGACTGAGAATGCTCTTACACCGGGAAACTTTAGCATATTATATCCCGATTCTTTGAGACACTTGTGGTTTTCGTCCTTGTTGTTTGACCAAATTTTTGGTTTTAGTTCATTAGTATTTGCGGTTTTCGTCCAATAGTTTTGTTTTCACTTGCGATTAACTCTGATCCAACTAACCTCGTTAACTTTAGTTATTAAATCAATCAATGTATCCCTTACTTGAGGGGTAATTTTGTCCTTAATTGGTTGTATCCCCAAAACAATTGCACATTCATTATTTTACAAAAGTTTAAAATCAACATGCTTTTTTTACTTCTCAAAATCGTTATAATATGTATAACATTTTTTTCATCTAAAATGCACATAAGAGTTTAAGAATTTTATGGATTGATATTTTTCACGATATATAGCACACGGGTTGTCGGGTTCTAAGCCAGTTAGTTATATATAAATGGGATATGGACAAAAAATGTATACAAAAGGGATTTGTGGGTGCGGGTTGGTTGTGAATAATGGGCTAACTTTGAATGCTGCCTTGCCCCACTCGCTACCGGCACTTACTATGCAACTATGACTTTTGGTTAATGACTTTCTGGGTTCTCTTTTTGAAACTTTATTCTAAATCACACCGGCTAATGTCCCATTTCATTTTTTAATCTACCGACATGACATCTTAATAATTGCATGGCTTGTTGGTTACAACATTAATTGAAATGTGTTTTGATGTCTAATGTCAAGCTTAATTTTGACATTTTCATATGTAACAACGAGGGACATTAATATAAAGCAGATGAAGTAAACCAACCGTTCAAATAGAATGTTTAAAACGGATAACTCGCCTACGTTGCAAGAGTTCTAAAGGTCTTTTAAGATCCACAATGAAGCCATGGCTCAATAATTCCCCAAACGCACACTGATAAACCAAAATATATCTTATCTTTAGTTGTGAATAGTGATGCATAAAGTTAAATAACGAATTAGTATCAAGAACTTTAAAGCCACCTGAAATTATATCGTCCACTAGATGCATGATTTCAAAATATAAGTATTATCACTAAAATCAAGTGGTTCATTTGAGTTTCCCTTCTAAGTGACTGGTGACATAGAGTTCTAGGTAACAGACACCAATAAATGAAGATATTCAAAATTAAAATTATTGATTTAGTCAATAGTTATTTCATTCCTTTTCTTTTGGAGTTAATCACTCCTGAATTGTCTCATCATCTGTTGTATATATATTTGATTTGTAACCTATTATTGTAAAGATCATCCTTGAAATTCTATCATGGTATCGAGCTAAGTCTGATCCTAGCCTCTTTTCCCTTCATTTTTTTTCATATCATCATAATTTTTCCATGGCCAGTGAATCATCAATTACCCCACTCCATACCTTCTCCCACTTCATCACTATAAAACTTTCATCCTCAAATTATTTATTCTGGATGAACCAGATTCATCCACTTCTCTCCTACCTCAACCTACTAAAACATGTTGATGGATCTGCAGTTGCTCCTCCACCCACCATCACTATTGATGGAAAACAATCCCCAAATCCGGCTCTACCGACATGGCATGAAGCTGATCAAAGGGTCCGTTTAATCATTCAGTCTTCTTTAACAGAAGAAGCAATGGCCGAAACGATCGGACACACAACCGCGCGTCAAGTATGGCAAGCTCTCGAAACAGCTTTTAGTCATAACTCTCTCGAACGAATGCACACTCTTCTAGACTCTCCCCGCCAATTGCAAAAGGGTACTTCAAGTGTCTCCGACTATGGCCGAAAATTCCGCTCAATTTGTGACCAGCTCGCTGCCATTGGTTATCCGGTCACCGATGATGACAAACGTCATTACTTTCTTTGTGGACTTGGTTCCACCTTTGAAAATTTCTCCACCTCTCAACGAACCGTTCGTCCGCCTCCAGCGTTTCGTGATCTGATTGCCCAAGCGGAAAATCATGAAATCTTTCTCCAAACCCTAAACGGTACCCAAACTCCACAGGCTGCTTTCTCAGCTCATTCTCACCGCGATTATGGAAATCGGGGACAAAATCCCAACCCCAAACAGTACCGTCCCTACGGACACCGGGGTTGATTCCGCGGCTCTTCTTTCAACCGTGGTCATTCCACTGCCCCAAGACGTCCAACAACTTGTCAACTCTGAGAGAAAGAAGGCCATTCCGCAACTGCTTGCCCAACCTTAGCAGCCCATGCTCAACGGGCCACTCCTCTCGACGCACATCTTGCACAAGCCTTCCAAGCTCAGTGCAACATCGCACAAAATACTCTAGACTGGACTGCTGACTCGGGCGCCACCACCCATATGCTCCGCACCCCAGCGGGCCTTGAAGATTCGTTTGCCGACCCGGGTAACACTTTGGTCACGTTCGGTAACGGTCAGTCTTTACCCGTAACCCAAATCGGGAAGACTAAAATTAATAATCATTTACCGTTACAAGATGTCCTTGTTGTTCCAAATCTCACAAAAAATCTACTTTCCATAAGTAGATTAACAAATGATTCTGTTGATGTTTTGTTTTCTAACACTTTCTTTCATATTCATGACCGAAAAACGGCGGCGGTCCTCGCTAGAGGCACTTGTGAAAATGGATTCTACGTTCTCTCTCAAAGTCACAAGTCTCTTGTTGCGGCTCTTACCACATCTCATCTTCGTGCATCGTTTGATAAATGGCATAGTCGCTTAGGACATGTCTCTTTTGATATTGTTTCTACTTTGAATAAACTTGGACATGTTTTTGTTACATCTCTATTACCTAAACCTGGATTATGTACATCATGTCAGTTATCTAAACGCGCGTTACATGTGTTGGATTTAATCCATTGTGATCTTTGGGGTCCCGCACCCATATTATCTACGGATGGTTATTTATACTATGTTGTTTTCGTTGACGATTACTCACGATTTACTTGGTTTTATCCACTAAAAGCAGAGTCTGATTTTTACAACATACTTACCATCTTTTTGAAGTTTGTTCAAAATCAATTTTCATGCACCGTCCAAGTATTTCAAAGCGATGGTGGAACGGAATTTACAAACAACCGTGTTCAAAATATTTTTCAACAACACGGCATTGAACATCGGCTATCATGTCCATATACACTCCAACAAAATGGGCGTGCCGAACGTAAACACCGTCATATAACTGAAACCGGTCTCGCCATGATGTTCAATGCACATGCTCCGGCTAACTTATGGATTGATGCTTTCGCGTCGGCCACATATATTATAAATCGTTTACCGACACCTCTTCTCAACAACAAAACCCCATTTGAAATGCTTTTTCATCAAATTCCGTCATATTCAAATTTCAAAATATTTGGTTGTTGGGTATTTCCGTATCTTAGGGACTACACCAAGCACAAACTTTTACCGCGTAGTGCCCCGTGCATTTTTATTGGCTATAGTCCTAAATACAAGGGCTATCGTTGTCTAGACCCTACCACGTCACGTGTCTATATAACCCGTCATGCAAAATTTGATGAAGACACATTTCCATTTGCAGGGAATAACTCCAAAGTTGATGAAACAAAACTTTTGCTTTCAAATTTTGAATGCAGTCTTCCATCCCCTACCATTGAAAACCCACCAGTCCACTGAACTCTACCTCATCTCAATCATCTAGTTCCATATCCATCACTCCACCACATCCATGCCCAATCTATCTTCAACCCACATGAACAAAATACAACTCCCACTCCCCAATTAGTTCAAGCCCAAACCCAATCTACCCCAGCCCAACATCATTCTGCCCAAACCCATCCCACTTCGCATACTGTTACTCCAGTCACATCCTTTTCTCCCCAATCTCATCCATTGGCACCCACTTCTCCGACTCATTCTCTGTCTTCTGTTCAACCCCCACCGGTGTCTTCCCTTCACTCCATGACTACAAGGTCAAAGGCAGGCATTAAAACTGCTTTAAAAAATCCAAAATGGGTCATAGCCATGAATGATGAATTAACAGCTCTTCGAAGCAATCATACATGGGATCTTGTCAAACGACCTGTAAAGTCAAATGTGGTGGGCTCCAAATGGATACATCGAATCAAATATAAATCAGACGGTACTCTTGATCGATACAAAGCTCGTTTAGTCGCTCAAGGTTTCACTCAAGTTCCTGGACTTTATTTTTCTCATACATTTAGTCCCGTGGTGAAAGCTTCAACCATTCGGGTTGTTCTTAGCCTAGCTACTATATACAAATGGCAACTTCGGCAATTGGACGTAAATAATGCATTCTTGAACGGTCACCTTACCGAAACCGTTTACATGGAACAACCTCCCGGGTTTGTAAACCCTCAATTCCCAAATCATGTATGCAAACTTAAACGAGCATTATATGGTCTTAAGCAAGCACCCCGTGCTTGGTTCCAACGACTCAGTTCCTTTCTCGTCACACTTGGTTTCAAATGTAGTCGAGCTGACCCATCACTATTTGTCTATAAAACCGATACGGTTTTGCTTTATTTACTCGTTTACGTAGACGATATAATCATCACCGGAAATGATCCCAAGGTTATTAATATGTTTACAAATCGTCTACATAACGAATTCAAAATAAAAGACCTTGGTTACTTGAGTTACTTTCTTGGTCTCGAAGTAATCAACACCTCTTTTGGTCTATTTTTAAGCCAAGCGAAATATGCTTATGACATTCTTTCTCGAGCAGGCCTCTCAGATACAAAACCCGTTGCAACCCCTCTAACCACCACCGACACATTCACCTCCTCCGGAACACTCTTTCATGATCCTACACTATATCGATCTTTAGTTGGAGCTCTTCAATATCTTACCATTACCCGACCGGATCTCTCATATGCCGTTAACCAAGCCAGTCAATATCTCCAAAACCCAACCACCTCACATTTCCAACTTGTAAAACGCATTCTCAGATATGTCAAAGGCACATTATCTTTTGGTTTAACATTTGACAAACCCACCAAAACAACTTTAGTGGGTTACTCTGATGCGGATTGGACTCGTTGTATAGAAACTAGGCGTTCAACATATGGGTATTCTGTTTATTTAGGGGGAAATTTGTCTCGTGGAGTGCCAAGAAGCAACCGACGGTGTCAAGATCAAGTTGTGAATCTGAGTATAGAGCAATGGCTAACACAGCAGCTGAAATCATTTGGATCACTCATCTCCTACGCGAGTTGCAGGCTCTCCCACCAGATCGTCCTACAATTTTATGTGACAACAAGAGTGCCTTATTTTTAAATCAAAACCCGGTGTCGCATAAACGAGCAAAACACATAGACATAGACTACCATTTTGTTCGTGAATTGGTCTCCGCTGGTCGCCTCAACACAAAGTTTGTACCTACTACGCTTCAGGTAGCCGACATCTTTACAAAGAGTCTTCCACGACCACTCTTTGAAGGCTTCCGCAAGATGCTTAGAGTTGGTCCGCTACCGTTTTCGCTTGACACCAATAAATGAAGATATTCAAAATTCAAATTATTGATTTAGTCAATATTGTTATAGTCAATACTTATTTCATTCCTGAATTGTCTCATCTGTTGTATATATATTTGTAACTTATTATTGTAAAGATCATCCTTGAAATTCTATCACTAGGAATCGAACCAAGACCCAGGATCTTCTCACAAAGTTCTTGTTCTCCCAGATATTTCTCTCAAGCATTTCATCAAATATTGACACACATCTGTTTTCTTCATATAGAATAGGCGACCGAACTGAACTCACACCCCAACACACATGTTCTTGAGAAGTCAAAGGGCACGGGGCATCAAAGAACATTTTTGTTCTTCAAAAAGACTTCACCAAAGTACCAAAACTTAACAAATATATGTTAGACCTATTATCTACGACTCTGCGTACATCCATGAATCATGAACTGAGTTCATTTAAATACTAAATTTCTTATAGATTTCTATCCTAAATTTAATCATTTAAGTGATTTAAAAGTAGAATTATTCACATGAACAACTGATTTATATAGGCGGCTCACTCTGACATGTGGTAGCAATGATTCTGATTTCCGGCAAAATATTGGGGCTTGGGGTTGCACTTTGGTAGGTCGATTTTGAAGGAATCAATTCTTCAAATTTCAATTCACGTTAATCTTTGTGTTTGAAATGATCTAGTCCACAATGGGGCCTCGGTTCACTTTCAAAGTCTTTTCGAAGAGATTAAATGTCTAAGTTACTTTTGGATCAAGATTAGATCCAAAAAAAGAGGGTTAACTTGGGAGGATTGGTGTAGGTTTCGGTTATAAATTCGTTGTTAGTGTTGTATGGTTTTGCTTTTGGTGGAGAGGCTTAGTTTGTATTTTCACTCTTTGCCTTCGTTTGGTGGTTGTATTTGACGGTTCTAGCATCTTGCTAGTTTTAATAAAAAAATTTGTTGGTCGTTCATAAAAAAAGAATTGTTTATTTGCTATTAGGTTAATTGTAAAAATGGTTGGGCTAATGGAGTGATGAGCTATTGGGTAGTTGGGCTAATATGATTTTTTTTAAAAGATTTGTTTATTATTTTATAATATTTTTATATTTTTGAAAGTTAAATCTTAAACCAATTTCTCTTGGGTCAGTGTCAAAAATTTTTAAAGACATGTGTAAAAGTTTCATGCAGGTGAGGTGTTAAAATATCATAGGGGTGCTTTGTATTAAATTAAATACACACTTGAAAAAACTAGTTGACGGCAACCCTCCTATAAATATGGAATTTTTATAGTCCAAGAATGATGGCCTTGTCTTTATTATTCAATACATTTCCATGTGCAATTGGACACAACCCAACAACACATTCTTCCTTCAATGTGAAGGTAGAGTACATTTAAACCTACAATGAAGATGGTAAAGGCCCACCTAGAGAAAACTTTGTTGCCATGAAAATATTTCATATATTTTAGTTCAATTGTATGTATAGCTAAAAGAAGTGTGTACAATTTATGCATTTTGGCCACCTTTTGTTTTCTGCTAGTTATAAATGAGTTTATCATGATACAAGCTCTTTAGTATGTATCATGTGATAAAAGTAAAATTTGAAATTGAGTTAAAAAAAATAGCATTTTACATTACATAATTCTACACCAATGGGTTGGTGGTGCACTCACAAAGGCAAAGTCTTTAAACATCTTGGATTGGAAAGGCTTGAGAGGTTTTTGGTTTAAGTCTTACAGACGATAAAAGAAATTCACCGTTAAAAAAATAAATTACATAATTCTATATTTGATATTGATTTAAACAAGAATATCAGTTTGTTGGGTTTCAACGGTGGTTCGGAACGAAAACGGATAAACTATTTGACCCGTTTTAGTTAATAATTATTTCGTTTCGATAGATATTAATCAATATTAATATATATGTATAAACGAACTATAAAACGCAGCGGAATATAAACGATTTAAACGAACCATAAACCGAAACCCAAAACCCGGATCCGATTACAACAATACGAGTACGAGTATACTAATAAATAATCAACCATAGATGGGTATTGTCAGTATACCTCGGTTAACAAGAACCGGGAAGACACCGAGAGCAAACGAGAAGAGCTAGAGATGACACAATCGACACCCAACGTAGATCCGGCAGTGAGCGGCGGATTCCGGAAGGTGAGATGGACGGCCGCAGTAGGTGAAACAGGTCAGCTACAACAACTTGGGTGGCCGGCGGACTTCAGGTAATAGACGGCAGCAGCTCGCGGCAGCTATAGGTCTCCGGATAAGTTAGCCGGAAAAACGAACTGACCGGGGAGGAGCTATAGACGCCCGGAAAAACGTGGAGAACAGCACCAGAAGTGATATAGGAACTAGGGTGGTGTTATGCTACTTATTGACCGGAGAAGACGACCGGAGTAAACCTCCAGTGGCCGGAAATGATCGCCGAAAATCGGGGCTGCCGGATTTCGGCGCCGGAAAGATGGGAGGCAGCCAGGGTTTGTTGTTTGGAGTGGGTTACCATAATTAGAATAAACATTATCCATTTATAGTGAAGGTATTAGGGTTTAACAAGTAAACCAACTTGGGCTTGAGCCCAATAAACAAACAAAGTCTAGTCCATAAACCAGTTCATCCAATTAATTGTGTCGGGCCTAATTAACCTTTAAGTAGGCCTTTATCTCGTTACCCCCGGTGTAACTCTGTCCGGGTCACGTTCGGGTCGGTCACGTTGACTTGACCCGAAACGTCCATAAAATCCAACACAGTTCACATTACATCATCGAAAATATTGAATTAAAATGTATTTTTTAAGAGAAACATAAATATTGTTATTGATAAAGTGTGGTATAAAGTAAAGAAAATGTTGGTGATTTTAACTAAACCACTTAAAAATGACTTGTTTATTTGCCGATGAGAATAGGCTAGGAATGTTTCAACACAATACATGATTCAACAACAAAAATTTGCCGCGATGACATCATGAGATACATTTTCGTTCTATGGTTGACGTGTTACGATTGCAATCTCTTAACATATTAACTACGATTGAGTTGATATGGATGGGACTCTGCAGATAACTCATGTCTCGAAACTCATTCAAAACCAGCTCATATAATTTTTTTAGTTGAGCGGTTGAGCCAAGCTGACCCGTATAAATTACAAATCGAGTTCAGTCCGAGGGGTGGGGGGCCTGCTAGAATATGAAACTTGTCTAAATGAACCCAACTAAAAGCCAACACAATACGCACACACAAGAAAAAACCCACCTCATTTTAAAAGCCCAAACCTCACTCAAACTTAAACCTAAGGTAGCTCAAACAGACATAACAAGTTCATGAAATAATTAAAATCTTAGTTGCATTAATTATTTTACATGTAATTCTATTATGCGCATAACTTACCTACAAAAACTAAAACAAATTTTTTTTCTTCTAAGACTACAATCGATACGTATTTAGATGCAAAGCAATGAACAAAGTTTTTGTGTCGTCTCAACCCTTGGGTAACATATACAACATCGACTTTCCATTGTTCAAGCATGTCAAGTTTAGTTGATTACCTGTCTTTATCGACTGTAAAAACCCACAATAAATAAACAATCGGTCAAATGTCGCATCACATATATCTAAACACTAACATACTTTACATTTATTACCATTTATATAGCAACATATTTAGACTTTGTTTTAGAGTATCAACTTAGAGCGCGTCCGCTTCACGGACTTTTTTTAAAGGATTTGGATTTGGAATTGGAATTGGAATTGGAATTGGAATGGAATGTTTGAGAATCCTTATCATGTGTTTGGTTTGTTAATATGTATTGGAATTGAAATCTTCTTCATTCTTGGTTTATTTATTTATTTTTTTTTTAAGAACGAGGGCAAAGGCGGAAACGTTTTAGTTTTTTTACATTTTTCGTTTTTGAGTTATGATTTTTTTATTAATTTTTTTGAATTTTTTTTGAAAGGGTTTTTTATTGTTAATAAGAAAATCCTTAACAATCCTTTCAAATAGGTGGGATTTTAAAATCCCATGAAATGTGGGATTTGATGGGATTTAGTTTTCATTCCCATTATTTCATTTAATGAAACGAACATATCAATTCATGGGATTTAAAATCTCATTCCTTAGAATTCCTTACAAATCCTTGAAATGAACATGCACTTATTTTTTTCATTATTTTTAGCAAATTACTATAAATGGTAATACAATGAATGTAAAGTATGTTATTATTAACCAAGTCAAGGCAAAATAGGTCGTTATTTCGTGCAATTTCCCTGACTAAATTGTCGAAAAATCTTACATTACATTGCGGATCGCAGCTCCATAGAGGTGTAGGCACGCAACTTAGGTAATGACACCACGAACAATAATCGTTTCCGTCTATTTTCCGGAAAAGGAGCATGAAGCCGGATATAAATCTGCAAATGCACAAACGTAACTCAGTATCTCGTGTGCATAATGCAAAGAATAAAAGATTTAATCAAGACTTACATCACACATAGAGCTATAACCGAGAGGATGATTAATACATATTGGTAGATCTTGAATTGTGGTTTCATAGGGTGCCCATAGTAACCAGGAGGAACAATCCAATCGAGTTGTGGTCTAGCCAAAAGGATAAACCCGAGGAAAAACCCTGTGATGAATCCTCCTATATGCGCAAAATTGTCTACGTGTGGCAAGATTCCGACTAATAGGTTCATGCAAATCATGAGTACGAGCATTACCAATGCCGCAATCTGCACATATGCGATAAATCCAAAAATGAATCATGTCTTGTGCTTGTTAATCGACAACCAATCTAGAGGTGGCAATTTTTGTCGCGTTCATATTAGTTTATCAAGAAAATTATCGATATGAGTTGTGTTTTGTCGTCCAAATAGGTCATATAAGAATATTTAGTTAAGATGAAAACATGTCAAGTCATGCATGTTAAAAATTTAACGCATATAATCATTCAATAATATTGTAAAAACATAATTTAAATAGTCAAAATTAGAAAAAGTTATTTTTATAAAACGTTAACAAAAAGTGTTCAAATCAACCAACCTTGAGTCAGGCCGGCTCAAGAGCCACTATAAACAAGTTAGGGCTTTAGACCACCATATGCAAATACATATTTAATGTATATTAGGTTCACTTTGAGAGTTAAAAACTAAAACACAATGCTAATATTGTGGTAAGAGTCTACTGCGTCTCTTGGTGGTTGCTTGATCGAATCTTACAATTCTCAACTTTATTTTTCCATGTTTTTTACATCTCATGAAAATGATTGCCGAAAGTACGAACCATTTTCTTAATAAAAAAAGCGTCGGAATTTTGTTGTTTTAGGTCTCTAAAATGGTTACACGACTGGGTTGACCGCTCTATTTTTCCAGCCCTACTTGATCAAACCAACACGTACCTTATTGGCGTAAATACCCCAATTGGTAAGTAATTCGGAAAGCATCGCACCAAGCAACCCGAACAGGGCTCCAGACGCACCAACTGATATTGTTTTCCGGACGAACAATGACGACAACAAACTACCACCCATTCCGGACACTATATAAAGCAATCCGATTCTTGCTGCCCCAAAACAATTCAAACGAAAACTAAATTAAACGACGATTGTATAAAGACTTAGATATAAAAATATTCTGTTACCGAATCCAAACTCTTGCTCGAGGCGAATCCCAACGCTAAGAAGACTCAACATATTCGTGAAAATATGGAACACGCCAGCATGCAACCACATACAAGTGAAGATCCGCCAACGTTGTCCTTGAATCACCTTATTCGCATCCAAAGCTCCCATTTCTAGTAGCCTAAAACAAAATCTTACGTTCATCTAGTGGCGGAACCAGAAAATTTTCTTCGGGTTATATATTTATGAGGTACTATTATCTTATTGGTTACATGGGTCCAGCCACATATTTTTTAAAGAAAAACTTAGATATTATATATAAAAAACCAAACAAAATCTTATAAGTTATAAACCCCGGTTATAGAGTCTAACTCATGTTTTTTTAATAAAGAAAACTTATATAATATATATATATATATATATCAAACAAATTTTGGTTGTCCCTCGGTTACGTACATGGTCCGATTCATGATATTAAAAAAGAATACTTATATTTTATATATAAATCAAACAAATTATGATCACCAAGGTTCAGTGGACCCTCTGGACCCTTTGGTTTTGCCGCTAATTTCATGCATGAATCGATATTTAAGATAACCGGATTGAACGATTGAGAACATACGTGGACGTCGAAGGGCCAAGAAGGGGGTTTTCGTGGATGTTTTCAAATGCGAACCGATGGAGGCTTTGGACGCCAATGCAATTCCTTGAATGTGATGGGCAGTTGTTGATATACATGGAGAGTATGAACAAGGCGACGTTGATGAGGAATATGGAAGGAACTAGCCACGGGAACCATTCCTCGGGGGGGTTTTGATCGGGTGGTTGAGATGATGCGGGTGCGGGGGTGGTGTGGACATTGATTTCAATCTCCGGTGAATCCTTCCGCACCATGACATCCAATTAGTCGATGGTTTCTAAGATTTGGGTGCGGGTGGTTTAATGTTCATTTGTTGAAAATGTTTCATGTGATTGTGATCAATGGGTGGCGGGGAATCTCTGGTGGGTGTGTTGTGAAATTTGTTTTTGTCAAATGGATTTTGCTAATTTGATTCTTGAAAATTTTAAGTGGTTATTTGATTGTATCTAAATTTAAATGGTTGGATTCTTTAGTTAGTGTTCTGTGGAGGAACTTTAAGATATGTTATTATTAACACCACACGATATAACTTACTGTCAATCGTGTCAGGTTGTACGTGTGTTAAAAACTTTTAGGATTATTGAGGTTGTACGTGTGTTGAAAACTTTTTGGATTATTGAGTTAAATTAGTGAATCCGAATACGATTCAAATATCTATACACAATGTGAAATTTTTAGGTATATACTCAACTAATCGAGTCAAACATTTTTATTCCACTCGTGTATATGCAAAAACAAAACAACTTTTTTTATTGTAACATGTATAATTAAAAGCTATTGTCAAAATCTTATAATATGTTTGTATAACCAATATTTTTCAAATAGTCCTCTCTTTTCTTAAAAGAAATACCTTTAAACTTAAACTATTTAAGAGACTGTGTTTGAGTTACTAATAAGCGGGTCAAATTCACATTGACCCGTTTTCATCAATAAGTTGTATTGGTCAATCTAAAACCCGGTTATTTTTTTCTTTTTTATATTTATGTTCTTTTATTTTTTTTGTCTTGCCTTTTGCAAGACAATTTACTTGTTCTAAATATGGTATTTGGTAAATGCTACAACTGAACCGTTGGTGGTAGAGACTAGGATCGAGCAGAATTCAGAATAGAGATTGGACCGAGTAACTTAGATAACTAGCTCGTATCAATCAAAAACCGGACCGATTAAGTAAATTTGGTTTAGATTTAGGTCCTAATTCTAGGGTAAATTCGAGTTCAGTGAAGTCCGAATGAAAATAAAAAATGAAGCATATAGAGTTTAAACATATGAAAACCATATTCAAACCCCGACTATCCGGGGATCAGCCCATTTTATAAAGATCTGGTCATTGGTTTTGAATTTCCTACAACATTTAGTTTCGCTTGGTTTGGTCGGTTTTCAACCTGTCGCACACGACAATGTACTTGATTGTGTTTGTTTTATTGTAAAACTTGTATAGCGAAATAACAACAGGTTGTAAAAAATCATAGTTAAAAATAAGGTAACCCAGCATCCCAGCCTATTTTTTGAATTCTGCTACTAACCGAAAAAACCCAAAACTAAATTTTCTATGAAATTCACAAACAATCTCCCGTTAGAAACTTCCTCAGCAGCACATGGACTACATGGACTACACAGACAAATTGTTTGATCAAATGCCTGAACCAAACTCCGGTCATAGGTTTTCAACAAAACCATGAACCCAAAAAGGCAAAAACGCAGTGGATCTTTTTGATCACCATCTAAACTGGTTGGTTCAAATCCATTACTTACCCGTTTATGGTACCCATTCATGAGTTACGATTCAAGGATTGCCTTTAGTTAATGTAAAACCTTTTGTTTTAACCCATTACACAGCCCGACCCGACTGTGTTTCTAGGCTTAAGACAATAATATATAGAAACAAATTCCTGCTGATAATTATCAAAATATGGTGACAAGGAAAACACATTAATCCACCTACTATTGCACAACCATGAAAATCAAAATCTGAAAGTCCAATAAGACAGATATCAAAACTTCAGATTCGGTTTCTGCTTTGCGTAAACAAATCCCCAAATTCTAAAGATTGAAGAATTACCAATAAGCACGACAGTCTTGAAATATTAGAAATGTGCCAAGCTGTATACTAGAGTCCAAGCCAGCTGAACAAAAGAACATAAAAGTTAGCGAAAACAATCAAAATGTTTGAAATAACGGGAATACGGGATCAACGAATATCATACCAGAAAGAGAGTGAATGAAGCAAAAAGACCCTCTTGAAGAAGAGCTCCATGACCACCAAATTCTTCTTCATCAACTTTGAGTATGACCCCGTAATATCCATAGATGATACCAGACGATATGACCAAAAATCTGTAACCATTACACAATATTATTTCTAGAAAACAAAAAAAAAAAATCTTGAAGTTTTTAGTTGTCCAAAAATGCCCGACTTCAATTCTAATATACTTTTTTATCCATTGGTATCATATAAAAGTATGAACCAGCTTTAGGGGTGTAAACGAGCCGAGCTACTCGTGAGCTACTCGAGATCGGATCACTAAAACTCGATTCGAACCAAGCTTAAGCTCGAACTTATATTGACGGTCATTTAATAAACGAGCCCAAGCTTCACATATCGAGATCAAGCGGACTCGCAAGCCTAAACGAGCCTTTTATTTATATAATTTTTATTTAATATATCAAATGTATATTTATATAATAATAATTATTATATGTAAAAACATGACAACAATAATTAAACAAAAAACAGCACACACTATGTTATATATATAAACCAAAATTATATGTACATATTTTAAATAGGTATAAAAAATATAAATTAATTAATTAATAATAAACAAGCCTATCTCGAGCTTGAGAAACTAATGAGCTGAGCTCGAGCTTTAGAAATAGAGCTCTAAATTAGTTAGGCTCAAGCTCGAGCTCTGTTAAGTTAAATGAGCCGAGCTTGAGCTCAACTCATCTCATCTACTGCCCTGATATGAGTCGATTGGAGATTCCTTTTGTTTTTAACCAAACACGGCTTAATAAATGGTATGAAGAGTTTAAAACTTTAGATAATGCTCTAAGAGTATAGCAATAATAATATACGGAGATGGTGCAAAAGATGTAAACTTACGCGACAATCCAGAAACCCCCAGATAAAGGAACCGCACCCCAGAGTAACCCGCAAACAAGGGCCACTATTTGTCGAATCCAATGAAGTACATCTCCTAGTTGGTCCTGCAATCAAACAAACAAACAAGATGCTTATCATCTCAAAGTATCGGTCATGTTAACGAAGGATGGCATAGTTGACCTATGAAGCCAAGTGAATCATAAGACCATAGTCTTCAGCATAGCATAATATTCAAAATGTAATAAATTATATCTACGCAACTAATCAAATAAATAATTGAAGAAACCAACTAGGCAATTGCAATAAACTCCCTCATATTAGTTCACTTTTTAAGGATAATATGACGATAATAAATGCTAGATTAACCAATAATTGGAAAAAAGGTAATTGCTCAATCTGAAATCACGGGAGGTTTGTAAAGGAGCCGAGCCGAGCCGAGCTCGAGCAGGGTAAGCTCGCCCATTTGGCTCATATAAATTAAAGCCAAGATTTTACTATATATAAATCATAACCCAAAATTTAACAAACAAAGATTTTACTATATGTAAATGGGTAGAGTCCTAGGTAAGCTCGCTCGTTTAAGATGAAGCCCAAATATTTAATGTATGAAAACTAAAAATTATGGAGTTTAAAATTTTGTATGACAATGTATCTTAAAAGTATTTTTTTTTTCTTTTCTACATATTGAAATGTGTGGCAGTTAGACCTGCAATGCTATATGGAACAGATTGTTGGGCCATCAAGAAGGCACAAGTGCGGAAGATGGAGGTAGCAGAAATGAGAATGCTACGTTGGATGTGTGGGCACACAAGGCTAGACCGAATAAGAAACGTTGTGTTTCGCGAGAGATTAGGGGTGGCGAACATAGCAGACAAGATAAGAGAGTGGAGATTGAGATGGTTTGGACATGTAAAGAGAAGACAGACGACGAATCCTGTTAGATCCGTAGAAAACATTACTATAGAGGGGAGGAAGGGTAGAGGACGACCGAAATTGACTTGGGATGAGAGGATTAGGCAGGATTTGATAGACCTAAACCTCTCCGAGGACATGGTTGAGGATAGGAATTCGTGGAGAAGTAGAATTAAAGTTAAGGATTTTTAGAGAGAATTGAATACCTTAGGGCTTAGACTTAACTTATTTAGGTCACATACCATAATGGTATTTCCCTTACATATATTATTATTATTTTTATAATTATTATTAGCTTTTATATAGCTGTTAAACTGTGATCTTATTATTAATATTATTATAATTAGTAGTAGTTTTTATGTAACTGTTAAACTTTGATTTCCTTTATTTTGCTTCATACACATGTACCTAGAGCCGAGGGTCTCTCTGGAAGCCACCTCTTTATTCCTTTGGATAGAGGTACGGTGTGCCGACATCCCACCCTCCCCAGACCCTACTTATAGCTTTGCTGTCGGTGGGATTTTACTGGGCATGATTGATTGATTGATTGACATATTGAAATGTGTAAAAATACAAAATTAAAAAAAAAATAAATTAGAAATAAACTAGCTGGCTCAAGCTTTTGCCGAGTCTAGCTCGAGCTCAACAATTCAGCTCGTTAAGATAAATAAGCTAAGCCAAGCCGGCTCAGTTTGTAAACGAACAGTGGGTAGCTAACTTTGTAAACGAACCGATCCGATCTCATTTTACAAATGATCCCAACCAGGCTTGGCTCGACTCGTTTACAGCCCGACATCATGATAGTTGTTATATACTTGTATATATCAGTTCCTACCTATTTAACAGTTCTTATTCAGTCATTCGAACCGACCCGAATCTAATAAAGACGGAAACTTTTCGCATCAAACGTTAATAATTCTATATCACTGGTTAAATCTCAATCGTATATTACTCAAATCAATTAAATTCTGGTCAATTAACAAACAGGAAACGGTAATTTATAATAAAAAAAAACATTAATAATAATAAACCTTGTCCCAAGAAGCATCCGGATCAAGCAATTTGGCAAATTTGAACGGAGACAAGTGATCGTTCTGATGCTGTTTATGCTGAAGATTTGACTTAGCTGATTTCTTGTCTTTCATACTTGATGAGATCAAATTGGGGTTCGGATAGTGAAATTGAGAGTGTTGATTGTTGAAATCAGAGATGAATGATTGGCAATAGTCAAGTGCAAGTGTAGGTGATGAATTGGGGGTTTTGATTAATATCTAGGGTTTGTGTTGTGTTGTGATGTGATAGTGATAGATCATAAATCACAACTAACATGCTAGTGTTTGGACGTGGGTGGGTTGTGATTTATGAAAACTCAAAACTACATCACTCCTCGTAATCAACGAAATATTTTATTGTTTTAATAAGGGTGGACGGAGTGCTCTCGGATCGGTTAAAGCGTTACCGGGAACACCATCCTGGGTGGTTCGGCCTAAAGAAGATCATTTCGATGAGGATAGCCATCTCGTTTAACCCGAAGATCTAAAAAGGAATTACATGATGTAATAAGAATTTTCGGGACTAAAGGAAGAAACTGAACCACCCCGATCGAGGCCACCGGTCCGAGTGAATTGGGGCTAAAGAAAGGTGATTGGGACGCTAAACTCACTCACGCCACACTAATTACTATAATATATTTGTGTTTAATATATAGAAATTAATTTTGAATGGAGAGTTATGATGATCGTATAAGTATTTGTAAATAATGTATAGAAGTTATTTAAATAAAGCGGAATTGAGAAAGATAAACGGATAAGAAGAACTGATCTTGTGTAGTCGTCGGAGATTTTTTTTACTTAAACTTGGTTTTTTGTTATACACATCCTTATATGTATATAATTGTATAACCTCTAAAAGGTTATAAAGTCGGTCTATATAACATGACTAAGCAACACTAGTATTAGGTTAAATGTGGCCTCCAATCGAAGAAGGATGGGTAACTTGAACTCGAAGGTGCATGCGTTTGTGCTAACAGGAAGCACAATGTTAGCAGATAGTGGGTGACACAAATGTTTTTACTTTATAAATGTGAAATCCACGAGTTATCATTGTGCATGGGTGAGAAAAGAGTGAGGTATTTACTCAATTTATTGCTCATTTATGAGGATTGAGTTGTCTTGCTCGTTTAAAAGGATATACGTATATTGCTCTTTTTAGTAGCTTAAACTTAATTGCCAATCATGTCATGCCTACGTGTTAGCAAGTTGAATGACAACTCTATGTATTTTTCTTATCAAAGAAATTTGTGTTTATGTCGTGTTTTGGACTCAACCAATCCAATATGGGAAAGAAAATTGATGAGGAATCTCATATAAAATAGAGAAACATGGTTTACCCGATTTGGTGTAAGGAGAACCAATACACTGGGTGCCTAGTTTCGAAAATCCTTGTGCGCCCCCATAAGCTTCCTAAAGTCCACCAAAAGAATGAATCGTCTTGTTTAAGTTCTAAAGTTAAAAATTATTAGTGTGTCAATTATATATATATATATTAAAAACCAAGATGTCTCCCTCTCACATTTATCACTATTCATCAAATGTACCTAACTTTTTACATACAATACAAGTCTCTACATGCACTAAAATTTGCCAACTTAAAGTTCATTTAAGTTTTGTTATACAAGTTTAATGAATATATTTTTTTGGCCTCTACTTTAATTAATCAAATTTAGTTCACTAAACTTTTGCCATATATACACTATGGCAAATATATACACTATGGCTGAGGGGTGTGGGGGGCGCGAGAGGGGGCGCGAGTGGGGGCGCCAGCCAATAATATTGTGACGTGTGACAGAGAGAGAAACTTGATAAGATGGGTGTTGGTTGTGGTGCTCGCGCCCCGGGACCTGGTGTGGAGGGGCGCAAGAGGGGGCCCCTCCACACCCTCTCGCGCAAGAGGGGCGCGAGCGGTTTATTTTAACATTCCCAAGCGAGTTAAAAAGGTGTAAAACACAAATATTATTGTTCAAACCCACCCAGGGTGTCCAGGTTCATCCTCCCAACAAAGTTAATATATTAATCACCATTCCCCTAAACCAACAAACCCATTGTCTTGTTTGTCTTCCTCATTCTTCCTTCCAACCTGCATCAATGGCGGCCATGACCCATCTTTCAATCAAAACCCAATTTCATCCCAAGACCCACAAAACCCATTTCAATTTCAAACCCAATTTCTTAAATTCGACCACTTTAATCTCATTCAAACAAAACCCAGGTGAGCTGCTGATAACCAACTCAACCCCACTCTATCTCAATCTATTCTACACTTTCTTTCTTTCTTTCATAGATAGATACACACATATATATATATATGTATCTATCTCTCTGTACACACATATATATGTATCTATCTCTGAAAAAAAAATTTTTAATAAACAAAGAGCCCAACGGCTCTATTTACGGATTCCCAGACCTCCTTCACGCTCCCCCCAGCCGCTAGCCCATCCGCGCCTGCCTCTTTTTCCGCGCTCGCGCCCCTTTCGCGCCCCTCTCGCGCCTCGGTGGTGTGGTGCTCGCGCCCCGGGGCGCGAGCGGCTGGCCTCTTGCGCCCTTTCTCGCGCTCCACACCCCTCAGCCTAAGTCTTTTTTTAGAGAGCAGTTACCTCCATCCTTTCGTTATAGACTTATAGGCCAACTAATGCTTCCAAGATGGATCATTTGACACCGATGAACAAATCTACCCATGTTTTTATTTCGGCCTTATTCCTAACCTGCTAGTGGGCGTTGACTCTTCACCGTCCATCTCCAAGACCAGTTATACGGATCCAATACTTCCATGTATGAGTCTTACTTATCCAAATATTACTCATATCTAGGGGTGTGTAAGAAAGCGAAAAAACCCTATCCGAAACCGAGATAACCAAAAAATCCAAATCGAGAAACCGCATCAAAAGATAAACAAATGGTTTGGTTTTATGTTTCTTTAAAAACCGAAATAATTGTTCGGTTTTGGTTTTGCATGTAATAAAAACCGAAAACCAAACTGAATCGAATCGAATTTTAAATTTTTATTTTTTTTTTATTTTTGTTGTGAGTAATTTATAAGAATTTAATAAATATGTAACTCAAATATGTTTGTCAAATGTACTATAGTTTATTAGCTACAATTAACAAAATTATTTATACCCAAATTCATTATTATTTGCCAATTTTTTTTGGCCTAAAATTTTCAAGTTCAAAAGGAAAAAACCGAAACCGAAACATATATATATATATATATATATATATACAAGTGTCAAGACTGTTCTATGCATTTATTAATTTATTTTTTTGGATTTTATGCCAATACCGTAAAAAACCTAACTGATACCGACTGAATTTGTGTTGCTTTCATCATAAGTTGTACGAACTATTTTGGACGTTCACATATTTATATTTTGAGTTTAGTGTTGGTGTTATAACAAACTAATACTTAATGAATTCAAATGGGTTGTTGTCACAGCCCCCGATCTCTATACACCGGGAGAGGAGCCGTGAACATTAAGTAGTGGTATCAGTGTTTATTAAAATAAATTTGCAGCAGGACATTTTATCAAGACTGTGGTTAGAAAAATTATCAGAGTTATAAATACCAATGATTTTTATTTCATAATCTGGGAATAAAACCCATTTTTATATAAACATAAGTTTTATAGGGATAAACTCTTATTTACAAACATGTTTATTTATTCTAGTGACAACCACTTATTTAAGCTGGAAGCCCACATGCATAATTCTTTTGTCTCTAACAAGTCACTTGAAACATGTTTAAAAAATATTTGATTAGCAGGAAATACTATTGAGTACATTCATTTATAAATGGCAGATATTTCAATTACAACATTGAGATATTTTTACATATGCCTGCTTACAAATTACCGAAAGATACTTGTCACTCGATCGTATCTATGACTATGGTCATATTACTTATTGGCTAACACATGTCCAATAAGTAACATGTAATAGCCCAACAGGCAAGCATTGTATACAAAACCACATAATAACAGTAGTAATCATCTCGTAAGTCTACAAATAGTTAATCATTGTAATGTACTTTAAAATCTTTTGATATTATATATGAAAGTATTTGGATTATCTATAATGAGTTTAATATGTTTTAAAAATCATCATGACAATATTGAAAAACCAATTGTCTCAAGCAAATATGAGTTGTACAAAAACTCGAGTGTCTCATCTTGTAAATTTATAATAAACTAGCGTTTCCTGGTATTCAACACCTAGGTTAAACACAATGTAGCATATTTAAATTAGTATAAACCTAATAATTATAACGATAATCACGAGATTAAAACTTTACACGAAGGAACAATGCCTTACCTTGTACATGCAGAGCTTTCGTATTCGTGTATAAAAATTTCTATCGATCAGAGAGGGTATCGCAACGACTACCCGGGGGGGGGGGGGGGGGGGTATTATTCCAACTACTAAATATAAGAAAATTTGAGAGAGAAAGAAATTTGGGACGAGAGAATGAAGTCTGGATCCCAATCTATTTATAGTTGAATCTGGGTCAGTTCGCGTAGCACGAACCAACACCATTAGCAGCTTCGCGTAGCGCGAAACAACCATAGCTTTATCGAGTCATCCCTAGCTATGCCACGTGTCACTGTTGCGTGACTATCACATCGTGTAGCGCAGAGGATTACTTCGCGTGGTGCGAAAGTCAAAAGATTTTTCAGATAACTAATAATGCTTCGCGTATCACGGAGTAGCTTGATTGAATTTCTTCGCGTAGCGCGAAGGAACAAGTTTTCAAAAACACTAAGGAGGCTCGCGGCGATGCGAAGTGCAAAGTGTGCCATCAAAGCGCCCCATCGCACCCATCGCACTTCGCTCGTGCCCGTGCACGTAGGGTGCTTCACACCCTCCGCTAGGACCACTAGGTGTGATTTGTCTTATAAGAATATTATCATATAAACTAGCCTTCTTATAAAGAGCTTACTAGTTTATAATATAGCGATGTGAGACAAAAACTTATTTTCTTATTTATACCAAAGTAGAAGAAGTCCATTCTGTTTCCTCCACCAATGTGGGATGAGATTTACTTCTATTATGTTCTTCACTTTTCCTTTTGCTTATTTTATGGATTGTTATAGTTGTTATATTCAAACACTACCCCATGGTGTGTTAACAACTATATAAGACTCGTATATGGGCTGTACGAGTTGTATAGCTCTCACATGACTGTCAAATGTATGAAGGGGACATGATGACAACCTTTTAAATCTATTCAGGCCGTATAACCCCTACATGAGTCGTATAGGATTCCTGGTTCATATAGGCTCACTTACCACATTCGACCTAAGATTCCTCGACAAAATTTCAGCATTTCATTTGTACTTTGACCGGTGATTTGTAATTATTTTCTGGTCTATACGAGCCGACGAGCCGTGTAGATGCTATATGAATCGTATATGCCCGTTTCCAGATTGTTTCTGCTTCAACATGTAAGATTTGTGTGATGCTTTGTAACATTATACCAAAAGTTGTGTAAGTTTTGAGTTTTAAATGAGTAGTTTAGTAAGTTTCAAAGGAATGGAGTTTTTTTATTTACATCGATCTTTGATGATATTTATCAAAAAAGTAATTTTAGTGAAAATTGTGGAGTTACCGGTGGTTAACCAGAACCGATTGCATGACGACATCTAAAAAGCCGATAACCTAAAACGCTCATGTTGTTCGTAGGTTGTTTGACAAGTATGGAACAAAATATGTACATTTAACTTACGTATTTTTATTTTATAACCAACCCGAATGTTATTTCTAATATTTTGTATTTTTGAAGTAATAAAAAAAAAGCTTATACGAGTCAAATAGATGTTATACGAATCATATAACTACAATACAGTGGAGCAAAACATGACACTCTCCGACATAAAATAACATAAGTAAAAGTTTGACCTATACGACTTGTATAGCCCTTTTAAAACTCATATAAACTCAACTAATGTCTAAATAACCTATGTGAGACGGGAATAACTTATTCTATTCAAATACCCGATGAGTATAGATGATTATAAAAATTTCAAATAAATAATGATAATAATTATTATTATTTAAAGGAGGTAATTGTGAATCAAGGTGTCGGTTTGTTTAAAACCCTCATCGGTAGCAGAATTAGGGGCTGGCCGTAACCCTAATTTTGAATTTCAAAATCCTTGTTCAATTCAATGGCGAAACGAGAGATATCCGCCACATTGAAGAACTTAAAGGTACAATTCTCCTTTTGTTCACTGATTACTAATCCGAAAATTCGTTCCCAAACCCTAATTAATTTTAATTTTATTCATCCGTCCGATTAAATTCAACCAATTGCTATTGTATATCTGTATTATCAGTTTATGCAAAGGGGCGCCAAGAAGGAGGAGACCACCAAAAAGGAAGAAGAAGAACAAGTTATTATTGTCCCTGATGGAAATTTTCCATCTTTAATCACTACCAAAAAATGGTATTTCTTTATTTACTTATTTCTTATGTTTTTTTTATTTAATGTATGCATGTTTTGTAATTGGAACCAATTTGGGGTGTGCAAAGTCTGTTTGGTTAAATTTGGTTAATTGTTTACTGTATTTTTTTTTTATATTTGTTTTGGTTGAAAATGGTTCGGTTATGTTGTTCCAATGAAGTTTTGAAGTTGAAATATGCCGGTTCGAAGCTTGGTTACAAACCGTTGCAGCATAACTTTTAAATGTTTGAATCTAGAATTGGAGGTATAAAAGATGGAAATAGAGGTATAAATTTTTGGGGGAAAAAGAAACATACAAGACGCATTAACTGTAATCATAACTGAATGTTTGGTTAACTAGATTCACTTAACCATAACCGATCGGTTTTGTCGGTTATGGTTTGGTTAATGCTCACCCCTAGAACAAATAATTCATTCATGGTTATGATTGGAACATATGACATATTTAAACTTTGTATATTATTTGTGGTTCTCTCAGTTTTCTCTGTTACAGTTATTGTTTTATGGTTTTTAATTTTTTTAACAATTGTTTTCGAATCCAGTATGGTTATTATGGAAGGGGATCCTAGTCCTGCGGCCATCAAAGGCCGCATGTCGTTTCAAAGTTTTAATCCATCCATTGATGTAAGTATAAAAGCTAAAGTGATGAAAACTTGAGAAGTATTTTCTTTATTATAAGCTGATATGGGACTATGGTCTTCGCCTTTTTGCTTGTTGTAGAAATTGAATGAGGCGGCTACAAACCCTAGACAATCTGATGGTGATGCTACAAGTTCTGGTGATCAAGGAAAACCGTCTAATAGGTTGGTTATTCTGTTTAAAGCCCCCTTGTTTGATTTGTTGTTATACTTTGTTTTCTACTTTATAAAGAATTCTATAACCATTGTATCAATAAATATACATTGAAATGGTCATGGTTTCCTGTCTATTTTTATATGATACATGGTTTTGCATTATATATTCTGCAATTCCAACACATCACAAGGAAAAAGGTTTTGGGTCGGTTGACGTGACCCATTTCTTACCAGGTCAACCTGAACATGACCTGTTTAATAAATGGGCCAATCCGAACTTAACTTGTTTAAGTGGTGGCAATTTCAATACATGTTTTAATGATTGAGGCCTTGTTTATATGTTTGAGTAATTGAATGTGCATTGTTTAATTGCTATTAGTGGTTGCAATTTCAACATGTTTCTTATGAATGTGTTGATTTTGGCTATGTTTTATTTCAATCGGGCCCAAAAAAAGAAGAAAACTTAAAAAAGGAAACCGTTTCGATGGGTTGAAACTTGAAAGTTGACTGAAGTGTATTTTGTACACAAAATCTTTTAGATCAATATGCATATTTTATTGAGAAACTACAGTTTTGTTCATAATATTCGACACATTAACTTTCTTTAAAAAGTTAATTATTTTGGACAAAAAAGTTAGTTCTTCAGGTACCAAAAAACGAGTTTTGGTTAGAAATCATTTAGACTGTTACCCCAACCAGCCCATTATGTTTTTATGTTTTCTTGTTATAGAGAAAATGAAGAATCAGTAAGCTTGACTAAGAATAACGTCAACGGAGACCTCAAAAGGAAACAAGTTGAAGCTACAGCAGAGCACAATAAATCAGTAAATGTTATTGAAGGCAACCCGGGTTCATCCTCAAAAGGCTCAAATAATAGCAGAAAGAAATCTAATAAGCGAGGAAAGCTCGACTTCAATGTTTTAAGATCTCCAAAGAGTCAAAACAGGACGGGCTGATCAGTTAAGTTTATGGCCCATCAGGGTTAGTTGTTTAGTTGCCATGTAACTTTCCAACAAGGTTATTTATGTTTAGTGTGTAAGATTTTGTTATTCATGTTCAAGTTGAATTGTTGACTTACACCCATTATTTGACTTCTTATATCTTGTTTTAGTTTGTATTATTTATGATGAAAGAAACAATCTTTTATTTATTTAATGGTGAATTGGTGATGGTAGTATTATGACATTATTTTTTTATATTGAATGTTAGATACCCCTTTTATTATATTGGAAAATTTTAAATACCAAAAGAGAAAAACAAAGCAGGAAACGATTGGTGTGTCGAAAACAAAAACAAGCAATGAACGCCAACAACGGATTTCTTGCAGCGGCTCTAAAACAGTTTCTGAATGCAATGGTAAGACGCTTTCTGATATAATCAACCCCCATTCTAATAAGGTTTTGTCCAGAATTCTCCTCTTTTTGCCTTCTAATAATAACTTATTATGAACCGCAGCAGATATACATTTATCATATAATTATGATCTATTTTAAAATCAATCAACTAATTTACAAAGCACAATAAAATACGATAAATTTAAATTAGTTATCATGTTATATAAACAAATGAATTAGGTTGTATATGTCTAAAATAATAATATTAAAAAACAGTTAGGAAGATCCATTAAATTAGTGATACAATTATTCTAGGGATATGACTCCTAGTTATGGTCAAACTCTTGTCACTCCTATAACTTATAAATACTCCTTTCACCATCACCAATTTACGTAACCATCTTTCTCAAGAAATCTTAAGAGTTAAAGAAGATGACGAAGAAATTAGTTGTTCTGTTGTTATTACTCTTACCTCTCGTTATCACCGCTGCCTCCACTAATTCGCTGGAAACTGCCACCACCACCATCTTGAACCCGAAGCACATACATCATCCTTACTTAAAGTTGCACACGGTCCATACTCGCCGGCTACTTCTACCACAATTAACGTCGTCGTCGCTGGATGAAATTGATCCAAGATATGGAGTAGCAAAAAGATTAGTCCCTTCTGGACCAAACCCAATTCACCACTGAAAGCTTCAAGTTCCCATTGCATTAATCCAAGATTTTATAATTAGATTGTTTCTTTCTCTTTAATTGTGACGCTTTATTTTACATATTTTTATATTACTGTTGATTTCAATTGTTGGTATCAAGTTTGTGAATTTACATGATTTATAACTGCTGCAGCAAGTAATTAAAATATGCATCAAACAATTTGTAAAAGAAAGTATGATTTATATCAGGATCGATCAATGAATTAAGAATTGCTGAAAACATATATATGCATCAACCAATTTTGAAAAAGAAAGTATCTTTATGTTTCTCTTAATTGTCTCTAAATTATCACTTACGACGAAAAACCTTGATTTAACGTCACGGGTTGAATACTTGAATATGCATTTAAGTTTGCAATAATATGTAGTAAACTAGACTTCCATAACTTTGTATTTTCAATGAAAGAAATTTGGCAATTGGGTTATATAGTTGAATGCGAGATCAACCTAACACAACCTCTCTAGACATACCTTTTTATCTGTATAATTCTAATAATAAATAGGAAAAAGTTATACAGGAACCTTAAAATTATATTTCGTATAAATATTTTAGTTACAATGCACGTATTGTGTTTGATTCTGTGCTCTTTAAGTTTACTTTTCATAACTTTTTAATATTTAAGAAGCTAAAATGTTGAGTCTTACTTTTAATACCATTTTATTGAACATTTTACGATCTAATGGTACGATTCCGTTTTAAAATAAAACCAGACTGTAAACATCCTCACATCTTGTTAAAGGGTAAAAGAGTGTTTCTGCTTCTGGATGTTTTAAATCTTGTTTAATGTTTATGCTCCTAAAAATGAGGTGGAAAGGAAATCGGTGTGGGATAAGTTATTGTTTTGTTAAAACTCGTTGCCGGTTTTCATAGGGGATTTTAGCGAAATTAGGTGTTAGTCCGAGAGATTTTCTTTGTTTATGTCATTATGTGTGATTCAAGTTCAAACGATTATAATAATTTCATTTTAGAAGCGGGATTATTGGAGTATAACATTGGGGTAGGAAATACACCTGGTGCGTTCGGGATCTTCCTTGTGAGATTTTGGATCATTGCCTTATCATATATTGCAGCAGTTCATCGGATTTCGATAAGCGCCCTTTAAACTTTTAATACTTAGGCTCAATCCGGTGGGTCTAACTGAATGTCGGTTTCAAAGATATCAAACAATAGATTATGTTGTAAAGCAAAACATTGGTTTGGCACAACTGACTATGTTAGACCAGGTCTTGATGAACCATTGTAAAACTAATTGTAAGACTTGTTATAATGTTGTGCACATTCTCCTTTTGGGTATCAAATATCAATTTGGTAGAATACTCATCATGACTCTGCATGCTTGAGGCTAAACTAAAAGAAACACAACTTCCAAAAATGCTCAAACCAGCCAAATTAATTATACCGGAAACCTAGTATAGAAGATCATATATATATATATATATATATCATATAGTTGTAGGAAAACAAATATGAAACATTATACAACATACTTGTGTTTTCTGTAACTATCTAGCTTGATCTTCTATTTATTTATTTATTTTCTTACCCTATATTACATATCTTGATTTCCTCTCAACGACTATTACAAGCACTTGATGGCGCTAGACTTCTCTAATGCGGTGCACCTTGATCGGCAGGCCTTGTTTGGGCACCGGGAAGGGGACATACTGTATGCCATTATCTTCTCCTATCACTTCCCATCTGCAAACACATACCCAAGCAAACAGTTTTAGAAATCTTGTGCCATTATATGCCATTGTAGATGGTAGATTTAGTTATTAAGCATAATTAAAATCAGTAATTAGGTGAAAGTAGGCTTGCCTGAAGGAGGTAGTAAGGTGGTGGATAAGGATAAACATCTCAAGCTTAGCTAGCTCATTCCCCGGACACGAATGAGCTCCACTCCCAAACGGCATGTATGTGTTCGGGCGAGGTGCTACCTATAGTATATGAAATCAAATTAATAACAATGGTGTATCCTACTATATATATATATATCATATTCTATCAATAAATAGAAGCAACATGATTATAAAGTAATTAGGTTCTAACCTCGAATCGTGAAGGATCAAATTTGTTAGGGTCAGGGAAGAAGTCAGAGGAGTAATGGATGGTTCTAAAGAGAGGAAGAACCTTCCAACCTCGCGGGATGATATAACCTTCTATTTCCACATCTTCAACGGCTTCTCGAAACAAAAACGATAGAATGCTTGCGGTCCTCAACGTCTCTTGTATCACGCGGGCAGTTATTGGCATGCGTCTAGTGTCATCCCATGTGATTCCACGCCTGGTTACCAGCCTCTCTCGACGGATTTCTTCTTGTTCATTCTGTTTTTGAAATAAGACTTGGGTAAATTTGTGCACCAAATAGTTATAACTAGCTTTGTTAACATCAATAAAATTGTTGAAAGTAATTGTTAATGATGAGATTGAATCAATCCGTTGATTTAAGTTACTATACAGATTCCGATTAAACACAATTCGTCGATTTTATACTCATCCGAGATTTAACTACCTTAACAGCATCCAAAAGAAGAGGATGATCATGCAAGTACTTCAGCAGCCATGTTAGGACACTTGCAGTTGTATCATGAGCTGCAAATATGACTCCGATTATATTATCTGCTATCTGCGAATCACTCAACTGGTCTTTTCCATTTAATCCCAAGAATACTCCTAGCAATCCTCCACCATACTCTCCACTCTCCCCTCTTTTCTGCATAATCTTCTTCAATCTCTCATTCAGAAGCTTCCTAGCCTATAATTCATTCAATCAATCAATCAATCATACCCAGTAAAATCCCACCGACAGCAGAGCTATAGGTAGGGTCTGGGGAGGGTGGGATGTAGGCACACCGTACCTCTATCCAAAGGAATAAAGAGGTGGCTTCCAGAGAGACCCTCGGCTCTAAGAACATGTGTATGAAGCAAAAAAAGGAAATCAAAGTTTAACAGTTATATAAAAAACTACTACTAATTATAATAATATTAATAAAAAGGTCACAGTTTAACCGCAATATAAAAGCTAATAATAATAATAATAAAGTATGTAAGGGAAATACCATTATGGTATGTGACCTAAATAAGTTAAGTCTAAGCCCTAAGGTATTCAATTCTCTCTAAAAATCCTTAACTTTAATTCTACTTCTCCACGAATTCCTATCCTCAACCATGTCCTCAGAGAGGTTTAGGTCTATCAAATCATGCCTAATCCTCTCATCCCAAGTCAATTTCGGTCGTCCTCTACCCCTCCTCCCCTCTATAGTAATGTTTTCTACGGATCTAACAGGATTCGTCGTCTGTCTTCTCTTTACATGTCCAAACCATCTCAATCTCCACTCTCTTATCTTGTCTGCTAGCCTATAATTCATTGTGTTAGTAAAAATAATCCCCAAAATATGTATAATATTTCCATATACATATAGACATGTAAACTAACATTTAGATTTGTTAAAAGCTTGATGATTCATGAAGTTAATAGATGATCCATAAAGTTAATAAGTAATTAAGCGAAAAACTCCCCAAAACATGTGTAATAACCTAAAAGCGCAATGTAATCGAACATTTTAGCAAATAAAGGATTTAATTTTCAATAAACTGACAAGTAATCTATTACTATATGTGATCATTAGAAAAATAATGGATGGTGATTTTCTCACCTTCAATGCTTTGTTGAATGGAGTTCCTGGAAGGTTCAAAGGCATTGAATTATACCCTTTCTCTATGCAATGATACAAATGCTTTAATCCTTCAATTTCTTTCCCCTCTACGTTGTTCCCGAATACCGATATCATTGCCACTTCATATGAATACTGTATCCCAAAAGCACAAATACACAATGTCAGATTATATATATATACATACATCAGTCACATTTGTTCATGGTAATATGCATACCTTCTTCATCTCATGCAAGGTGTTGATGGAGTCCATACGCTCCCAGGTGGCAAGAAGACCGGGGACAATGTTCTCAATGTTGCGAACCTGATCTTTAATCGCGGAAGGAAGGAATGAAGATTGGATGAGTTTCTTGAGGTGGGAATGGTATGAACCTTGGTGAAAAAAGACTGCTTGAGGGCCTATCAACTTCTCTTTAGTTGAAGGATATGTGGGTTTGAAGAGATGAGACTGAGTCACTAAGATTATTTTGGTTATCTCAGGGCTTGATATCATTACAGATGGACATCCCAGTATGTGACTCTTGAATATTTTTCCATACCTGGTTGACAAGAAAGTAAAATCATTGAAATACAAGTAATTTAGAAAAGAAAGAATTAATAATTAACCAAATTGATATCATAAATAAAAATATAAAATCATTGTGAGAAACTACATTTTAAACTTTTTAACAAATACAGTTTGGCAAAGGATAATTGTAATAATCCAAATGAATTGTGACGTATATCTAGCCTTAATTCATTCAAACATGCTTTTCTTAATTCTTTATTATTATTATTATTATTATTATTATCATCATCATCATCATCATCATAATTATTATTATTTATAAATTTATTTGATTTTTAAGACTCTAAATATTTATACATGTGCGTTACAACAGTTGAGTAAAGTCATTAAATTAAAATCATTAAAATGCCTTGTTTCCTTTTAATTATTATTCTTAAAGAAAAATTTTAATTAATTGTTTTAAATTAAGGCGTGGCTAGCTTCAAAAAAAAAAACAAAAACAAAAAATGAGATCTTCAGAAACCAAAAGGCTTACAAATTCAATATAAAAATGATTTTAATTAAATTAAGGTATTATAATCATAATTACGATTTGATATTTATGATGATATGGTTAATTAATATGTAACCATTTATATCATAAAATTATCTACCAAATTTTACAAGAACAATATAAACAGCTTTAATAAGAAAAAAAGATCGCATAAAAAAATCACGTGGCAATTTTTATCTTGATCACATGATTTTCAAGCATATCATTTGCATAAACCAAACAATCCATTAATATATGGGGAAATTAATATTATGTTTCATTTTCCCCAAATAACTCTTAATGCACGTAATAAAAACCTCCTTCGACACCTGGAGAAGGAAGTGTTCGAATTAATGGAGTAAAGGCCGATCGAGGATGTACGTAAGGCCAACCCATCGAACCATGCAAAGGGTTTACCAAATTGATATAATCTTTTTTCAGAGAAATTACATTTGTTTTATTTTTAAAACAAAAATGCAACAGGTTAACAACATTTATAAATGTGTGTGCGTTTTTATTTTTATTTTTTAATTACTTTTAAAAAAGAATCCAATATTTAGGGAAACTAATAATATGATCAAATATCCACATATATAGAAAACCCCAGTGTAATAAAATCAATATAAGAACCTCATTTGACGTTTAGAGAAGAAAGTGTTTGGATTTTGGGTGTAGAGGCTGAGGGTTTCACCGATATAAGGCCAACCCATCGAGCCAGGTGGTAGCCGCCGGTGTCCGCTTTGCATGCGCCTGAGTAACACGTTACAAACTAGCGTCACAAGAAACAACAAAACCAGAAATGGTGAAAGAAGGAAATGCAGTGGTGGTAGAATTAGGACAGACATGTTTGTTGGATATAGATATTAATTTGTTAAATTAGGATGAGTTGCAAAGTTTTGAAGGCTGGTTGAGGTGGTGGTGGTGGCATGGTGGAGGGGTTGTATTTATACTGTTTTGTGGGGGATTAGGATGGATAAGATTGGCCCAAGTGTCCGGGACAAGTGTCACACATCTGGATAAACACATCATTACAATGCCATAAATGGGCTAAACTCATTTATTCCCGAAATTGAATTAAAGTTGAAAACGTTAATTACATAATATTTGCCTGGTAATTATCCTCTTTTTTTTCAATTCCATTTTTTAAGACTATATGTTGTGGGGCTTTGTTGGATCTGGATTTATCCTTTAATATTATATACGTTATATCCTATCTCGACACTAATTAGGCTTTGAATAAAGTCCATGTTAGCTCAGTTGACCTTGTTGTGTATAAAGCCCCTCCTCTCAAGCCACTTTCATTCCCCTCCTACATTTAATAGCCAACTGGTGTTCGCGTGTGGTGTGGCAGGGAATTGAAGGGGTTAGAGCCCATGTTGAAGCCATCACAACGTATAGTCTAATAAGTTGAACTATGGTGTCGTTGACATTGACAAGTTTAAGTACGTAAAAAGAAGTCAGCACAACGTAGATATAAAAAATATTTGGTGACAGTAATGCGAAAATCAAGAGAAAGTAACGTTGATGTAAAAATGAGCGTTAAGAAACATTAAAGCCTACCTAAAAAAAGGTAAAAATATATATCATTATATCATATTTGATCAGGGTTGGTTTGAATAAAATTTAAATTGAAATGCAGACGGATTCAATGTTAAATAAAGCTAATAACGAAAGGTGGGTGAGCGTGAATTTAAATATGTGTAAATTGTTTAATGCATGTTTAGAAGATGATGTCCATACGTTTTGGAACCGCAAATTAACCTCGCAAAGTCGTAGGTATGAAATAAAAGTTAAAATTGGATCGGATGTGAAGCTAGAGCCTAAAGGTGATTCATTCGAGTTATTATTGCAAAAGGCGCATGTTCCTAAGGTGACTAAAAAGGTTCTATTATCTCTCTCTCATACAACTTATTGGAGGTTGTAGAAGAATCAGAATGATTTGTGTCTAAAGGTGTGATACGATCGGTTAACTCGATAATCAGTGGCGAAGCTTGGACATACACGTCGAGGGGCCGGATTCAATATGTATAAAAAAATTCATAAACTAGAGGGGGTGGACTCAAAATTTCGGCCTGAAACGAATAAATTTACACTATGTTTAAAATTTTCGGTCGAAAAAGGATAAATTTACACTACCAAGCGTAAAAACGGAGGGGGCCGAACTCAAATTTCGGCCAGAAATAGGTAAATTTACACTATGTATAAAGATTTTCTATCGTACAAGAATAAATTTACAGCGAAAAAACGGAGGGAGCCGGGCCCCCTGGCCCCAACCAAGCTACGCCCATGTTGATAACATAATAGATTAGGGATGAGCTTGGTACCGTACCGGTACTGGTACCGAAAATACTGATCTCAAAAATCGCAAATTCTTGGTACCGGGATAGTACCGGTACTGAAGGTAAAAATTCGAGAAATACGGTACCGTACAGTATCGGTACCGGTACCGTACTGATCCCGAAACTCGAAACTTTGGTACCGATTCGATACCGACGCGATACAAGTACCAGTCACTATCAATTTGCTCATCCCTATAATAGATTATGATGTTTGCTTTTAACTGGATTAAAAATAGATCTAGGTGGAACTCTTTGGTATGGGAATCGTAACTCGACAATGCGATAACATGTTTCTAGGTGACTAGTGTAGTCGAATGGATTCTTGTTGAAGCTTTTTTTGATCTTTTTTTTTCTTATTTAAGTGTTCTCGCCTATCAGTTACATGTTGAAGTTTTTTTGTTTTTAATTTTAATTTTTATTTTAATTTTTATTTTGAAATAATATAATTGTGCCATTCAAAAATTATTAAAAAAAGGTAATAATAATAAAAGTATTAAGCATAACTAAGAAAATACAACAAAAGATTTAAAAATATATATTACCATATCAATCTTTTTGTAATTAGTACCATAGTTTTTCTAAGATGTTTCCATCGGGTGCATGTTGTGGAGGGGCTCGAACTCTGGTTCCCTTTGCGCATACAGAGTGCTCTAGTGGTAACTTGTTGGACTTTTTTAAAGGAAGGTCGTTGGTTTAAATATCGTTAGTGACAAAATGTCGCTTGTGAGCCAGGGTTTTACCATAGCGGGTCTTTAGGCGATGGGGTACCTTTAGAATTGGTGATATGTCGGGTAATCATCGTTGTTTACGACCACAGTCATGGGTGACCTTATACCAATGAGTATATCCGATTGGCCGGCCTTCGTTGATCGTAAGAAAAGATTTAATCATCTCCATCCTCATCTGATATTTTAAACGAAGTCACATGGAGTCACTCAAAAAACTCATACAATAGTACTATACATAACAACAAAAAAAACTATAGTACAGTAACTACGGTGGTACAAACATAAATCCACCCATGCTTGGCTGCTTGCCACCAAGTCAAGCGTAATTAATTTGATGGTTTTTATTGCCAACTCACGACATCGGACATCTTAGAGAGAGAGAGAGATTTTGCATAGTGTTCGTGTTAAAAAAAAATTTAAGCAAGAAGCAATAATTGAAAAATCATTCTTTCCCACCTTTCCTTTTTTTTTTTTTCCTTTTTTCATTATATTCCTCTTTCACCCTACTCTCTTGTCACACCACTTGATAACCACCACCAACACCACTATAGCATTTGTCAATTTTCAAATCCAAAAACTCGGTCCGTTTAATTTTTTTTATTCGGATCTCCGTTATTAAACAAAAATGATAAATTGTCAATTAGATTATTGTATTTAGTTATTTTTACATTTATTTCGTTACGCGTCATTTGAAGTTATTTAATAGTTAATCAAGTTACAGGAACTATCTATTATGTGCCAATTACACCCTTGCATTTAACTCTTGCATATCTTGAGCAGCCACCAAACACAGCTGACTAAATTGTAAAACTTTCAAAATATTTTTCCTTCTCCATCCCCCTTCCTGTCGCCATCGACAGCTCCCCCCCCCCCCCCCTCTTCGCATTTGACTAGTTAAATAAGCTTTAGATCATGGAAATTGACGTAGCTACTTGTTTCTTAATCAATGCACAATCAAATGACATAGGAACTTCGTTTAATTGACAGTTAACAACAAGTCAAATCAAATTAAATTTCATTAACTCCATATGCGGATTAACTGTAACATTTCAAAACTTTCGGGAAACATTTGTCAACTTATGAAAGTAGAAGGATCAAAGATGAAAATCTAAAATATTAAACATGTCGCGCTACGCATTAAAGTCTCACAAAAACTATGATTTAGGTGGTGTCACACTACGCGATGATCTCGTTAAGTAAATCTTGACACGTGTCGAACCACATGTCAACACGTGGCACAACGTGATAGGCCACATGTCTCCACGTGGCAGCACCTGTGATGCTGAGTCATCGCGCTATGCGATGGACTAAAAAACAGCCCATCCGATACGCGATGGACTCCAAAACTTCGCCTATAAAAGGGGAGGTTGGGCTCTACATGTTGCATCCCAAAACACACCTCCAATACACACATTTAGTCTCAGAAATCGTGCCAAGTTCTGAATCTCTTAAGTTCCGACGGTTTAATCACCAATACGCGAAGTAAAGTAGAAGTGTTACCTTAAGCTGTAAACTCCAAATACTCGTATAAGGTAGGGGTTCAGCTTAAGTTATTTTATTAAAATAGCTTAGACCCTATTTAAGGGTATAACTATATATAAAGTTTATAGTCAAATGATGTTTCCTTATGATTAAGAAACAAAAAGTTTATTATAAAAGGGGTAAAGTTAAATTGATTAATACAACATATAATTGGTAAATAAAATGTAGTATATAATTGGCAAATCAATAGAAAAACTAAAAATAAAAATGTTTTATGCTACATTATATTTGATAATCCAAAATTCCATAGTTATCCATCTTTTTCTTTTTATTTTATTTCTTTTGAATAACACTTTTTCTATGTTCATTTAATTTTCCTTAAATCACTTTTTTTACATTTATATTTTTTCCCTAATGAAGTTTTCATAGCCTATTACAATTTGTAAACTTCATACATACTTACCCATAAAGGGAATTTAGCATTAATGTAGTTATAATTCTTGAAACTCAATCCATTTTTAGAAGTAATACAGCATTCAGGGCCGGCCCAACAGTTAAGTTGGGCCAAACCAGGGCTTTAGGCCCCAAGAAAAATGAGGGCACTTTAGGCCAATTTGATATTAAAACACATGATTATGTATCTTTTCTTTTATTTTCTTTTTTGTTATATGACTTCACTAATTATTACAAGATATAATTTTATGAATTTGATCGATGTTGATACATAATAGGAAGATGCTTTACTAATGCAATATTACTATAAAAAGCTTATTATGATCGTTCCCAAACCCGACCACACGGGTAGCGTTCTGTAACAATGAAAATTAAAAAGGGCCTCAATTTTTTTTCTCGCTTTAGGCCTCTAAAATGGTTAGGCCGCCACTGACAGCATTACAAGTTGAAATTTGTGAAACTTGAATAATTTGTTTATTTATTGTAAATGTGAGTAATTAGTGTAATTTATGAAACTTGAGTAATTTATGTATTTTAATAATTGAAACAAAATTTTGTCAATTTATAATGAAGGGTTGGAAGAAGTGGGGATTATTGTTAGCAAGTTTCGGGGGACGAATAGAAATGAGAGTTTGTGTTAAAATGGTAATATTGTAATTTTATTTTATTTTAAAACTAGTTTTTATCCCTCATATTACAGGGGCTGTTTTACATAACTCATTTTTAATATTTATATACGTTTTGTGTTTAATTTTATTTATTGTAATGAACTTCATAATATACTTAGAGTTTGATAATAAAAAGATTTCATAAATAATTAAGATGTTATAACCCGGTGGGTTTGGTAAACCCCAAGACCCGCTTATTTTTTTACTATAAAATTGTTTTTAATTATAAATAATATTTAAAAAAAAATCATATAATAATTTTTAATATATCCTATTTTATAGGATTTTCACATCAATAATTTGGTAAGAATAATTTTTAAGTTAATGAGATGTTATAACCCATTTAAGGAATATCTGGGATTTGTAAGACCCATACCCGTGAATTCGGGTCAAATGCATGAAAATTCTTTATTTAAAAATCAAGCAAATCTGATAACTCTAAAAAAAGGGGAGCGGCCACATCGCAACACGTATGATTTTTATGTTTTCGTTTATATATATACTAGTTTTTATCCCCCGTATTACGGGGTCTGTGTTACATTACTTGTTTTTAATATTTATATTCTTTTTTGAATTTAATTTTATTTATTGTAATGAAATTTATAATATACTTAGAGTTTGATGATAAAAAAGATTCACAAATAACTAAGATGTTATAACCCGGTTTAAAAGTTATCTGGGTTTGGTAAGACCAAAGACCCGCTTACTTTTTTTACTATAAAATTGTTTTTTAATCTATACTATATATAATATACCATTGATGGACAAATTAAGACGCTCTTTTTAAGTAATTTACAACATGTAATGCATGAGGTACAACATAAACTAGGGGCAAAAATGTCATTGTAACCTTAAATCTCACGTGCATTTGTAATTTTTCAAAATAATTACAAGTTTCATCCCCTAAAATTACAACTTTGGTCCTTAGTCTTTTACTTAAATATTATTTTATTTTTACTTTTAACCCAACTACCCCCACGATTTTTAAACGGTCATAACTTTTTCGTACGTTAATATTTTTTAAAATAAATGGCATCATAAAAACGAGCATTTTATTATCTTTAATTTGAGTATCATATTGCTAAAATTTTCGAAGTAAAAAAAGTTATGCAAAAGTGTTTGCGGTTTGCTTTTGATGGTTTTTAAAATTAAACCATGAGCCAACTTTACACGGTTTTTTTGTCGTCGAAATCCGAAACTAAACTGTTTCTAATTAAAACCCAACTAAACCGAACCATTACCAACGATTAGGTTTATATATAGTTTGTACTTTGATAAAAAAATTTGAGTTTAAAATTTAAAATAAGAATTATTAATCTACATATACATTCACTTCAAACTAAACATCAACTAATATGTTATTAAGAGAATCATACTATGAACAAAGATAACTTTGGTCACATAAATAACAAACCTTATTAGAATAAATAGAATGCGAAATCATAACAAGAACAAAGATTATAAAAAACCATACTGGAAATTTGGTTAAATTAAAGTTGTAATAGAAGAGTTTGCTCGTATTAAATAAAACTTTGGTTAACTATATTTTAACTGGTGAACCATACTGGAAATTTAAATTAGCGTTTAAATATGTACGGCCAGCTCCGGTTTCAATCGTGAAACCAAACTGGTGAACGGTCTCACAGTTTCAAACAAAATAATAAACACTCAAAAATTTGTTACATGATTATCAAAGTATGTGTTTCCAGTTTCCCGCTGCATTGCGCGGGCACTCTTCTAGTTATAAATAATATTTTAAAAAAATCATATAATAATTTTTAATATAACCTATTTTTTTGGATTTTCACATCAATAAATTTTTGGTGAGAATAATATTTAATTTAATGAGATGTTATAACCCGTTTAAGGAATATCTGGGTTTGGTAAGAACCATACTTGTGAATTCGGGTCAAATGCATGAAAATGCTCTATTTAAAAATCAAGCAAATCTGGTGACTCCAAAAAAAGGGGAACGACCACATCATGACACTTAGTATTTTTGGGTTTACGTTTATATATAAGAGATTTCTATTTCTTTTACAAATTAATCAACCAAACATATTTACAAATTTTGATGGAGTTAATTCCAATTCATAAAAATTCAAATTCCTTTCAAAACATTCTAGGAACCAAACACAAAGATTAATGATTAATAATATTTTATAATTTTTGGAATGAAGCGTGATATTTGCATGGTCAAATAGCTAATAAATAATACGTTTTACACTATGTTAATAATAGTGTATTACAAGTGTTGAATAAATACGAGTATTAAATTAGTTGAATAAAATATATTAATCTACATACATTTGTCAAGAAATGTTTTAGAAAATCAACATTTCCAATCACTCAAAAAAAAAAAACGATTATTACTATTATTATTATTATTAATAAAAATTATTTATAGAACATATTTTGAACTTGTGGATATTTGTACATCTAAACAGAAAAATTTTGATAAAAATAAGATTATTCGGAAAATTACTATTAAAACATGTAAAAAAAAGTTATGTCGGTGTCTACTCGATGATTGAATTATGTGGGTTGTGTTCAAATATAAAATTTCATTTAGTAAGTATTTTAGTCCATTGATCTTATATCCGAATGATTTAGATTAATTTGAGGGGGAAGAGATGGAAGAAATGACATAAAAGTAATATATCACATTTGTTGACTTTTTCTTTCTGTATGTAAGTCTATCAATTCCGCTATCATTTAAAACCTCCACAACTTTTTTGAACAACATTTTTTTTTTAAATTTCACCATATCAACAAACATTATTTTAATATTTAATATGAATATAGAATTTCTACATAAAAAAAAAAAGAAAATAGTGGTTTTATATACAATGTGTTATATTTTGTGTTATTGAACATGGTCTTCTATACACTGTGTTTTTCAACTGAGTTTCAATACATTGTGTTATAGGTTATGATCATTTGTTTTTAGTTTACCGTCAATTGTCTTTTTCTATCGTGTATCTTGTGTGTTTTGTTGTCCATTGTATTTTACACAAATGGGTTTTCGAAATTGTTGTCAAAATATATTGTGTATACTTATATTAAAGATAAAAAGCACACAATTTTTAAACAAGGAAATGTGATAAAAAAAATAATAAACTATATTATTATACGGAGTAAATTGCTTTTGTGTCACCTTAAATTAACTTCATTCATTATATTCCGTTAAGATTGTGAATCAAGTTGTTTATAATTAGTCCCCAAATGGTTCCAGTTAATCATCTCTCAATCGTTCTGGAATCCAATAACACGTGTATTCCTTCGTTTGCAATCAGTTTGTATTCCTTTGGTGATTATGTTTTATATTGGGTTATACTTTATGAGTTTATGGTTTTGGAAATTGCATATGTTTTGATTTTGGCTATATTTTGGTTGCATTTTCTTGTCTTAATACTTGATTCCTTTTGTTTTGAAACTTGATACCTTTTGATACTAGTAGGAAGTTCTCTAACTAGTTCAACATACATGTTTCTTTCATTGCTCTTGCAACCCAAAACCTGACCCAAACAACAATATTTCTCATATTAAGTAGCGGAATCAGAAATTCTTTTAACATGTCACTAAATATCGATGTTCGGGTGTATTAAAAGTTGATCTTTAAACAATAAGCTTAGAGATGGGAAACGAAAGCCAATTTTACAGAAAAACTTGAAACCCAAAATATTTGGAAGGGGTAGTCGGCATGAGATTAATTTTAAAATATATATGAGATGGGTATTATATTAGGTGCTACCAGCTACCCAACCGAATTACTTGTACCCCTTTATTTTTATTTTTTTTATTTTTATTTTGTTTTGGATAATATAGTGATCTAGTAATTCACTCATATTAGTATATAATACAAATTTGGGATAAAATTGTAATTTACTTTGAAATTATGTACTTGTATAAAATTTTGGATTTAATACAAAATTAATTAGATATTGCCATATTTATATTGCATGATAGTACTTTGTGAGCTGTGAACCACGGTTCGTACCCCGACATTCTGCCGTAGGTTGGGGTGTGACAATATAGCTTATGAGAAAAAGGTAAAATACTTAAATCGATGTTTATTCGGTTAGTAACACCCAAGTATTACAATGGCGTGTTGACGCCAATTCGATCGGTTTTGGTATGTTTTTTTACGGTATGTGATACCAAAAAGTAAAATATCTAAGATGATGTTTATTTGGTCAGTAAATCTAGGCAAGTTAGCACGAATTTGATCGATTTTGGTTACGTTCATTACGATCTATGATAAAGAAAACATATTTAAAACGACATTTATTCGGTAAGTAAAACTCAGGGGTTGCATCGACGAATCGGCGTGAATCTATTTAATTTAGATTACATTCGCTACAGAATGGAACTAAACAAATTACATATTTAAAGATAAAAATAATAACTAAACAATAAAAAAAATGTTAAAAAGATGAAAACTATTAAAATAATAAAAAAAACATGTAAGTGGTAATGGGTGAGATAGTTGACTCTAGAAATAAAGAGGTTCAGTTAACATACATGTTATTATATATATTGGTACAACATGATAAGCATGAAAAACAACTTGTAAAGCTACAATTCTTCCAATTTTGTTACTAGATAAATTGGATTTTCTCAATGGTAGAGCACTTGTTTTATTAGTGAGAGTTAGAGGTTCAAACCTCACTATCACCAATTTAAATGGGAGATATGACGGATGAGGGTTCGACTCCTGATCTCACCTGATTTTACCGGCTCCTCGTTATCGTGCCGTTTGGCAGGCGTGATGTCGGATTTTATCCGGGGAATCCCTCGATAGGTGGACCGGTAGGGGCTCCGTCCGTCCGGGCTCGTGGCCTACTCGAGCTACCTTTAGCCAATAGGGGGCGCGTACAGAATACCCGGCGTTATTTAGTTGGTCGATCCAAAAAAAAAAAATTCACTCATTTTAGTTTTTAGATTTCAAAATTGATTGTGTAATAAAATTATATAATAAAATAAATATAGTAATAAATGTAATTTTAACAAAATAAAGGGTATACCAATACCCAATGGGTAATAACTCGATAAATAATTGAGAGCTATAGGAATGAGCGCGGGACACACTTTTACAATCAAATATGAGAACGATATAACAATATCCTTACCATATTCATCCACCCCTCTAAAGCTTAATTGAAAGAAATCAAACTTGGATTTGCTCGATGACTGTTTTGAGTTGGTCGTTTTCCTTTACGGTGTGTTCGTTTAACAGAATTCGTGGGAATTTAAAGGAACCGGAATTAAAATCCCATGACATGGCGTTTTCGTATATTTGGAATTGGAATCTTAATTTCATTTTGGTGTGTTCGGTTCAAAGAATTGAAATTGGAATTTAATTCTTTCAAATTCCTTTACATACAGAGATTTCATATACTTCCAAAATGTGGAGGAATTCAAGAAAATTCATTGGAATCTTATCTCAAGTTTTAAGTGTTTTTTTTAACGAGGAAAACGAATAAAACATTTTAGTTTTTTTTTTACTTTTTGTGTTTATAATTTATATTTTGAGTTATAAATTTTTTTATATTATTTTTGAATATTTTTTGAAAGGTTTTTTATCTTAATAAAAAACCCATAAAAAATCATAATGCAAAATATAAATATAAAACAAAAAATCTGAAAAAACTAAAATGTTTTTGCGGTATCATTGTTAAAAAAAATCATTGAATCTATTCATTTGTCAAACGAACACATTAAAAATGTATTTGGATTTCAATTTTCTCAAATTTTAATTCCTATTAGAATGTTCAGATTCTAAATCTAGTTTCTTTCAATTCCAAATCTTATGCAAATTCCAATTCCAATTCCAATTCCATTCGATTTCGTGAAACGAACACGCTATTACTTTATTTCGGTGCATTAAGAGTGTTTACTCAATTTCATTCTTTGGGCTTTGCTTGTACGTTATTCTTATTTGAGGCCTATGTTTGGGGTGCACCTTGAAGTTGAAGTTGCTATTGTATATGTTAGTTTTTTATAGTTATTTATAGTTTATATAATATATATTATGTATTATTGATTAAAATCAATTTTAACAAAACAAGCATGCCAAGTAAATTCACGTGCACGTCCATAGCACAATATTGGCAGGGTATAAAAAAGTATTATAAAGCAGGGGCGCAGCTTCACTAAAGCCAGGGGTGCCCGAGTTTATGATTTCACAATACATTTTGACACCCCCCCCCCGCAAAAAAAAAAAAAAAAAACTTGTCCCAGCTTCGCCACTGTTATAAAGGATAAAGATATTCCTTCAAGTAAGACTCCAAAACTATATATATGGACTTGAAATTATACTAGACTTATAAAGTACTTCTCATTGAAACTGAAATATCAGAAAACAAAACATACTAGAAATATAGTATGAGTAAGCTATTAATAACAAAAATAAAAACACACACTAAAGAAGATGAATAAGTAAAATAATAACATACAATTCTAGGCCATATAAAAATAAGGTTGGTTTGATCGCTGAATGTTTTTAAGAAATTTGAACTTGAAGAAATTGGATTGAAATTGAAAATTTTAAAAAGTAATTGAAAATTAGAAGGAAAAAGTTTCATGTCATTCCGAGAAGATGGATCACTATGGTGACTTCATAATTTCCAAATTTTGGAAAGAATTACAATATTATATTCAAGTGTGATGGGTCTGAACTACGAGAATGACATTATCAATTAGACGTTTTGGCCATCTCTGATGACTTTTCATTGTTGGCAACACTACTGACGACATTGACACTGTCGGCTACTGTTGGGTTTCAACGGTGGTTCGGAACGAAAACGGTCAATATATTTTAAACCCGTTTTAGTTAATAATTTCGTTTGAGTAATCATTAATCAATATTAACGTATATTCACATAAACGAACTAGAAACGCAGCGGACGATTAAACGAACCAAAACCGAAACCCAAGACCCGGACCCGATTACAACTTTATACGAGTACGAATGAACGAATAATAAACAACCATAGATAGGTTTATCGATATACCTCGGTTATCGAAACCGGGAAGACACCGAGGGATTAACGAATAAGCTAGATGTGGACACAAAAGAATCCGACAGCAGCTCCGGCGGCAGAGTGCGGCGGCGGCTCAGCGGCTAGTGGCGTCAGACAGCAGCTAGTGGCGTCGGACGACAATGGACAACAGTGGACGGCAACAGACGACAACCAAACAGCAGCAGCAAGTCACCGGAAATGATTTGACAGGAAATGCGGGTTCCCCGGATTTTGGCCAGCTCACCGGAAAAACGAGCTGGGGTTATTTGGCTGAGGCAAATAGTGTTTCCGGTGGTTATATGCGGCGGTGTTGTTTGCTGAACCAAAGGGTGGCTGTGACAAGTGAGCGGTGGCCGGAATAGACTCGCTGAAAAACCGAGCAGCCGGAATTCGGCGTCGGCAGCGGCTGAGTAAGATGGAGGTGATTAGGGTTTGATGTTTTTAAGGTTAAGTTATAAATATTATCATATACTATATATAGTAATATTATTAGGGTTTAATCAAATTAAACCAATTTGGACTTGAGCCCAATTAACCTAACAAAGCCTTTAACCATCATCCGGTCCATCTAATTGATTGTGTCGGGCCCAGTTAACATTTAAGTGGGTTTATAATTCGTTACCCCCGGTGTAACACCGGGTCACATTCGGGTTGGTCCGCGTTGACTTGACCTGAACCGACCATTAAATCCAACAGTCTCCCACTTGGATCGATTTGGGTCAAGTATCACAACGCTAACAGCTAGAGGCGTTCTAGCTACACATAGCTGTCCCCAACCAAATATGACATTTTTAAATCCATAACCAAAGTATCTTAGAATACCTTATTGCAAGATAATAAATTTATATTAATCGTTGTCATCTATCATTTCTGTATAAGACATCAATTGAATAATGAGACATGAATCAAATCAATCTCATATAGTGTTTAGTTATTGTAGTTCTCGATATAGAGTCAAAGTGGTCCATTCAAACACACAGTAAGTTTGGGTGAAGCCTCACACTTTACCAGTTTGAATCAACGAGGACGCCAATATGTCTAACTGTTACATTTTAATGTAAGAGTACATAATCCCATCTTGACTACATATAACTCCCACTGAACTCTAGAATATTCCCAATCAATACCTTTATGGCTGGCAGTTACGCAACAGCGGTTGACATGATCAAAGAATATTCCTCGGTAAACGAAAGTTCTAATATGTATCTCAGGTCTTAGGATACTAAATAAGCATACTATTATCAAAACATCTTATGATCAAGATCCACGAAGATGATCTGATGCGAGTTACATCCAACGTCATTTATAATGAGGTCTGTGAGTTTGGAAGTCAACTGCTTGAGTCCAAAGTCAGAATAGTCTTAATTCAGAATCGTTCCCACGAGTCTGATCGACTACGGATAATTTAGAATACAATATTCACGGATTAAACATATTAAAATGAACACAATTGTATTATTCAACGTTTGCATTTAACCATTAAATCAAAAGTGAACAAAGAAGTACAACTGATTAAACGTTCATACATCCAAATACTAAATCAAAATAAATCACTAGCAAGTCTAAGCCCGATAGCATCTCTATGCTTGTCCTGAGTTATTTGCTTAGTGAACTAGTCAGCTAGATTTTGATCTATGTCTACTTTGCTTACTATGATGTCACATTGTTCCAGTATTTCTCGTACCTAGTGGAACTAAAAATGTGCTTGGCCATGTGATGAATATTGGGCTCTTTGGCTTGAGAAATAACACCTGTGTTATCACATATCACGTCGATCATTTTCCTAAACTTGGAATTAGATCGAGGTTGGCAATGAATTTCTTCATCCAAGCAGATTATGAGCGAGAAACATCTTGGTCATTCTGGAAGTTAGTGTCAGTGTAACACCTTACAGTGAGCTCCTCTTCCACTCCTCCAAAAACACGCTTACGAGATGTCAGGTCTAGTGCATAATACAGCATACATGACAGAACCAATCGCTGAAACATATGGAATTGCTTGCATGTGCTTTATCTCAATGTCCGTTGCTGGAGATTGCGATTTTGCTAAAACGGTTCATTTAGCAATAGAACAGCTCCTATCTTGGAGTTGTCCATTGGAAGCGTGTCATGACTTTGCTTATGTATGTACTTTGACTTAGCCCTAGAAGCCGCTTAGATCTATCCTGGTAGATCTTGATTCCAAGAATACAAGCAGCTTCTCCAAGATCTTTCATTGCAAAACAAGATTCCAATATGTGCTTAACTCCCTTAAGCATAGAAATGTTGTTTTCAATGATCAGTATATCATCCACATATAAGATGAGGAATGATATAGTGCTCCCACTAGCCTTTATGTAAACACAAGGCTCAACTTCATTTTTGATAAAATCAAACTCTTTAATCAAAATGTAGATTCCACCCACGAGATGCTTGTTTGAAAATCCACTTGCTCCCTATTTCCCGACCTTCGGGGGGTAGCTTAATCAAGTTCCAGACTTGATTGCCATGAATAGATTGCATCTCGGCGTTCATGGCTTCACGCCGTTTCTCATATTCCAGATCTAAGATTGCAGATTTGTAGTTAGTAGTTTCGTCGCTAGACTTGGCTACTAATAAGACTTCTGGACCATCCACATGCCATAGGTATTGTCACACCCCCTTCCAGGGCCTAGGCGTGCGACCCACAACTTGGTATCGTGTTTGTAAATAAATCAGAGTTTGCGTTATATTGCTGAAGGCTTATAAAACTTTAAGGATCGAAAGTGTAACATTTATATATATTCAAAAGACGGGATTATAAACATCCGTTTAAGTTATCAAAAGATTATTTGTTTATATTTACAAACCACCACATTAAAATATTAAGTTTACAAAAGAATCTGAGCCATCGGATATTAGTACTTCGTCATCTCCAAGCTCTAACTTTGTTCACTTGCAAAATGTAATAAAATACGTCAGCAACGAATGCTAGTGAACACGCTGACACAAAAATAACTCTTTTACTTTATTACCCCTCGAGACTACGCCTGTCTCGGCCCAACGTGGCTTAGGAATAAAAAAGTCAAATAACACATTATAAATATGAGCCTCTACGCTAGGTCACCTCAGCAAACACCGCAGCGTTTGACTTAGCTAAGTACCCGTAAATATACATAACGGTCGTACTCCCTGCAGGAGAGCGTCCTACGACCAAGGGTGGTGCGATCATGCCCATACATCGCATAGTACCACCTATGTAAGGATCCAGACATACGTATACCACAGCCTGAGGGCTAGGTTTATACCCTCTATTTATAACGGTTTTAGGAACACATAGTTCCTTGTAAATAATTTCAAATAACATGTTTGACTCATTTTAAATAAGTAAAAGTTTGGGGGCGTATTCACCTTGTCTCTTTAGGATCGGCTTCACTCACCGTCCAAGTGTCTTTCCCTTTCTTTATCTCGAACCTATAGTTACGAGTGTAAATCTTTGTTAGTCGGATACACGATCCGGCTTAAGACCTTTAGTCTTATATCTCAATCCTCGATTGAACCTTTAGTTCAATTCTTTATTTACTTAAAAACCTCTTGTTTAAAAGTAAATTATAAACCTTTAGTTTATATAAAAACCCGACGTTTCTTCTTCTCCAAGAAACATAATCATTTTCTTTATTATTTAAGAATACTCTTTATTCATTAAATAATATCTTTTCATAAAAAAGAATATTCACACATATATATTTACACACATATATACATGTTATAAATCAATATTCATAATCATACTTTTATTCATTTCTTTGTTATGATTTCTTATCTTTTCTTTTATTGAGGTATCGAGTATATCCTCGACTTTAGGCCTAAGCCTTGAACATAATATTAAATTATGTTAAATTCATTATTACGCCTAACCTTAGTGGCGTATGCGAACTCTAGGGACTTGAGCAGCACTCCTTTACCGCTTTTCTCTTTTCGACACGCGAATTGAGGTTTGCCAAATCTTCAATACTTGTGGATACGAACTTTAAGAACCAACACCATCTTGGTTGTATGTGGGTGGGAAGTGGTATAAACTTTCAAGGAAACGTTGATACACATTCGAGGGTTTCGAGGCACGCTTATCGAGGAAAATTGATTATACGAACTTAGGATTCTAGTGAGAGAATAGAGAGAAGTGAGAGGTCAGTTTTTGGTGTGCCAAGAATGAGATCCCGACCTTGCTATTTATAGACATCATCTGATGTCCCATCGCGTACCGCGCCCGGGTTCCTGGGAACCCCGTCGCGTACCGCGACGTAGCCCAGGTGAGTCACAACGTAGCCTTGCCACGTGGTGACACGTGGCAGGCACCGCTCCACGTGGCGACACGTGGTGGCAGTGTTGCCACGTGGTGACACGTGTCGGCAACCGATGCCACCGTGTGCCACGTGGCACACATGTCACATATTCTCAAACACCCCATCACGTACCGCGATGGGTGTTTCTTCTGACCTGTCGCGTACCGCGATGGGTCAGGAAAATCAGAATTTACATTTTAGACCCTCAACTTTGGATTTTGGCAAATTTTAGTCCCCAGACTTTGGAAAGTTGATACTTTGAACTCGAAAATTTCACGATGTTACAGGTATCTAGGATTTGGTGTGGGAGTCCTACTACTTCTGAGAACGCTCATGTTCATGTCTGACGTATCAGCAACAACAACTTGTTGATCAGACGCCACAACTTCCTCAACGGTTGTTTGTGGTTCTTGAATTTCTTCAAGATCGACAATGTAATCTCCAATTCCTAGATCGAGAAATTCTTTCTCAAGGAAGTGGTCTTTCCTCTTGATAGAAATCATATTTGTATAAGGATGAAAGAAGTAATAACCGATTTTGTTGTAGTAATGGACGAATGTGGGTGGCGGTCATAAGGGCGAAACTCCAAAAGGAGTGAGGCAAGTTAGTTCTACACATCATCGTTCAAATCGTGTTTAGAAAAGATCGATTCCTCCTCTTGCTCACGCCATTGTTGGGGTGTGCCAGGTGGAGTGAGTTGTGAAATAATTTCACACTCTTTTTAGATGACTGATGAACTCTGAGCTGAGATACTTTCCATCTCGATCTGATCGAAGTATCTTAATGGTTTTACCAAGTTGGTTTTCCACTTCGTTTTGAAACTCTTTGAATATTTCAAAAGTTTCATGCTTGTGTTTCTTAAGATTCACATAAGCATATCGATTATAATTGTCGATAAAAGAAACGAAGTATCTTTCATGGTTTCTAGGCATGGTTCTGAAAGGTCCACATACATCAGTATGTATGAGTCTTAACAGATCACTTGCTCGTTCACTTTTATGAGTGAAGGAGTCTTTGGCGAGTTTGCCAGCTAAGCAAGATTCACAATCGTCAAAAGAGTCCGGTCCTGTGGATTGAAGAATCCCTTAGGATTGGAGTCTTTTAACTCTTGCCTTGCTTATGTGGCCAAGTCGGCAATGCCATAGAAATGTATCATTGATGCCAGATCTGATACGTTTTTAAAGATTATATACGTTATTATTAGTTTGAACATATATCTCATAAGTACCATTTCAAGGTTTAGCCTCAAAATAAAAAATATCATTTAAGTAAGTAGAAATAGCCATGCCATTGAAAACATACTTAAAACCTTATTCAAACAACAACGAAACTGAAACGATGTTTCTGGTCAAACCAGTAGCATACAAACAATTATTCAAATGAAAAACTAGGTCAGATGGACAAGTAAAATGAAATACTCCAGTTGCCAGAACTGGTACTCTCTTCTTATCTCCAACGATGAGTTCCATGCTGCCTTTATTCAGTTTCCTCCACTTTTCAGGCTCCTGCAAGACATTAACGATGTGGAAACCATATCCGGTATCAAATACCCATGTGTTGCTAGAGACAGTGAAAAGTTTAATAACGTATCTGGAAATACCTCGAGAAGAGCCTTCACCATTGGCTCTCTTCATCTTGATCTCAGCAAGGTATTCGGGACAGTTACGCATCCAGTGTCCCATTTGGTTGCATCGGTAGCACTGGCGCTCTTCAGGGGGCGGCGGTGGTATCTTTGGAACCTCTTTGTTAGCATTGGTGGCACGAGGGGAAGCAATGGTAACATTCTTCTTGCCTTTACCCTTATAACCCCGGTTCTTGACACCAGCAGATCGGATCATCAGAACTTGATTGGTCCTAGAAAGAATGTTTATCTCAGCCGTCTTGAGCATGTTGTGAAGCTCCGGCACTGTCTTCACCCAACCATTCATGTTGAAATTCATTACGAACTGGTCGTAAGAGTTGGGGAGAGAGTTGAGAATGAAATCCGCTGCCATCTCATCAGGCAGGGGATAATCATGCTTCTCGAGCTGATCGATATGCCCCTTCATCTTAAGAACATGCGCACTGACGGGAGACCCTTCTGCCATCTTGCAACTAATGAGTTGTTTCATGGTATCGAAACGTTCTTGACGGGCTTGTTTCTGCAACATACCCTTGAGTTGCTCAAGCATCTCATAGGCACCAAAGTCTTCTAAGCCTTTAGCAAACTCAGAAGTCATGGTGGCTAGCATAATACATGAGACCTCAGCCGAGTCATCCTTATGCTCGTCAAGAACTTTTCGAGCAGCGGCTGTGTTGTTTTCAGGCTCGGTTGGAACAGGTCCATTGAGAACATACATGCGCTTTGCCATGGTGAGAACAAGTCTCAAGTTGCGGTGCCATTCGATGAAGTTGGTACCGTTTAGTTTATCCTTCTCAAGGATAGTCTTAAGGGCGTATGGTGAGTTTTCGTTTGACGACATCTGATTAATTAAGCAAAAGTAAATTTAATTAGTATTTTCGAGGTTGCAGTCCCATTATTAATGACCCAATAACATTAAAGATATAGGAGCATGAGAATCCGGCTTCCAGTTATTAAAGGCAGTTGTAGCACACAACATTAATAAGTGGTTAGGCAGACTGACAACGATTGCCAATTGTGAATAGAGCACAACTCTCAGTTATGAGGCCTATAGAGACAACGATTGTTTGTTTAGATACGTTTAGCCTCATCTTTGCCCACTTTAAGTCTCCAGACAGCTTTAGCACGTAACAGGAGAGTAAAGTAATAGTTGTCCTAGTATAGTGACGTGTGAAAGGGTCGGATGTGTCAACGAAACGCTTTCACCTTGATAGGATAGGCTAGAAAACAAGTGCGGTGCTGTAGCTCCAAACACTTGAAATTTCGCAGTATGCCTCAAGTTGACTTGTAGTAGGATTGGCATAAACTATTGGTTTTAAATTGGGATTAATTTTAAAATTACAAAATAGAGTAAAAGTAAAATTTTACTGTATTTATTATTGGGACGAATTGATGAACCCTTTCATCTCTCTGGACACTTAGTTTTAAATAACCTATTAAAAACTAAGTTTGTCGCGATTCGGCTAACCAATTTTAAGTTAATAGAAATCTATTAAGTTATTAGTTTGGAAATCAAAACGCTTTTAATTTGCAAAACTTTATTGGTTAATAAAATGTTTATTTTCAAATTTATTTGGTATTAGGTCGGTGATATTATAATCCTATTATAAATAATCCAAGCAACCACAATAGCAAATAATAATATGTAAATCCTTATGGCCAAAAGGTGATCGGTCTCGCTAAAGCCAATTAGGGAGACCGATCGGGTCAAGGGGTTCACAACACAAAACAACCATAAGGATGGACTTCTTCGTGCATCCCGTCATCTTTCCCGAACTCCACTAACTCCAAGAAATCCTTGAGCTCGTCCTCGGTTATCTTTGCGTCTTCTTTTTACTTTTTTTTTACAAATTTATAAACTAACAATGATTTGCCCTATTACAAATTTGAACCATCTTTATGGCAAAAAAAACCGAAAAATAAATAATTACCGTTTACAACTTTTGAACCATCCATATGGCGAATAACAAGCTCAACAACCAAACACAACCAAACAAACATAGGTCGGGGCTGGATTTACATATTCAAAATAAATAAAATTTAAGGTCGTTTTGACTTGGTCAAATAAAATAAACAAAACTTTGACCAAATCTAAAATCACCCGAAAATAAATCTAGATCAAAACTTTAAACGATTTAAAGTTTAAGATGTAGATCCGGTTTAAACGAACTGTGATCGACTCGTACGTTGTAACCGCGGCTCTGATACCACTGTTGGGTTTCAACGGTGGTTCGGAACGAAAACGGTCAATATATTTTAAACCCGTTTTAGTTAATAATTTCGTTTGAGTAATCATTAATCAATATTAGCGTATATTCACATAAACGAACTAGAAACGCATCGGACAATTAAACGAACCAAAACCGAAACCCAAGACCCGGATCCGATTACAACTTTATACGAGTACGAATGAACGAATAATAAACAACCATATATAGGTTTATCGATATACCTCGGTTATCGAAACCGGGAAGACACCGAGGGATTAACGAATGAGCTAGATGCGGACACAAAAGAATCTGACAGCAGCTTCGGCGGCAGAGTGCGGCGGCGGCTCAGCGGCTAGTGGCGTCGGACAGCAGCTAGTGGCGTCGGACGACAATGGATAGCAGTGGACGGCAACCAAACAGCAGCAACAAGTCACTGGAAATGATTTGACCGGAAATGCGGGTTCGCCGCATTTTGGCCAGCTCACCGGAAAAACGAGCTGGGGTTATTTGGCTGAGGCAAATAGTGTTTCCGGCGGTTATATGCGCCGGTGTTGTTTTCTGAACCAAAGGGTGGCTGTGACAAGTGAGCGGTGGCCGGAATAGACTCGTCGGAAAATCGAGCAGCCGGAATTCGGCGCCGGCGGCGGCTGAGTAAGATGGAGGTGATTAGGGTTTGTTGTTTTTAAGGTTAAGTTATAATAATATTATCATATACTATATATAGTAATATTATTAGGGTTTAATCAAATTAAACCAATTTGGGCTTGAGCCCAATTAACCAAGCAAAGCCTTTAACCATCATCCGGTCCATCTAATTGATCGTGTCGGGCCCAATTAACATTTAAGTGGGTTTATAATTCATTACCTCCGGTGTAACTCATACCGGGTCACATTCGGGTCGGTATGCGTTGACTTGACCTGAACCTACCATTAAATCCAACAGCTACATCTTTCTTGACGACCATTTGTGGAGTGTCATGGCCAAAACATGGCAACACTACCGACGACACTAGATCGAGCACATGATGACACTTGGGAATGTCGAGGTTCACTTTAGCAAAACATATTGTAATTAATCCTAAGTGTCACTATAGACACTTCGTGGTTCTTCAACAGGGGCGGCTTGATTGGAGAACAAGGCTCAATGGAAAGCTGTCCCGTTTGTATGAGTTGGTCGTTGTGTCAGCCACCACCTTGGGAGAGCTCACCCGGGGTGGAAAGAAAGTTAAGTAATTTTATGTTCGGATTTAATTTTAGTCACGACTTTCGATCCACTATTGTCTATCTTTATTGTTTATGATAATTATAGGTTTCGTTCACAACCACCGCCTGCACCATAGTGCCATTTCTAACAAAAACTAGCTTGAAATCAAGATGTAGAGGAATATCAAATGTACTTGTGTTTATTTGAACTGTGGCACCGACTTGCCAATAATGCCTAATTCGCTTTGGGGTTTGCTTTAATTATTACGAGTCGGACCACATCAGAAATTTAAAGCAAGCCAAAAATCAAGGCGGGGTTCAATGGTAGATTAAAGCCAAGCTACTTAAAGCTAGTCAATGATAAAGTTCAAAGTTGGTAAACCTAAGGGAAGATCATTTCAAACAGGTATCAACGATGTTAAACTCATATAGACATATACGATGTTTTGACAAGTATTTTCTTGATATTGTTTTACCAAACATGTATCATTTGACTTAGGAGAGAGCCAATCTGTTATTTGATAACATTCATTTGTCACGCCTGATTCTTTTCATGTCACTCATCTCTTCATTCGTAGCATTCAATATTGTATAAGTTATCCCACTTTACAATTTGTAACGGTCAAACCGTCTGCTAATGTGTCTTCAAAAGTAAAAACTGTACTATTACTCGTTAAACAAATATCTTATAACATAATACACGTAACGAGTCAAAATTTACAGCTATAGTGACTAGGTTGTGACTTGTGAGTATCAGATGTAGTAGGGACACTACTAACCCCAATTATCAATAATTCAATATGTATTTGGTTGTTATTCACCGGCGATCTTATATCATTTGATCATTTTTGTGGTGTTCACTTGTGTTGATATTGTGTTTGCTCTAATTTAAGGTTGGCAAAATAGTACTGACTGCCCAAGTGCTCACACTGGCCCCCACGGTTAGACACCATGGGTCTATTATGTCTCGAGCCAGCTACAATTTTTAGCCCACATGTACAGCCCATGTTTCACTCTGACGTGAATTGTGCACCTCACATGACTCTACCCGACAAACAAAGACGTGGATTCGTTGGTAATCGTTTGTTTTTATTAAAAAAAAAATTATTCGTGACTTTGAATTTTGTGGTTCATATTTTAGAAGTCAATTCAGATTGTTTCTATGATAATTTAAGTTTTAAATATTGTTTCTTTTTTTATTTTTTAATTTTTTAAAAATAATTTGTGACTGATAATTTTAATACCAATCTATTTGTTAGGTCATCCCGAATGCTTTAAAAAAAAGAGGAATCATATATCGTAAATGAAGAAAAAGATTTAAGTATTTGAGATGCATGGGTTTGACCTTAACTAAGAAACTATAAAATAGTGTTTGAAAAGCAAAATATTGTCATGGGATATTAGGATGTGATATATTGGGTTTCTTAATAAAAGACATTAAACGACCAAATTGTAGAACATATTTTGTTTGTTCATGTTTCATGAGAACATATAATTGTTTATGACGCTTTTATGGTGGAAATTATATTATATTTATCAGCTTGAACAAACCTAAAAAGTGTACACTAAAAAACATTAGAAGAATATATCTAAACTATATGTCATATACACACCGTTGCGAATTAACATCTTTGTAGCTCTTAAAAGCTTTTAAAAGCTTCCTGTCAAACATACTACTATATATGAGTAATTGATGAAAAATAATATTTAATAATAAAGAAAGATATATAAATAATAAACTTAAATAACTAGTATTTAATGTAACATCCCGTTTTTCGGGTTTCGGTTAATAAATGAAAGTATGGGTTATTAGGAGTTGGGCTAGTGTTGGGTTAAATGAATATGGGTTATGGACTTGGGTTATGAAAGAAAGAGGAAAGGACCATGGGCTTAAGCTCATGATCCATAATTATATAAACCTTAATTACCCTTTTATTTCTCATTTCACACATATTTCATACACCACCAAAACACACACTTAAGCTCTCTCTCTCTCTCTAGCCGAAATATAGAAGAAGAAACGGATCCCGACCCAAGGTATGATAGTATTTTGTTGTATGAGCTTAAACCGGTTAGTTATAATCACGAAACGACGAGCCGACACCGTTAAACCGTTTAAGTCATGAGATTCGGGTGGAATCGGGTACAAACCGAACCTAATATGAGCTTAGGGGTCATCCTAGCTCAGATCTGGATCGAACAGGATGAAAAACGATGAAAAACGGTGTAAAACGGTGAAAATACGTTTTTCCGGTGAGTTTTCCGGCAATGGTGGCGCTGGAAAAACGTGTACGAGGTTGTCAGGGAATTTTCTGACAAATCTGACCTAACCCTAGTTCGCTAAGGATTAACTAGCGAATTAGAGGTAATTCGCCAGCTGATTCGCTAAGGAAAGATTAACGAACTAGCTGTAGTTCGTATCCAATTCGTTAAGGGAAAAGGGTAACGAATTACCCTTGATTCGTTATGACCAGTTCGCTAAAGGAGATAACGAATTAGAAGGTCCAATTCGCTACTTGGACTGGTTCGCTACATGGACTGATTCGTTAAGAGTCCACTTCGTTATAAGTCCAATTCGTTTAAGTAACCAGTTCGTTAAAGGTTCCAATTCGTTACAAGAACCGGTTCGTCATGACAAGTCAATTCGTTAAGGATAAGTAACGAATTAGAAGTTTAACAGAATGACAATAACAGTCCCTGGACTTAGAAAAGAATGATTTAATTACAAAGAAGCCCTTGGACTTTAAGTAGCAAATTATTTAATGATTCAAAATCCTAATGGAAAATGTGATAAGACAGTTAATGAAAATAAAATTTAACCCCAACCAGGGGCTCTGCCCCTTGGACCCCGCTAGGGGCTTCCGCCCCTAGAACCCCGCTGCCAGGGGCGCTGCCCCCGGACCCCTGTTCGTTGAGGGTAATAATTAAACTAGAAAGACGATATGGGTAGTGATAGTTTATTGATACGTATAATTATTATACAGTTAGTCGTGCACAGCTCAAGAAGGGAATAACCGTAAACGGTAAACGCAACCGCATTGAGGTGAGTTTCTAGCCCCACTTCCTTGTTATGTTTTCAGGGCTGTGTGCATACTCAATGTGATAGTTAATACACTTACCTTAGGTGGTAAGTGTATGCCATGTATGATTTATGTATGATGATTGCTTGACGATGCGTGAACGATCTTCGGTTATTGCATGTGCCGTCGAGTGGTAGTTAAAGGTATGATTGATACGTATGATGTATGTATGAAAATAAATGATGTATGAATGATGTATGTATAATGTATGTACGATATGTAATGGTACGTGAACGCTCTTCGGAGATTGCATGTACTGTCAAGGAACGAATGTAAAGGACAGGTATGTTATAGTAGTACGGATGTAGGGAACCGACCCTAAAAATATCGGCGAATGAAGGGAACCGACCCTAATAGTATCGGCGAATGTAGGGAACCGACCCTAATAATATCGGCGAATGCAGGGAACTAGCCCTAATAATATTGGCGAATGCTATAGGGCAGAATGCTCTATAAAGGTATATGATGTGGTGTAAAACCCACATGTTTTCCTAATAGTTTTTATGTTATTTTGTGCTTGGAAAGACTGAATCATCAACCACCTCATGGCTCTCCTCACAAGGCTCCTTCTTGACCCCCACACTTGGCTCATTATATAGTAAATCTTCGAGCAACTTAAAATCACCAAGTGGGTCAAACTCTCCATCATCCATCACTGTAAAATCCACCAACTCGTCACCAAACTCACCCCTGAACTCGTCTTCCCACGAGGGAACACATTCCTCTGACTGCTTTTCCATCCCCGCATCTTCAAATTCGATAATCGGCTCATTAAGTTGTGACTGACACATTAAACCAAGCCGAATTCCATCTAAAGCTTGTTGGGTCGGAAATGGGGCATTTGGATTTGTATCATGGATGATGCGCAACCAATCAAACATTACCTCATCCGGATCTGGTATATGCTCAATAAATTCACCGGATGAGTTTTTATAACCCAGAAGATTCCCCCTTAAATCAAACATCAAACGTAACCGGGGTTTCACTCGATTTTTCGCTTTGCAATCCAGAATCCTCTTTATCTCCATCTGCCAAATGGTGTAACGTTTTTGTTCTTTGAATTCATTCCCGTATGTCTCCATTGCTTCACACTTAAATAAAAACGGATCACGGGCACCAAATAATAGTAGAAGAAAATTAATTAAAGCTAAAATTAAACTATTTAAAAGAAAACTAAAATAAACTATATTAATCTAAATATATCTACAAAACTATAAAAAGCAGGTCCTCAACTCGGGTCGTTCTCCAATCGCCTCAAACCGTGTCCCCGGCAACGGCGCCAAAAAGTTGATGTGCGAAAAGCTATATATAAATATTAATAACTAATTCTCTCAATTCAACACTAAGTCTTAAATTTATAAAACCAAACAATCCTAACTAAACTTCACACAAACGGCAAGTGTACCGGTCGCGTAGCAGCACAGTCTAATGGAAGTCCGGATGTCGAACACAAAGACACGTGAGAAAGGCTCAGATAATTAACCCTAATCTAAGTCCTGCCTAAATAATATATTTATTTATCTTAATTATTTAAACTAACTCAACTTAACTAACTTAACTTAACTTAACTAACGATGAAACTTAACGGAACTAACGATAATAAGAAAGCGGATCACCTAGGTAAGATGACTTAACGGGTATAGGATGGCTCAGGTGCTAACAAGTGTTTGAAACCGGCTTCTAAAGATGAACTAAGATAGATGGAATCAAGGCAGCTGGGTCCCTACGGTCAGTTTTACCAGAAAACCCTAACAAAGTCTATTTAGCTTTTAATTTACGGTTGTTTATTTACGTACCCTAATGATTTATTACCTGGTCCGTATCAAAATCACAATCCTCAGTAAGGCTCGAGCTAATTACAAACCTAGGAAGAGAGGGGTAATTCAATAATAAGGATAAAATAACTCAACTTACAAACTAACCTAGTCGATAGCTAGAAAACCGCACGTGGTCTCGCAACGGGTAACTAAATCAACTAAAGCAGAGAGATAAGCTAACCCCTAAGGTTTTGGTCCAACTCAAAGGGTATGATCCTACTAACCTAAATGATTCAAGAAACATAAACCCTAGTGGCACGCGTCTACCACAATCATCAACACACTCAGTATTAACCGAAATAGCAATTAACGACTACACGAAACAAATTCATGCAATAATCAACTACTCGGGGCTCATGCAACCTAGAATACATCTAATGGCAGCAAGGTTCATGGAATAATATCACAAATTATATACTTTACAATAACTAAACAATCAAACACAATATTAGCACCCGAAAAGTGATAAATCAACCGTTAAACATCAAACCTAGGTGATTCAAACAAGTTTAGCCAAGCATAATGAATGAACAACAGATAAAATAGATAAATATGATAAACATGTTCATTAGCATCTGATTAAAACTTTTTTTGAATGTCTAAAACTCAAAAACGAACTCACAATCGTTAAAATACTCAAAAGCGACAACCGGGTGACGAAATAACGAACCGGCTCCTCCTCCTTGGTATTTCGACTTTTGCAGATGTGATGGCTGGAAAGATGATTCAAAATCGTTCATAGGGTTTAGGGTTTTTAAATATATCATTAAACACCCCTTTCCTAATATAAAACAGGTTAAAACAAGCCCACAAAGCCTGCTAGAAGACAAAACAGTCGTTTTTATGATTTCTGACTATTCTTGGCAGCCTTGGGACATGTTGGAATCCACCATGTGTTGCTTGAATGGTATGACCTGGTCACGTAGCTCGGGCATGCCATTTTCTGACGTTTTTCGACTTCCAGCTCGTTTATCTTCGTATGCGCGTACCGGCTTCATCCGAGCTCCGTTTTAGCTGATTCTTTCTCCATTTAACTCGTTTTCTCGCTCTCTTCAACATGGGACCTATCACATACACAAAAGTGTAAATTCACTCAAGAACGAATGATATTCGTTAACGTTTAAGCACAAAATAACATAAAAACTATTAAGAAAACATGTGGGTTTTACACCACATCAAACATCCCCACACTTGAACCTTTTTCGTCCCTGAAAAAAAACTATTTTGAAATGGAATCATAATCGGAAAATATGATCTTAAAAACATGTAGGTTATTTTAAAGCTCAGATAAATGCAAAAACCGCGATTTTCGATATTGTTATCCACTTAAACCCATGCCTTGATCTTTACCGGGACAAATATGATCCAACAATTGTATTACTCACTGGTTTACACAATTAAGACCCGCTTATTTTTAGCTTTTACCGGACCAGACCACCCCAACTTGATTTAAACCTCAAAATCAGCATATTTAAAACTTTTGTTGCTCTATTTTACTTTTTCATGAATAGTTAAGACGATCAAGGGTATTGTTTATCCACCTAAGCTTAAGCATCAAAGTCTACCAAGCAGCCATTAGATACGATTAAGGTTCAATTAATTAATAGCTAGTGTTCCCCACAACATGACATATCCCCGTTATCAAGCAATACCCCGAAACCATCATCATAGGTGAGTATGCAAAATTTCATCTGTAGGGCTTACATGTAGCGTGTCCCTTGTGGTCCGTTTCTTAATGGTAATGAGACGCGAGCAAGGGGACCCCACATGGCTAACAGCGTGGATGATCAAGTCTGTAGTGTATTTGTACTTTTGTGATCATGTTTATAGACTTATAAGGGTTTGCTCTTTTTGGCTTTATTTTAAATATCCACAACCCCACTTAGGAATTGTGAATACCCAGATGAATGGATTGCATACAGACCCATTGTCTCCGGACCCGAAGCATCCCATCAATACAAGATTTAAGGTTATAAAACCATACGCCAATGAGGTGTAAAACACTAAACTAGCAGTTTAAGATTTATATCACATGCTACACGGCATACTCTAACGTTAAACCTACCCAAGCATCATATGATAACGTATTCAAATTTTTAAAACTCATGATATTTCCACTTTTTTCATACCAAAATTTGAGGCTTGAGTATGGCCCGACCTTTCATTACATATTTTCCACGGACAAAACGCTTTACCCACAAAAGATTTCCGTTTTAGTATATGTAAGAATGAAAGTACGTATGTAAGTAAGTAAATAAGTATGTAAGAAAAGACGAAAGTATGTGTCTCCGGATACATGTGTATGTATATGGATGTAATGTATGTTACCTGATTAACTAGAACTCACTCTGCGTAGCTGACTTTTAGTATGCACGCAGGCTAATCGACTGAGGCAGTTGGCTTGAGGAAGACACATGGCAGGATCCGAAGAGGCTGGCATCTGGAGATTGTCGTGATATTTGAAATGCTATGTTTTATGTTATGTTTTTGAAAGACATGTTATGGATGTTGTAATGAATGGTTGACTTTTAAATTATTCCGCGAAAGTTTTTATTAACTTTGATATTTAGAACTGTGTTTATGAGTAGATCCAATACTAAAGTAGGGCTACCGGTAACGGGGCCTTACATTTAAGTATTTACAAAAAAAATATATCACAATTAATAAAAACATATTGTTTTTGTGGTCCGGTTACAAAGACAAATTAACCTTTAAACACCGTTAAAATTGTTCTAGAATTAACCCAATATAAGATAGTTAAAGTAGTGAAAATTCTACCTAGGTAGTTCTAATAGTAGTGAAAATTCTTCACTGACAAAGAGGACTGGTGATGGACAGTAATAAGGAGGTGTATAAATCTAAAGGTTGCAACATGCCAACATATACCAAATCAAGCTATGTTAAAGAGAGTTAAAGTTTTAGAAAATAAAGACCAGAATATACCATCTAAAAATAATATGGAAAAAAAACTAGGCATTGAATTCATATATTAACGTTTTATATTATAAACCTAATCAACAATAATATATTTAATTACTATCTTCTTTTAACAATTTCAGAAATTCAGTTTTTTTTTAATTACTATGATCCCGTGTAACACACAAGTGATTAAAAAACAAGAAAAACGTTAAATTTAATACATACATGGTAACATACCTTATAGATTCAGAAGATATAAATAATGATAAACAAAATTTTACAATTCATAAATCTCTTAATATACAACATTGAATATTGACTTAAATGTTTAATCATTCCCTAGTATTAATTATAAATAAATTAACAATATATCATTTGTAAGTCAAGAAATCGAACACAATTATCACTTAAGTAGAGTTGGTAAATGATATAATGCTAAATGTATATGTTTCTCTTGTTCATTTTAATTAATATTTTAATAGTTTTTGTTCGTTTCTAGTCGAGATTTGTATACTACTAACGTTTTTATGTTTCGTAGGTTCCGGGATTTGATCGTGATTAAAAAGGGCGAAAAACGAGCTAAAACGAACCGAAACGGAGATCCGGAACGCGTCAGGAAGGGTCAGAACAGAGAACCGGTCAGACCGGGCCGGTCTGACCGCCCCCCTTGGTGGAGCACGCCGCGCGGCGCAGAGGGCTGCCCATATCCCGTCGAGCGGCGCCTAGGCAATGCTGATGAGTTTTTAACTCGTTTTTGTTTATTGTCGGGCCTGGTTTTCGCTATTTAAACACCTTTAACTTAAACCTGACATAACCTGAAGCCACCAGACGATTTTAGAGTTTCTTGGAGCATACTTTCGAGTCTTGTGGTGATTTTGAAGGCACGGGAACAGCCGGTGAAGAGCTTTACGTTCAAGATCGAAGACTACGGGTTTTATCGCCTTTAATATTTCGTTTCTCATTATTTCACCATGTTTTCAGTTTTATTTGCTTTGTTTGATTTAGACTATATGATGCCAGGCTAAACTTCATAAACTACCTAGGTCGTGATGAACCTTTGTTCGGTTTGATTTTGATTGGGATTTCTTTTCGTTATGGATTTTGTGTTCTAAGTAAAGTGTTGAGTTTGAATTAATTGATGCGTATGATTGCTTGGTTTTATTTACTTGGATTTATTGTTTCACATTACCCTTGGTGATTGTTTCATAGGATAGGGTTTTGTTAGGTCATTTACTGTGTGTTCTTGACTAGTTTATGATTGATATGCATTAAAATCATAGAAACAATAAAATCAATTAAATAGATAAAAGTGAGCTGCTAGCCTAGAAAGTTGTAAGGTGATAGGTTATTGATAGATCTTTGTTGGCCAGGATTGCTAGATTTAGTTCTTCGTAAGGAGTCCGTCTAGGTTTGATTGTCAGCTTAGTCTATTAAGTCAATTGAGTCTTCTTAACTATCTTTGATTTCCGCGCTGTAAGGTAGGATTTCGTCATAAAGATACTTAGGCATAAATTATTAAATAACCGTAAGGAAGTTTAATTTATAAAACTGGTGAGTCTTAAAACTTGTTAGAAATCCATAGGTGTCTTCTTGAAGGTCAAGGGTCCTGTTCGGGTTTTCTGTCAAGGGTCTATTTTACGATCCCAGTTCCATAACTTAAGTTTCCCATTTGATTGGTTGTCGTGACATTGGGGATTTTAGCCTAGGTAGTTATTTTCATCATCTGAGTTAATCTAAGTGTTATAATAGTTTATTATATTTTATTTAATTAGGGTTAGGTTTAGTTAATTAATAATTAGTTTAAAACCCCCTTCAAACATTATTATTAAATAGTCACGTCTTGTAGTTGAGTCTAATTAGCTAGTATACGTAATTTATAGAGTCTCGTGGGTTCGATATCCGGACTTACTTAGCTGTACTAGAGTCGACTGGTACACTTGCCGGTTAGTAGTTTAAGTTAAGTTTAAGAGTCTAGAATTATTACTTAGTGTCTAGATTAGCTTATTTTTAGTTAATAATTATTTGACTACTTCAAGCAAATCAGTAAACATCTTTAGTTTGAAACATAAGGTCTTGGATTCGAGACTTATATCATACAATAATTTATTTTTTTTAAATTTTACAAATCCTTATTACCATATGAAGATAGCTGTATTTGAGGAGAATCCATGTCCTAATTTTAGCATAAAAACTGGGTCATGGGTTATAGCAAAACTAAATGGGTCCATGTTCGTTATTGTGTTTAAAAGAAGAGATGATAAAATAGGAAACTGCTCACATAACATCTACGTGACATTCTATGTGGAGGCTCTAGAATGTTGTTATATGGAAAATTCATCTTGCTTTAATATGATAGTTAGATTAGATGGTTAGATCATGAGAGGATGTAAATGCATTAAGAGTGCGTTCGTTCCGCGGAATGGAATGAAATTTGGATAAAAGTAGAATGATTGAACAATTTTAACCTATATGCAACGATTGGATTATTGCGAGTTTTGTATACATGATAAAAATGTAACAAAATTGTTTGATAAACCTAATTCATATATTACACTGTGGTAAATTGTGTAATTTTAGTTATAAGATTTTCATAGTGCATAAAATCTATTTGTACATGACTTAAAATCTGGTTGGCTTTGTTAGAAAAATAATTGTTTAAACTTTTATCAACCTTAAACCTTAATGTTTTGATAATGACTTAATTAAGAAAATGTGACACAGAATAGTCTTAGTTCATCATTGATGATATATGTCATACACATGTCCCTAACACTTGATTGATCATCCCTAGTCACAATTAAGAAATAAAAGACTTAGAAAGACTACACAATCAAGATTAAATATTAGAGAAATTATCAACCTTAAACCTTAATGTTTTGATAATGACTTAATTAAGAAAATGTGACACAGAATAGTCTTAGTTCATCATTGATGATATATGTCATACACATGTCCCTTAACACTTGATTGATCATCCCTAGTCACAATTAAGAAACAAAAGACTTAGAAAGACTACACAATCAAGATCAAATATTAGAGAAATTATCGAGTCCAAATCTACAAAGTGTTAAATCAAGATATCAACATCAAGATGGAGATGAAGAAATCAATAGACTAATCCATTGAAGATAAATTAACAACTTAGTCAAGTAAGATTGTTAATTTTTATAAACATAGGGTAAGTTTATAAAAATATATTTAAAAAAAAATTGTTTAAATATATAATATTTGATTTTCAAAATTATTTGAAAGACTTATTCCTCTTTGGGTATGTCTTTCATTCAAATCATGCATTGAACAACTAACCATCACCAAATGAGCAAGTCAAACTCTTAGAAGGCAATAGTTGAATCTTTATGTGAAGATTGTTAAGTATGTTTAACCAAATGGGTGAAATATTTGGGTTGTGTTGTATGGAGAAGTGGAAACTGAATGGGATGGCTTCTAACATGTGTTGATTAACTAATGTGTTGGTTAACAAAAAGAAGTTAAATATGAAGACGATAACCACACATAACATTCAGATTGCCAAACCCATCTGAAGTGAACTGGCATCCACTGTCAGATCGACTGCCATGCGTCCAACCAATAGTCCTTGCAACTCACATGCTTGGATCTAAATATAGGACTTATTCAAACTAAGTATTCACCCATTTGCTTTACAACATTTACATGCACACTTCAAGGCTAATCTCTTCCGTTATTCAAGTTTAATCAAGCTTAAATTATTTAGAGTACATGTCAAAGTGTAGAGCAAAAATAAGAGCTTTTATAAGCTATCAATCCAACCATCTTACTTGTATCTTGATGGGTCAATACTAGAGGTTGTTTTAGTGTTTTGAAAAGTTAGGATTCATCATATTGTTGATGATTTGAAAGTAAAACACACTATCTTGATATAGTGTTATTTAGTTGAAGACTCACTATCTTGACATAGTTGGATTAAGAAAAACTGTAAAGTTCAGTACTTGATGTGCTTTGTGAAGAAGATGATCACTTCCTTTGAAGAGTAAGACGATTGTATTGGTGATCCCTACCATTTTAAGGAGATAACCGGTTAAAACAACTCTCGATCAATGTATCGGGAGAGGACCTAGACTAAATTACTTAACATTCACTTGAACCTCTATAAATCTAGGTTCTATCATCTCTAACTCTTAAACTTTTTACTTATTTATGTTTGTTTTTATAAGTTATAAAATAAGTTTAACAAAGTTATTAACTCACTAAAATTGTTTTAGAATCAATGAAAACCTACTAAATCCCTATGTAGTTTTCTATTTGCTTGATTCAATTTGACTTTCTTGAATATATATTAGGCGAAAATTAAGAATATTTTAATAAGAAAGGTTGATAATAAATATGATGGTGACAAGTCGGAAAATCCTAGATGAGTATATTAAAAGAAAAAAATTTATATGACACCCAAGTTACTTACTATTACAGGGCATGGGTTTGTGCAACCTTTCCCTTTTATGTCTCTCTTTTTTTACTTTATATATATATATATATATAATTAAGTTCAATGATAAATCATTTTGGTCTTCTAGTCTGATGGCTAAAGATGTCTTTTCTAACACTTGAGATGCTTATTAACTCACTAAAATTGATTCTAAAACAATTTGTTCAAGTCTCCTTGCCAACAAGTTGTTCAAGTCTCCTTGGCAACAAGTTATTTTGTGAGTTATCCTTCTATATGTGTTGTTTGATTGTGGCATTAGCTTTTCTTTTTTCCGTTTATTATTTTTAAGTATGTCTTATTTGTTTTAAATATGATAATTCGATGAATTTTTTTTAGGTTTAGCTTTCGTTCTTGTAATGAACCTAACTGATACCGACCGAATTCGTATCTAATTATTGTTGCAACGCCTTTTTTTTGTTTTTTTGGTTTTAATCATGTTAACTTGACGGAATTATTTTTGTGGTTTAGTTGTGCCACCATAACACACGTAGACGATACTGACGGAATTCGCGTACCGACTAAATAAACTATGTTTTAAGTATGTTATTTTTTTTGTATAATTGGCTATACGAGCATCACTACTATCTAGGCGTTTACAATTAACTTTTTGTGCTCAATGATTTACTGGTACGAACCTAACCGAGAGCGACCATATGCGTGTCACTTTGATTTTAAGACGTATGTGTATCGATACTGTTTTGGGTGTTTAAAATATATATATTTTTTTTTAATTTAGGGTTAGTGCCGTAACAAACTTAATTAATGCCAACCGAGTTCGTGTTAACGCGATGTGTTTGCTACCTAGTTTATATTTGAATCACATATACATACATAATTAATATACTTGTTGTAACATATTTTATTAGCAACGTTGTTTTAATTAGTGTGTTAAATATAAATCCAAAGTCAATCAAATACGTATATATATTTATTTATGCTAATAAAATAAAGGGTAGAAACGTGGAAAGTAAAATATTTGTGTCTGGTATATATATATGTGTGTGTTATTCAGAATATAAATATATATACACCCGACATATTTGAAAGTAGGTTGCAAATGTGGAGCACTTCAAGTGTACATTGTACACTCATGTAGCATCTTGTTAGTTTCTATCTATCTATATATATATCATTTTGTTACTGTCTATAAAAAACATCATGACATCTCACTCTCTGTCTCTCTAAAGAGTGAGTATGGAGAAGAAATGGAAGGTGTCAAAGGCTGCTGAATGCACCCATTCACCACCACCATCTTCATCTTCATCTTCATCTTCATCGCTCTTTCGAAGCTCATCACTGAAATCTTACCCAACCAAAACCTCTTCAAAATCATCATCGAAATCATCATCATCGCAATCTCTTCCCAGAGCTAAATCCGCAAACTTCACCAGCAAATGCAGCAGCTTCACCAAAGAACACAAGTCAAGGTTCTACATTCTCAAGCGTTGCATCACGATGCTTGTTTCCTGGAACAAGCATCACAACGATTCTTAGATCTTATTTGTTTTCGCGATATCATTTACATTAATTTCTTCAAAGGGGCTTTTGATTAGACTACTAGTTTCAGTGATGATAGGTTAATGTCGGGGCATAACGCATAAATCAAGAGGTCCCCGTTTTAAATCAAGACATTATGTCTCTAATCAATGGTTTACTTCATGACGGGACGGCTTGGTGGAGGCCCATAGGGTGAGTTACCCTTGATTCAAAACCTATCAGTTGATATCTATCTAGCTACTATGTTTAAAACTTTAAATTGCAAGTTCATACCTTTTTGAAGTTATTTAATAATTGTGGACCGTTGTAATATGTGGCCCACCCATATTCTTTTGTATGTTACTATGTGTAGGTGTGGTCGTGAAAAATTATTGATGTCAAGTTTGATACATTTTGATTTTTATGCAGAATAAAAATTAATATAAGTTTAAATTTAATGTTATTAAAAGGTAAGCGACTCCCTAACAAACCCAACCATCCTATGTGTGTCTTTTTAAGGACAGGAAAATCACATGGTGAGTAAACCAAAAAGATGAAAAATAATTAAGTAGGTGGATCGACAGTCTGCAAAATTCTACTATATAAGTTTTAACGGATTAAGAAAATACTGTCTTTAAAGGAATCCATATGTAAAAGAGGACATTCATGTGGAGTATAAGGAGACACATGGAATAACAGTGTAAAAAATAGCAATAATTTAAGGAGCCCTACTTTTATATCGACAAACATTTAAGAATTTTTTTTCACGTGATATAATTTAACAATAATTGATTTAACTCAAATGTTTATATATATATATATAGAGAGAGAGAGAGAGTGAGAGAGAGAGAGAGAGAGAGAGTCGGGCACATATACATGTACACTATATGTTTCCAAATGCGTGCATGTTTTGAATTAATACATGAGAAACCATGCACACATGTGGAAACAAATTTCATATAGCAGAACTCTTATGTATAATTTTGTGAACTAAATCACGAGCCCATGCAAACTTATTTAAGACAAATACTCTAATCTCTTCAATTCCAACAAATTAGTTGCCCACAAACACTTTATGAGAATTTATGGACGTTGAGGGGAAAAAGAAAACCAAGAGTATTTATAGGTATCAAACAAAATACTTATTTGAAAACAATTGACCATAATAGAAACTTAAACGATAACTTGAGAATTAGACTTAGAGCCCCAGATATAGGGCATAGTCATGTTGTGATTTTGATTCTATTAACACATTTATGAACCTAGGATATGGGTTGACCCATGTGCCTGCTTGCTATCAATATACAACGATCCGAATTTTTGAACTTTTATAAAATAAAAGAAAGAGAGGGGGGGGGGGGGGTGGCAGACTTATTTGTTAGATCCCAAACGCTAATGTTTTTAACCTAGAAAAGGGAGTAGCCTCCACCACCCTCCTCACACAACAAAATAATTGGCTAATGCAATATTTATTTTACAAAAATAGTTGCATTAGATGTAGTTGAATTAGACAAAAAATAATATTTTTGTCAAAAATTGGTTGGGCAGAGGTGGCTAGGATTAATATGACAGAGAAGAAAGATGAGGTGGTGGTGTGAGACTCACATTTATTTTATAATTAAATTAAAAAATGTCACGTCAACAATAAACGTATGGAGTTAGGGCCCTGATAGTTTGGGAGTTACAGAGGAAAATAACTTAAAAGTTGGAGGTGGTGTCAAACATTTTTGTTAGTTAATTATGAGTGTTCTCGGCCAACAAATAAAAGTTAAGAGTATTTAAATCTAATAAACTAAATGGATATTAAAACCAAAACGAACCCACACAAATCCGTTCGTAGACGTCCATGCACATGAATTTGTTGTCCAAACAGCATGTGACCACCAGGATCGTATAATTTGAGGTCCGTTGCAAACTTTTCGGTGAGTCCACCTATATACCCGTGAAATCGTCACAAACGCCAAGTGTCTTTAATATGATAAGAGACATTCAGTCTTATATGATAAGAGACATTCAGTAAGACTATTCATAATGCTATTGGTTTATGCCCCTTTAGGTGTCACATCATCTGCCACATTATATTCTTATAAATTCTTAAAAACCTTCATTTCATCCTCAACTTTACAAATATCCTTACCATTCTTAGTTTTGACATCATCAACTACACACTACACACAACATTTAAATAAAACATTCTCTTTACTTAATTGGGCTTACCTCATCTGCAAAAAGCAACAAAGGCTTGGTTGCTTCAAACACCTAAAAACATAATTTTCCAATAGTAAAGATTGGTAAGGACAACAAGGACATGCAATTATGTACTTTTAAGGATGCGTTAATGTGAATTCATGAAACAAACTAAAGTTACAAAATATCCTTTATATTATTCCATAAGAAACTTCAATATATATATTTATATATATTAAATTAAATGTGAAGTTCACCCATACCACGTCGATTTACCAATAGTTATTGAGAATCCAAGAAACAAATTATTGATCCATTTTCTGGAAGCTATCGACTGCATTCCTCAACGTCTTTCTACTTTTTAATAAAGATTTTAATGTCAAATCATTATCTTGTTCCTTATCTGATTAACATATATTATTGGGGAACTCATTAGATCTTTGTTGGATCATGCTCCACTCTTATACGTATACTTGGATATACTTCACCTATCCAACACATCAGTACATTAATCATATCATACCCGGTTCCATATCTCTTTTATACACGTATATCGAAAATCGAGCTGCCCTATAAGGCAGCTATACGTACCATACTACGTCTAATACAAATGCGTACACGTACTAACAGATCGTACTCACCTGTGTAGTAGTATAATATGAAATCAATAGAATGGTTGGTTGATAACGTAAACGGTGTGCATATAATCTCTCCATGTGTTATCCGTAAAATAACGTTATTTATTAGTTAGTATAACTAAGGGAAAATTCTGAAAATAGTCCAAAATAAGAGAGATAAACTGAAAATAGTCCAAAGTAGGTTCCATTCTGAAAATAGTCCTTCCAAATCTATCTCCCACGTGAGATTGGGATTCGTGACGTGAGATTTGGGTATCCTATCAAAAACTGACACATGTCCTTTCACAGATAAAGTTTCATAGAAATTTCACTTGGCCGATAGTTTTCAAGTGAAAATAGTTTTCTGAAAAACCATAGGTTTGGAATGAAAGTTGTCCGTCGCGTGAGGTTTCAAAGTCATCATTATCCGCGTTTTTTTGAAATGCATCTCCTCGGACGCATTTCAAATGAATTTCGTCAGCTACGTTAAATTTCAAAAAAGTTGAAAAAAAAAACGATACGTTTACAAAAAACATAGTATTTGTCCGACGATTTTTAATAAAGTAAAAAAAAACCCGATTAGTTTACAAAAAAGTTTAATAGAAACTGATTATTATTATTTATTGAATTTTATCTTCTTAGATAATTTTCAAAAAAATTTAAAAAAACGATAATTTCCCCACGAATTTAATCTCTTTAGATGATTTTTATAAAAATTTTAAAAATATGGCAAGTGTTAAGAATGTGGTGGGTGGTGGTGGATGATGGCGGTGGGTGGTGGTGGTTGATGATGGCGGTGGGTGGTGGTGGTTGATGATGGTGGTGGATGATGGCGGTGGGTGGTGGTGGTTGATGATGGCGGTGGGTGGTGGTGATGGTGGTGGATGATGGCGGTGGGTGTGGTGGTGGTTGATGATGATGACGGTGGGTGGTGGTGGTTATGATGGCGGTGGATGGATAAAAAAACTTTTTCTAATATATATTCTTTTTATGCAAAAACAGATAAGTTTCATCAAAAAACCATCGAATTAAAATACTTCGTAACATAATCTATCTTTTTTGACAACATGTCTTTTTATGCAAAAATAGACGAAATTCATTTGAAATGCATCCGAGGAGATGCATTTCAAAAAAACGCGAAAATCATCTTTTTCGAAACCTCACGCGACGGACAACTTTCATTCCAAACCTATGGTTTTTCAGAAAACTATTTTCACTTGAAAACTATCGGCCAAGTGAAATTTCTATGAAACTTTATCTGTGAAAGGACATGTGTCAGTTTTTGATAGGATACCCAAATCTCACGTCACGAATCCCAATCTCACGTGGGAGATAGATTTGGGAGGACTATTTTCAGAATGGAACCTACTTTGGACTATTTTCAGAAAACTATTTTCACTTGAAAACTATCGGCCAAGTGAAATTTCTATGAAACTTTATCTGTGAAAGGACATGTTGTCAGTTTTTGATAGGATACCCAAATCTCACGTCACGAATCCCAATCTCACATGGGAGATAGATTTGGGAGGACTATTTTCAGAATGGAACCTACTTTGGACTATTTTCAGTTTATCTCTCTTATTTTGGACTATTTTCAGAATTTTCCCTATAATTAATGTATAACGGCTAGCTAGGTTGAGGATGAAATATGATGTTTTGTAACTTCAATTTGTTTTAGGGACATATGTCAAACTCACCATATACTTATAAATTATAGTTGTACATATTCATTAAGAAAAGAAGTGTGAATTGTATTCACCCGATCCATTTTCACTCGACTTGTTTTGACCTTACTAATATTTTGCCACTACACATAAAAGTTCTAGATCCGTCACCAGATGCAATGACATGTTTGAATATGAAGTCCAAGAGATTAATGGGGAAGAATAAGAAGTTTAGGAAAAAAAAAACTAGAATGGAGTATAATGAAATAAATAATGGTTTGGCAGAGTTTTATGAAGAAGAGGGATAATAGAAAGAGGCATTAAGAAAATGAGAAAAGGAAAGAAGAAAAGATCGAGGTTGAATAAGATGAAAATGGCAAGAGAGATCGAACGAACAGAGGGCTAGGGCTTTTGAGGTACCCGGTGGAGGATAATGTGACGGATGATGTGAACGAAGAGAATATGAGGTGGAGGAGGCAAGGAAAAAATGAGTTGTAATGTGTGGCATGTGGGAAGAAGTTTAAGAGTATCCCCAATGCATAACTTAAATTAAGCCATTGATAGCTATTAGTAGTAGCTCATAACCGCTGGAGACCATTGCCTTTAGGGCTTATGAGGTGCCCGGTGGAGGATAATGTGACGGATGATGTGAAGAAAGAGAATATGAGGTGCAGGAGGCAAGGAAAAAATGAGTTGTAATGTGTGGCGTGTGGGAAGAAGTTTAAGAGTATCTCCAATGCATAACTTAAATTAAGCCATTGATAGCTCTTAGTAGTAGCTCATAACCGCTGGAGATCATTGCCTTTAGGGCTTATGAGGTGCCCGGTGGAGGATAATGTGACGGATGATGTGATGGAAGAGAATATGAGGTGGAGGAGGCAAGGAAAAAATAAGTTGTAATGTGTGGCGTGTGGGAAGAAGTTTAAGAGTATCTCCAATGCATAACTTAAATTAAACAATTGATAGCTCTTAGTAGTAGCTCATAACCATTGGAGATCATTGCCCTTAATAGCTGATGTGTGGTTAAAAGAATGTGTTTTTGATGTCTAATATCGTGTGGTTTAGCTATTTATATATATCGAACACAATTACTTTGATATCGTTTTATGATTGCAGGTGTTCGGTGCTTAATGGAGCATAATGGAAGCTATTGGGATGATACTTGAGAGTTAATACAAAGATTAACGAGGCAAATAGTCAAGAAATAGAGGAAAAATGAAGTAATCGTGTTCGATATATATAAATAGCTAAATCACACAATATTAGACATTAAAAACACATTCTTTTAACCACATATCATTAACCAAGCCCTTCTACAAGGGCTTCGGTTTTTGTTGCTTTTTGAAGGTGATCGAGGTAGGCCCAAAATAAAATAATTTTTTTTATATAAATGTCGTGCGTAGTGGTTGAGTGATGAGGTGAAAATTAAAGAGTGTAATGATATTTGTAGGGTTGAAGATGAAATTGAAGTTTTTAAGGATTTGTAAGGATATTATGTGACGGATGACGTGACAATTAATGATGTTTAAGTGCGCACATAACAACATAGATAGTTTAAGGGACAAGGTATAGTTTGTTGATGTTGGTTATTATGGAAAAGGAGTGAGTAGTGATGATGAGGAGAGTGTTTAAAAGCAATGTTAAATAATAAAAAAAATCTTGGAGCCATAAGAAAGACGAAGTATGTACGTTTATGATAAAGTTGAAGAAAAGGTAGACTTGATGGGGTATAATTATAAGGTAGAAGAAAGTGGAGGTACATAGGAAAGAAACTGCTACAGAAGATGAAGATGAGGTGGGGAAAAAACTAGGTTTTGAATCCAACGTACGAATCGGTTCTTACTAAACCCGACCCGCATGTATGAATTGGGTTTCAGTTCTTCGGAAAAATCATACTTGGACTTGTCGGAACCGGTTCCACCTCTACCTAGTCAAAACCCTGACCCAACCCGGCTCGAAACCCGATAAAAATCCGGCAAACCTGGTCAAATACTCGACCATACCCGGAATCGGTTCCTAACTGACCTGATTTTTGACTTTTGTTGACTATACTCGGAATAGGTTCCTGCACGGTTTCAAGTCCAGAAAGTACCAGATTTATGCATCTGTAAGATGAAAATAAAAACACAAGCAAAATGATAAACCCGAGATAAGTACGAATTGACTAAAAGTGGATGAGACACATGATGACGTTTTGTAACACTAGGTGTTGTGGGCAACATGAACAGGCGTTAAGCGTGATGTGGAGGGGCTTTACAGTCCCAAACACCAAGCCGGGGCTTTATGGGATGGGCTTCAAATATTTACCGGGGCAGCATATATGGGGGGGGGGGGGGGGCAGCTCACACACACACACTTATATATATATATATAATATAATATGGTAAGGGGCTTTAAATTCACAGCAGGGTTTTAGGTAAAAAGCTTTAAAGTCCAACTGTTTACATGATGGTGACATGAAAGACTTTAAAGTGCTTCTAAAAAGCTATATGTAGTGGATGAGCTATAAAATGGGACGACTTGCGTCATGTGACGACCAATTAGCAAATGGTGAATTTTTGTTTTAGGGGTGTAATGATGTTGTAGTCCCATATATATATACATACATATATATATATAACACAAAAATATTATTATTAGCACAAACACACAAACAAGCGACAAATAATCTTAACTACGAATATCGCCCCACTACGAATAAGTTAACAAATAGCCTAAACAAGGAACCATCTTGTTCACACAATGATAACAAAGGTATAATGGGCCTGCTATAAATATTACGGCAGTAAAGAAAACTCATGTTAAAGTTACTAACAAAAAGGAGATGAATTCTAAAGCGAAAAATCTCCCTAAAGGAAAGAAACAAAAGGTATAACTATCATATTTTTCATTATATACAAGAGTTGTATCATCTCTTCTAATAAAAGATTACCTATTTTTGCCACTTGTCAATCTCATAGTCATCCTTACATTTTTTTCACTTATTTCAATATATGGTCCTTATCTTTTAAGTTATTTCAATATATTAATTCAAGTTTGTTGTTATTATATGTAAATCCTAATCAATTCAATCATTAACATTAATGGTGAAATAAGAAAATAAGAAAAATATTAAAATTGACGTTGTTGGTTTGTTAGAATAAAATTTTATACGGGTAATTGCAAATTAAAGCAAATAAAAGGTTCATCATTGTCGAAGAATTTGGATCTGTATGGTAAACTAAAAAATGTTTTTTAAATTGAGATTCAAGCAACAATGCATAATTTTTTATATAAGATTAGTTTCAAATTTGGATTTAAAATTTTCTCGTATGTATTTGAACTCAGGAAAATGTGTATTTTCTTTATTTTCTTGAAATGTTTTGTATAAATATTACAAACATGAAGAATACATATTACATATATCTTGGTGTTTAGCATTAAATTATTGAAGTTGAATATTATAAATATAATCTATATGTATACCGATTTACTATATGAAGTATATGTCATTTATTTATATGGTTTTTTTTGCTATGTATAAAGTGTTTAGCAATAAGAAAATCAATATTTAGTTTCCGATATTTGATTCTATAACTCAGACCAAAATGCTTCAGAAACATATATTTTCACATTAATATAAAAAAAATAATTAAGCCGGTTAAAAGTCATTTACCATGCTTCCAACAAATGCAAAATCTTTGTTTTTTTTCTATAAGTTTTTAATATATATATATATATCGATTAATTAAATATTTTAACAACTCCCGTAATATTAACTAATAGAACGAAATTAGTATTCAAAATTTAAACATACCTTATCAAATACTTTCAACTATTATAAATAAAAATCACTACCTTCACTTTATGCAAATTTGAATCTTCTAATATTTTGTTAACTTGGAATAATCACTTTTATTTGAACATGACTTTAAGGTTAGTATGTCTTTGTCATATTCCATTAATATGAAATGAAAAGAAAACATTTTGTTATATTTTATTTTCTGGTTTTATATGTTGCTTGATTATATGATTGTTAATTGTAAAATATAAATCAAGTAAAAATTTGTCATACACAGAATATTAATGACACCAAATTTATCATGATCAATCAGTCTCAAATTTTAAAGATTATAAGGATGACTAAATCATCAAAGTTTAAGTAATCTGGTTTTTTGAATAATCATGCTTTTGGGATAAACATGAGTAGTTGATTTCAAATGACATTATATTAATTGATTAAAATGTATAATATTTTATGTGTATGAATAATTTTTTTTTTGTTAGTTTCATGTGTATTATCATTTAGATGGGGTTGGTATGTACTTGAAGAATTTTATTTGTCATGCGGACAACTATACGTGACTATATCAAGAGTTATAAGCATACATATATGTTACCTTATCAAGAGTTACAAGCATGCATGGACTAAAAAAATGATTTGTGATAAAATAATGTATACCAACCAATACAAACAAATTTAGTGTACAAGGAAGGTTTTACTTATTTATAACATATTTGTGTAATCTTAGTTATGTAGTTTATGTAATTTTTAATGTAAATTATAACTGTATAAAAAAATATGATCATTTTGTTAACTATATTTCACTTAATGGTTAAAGTATAAAACTTTCATCAATTACCCGTGTAATACACGGACCTCAAACTAGTTTTCATATATGTGGTGTGCTCAATTACATAAATTTAGTATCGTTTTTGAATTCATTGCAACTAGAGACGTGACATTTCAAAAATATGTCATTTTAGTACTTTTTTCTAACGCCGTCTATTTTGTCCGTTAAGTCAGGGGTAAATTGATAATTTTGTTTAATTTCTAGTCTTTTGAGACTATGTGTAGTCATAAAGCCCTACCACCAGGCGTTATGCGTCACGTGGCGCCCAGTCAGAGTTATGGTTTTTTTACAAAAACAGAGTGTAGTCATAAAGCCCCACCCCCAGGCGTTATGCGTCACGTGGAGTCCAGTCACATTTACACTTTTTTGCACCCACCACCGGATCTATTACTCCGGCCACCATGAAAACCCACCACCGTATCCAATCATTCCTGCCACCATGAAACCCACTGGATCCATTATTCCGGCCACCATGAAACCCACTTGATCCATTATTCCGGCCACCATGAAAACCCACCACCTAATTCAATCATTTCGGCCACCATGAAACCCACCATGAAAACCATCGGATCTTGACTGCATTTTATGTATAAAACAAAGAAGAATTTGTTTTTTTTTAATTTGCGTACCTTCACCCGCGTTATGTATAAAACGCCGGAAAAAAAAACCCAAAACGCCCGGGGGGGGGGGGGGTTGGGGTTGGTTATCCTCCAAAACGTCTGCATAACTCCCCGAGTACGCTTGGTCTGAGTAAGTATCATGTTCATACCTATGGTTTATTCAATTAGGCAACATTAGTACTTTATTTTAATATAAAATTATTGCTACTAGATACTTGGATTAGTTTTGAATTCATAGACAAACTAAAAAAAATACATATTACATATTGCAATTAAAAGATCATCTCTAACCTTAAATGAATATATCACCCATTGCTCATCGATCCTTCAAATCCTAACCATTGTTTATCTTCAAGTTCAATTAATTAGAATATGGTGCTTTGCCAATGTGGTTTGTCAACTATCGTTCAAACATCTTGGGCATTAGAAAGGTATGCTAAAATATTAGTTTTGTTCAAGTCTGGTCTAATTAATCGATCTTGGTACTCCAATTTCTGACCTAGTTGATGTTATACTGAAAGATGCGAAGCTAAGGGTTTGTTATTTTGCTTGATTATCCGATGTGTCAAAGAACTACTTATATTATACTCAGACTTTTGTTCACTTTTGCCATTTTGACACGATATGCTTGTATGAAGGATTTTTGAATTTTAATCATCCCAACTTCGACTTAATGGCTGGGACTAATTCCAACTAGAAATGTTTACAAACAATATTAACTTTGAACATATATTTTTTTTTAATCTCATACGTCTTTTCCACGTCTTCATAAAACTAGTGTGGTTACTTTTTAGTAAACAAAGGATTGCTTGCGAAAATAACTTCTATAATTGGGACTATGTAAACATTTTTTGAACTGAGATTAATTCCTGCCAGTATATGAAAGTCGGAATTATTAAAATCTAATCACCGTTTAAGCAAATAAGTGTTGAAATTTGCATATATTATCCTTCTAAGTTTAATTAGCATATATTTGTTAATGCCATAAACATCATAAACTGATAAACATATCTTTACATATATTTCACAAAACAATCTCTTATTGTGCATCACATCTGAAAAATAAAAATTGAAAACATTGAATGGAAACACAATCACTCTTTAGAAACTCGAAGAAACAAAAGTCTCATGAAAAATTGGAGTCAAATTCAACACTTTGGAAGATCAGAAGGTGGTGGAGGCAACTTCTGGTTCGGAAGCTTCCCATCCATCACTGCCCACGCCATTCTCAACCCCCAACTCAGGTGAATCTCAATATGACAATGCATAAACCACACACCAGGATTATCCGCCCGAAACCGAATCGCCACCCACCCACCAGCAGGCACACCAACTGTGTTCCTTTCAACCGGATCGACAAGATTAAAGTTAGCCGGATCAGTCGCAGAGTTAAAGTTTCCAGTGCCTTGTCCCACCACATAAAAGTTGAAACCATGAAGATGAAGAGGATGGTTTTCGGCCCCGAGAATGCTGGTGCCTTGCATTACCAGCTCCACGGTGGCGTTGTATGGTAGCACCACCACTTTCGTGCCATGGGTAACCCTGGTGTTGTTGGGTGGAGTCCCGGTGTAGTTGAATTGGCTAAGCGGGAATGCTGGGAAGTTGGTAGCGAATACTTTATTCGTTTGCCCGAAAAACCTCGCTTGAAGAAGCGCGGTTGTAGGCAATGTGAAGGAGATGTTGTTAACCGAGGCTGAAAACTTGGTGCCATTGGGCCCTTGACATGTTTGGTTTTTCGGGCACGGGTCGCTCCCAAGCCCAACAGTGAAAAAGTAACGGTTATCGACAGTTTGTGGCACTTTACTGGGCTGCAAACCGCGAAATTTGTTGGTCCAATTTGCTACATATGAAGTGGCATTGATTGCTGGGAGTGGTGGTAGAGGTAGCCCTTTAATAGAAGCATTAGAGAATTGCATGTTATGATTGTTGTATTCTAGAACACCTACAACGGTAGTGTTATCGAAAGTTCCTGCAGCCGCGGTGGAATAAGGTCGGGCCGCCATTAAAAACCGGGCACTTGAGGTGATATTTTTCGTCTTTAGAAGAACATTGCTTGTTTGGCCCGGTGTGATGTAGATAGTGTCGGTTTCAAACGGCTTCAAGTAGGTTGCGTCGGCATCAACAACCGTGAACGTATGGTTTGTAATTTTGAAAAAGAGTTCGTCGTTGAGTGCCGCATTGATGATACGGAGAAGGTACGTCTTCCCAGGCTTCACGTTAAGCCGAAATGTTTCTGCGAATAGATTAAAGGTTCAATTCGTTAATTAACAAGATCAACACGAAAAATATAACAAATATAAATGACCCATTTTAACACACACAATATTTATTTTAAGTTTTTAGGTGGTTTAGGAGATTGTAGAATGTCTATAGGTGGTTTTTGAAACATGGGGAATATTTGAAGTTTTCTATTTGAACAAATGGACTTCAAAAAGATTAAAAATAAATTTTTGTGAAGTCCAACTAGGATTTCTTTTAGGTACTATATATATATATATATATATATGTACCAACATGTTTAAAAAAGTAAAAAACCATCTCTATAAATACTTTTTTTCTTCCAAGCCAACTATAATTCAAAAAGCAATTCTCCATTTCCACTTCTAGCTAGTTAAATGGTATAAATGTATAATGAAAAAGAACTAGGTACCCTTTGGTGAAGAACAATTGTATAACGGTCCAGGCAACCCGTTAATAGTATACGCGTCTGAATTGTTAGGGCCAGCACCGGTCTGAAGGGCCTGGTTGATCACCGCTTCTGTATCGGCTTTCCACCACTCTCCTGTTAATCAAACAACTTTGTTTAGCCAAAGAGAACCGCATTGGCTCATATATTTAATAAACGAGGCTTGGTCAATTACCAAAGATAATTGGGACTTCCTTGTAAGGTTTAACAAAAGGGTATGAAGTGTTAAGCCTAGGGAGAATAATAATCGGCCCATAAAGGGTAGCTCGAATCCATGAAACATGGGCATGGTACCAAAGTGTGCCTGTCTGTCCGATAATGGTGAAGTTGTAAACGTATGATTGGCCTGTTTGAATCGGGCATTGTGTTATGTATGCTGGCCCGTCAGCCCATCCGCTCCGAAGTTGTCGAATTCCATGCCTGCCCTCATCAAGCATTTCAAATCCGTGTCATTGAACTCAAACTCGGTTTATTTTGTCAACATTTTATAAAAGAAAACCAAATGCATACCAATGGATACTGATATTGTTCGGGACATGATTGACAACTTTAATCACCAACCGGTCGCCTTCCCTAGCAATAATCCTTGGCCCCGGGAATTTCCCATTGACGGTTATTATGCTTTTCGTATTACACAATCTCGTCACATTTTGCAACCGGATCTAAAAACCATAAAAGTTTTGTAAAACATCACACCTGTAAAGTATAGTTTTTTTATTATGTGTATTCTTTTACATCGAAATAGACTTACGTTAAACTTATAGTGTCGGGTAACGCCGGTGGCAGCATTTGCCAGATCAGGGCAGAAGCACATAAAGCATGAGATGATTAAAATAGCAGGCAAGAAAGTTGATGGTACACCCATGCTGATTGTGTTTAGTAATAAGTGGAATGATGGTTTGAATATGTTGGAGAGTTATTGTTTTTATAGGGATGTATGATCATATACTTACCTACTGCATGTGGACCAATAGAGCCATAGAGTGGTGTTAAAGTCAATTTATCTGATTTTGACTTATATTCAACTGTCGTCAACTCATCTGGTTGACTATTTTGCCCTTGTTTAGGGTTTTGAGAGAGACATATTTTCTTTTGTTGGTGTCACCTTAGTTATATGACATTCTATCTTTTCTACTAGTATTTTAGATAAGGTATGATTAGTATTGGAAAATTCCCTCAAAGGCTTATGATTAGTGATAATTTCTTATATTTATATAGCATTTTTGTCATGTTGTACAAAGAGTTATGCATATATGTTTAAAGGGATGAAACTTGTCAATTGCTACTAACCATTAGGATATATATCGTGGCTGTAACAATCAAACCCATTAATAAGATATGATCACCATCGGTGACAGTTTCAGAAAGGAACCTCTAACAACAAAAGGTAGGTGGTTAAAGAGCATGCAATGAATCTAGGGTTGTCAGTTGTTTCGAGGTCGAAAATAGGTGAACGTAAACCCAACTCATATATTTATTTGTGTCGTATTGTGTTGGGCACACTTAAAATAGAGTCGTGTTTATGTTGTGTTTCGGGTCGACTCATTAATATCCGTTGGCAAAAGTGAGTAATATCTAGTGATTTAATAACAAGTTAATCAACCAACAACTCAAAGCTTAAATGAATATTTTTGTAAATGGTATCTTTTTAATTATTTTTCTTCTCTCTCATTTTCAATCAACAAACTTAATATTGTGTATTTAGTTCGAGATTAGAGGAGCCGGATGGAAATGATGGGAGAATCACTAGTTAGAACTAATGAAATAAAATAGTCGGAAATGAAGATTTAAAGGTGGGTAATTAATTTCACTTAAAAATGAATAGTTTTAGCCATTCGTTTCATTAAAAGTGTTCATATTTTCTTTTTTATTTGTCCCATTATAAATATTCACTTTCAAAATTTATTAGACAATTTCAAAATTTACCCTTAAACAAACACAACTAACATTAATAAAAAATATTGATAAACCCAATTTTCAAGGGCATTATTGTCATTTGGTTAGCAAAAAAAAATAATCATTCAATTTATCTTAAACTTTATATTTTTCAAACCATGACACTTAAAAAAGGGACGGAATGAGTGATACTTTAATTTTTGACATGTTCCATCTTTAAGATCTAAATGTGAACCTTTTAAAACTTATAAGTAGGTTAACACATGTATTTAATTCGTCATGTTCGGGGTTGATATGTTTAATAAACGGGTCGCGTTAGCTACCAGCCCATAATGTGTACCATGTTTAAGGTGGTGTTAGGAATTATCATGTTGGCTCGTCTACTATATGTACGTGTTGCTTTGTTGCATCTTCATAAGTAGTGAACATCGTTTCATTGAGTGAGAATTCGGTACGGAATTAGTTTATAATGTCATCATTTAGTTTGCCCTAGCTTCATCATCAATAGACAATCCAAAAAACATCACACATTATCCCTATCACAAAAGAAAACCTTATAATTTCCATAAAACTTCTCAAAAATGAAAAAAGGATAACAAAAAGTTAAGATGGCATTTTGGGAAAAGTGAGATATAGTTGGATATGGCAAATACAAGAAAAATAAAAGATAAAACTTACAGTTGGAGTTCAACTATTAGTCTTGTTAATCAAGAAAATAAACGAATAGATTTGTTAGCCAATCAAATCTTCTATTTTCTTTATTCACAAAAGCATGGAACCAATGATGAATGGTGTAGGGTTAGACTGGTTAGGTCGTGATGGCGTAAACCCAACCAAATAGGGGCCTTAGCAACTTCCATCTCAAATAACAAAGAATATGACATCGTACCCACCCTCTTTTCAAGCAAAAGTAATCAAATAATGATATGGTCCTATGGAAGGAAACCCAAATGTTATGCATCACTCCAAATTTAAAAATGGTGAAAACCGAGATATACAAATAGGAGGTATGTATTTGAAGGTTGAAGTTTGTTGTATGGAAAGTTTTCTAATGTTAAAGCAAATCCTAGCCGGATAGAAGATCGACTCTAATGGATGGATTTTATGAATGATATTTGAGAGTTATATGAGAGTAATGATAAAACACACAGCGTTAGTATTTTAGTGTAATTGGATTAATTGGCTGATCAATGTAACCATGATAAACATTAAGCAAGTTCGGGATGTGTGGAGTGCACGCTTGCTTTAGTCTACTATGATGTTAGGGGCGAAGCCTCTAACGAACGGGGGTCGCTGCCCTCGGTTTGCGGGATCCTAGGGGTGCCAGCCCCTAACAGGGTCCAAGGGGCAGAGCCCCTGGCTAGGGTTAAGATTGCTTAATTAAAAATTCACTGGAAATATAATTTATGATTATGTAACAAATAATCATAAGAATTATTTTGGAGGCATATTAATTAAAAATTAAAATTTGAATTATTACTGTCTGATGCAGTAATCCACATCTAATTGCTCCTGCATATGTATATATAGATGACACTCTTCTCAATTGATCGTCTCTATGGTTCATCTTCTTCACATATTCATACTAAATTCTTGTCTTAGAGTTTATCCGATTAAAGTATTTTGGAGAACCACCAAAATAATTTTTAATCTAAAAAGTTTTCACACGACTCTCTAAATAATCCAGGTTCCCAACACATAGTTAAAGAGTGTTTGTTTATTGATATGGATCATAATGAGCATTGTTACAAGTATACAAGCTATTTATAAGCACAATTCAGCATATACAATCGTACTATTATTCCTAACGGTTGACCACATCCAAGGACTGTCCTTTTCTAGATGTGACAACTATTCTTGTCTTTAGTGAGTCGATGTTTTACTTGTCTTCTCTACATCGATGCTCTGTCATGGGTGTGGATGCCGTTTCTAGGGTGTTAACCCTTCACATATGAACAAGCAAATTAAATCCTTAATTGATTAAAATAGGTATCTTTAAATATTGGAATCTGATATCATATTTTTTGTAATTAAAAAGATTTAACGTCAGAAAAGCCAATCCATTAAAAGAGAATGACGTTCACCGATTGATATATGTTGCTAAAGGTGGTTATCACGCTAAACCATCATTGATACTCGGATGGGAATCGGATCACTGATGAGATATTTAGTTATTGATTACCTACAACGTTTTTGACATCACGTGTGGATGTTCACTATAAGAAACTCGAGTTAGTGACGGAATATTCCGTTAGAAACGGCCATTTACGACGAAATTTCCTTGGTAATTCTTCCGGATATTCTTTCAGTCCAACTTCTTAATTCACCCACAAAATTTAACATTTGCAACGGAATACCGACGAATTAATATCCGTCCAGTTTTGTATTTGTGGCGGATTTCCAAAAAAAAATCTTTTTATTTCATTATCCTTTTCTGCTTAAACAAATTGATTATTATTTTAATATTATTACTATTATTAAATTCACAAATAAGCCATATATCAAAAAAGTTATTTAACAAATTTTATTATAATATTTATTTTTAACAAAAAAAAAACATCAAACGTTGAGGTCGATTACCAAGCTCATGTTCCTCTTCCTAAAGTGAAGAGATGAGATCATTAAGCTCATGAATCGGGCCTCATAAAGGGCGGGATCCTGCGTATGTTAAACAAATTAATTAGTATAGTTTTCCACCTTCTTCTTCCACAAGATAGTGTGAACTTCTACCTTATGCAATACATCTTGTATCAAGTTTCATTTTAACTTAACTGGTCAAAAGTTAAACCTTAACAAGATATGAAGTATGAACTAAATAGTTAGTTTTTAATTAAAATAGGATGGCATGATTAATCTAAATTAGATACTAATTAACTGTTATGTGCCAACCTTATGTGTTTATGGAACAAGTCATTCGTTTGTTTTTATTAATTATGTCATGTTATTTTTAATTAATCATGTTGTTGAGTTGGTTAAGGATGGATAATGGGTGGTTAAACTCTCCCATGTTCACCATGTTTCAACAACAACTTAGGAGTCACGTTCTAAGTGGTTGTTTATTTGTAATCCTTATTTAAGGATCATTTCCGAAGTTAATGAGGAAGAATAAAAATATTATGATTTGATCAATCAAAGTCTCTTCCAAAAATCTACGATTTCTATTCTGGTTTCTATATAATTTCTTTGGACCATTTGATTAACGAACAAGGTTCGTAACATTAACTGACTAGATTAATACGTAATTGGTTGATTACAAGATTATTTGCGATGGTAATAAATCAATATTTATCAATACATTATAAATATAAACGAATAATAAATATGTGCATTACTAGTCTTGAACTCTTGACGCGTTTTGTTATTTAATCATATTAAATGTGTGTTGGATAATTTGTTTAGTGTGTGACCTTCAAAGTATCATATGTTAATAGCCAGTTGAATATATGTTGTATTTTGGGCATGCAGATCCAACAACTACAATGACAACCTTTGACTCAGTTACATAATCATTTTGTTAATAATCAATTTGTTTAATCTTATAGTTAATATAATCTTTTAGGGGTTTTATTTCAATAAAGTTTGTAAGAACATGTAAGACTAATTGAATCAATTACATAATCTCTTAGTTAATAATCCACCAAACATACATTAAACTAACTGAATCAATTATGGATGGAAATCCTAGGAACAAGCTACAAACATATGATAGAACCCCTAGGAACAAGTTACAAGTCTCTATTGATGTGTTGCAAGTTGCTACAAATCAAATTAAATATCGAAATTAAAAGTTGTAACATATTAGAAAACGAACAAAATTCATAATACTCCCAACGGTTGTTTTTATTCCCACCTGTAATTGTCTTCTTTTATGTTTAGTTTTGGTTTTTTTTATTATTATTCTTTTCGATTAGTTTGAGTTTTTGATTTAGGCTACTTTCTTTTATTTAGTTGTAGGCTTCAACCCCCCCCCCCCCCCCCACCCACCCACCCACCTCACGTATTCATAACTTCGGAGACACTAAAGGAATTTTAAAAGGTTAAAATTTTTGGTATTGGTTAGATGATTTTTAATTGCTAATTATATTAGTTTTTAAATTATATTTAGATTTCATATATACCTTTAAAGTACAGTATATGTTTATTTATTTATTATTCTTATTGCTCTTGCTTCTATAGGGTGTGCGCATATTTGTGCCTTTTATCAGGTAGATATGTGAGGCCTTTGCACCTTCAATTATCTACACATACTATTAATCTATATGTTGCAATTCATGGCTATGAATTATGCTAGACAAAGGTCAACTTGGCCTGCCGATCGATCTTCATTTTACCAAAGACTTACAGCAACTTTCCAGTTGAAAACATACAAAATCTACCACAAGTAACCGGATTACTACAGACCGGCAAGGACACATTAAGCCCATTAGATTTTTCAAAACGTACTCTACACAACTTGTAAAGACGAAAAACGAAGTTTTATTACATTTCATAATTTCTTAAAAAACAAATGGTTGAAGGATTAACAAAAGCAACAACTAACCATATATTAGAGTAGTTTCAGTCACTCTTATGATAACCATTTATGCTACATTTTAACATTAACTCAACTCATGGAGTTTGTAACACTGAATAGTTCAAATTTGTATGTACTTGAGCCATTGGATTAAGAAGAATGGATCAATCAAGTTGACTTCAAAATGTCAAACTAAAGTACCTAGTGGTTACAAAACAGATGCACCCACAGATTCAGATATCTCAAGTACATACACATTATTATTACATCAATGTTTCAGTTCCAATATGGACAAGTACTTCACCTCTGTTCTCGCGTGAATAATTAGACGTGACCAATATTTATTCGTGTCTATTTATTGTTCATATGGTGCTGATACGGGACAAATTTATTCCCGGACCAGTCTCTTTGTTGCATCATCATATTATATGAAAAAGAATGCGACTCAAACCCATTGTTATTGTATACACCACCCCCAGGATGATGCCCCATCCGGGGCATCATTTGCGGTGGGTGTGGCATTGGGAACGAGACCGGAGCGTGACTGTTCCCGTTCCCACCGCCACTCAACTCGTGTAAGCTCTGAGGAACCGGAGTTGAGGCGAACAAGTGGTCAGAAGACGAGGGTCCCTCGTTAGATAACCCCTGCATACGTTTTAAATAAAGCCTGTATTTCTGAAGATGACTCGCGACATTATCTCGCGTCAAACCTTCTATTCATCAACTGCATTATCGTTTTGGGGACCGCGTTTTTAACTCCTAGATGCGCCACCACGTCGACAAACCGCTTATGCAGTTGTGGAGTCCACACGAGGCGGGGTCGTTTGGACGCCCGAGTCGACGAGTCATCGGCTCGCAAAGCCGAGTCAGTTTCCTCTCCGACTCCGCCAACGGCTCCAGGACCACCACTATCAACCCGCCTCAATTTCCTCGAATCTGAAACGTCTGCGGTCAGATCAACCGTTTCATCGCCTTCGATAACCGTCTCGTCTTTATATTCACCAAACGACTTAAAGGCGTTAAACTTATCGGTCGGTTGCTTCACCGACTGCCCTCGGAGACTCGATAGCATGTTCTGAGAGGCGCGGTTGACATCTGTCATGCTCCGGCGGGGCTCTGGCGCTATGCTGAAGGCCGAAGCGAGCTCCGCCGGTACAAGACACTGTGATAACGGCGTTAAATCATTGACGCCGGGCAACCCATCCTCCCACTCCAAAACCTGATCACCATCACCACCATCATTGCCACCAACAATATTGTAGTCAGTGATTCTCATTTCACCACCCATTATAACAAACAAAAGAAAAGTCACGTAGATCACAATCTCAATCAATCAATTGGATCTCAATTCCTAAATTTACAAAAGAAATGTTGGATTTTGAGTGAAAAAATGAAAGTGTTGGAAGATATTTCGGGGGTGGAAATGGAAGTACAATGATTGTTTATTAATAGAATGTTGCAAAAGTGCAGGATCTGATTCCAGATGCCACCGTGGAACTCTTGCCCACACATTTTCGATTCTTCCCAAAATATCTATGTCGATCCAAACAACTTTTTAATAAAATTCCCCTTTTCATTTTGAAGAATCTTAATTATTATATATATAACAGTGTGTGTTTTAAATAACATATACTATATGTTTTGTTTGGATCGTTACATGATAAATATCTCCAACTTCTGTTATGTCTCTTCAGAACTGTTCTTACCAAGTTAATATCATTAATAAAAATTAATAAAAAAAGTTCGGCTTATAAATAATTTTTCAAATGAACTCAGATTTTTAGGGTGTTGCTAAATGTACCAGTTTTCATGACATTGATGCCTCTCGGGGCATCTGAGAATGATTCGAGCCGTATTAAGGGAAACTCTCACATACTGTTTGTCTTTTTGTTTTTGTTTTTTTTTTTGTTGGTGGGGGTGTGGGGGAGCCCGACAGGGTCCCACCACTGACTTGGCCCGGGCCTAAGTGAAAGTGAAGTGGTGGGCCTACCCATCCCAACCAGGGGTATGCTGGGATTCGCGAAGAGCAGCACCTTACGATGTTCTTGACCAATCGGATCCTGGCGTACCAGTAGGGTACCAGAGGAGTTACTAATTGATGACCGTCATTTTAGTCATTCAAAAACCCAATTAAACTAAATAGTTAAAGTAAGTAGGGTATCGTATCCACGAGGAACATGTGGTCAGTATTACAAATTTGTTTGATTATTTTAATATAAAATTATAACTAAAATGGAAAAACGATGTCAAGCAAAATTTGAAAGATTGATTTAAAAACAATATTATGAAAACGCAACCTCCTCCGGGTTCCAGGTTCTAGGTTTCACACAAAACTCGTTTGATTAATTAGACACCACATACATGATGTTGGAAATTAGTTAAAGTGGCTATTGAGATAGGCTTTTGTCACCAAACCTATACAATTCAATTACCCAGTCTACTAGTATCAAGTCAACCCCCTTTAGTCACCCAACCAGCTTCTAGGTTTTGTCATCAACCGAACGTGGTTGTAAAGAAAGAACTCAAAACACTAACAAACTGTTTAATTAACTAATACTTCAATTTGTTAAATGTTTTTCATCACATAAACAGATCCAATATACAAACAAACAAAATTGAGTGCTTAACCTCTATAAATCATTCACATAGAGGAAGTTACAACGATATTAGCCTTGCATGATCATGATTATAGCTTCTTGATTTTTGTGCAACCCCAGCCAAGGGCTGCGGCTTTCTGCCCTTTGATTTGCTGTTGTTGGCCTTCTGCCTTGCGTCACACCCCCTAGGGCTGCCTCCCCTCTCGTTGTCGATATATGCTCTATTTAATATTTTAATTCATAAGGTGATCACATGGGCTTGAGTTTAGCCCACCAACAATATATTGTTTTGTCCGTGATGATATATTGTTTTTATTCCGTGGACTACATAATAAACTTTTAGTGAGAGCATGCATCCACTTATTCACTTGAGATAATGTCACATGATATCTCCATTCTTGCAATTAAACGCTTTCCTGCATAAAAGAATATAACACATTTTTAACCAATCATATCCAAGATAATACTTGATTTTAATTATTTTCATTTATTGTGCAAATGTCACGATCTGTGACACATTGTTTCTTTTCTTTTATATATTTAATTTCAAGAACTATCTAACTCAAGTGTGAAATAATAATATAAAATAACATGATATATGATAGACGTTTTTACTCGTTTTAAGCACCAAACACCTTCAACCATAACAACACTTAAAGTAATCGTGTTTGGTATATATAAATAGCTAAAACACACGATATTAGACATTAAAAACATATTATTTTACACACTCATCACTAATCATACACCCCCTGAACTTATTAAATCAATTACTATTAGCTCTTAACATTATTTACGTACTCTGGAATTAACAAATTTACATAAAAAATTGTGGCTAAAACCAAAAATATGTGCACATTGTGGCTGTGACCCAACGCGAATTCTTCCGGAATCGATGAACAAAAAAAAAACTCGCCGAGAAGAAAAACTTAGCTTGCGACCACGAGCTAACGTGAATTTGACAGGAATCATTAGACAGTATCAAAGGTAAAAAAACCAGTATTACAACGGTAAACCGACGCAAATTAAAAAACGAAAACAAATTAAAAGCAAACAGAAAGCCAACCAACCACGTGAGGCCACGTAGTTACGTCGCCAAACTTCTTAATTACTATTACTATATATATAACAAAATAATAATTTGATGATCCAACCCAATAAAAATCTAGAGTGGAAAATTATGACCCGAGTGAATATATTTTTAAGTTCACCTTGTGGTAGGAAAAGTGTGACATCTATCTACTATACTATTAAAACAATAATTATTTTCATAAATAATATGCATTCTCATAATTTCTCGTTAATAAAATAATTGAAAATTATATTAAATTATATTCGACATATTCTAATCTACTGTACTATTAATAATAATAATACAAGTGTTCCTTAAGGGGTTTGGGTTTTTTTTCAAAGTTTCATGATAGTTATTTGTTATTTTGGTTTCATTTCGGTTTTGGTTTGTGTTAAGTTTTAGTTTTTATAAAGATGTTTCGTTTCAGTTTCGTTTCGATTCGATTTTGTTTTGTTTTAGATGGGTTTAGTTTTTCGTTTTGGTTTTTGCAGTTGTTTTTTGTTTGGTTTCAGATTTATCGGTTTTAGTTTTTCAGTTTCATTTCATTTTTTTTTAGTTTTATTGGTACTTGGTTTTAATTTGGTTTTCGGTTTTAGTTTTTCTTTTTCAATTTAATTTCGTTTCAATTTATATTTAGTTAGTTTGGTGTTTGGTTTTAGTGCCCATTAAAAAATGAAAGAATATGAAGTGTTCACAAATTAAGTGAAAGGTTCACATGAGTTTCATAATCTCAAGTAGCTCAATAGTCCAACGAGAATGGCCCATTATGCAAAATATAAACACAGAAGGATAAATAACATATTAGAATTAACTTGCTGATTTTAATAGCCTCTATTTTAAATCTCGCTTTAGGCCTCCAAAACATTAAGCCGGCCTAGTGTAACGATAGTATGACAATCCCCTTAAGCCAGAAGGAAGTACAACTATTTATATATTCTAAAAAACAAGGTCAGTGGAAATAAGTCACAGAACATTTTGTATCCTATGCATCTTAGTGTATCCCACCAATAGCAAAGCTATGGTAGGGTCTGAGGAGGGTAAGATGCAGACAACCTTACATTACTCTATATCTTGCAATTAATTAAAAAATCGGGAAATAACTTAGCGAATTTCTTAAAAACTACAACTTTTGGTGAGTTTAGAACCAGAAATGGTAGTTGAAAATATAGATGAATCAAAGCTATAATTGTTCGATTATGTAAGGAATTGGGGTTGTGGTTATCTTTATAAAAAGTGAGAATATTCATCTTTTTGTTATCCATTAGTTATGAAAACTTTCACGTTTATAAAGGTGATAGGATTAAAAAGACACAGAGACAATGGTCTAGTGGTAAAATAGTACTCTGCCATGGTACAAACACTAGTTTAAGTCCTAGCCACTGCATTGGTTGTAATAAATTCACCTTTTTTCTACTAATGCAATTTACTAATATTTGTGTGTTGTACACTTGTACTACCTGTATATTGCATTTGTGTGAAAGCTGAAAAGGTACAAAATATTGTATTAGTGAAGTGTGTGTTGGACTATCTATATATTGGACTAGGTTAGGTACTTGTGTGCAACACGGATTGAAACAAACAAGTTTATTTAAATGATGAGTTGATGACATGATTCGAAATACAAAAAATGTGTTAAACTATATATGTATTATCCATTTTTATCTTTGGTATCTGTTCCAAAACTTTCAATGAACTAATTCTTCTTAGATTTCATTTCTTCATTTATTTTAGTTCTAGAAGAATGACTAAGCTTTTCCCGGCTAAAAGTGTGTTACAAAATTCACAAGCTCCATAGTAGTTTAATCAAAGATAAAAGTTTATTTAAGATCGGTTTTTAGTATGCCAAATATAGATATTTAAAGCACACCACTTTTTATAAGTTTTGAGATGAGCGGGTCGGGTTGACTCGCAATCATTTTATTTCTAGTTACTTCACTTATAAATAAATAGTCCATCGATTTCGATTTTCTTTACAAAGGAAATTCAAATTATTTGAATCATTTGAGATAAAAGCAGTGTTTTAGAAAACGGGACCGGTCGGTTCAACTAGGAACCGCCAAAGTCATTGGTCCGGTTACATGCAAATAAATTGAAAAATAATAAATCGGCCAGTTATTTGCAAATTGGAAAAACATGCTTTGAACCAAAAAAATCCTGCTGGATGACATTACATATTTTTAAACTGAGTAGTTATACACAATAATTCATGCACTACCTAATAACAAATTTTATGTGCGACATTTTATAATTGTTGGCTTCCCTTTCGATTTCTCGTTGGGGTAATGTAGTAGGATGGGGTAGGGTTTTTTATAAGGCGCCAAGTGGCACCGTTAATCGAATTAATCGAAGAGAGACTATTGGTTATTTTTTGTATCCTCGGTTAACTGAATTGAATCATTCGTAAATTCATATATTTCCAACATAGTTGAGTGTTGTCGGTACGTGCATAAGATACATAGTTGAGTGTTGGCTCGTTTAATGTACTCTACACGAGTTTGAGCCAAGCTTAGGTTTATTTAAATGTTTTCTCAAAATATATAAAAAAAATTAAAAAAATATATATAAATTAATTAATAAATTATAAAGAAACCAAATATGAGAATGGTCGAAGTTTAGACTCATCATATGTCAAAACTAAAGTCGGCTTGTTTGCACCCTATTCTTCGCGATCTCGTGATATTCGTAATCCTGTAAACAAGGAATGGATTGCTATAAATCATTGAGTCGATATAGCAAAATCAATCGCCTCGCCTTATATATATATACTGCCGAACGACACAATCAATCAAACCCTCAATCACACGTACACCAGAATAATAATACGATCAGAACGTACCCTAGAAGATGTCAGGCGGTTTCTTAGGCCGGGTGAGTGTTTTGACTTTCACACAATTGTGTTTGTTTGTTTGATAACAGTCGTTCTTTCTTGTAAACATACTTTTTGAGTTTTCTTTGTATTACACACGAGAAAACAAAGTAGATCATGTTGCCATGCAGGATTGGAATTTTGCAACTCTTGGCATGGCAATATGGCCGTATGTCCAATTCAAGAATATGGGTTTATTAATTTTGTGATGATATAATAATAGGAGAATAAATAGTTTGAGTTTGAAGGTATCTTTAAAACTTGGTTTTAAATTTGAGGCAGGTTTAGGCATTCCCTAAATCCCTCCCAAACCTATATTAATTGTTTCGGTTTTCTCATCAGGTTCGAGTTTTATTGTTATCCCTACATCACATGATGCTATCTCTAATGCTATCTTATGCATTATGAGGCGGTTATGTAGTTGGCCTATATTTGAACAAATTGGACTGTATTTTTTCAAATCCCATTGAACAAATCTGACCATCAACTAAGCAATGTGTCTGGGTTTCTAAACAAACAATGCCATCGATAAACAGATCTGGCATGGATGACTAGAATTTTTTCTATTCTAGTGTTTAAAAGTTAAACAAATAATAATAGTATCTCTAAATAATTTTAATTATAGTATTTTCTAACTAACAAATGTTTGGCGTACCGGATGCGTGCATCAGGCTTATGGGATTAAAATGCATGGGGGGCCGCCATTTGTGTGGGGCAGACGTTTCAGCTACTCATGAATCATGACTTTGTGTTAAATTAATATTGCTTTAGTAGCTATGTTCTATTCAATTTGCTAATTTGTTTTTAATTATAAAACTTCGGTTTGGTGTATAGGTGGACATGACAAAAGTTAACATGGATGTCATGCGGCCATGGATAGCTCACAAGGTGACTGAACTTCTTAAATTTGAGGATGAAGTTCTTATTAACTTCATTTATGACCTCTTGGAGGATGAGGTAATATGTTATTTTATGCGATTTACTAAGAACTCAATGCATTTACCAAGAACTCAATTTGCGCCATAATTATGCAACAAAATCTACTATTCTACTCATATATTTTATTGCTAAGGGGATTTTTAGACATGGGTAACAAATCATATATAAATTACTCATATTTTGGTTTGGAACCAGAAAAGTTCTTTTGATATTGAATTGGTTGGTTTTGGGCAAGTACCATAAATAGGTAAAAAAAACCTAACATACTTGTTTTTTTCTCACAATAGTCCCTTTATTTTTTTTATTTTTATAGCATGATAATGTCTCTACATGTTAAGTTTTAACAAAATTGTGAGTTTTTTAACAGCTTGAAACTGGTAGATCCAGATTTTAAAAAACGATTGTGATCGATAAATAATATAAGCGACGTTAAAAAAAGATCGTAAACCACTCTATATGTTAAATTTGAAAAAAAAAATGTGAAATTAATTAAAACAGCTTGAAACCAGTAACTCTAGTTTTGTTTTGTTTTTTCTTTTTCTTATAAGAAATATAAGACACGTAAAATAAAGACTAGTCAGCCAAAAAACCGAATGTACCGGTTTTAATTTGTTTAAAATAATTTCACAATTTTGTTCAAATTTAAGGTGCCAAAAGTTGTGTGATTTTTGTGAGAAAAAAAATACAAAGTATATATATATATTTATTTTATGATACAATCTTATTATTTTGAATTGGTTTTGAACATTCTTACCCGATGAAGGGAATGAGGTCGTACATATCATGACTTAATAAAACGTGAACACAAGAGTGATAGTTGGGGCATTTCATGTTTTTTAGATATTCATATCTGAGTATATTTGTGTTTTCATACATGTGACTTGGTCTTTTAACTTATTGACTCTAAAACCAAAACCTTTTCACCTTTTAATAGCCATGGTTACATTCATTAACCTTTTCCGTCCCTAACACTTTGTTAGATTTTTTGTGTTAGTTTATACTAAATGACCAAAATACCCTTGTCTAGTAAATTCTTTTGGACTGAACCATGAAAACTAAACTAAGAAACAGGGTTATTTTGGTCATTTCATGAAAATTGAAAGAAAAAATCTAATAGAGTTGGTGTTATGGACGGACATGATTAAAACATGAAACCATGATGATTTAAGGGTATAACGCTTTAAACTTAGACTTAAGTAGTTAAAATGGCCGAACCAAAATTAAAACTTAACACTAGATATTTATCCGTATTGATTTGTAAGATGTCACATATTTTGTTGAATGCAGGTAGTTAACCGTAAAGAGATTCAAAGTTTGCTTACTGGATTTATGGAAAACAATACCAGGAAATTCATGAAGGAACTTTGGACACATCTTGTTAATGCCCAACAGAATGGGAGTTGGGTCCCAAAAAGGTTCTTGGATGTCGAGGAGGAAGAAACTACAAAGAAACATGTATTTTTAGTGAACTTATGCTTCTTTTTGTATTTTATAAATTATAACTTTCAGTAAACTTATGCTACTTTTCTCATGACATTAGGCTTGCTTTTGCAACTATATGGGTTAATGTTCATTTCTCAAACTATTGTAGGAAAGAGAGGTTGATGATGTGAAAGCCGCTAATCTGGAGTCCCCCTCGAGGAGGCGCGCCCAATCTTTTAGCAACAAACGGAGAGATGAGAGGAACCGTTCAAAGAGGTATACAAACACGCCCACTCAACTGTTATATTTCTGCCAATACTTCATAAACACTTAATTTTTCTCCAACTCTACAATAATTATTACAAATATTCTTATATTTTCTTCCACCATGCTTCAATTGATTTTTAGTATATTACTGTTTATTTTATTTTTCTTGTGCAGAGGTACCCGTTTGAGGTCAATTAGCAAGTCCACTAATTCCAGAAGTCATTCAAGGTGTGCAGTCATCCAAATCTTAGCCATAATTGTTAAATGATTTTAATAATCCTTTTACTTTGTAATAATCTTTATGTATCTAATAACCCTTATATCAATCAGGTCAAGACGTTTATCAGCATCTCCAGAACCCTTAAGGCACTCTGTTTCTCTTAAAAGGAGGTCTCATTCTCTTTCAAGACGATCTTTTACACCACGTCGAGGGGGCTCACGTGTGCGGTCGCCATTTGATGCAAGTGCACGTGGACAATCCCCTTCTTCTGCAAGGCGTAAGTTGCAATCCCCATCCCTTGCAACTTCACCTCGCTCCTCATCCCCTACATATTCACGCGGACGATCACAATCACCTTGTGCCTCATTCCCTACACCTTCACCGTGCTTCTCATTTCCTATATCTTCACCTTGCTCCTCACCCCCTACATCTTCAAGCGGAGGATCACAATCACCTTGCTCCTCATTCTATATCTTCACAAGGGCGGTCACCTTTACGTGCAAGGCGAAGGTTGAGGTTCCCATTTTCTACATCTTCAAATGGACGGTCACCTTTACATTCAAGGCGAAGGTTGAGGTCCCCATCCCCTACATCTTCAAACAGACGGTCACCTTTACCTGCAAGGCAAAGGTTGATGTCCCCATCCCCTACATCTTCACACAGACAATCACCTTTACCTGCAAGTCAAAGTTTGAGGTCCTTGACCCCTTATTCTTACCGATACAGGTCACAGCGGACTGCATCTTCTTCCTGCTCTACGCAGTTTGGATCTCTTCCACTAGTCCATGCCAGGTCACCATCGCCTACGAGGCCGCAATATCGAAAACCTCCGGCTGCGAGGCAAAGGTTGAGGTCCCGGACCCCCTATTCTTACCGTTACAAGTCACAGCCCACAACATCTTCCTCTATGCAGTCTGAATCTCTTACAGTACATGCCAGGTCACTATTGCCTATGAGGCGACAATTTCGAAAACATCCATCATCACGACGTCATCGGTCTCCTCCAATTAAGCGTAGGACCACATATCTTAGCCGTCGGAGATCCCCAAGTTCCGGAAGTAGGTCTTCTTCACCCCCTCCCTTATTGCGAAGGGGATCACCAAAGCGCCAACAGAGATCGCATGCACGGCTTTCTACTTCTGTTTCTAGACACAGGTTCTTTACACTTTCTAATTATCTATTTTAATTTTTTAATTTGTTAATCTGTGCAATGGCTGTAAGAATATTATTATATCATGGACCATTATATAGACAAAGAGCAATTGCTGAGAGTCGTTCTCCTCCAAATCGACTCGTTCATAGGTAAATGGATCAAAAGTGCAATCTCTACCTTGTCAATTTGGACGAGAACGACTCTCATGTTTGGTTAATTTATTACACTTGATATACGTTTCTAACGGTTTTGTAATTTGACAGTAAAAGCAATGGAAGGATATATGCATCATCACGTAATAATAATCGTCATTCCCATAAAGAAGAATACGAAAAAAAGTTAAAGAAAGAAGAAAAGCCCAAGCGACGGGATGTAAGGCGTCGCAAAAAACATATCAAACGATCATAAAAGTTAACCCGAAGGCGCGCAGGAATGTGTTTCGATCATCTTATTAGTCAGCATTGTCGGATAAGAGGATCCTTAAAATTAAATTATCGTTTAAATAACTTTTCTTTTTGATTATGTGCTGGTGTGTAAATATGCTGGTATGTAAACAATCTGTGATATTTGTTTTGACTATGCTCTTATTTTTTATTGTCTGATAAGTAGATGTGGCAGTTTGACACATTTTATTATTGATGGGTTGGTCCTGATTATGGTTTTTATTCAATTGGGTTAAATGGGTCAAATAGAATAGTTTAGTTAAAATGAGAACGTGTTAAATGGGCCGTGGAAAATTAAGTCATTCTGTCTTTTTTTAGTGCATGCTAGGGGTTAGAGGTGTTCACGGCTTGGTTTAAAACCCTCGAACTCGTCATTGGTTTGGTTTTAAAGTTTTATAACTTTTGGTCGGTTTCAAATCGTCTGGTTTACAACTTTTTCTGAAAGCAGTGTAAAACCGGACTGGATTGGACGTTAAGATTTGACAATATATTTTGATATTAATATATTAAGTGTTAGTTTGTGACTTGGGAGTTATCATAATAAATGTTAAACTGGCTGTGTATAAGTTGTATTAAAACTAAACATGATGGCCGGTCAACATTCTAATGTATTTAAGACTTGAAAAGTTTATTTGCTTACACGTTTACAACTTTATCACAACTCGTTAACTTATCTACGACCTATTTAACACATTTACAACTTGGCTACACTAGTAGCTATACCCTGCTTAACCTGTATGACCTGGTTTAACAATTAACACATGCATAACAATTTTGTAAAGATTACGCTAAACAATGTTGACCTTTTTTGTATGGTGGATGCTATCACTTAATCATGTTTGACTATTTATAAAATATAAAATGCAAGTTGGTTTGACACTTCTGTAAAAGTTCAATAATTATTATTATTATTATTATTATTATTATTATTTAGAATGGTATTAGCTTGGTGGCGGTGGCGTTTATCCTAAAGGGTTATAACACTCACAAAAATCTCCTTACCTAAATTCGATCATAGAGCAATGGTGTTCTCCCCCTTTAATGACAAGCACTTGTTGGATTTAAACCTGAGACTCCCAGAAGGGAAGCCTTATGGCATAATTAACCCCTTGACCACCGGATTAACCTGTGATGATGTAAAAGCTCAATTATTAAACCCAAATGTTCACGAAAATTGAAACATTTGCGTAGAAGACAAGTGGGTTCGAACACCGAACCGTTTTGTAGAAGTTTAGTTATTTGAAAAGGGTAATTTGTCTTTAAATGACATTTTCTTAGCAAATTTCCGTGTTTTTGACATCTTTTGTTTTATTTTATACTTGGTTTAAGATGAAACTGAAATATTATGATCATTTGGTGTGTATATATACAAAGTTTAATTTTATATATGAAATATAAAAAGTTATTTAGTATAGAGTAACTTGATTACATATATAAAAATTAAAATTAATTGTAAAAGCAGGTGAAGATGTGAAGATTTATTGTTTAGAAATAGAATTGGGATTTTTGAGAAAAATTTAGATTGAGGTGGAGGTGATACAATGATATGTGACGATTTTGTGAAGGTTTGTTGTCGTAGATGCTCTTTGCTTTGATTACATTTGTGTTGGGCTAGGGTTTATATCGGCATATATGTTTATGTATAAGAGAGCAACTAACTCATGTTAGATCAACTCATGCACATAAATTACACTGTAAATGGTGTTTGTGGGTATATTTGGTAAAACTAGCTGGTGATTGTTGGTTGAAATCTGGTAGCTGTAGTTTTTTTAGAAATATTTAGGTGTTTGGCAGGGTTCCTTGAGGTTTTAATATAACTAGTTGGGTGTCTGGGCAGTGCGGTGGAGTGGGCGTGCAACCTAACATCAACAACACAATATATCAGTGTCGATATATGATTCACCCGATGATAATGCGCATATAACTCGAATGTAGACATGTAATTCGTGCAAAGGCAATGTAATAGGTGGCGAAATCAAGAAGAAAAGCTGAAATATATAGTAATTTTAAATATATAATTTTTTAAACCAACCTGTTTTGATCTGAATCTCGTTCCGACCCAACATTGTTCTAAACTGAAACCTGTTCTGACCTGACCCATTTCGACTCAAAATCGTACCAACACGAAACGAACTAGATTAACCCTTTTTGCATCAACTCGTTCTGACCATAATTTGGTCTTACACATGACCCGAGCTCGCCTGGCTCGACTTGTTGCTGATCTTAACCAGCTTTCACATAATATGTTAATTTTTTAAAGTTAAAGAAGTATAACAATATACCATACACAAATTAAAGAGAATAAGATGTTTATTTTTATGATGTAATTAATTATAAAAAAATATTAATGTGTGAAAAAGTTGTTTGCCTCTTAAAAAGTCATAAGATAGTTGGTTTTGAATAAGAGTTCAAGCACCAAACTTGTGAAATTTTAAATAATAATAGCTTGTAGCTTTTTAGCTTCAAGTTTTTTCTCATAACCTAAAAGTTTCGATCTTCTCAAACAAAACACAGTTGTTTTTTTTTCGTTTTTTTTTTAATATGAGTTTTTTCTTGAAGCAAGTAGCTTTAAAAGCTCTTAAAAGCTTACTACCAAACATATCGTTATATTTGACGATGAGCTTTTAAAAACTTTTAGCTTCAAGTTGTTTAGAAAAAGCGTCTACTCAATAAAAACATTGTTTGATTGAAGAAATTTTAAGCTTTTAAATTATGAGAAAAACCTTCATGTTGAGTTACACCAAAAGAAGTATTCAAGGCCATATTCATACATACCTTATATTAACCCACGATAAATCCACAATCTCCTAAAAGGGTTTTACATTAAAAAAACGTGGCCCTATAAACAACCGCCCCTCTCAGTGCCTTCAAACTGTTAAACCATCCATGTAACTCTCTGATGGGAACCTAATTGAATGAGTCAATGGAATAGTTATAAAAATGGGATTCCAAATTGATTCTCTCAATCAAATGTCTTCAAGCTTAACTTAAGAAATTACCCCAAATTATTTCTAGGTCTAATTTCAGCAACTATTTCAAAGGCTAAAATAAAGGGGGAACTTCTAGCAATCCACAAGAATAAATAGGCATATAGTCATCTCTTTTCTTTGTCGAGTATTTTGATTATCGTGTTTTGGTATTTGGAGATCTGCCTATCTCGAATCAGGCTATCTATCCTTTGTTTTTCCTATTTTAATTAATCTAATTTTCATATTCTATCACACGCACATTCTACAATTACATGCAAATTCAAATGTAGCAGGATGACACTTGTGATCATAGCATCGAAATCTATGGACATTCGAGCATATATGAAATTTAGGCATAGATCGTCACCTTCAGGAACAAATCATCTTTCTGGATTTTACCCTAATTAAGTCCTATAGATATCTCGCCTTATTAATTATAAAACTACATGAAAACTGATAAGATATCTCCAGTGTGACTGAATATTAAGCTGATCATACCAAGCCACATAAGTGTTATTGGTATTGCAGTATTGCTATATTGTTCATGTGCAACCACTTGAACCAAAGCTCAAGAACATATACAACCAATAATTACATCAAACTCATAGGGAACACGAATCAAAACTCTAGAACATAGTTAATTATATCAATTAAAAGAATGAACTTGAAACAATCAAAACTCTAGAGCATATATAACCAATTAGCATCAAACCTATAAAATTGAAACATGAATCAACACCTTAAGATATCAACTGATCATTAAGCAAGGTTCATTTTTCGTTCAACAATTTTTCTTTATTATCAGTGGATCTACTTCGATCCATCCAATATGAACAAAAGAATGATTTAAAAAAAATAAGAACTCGATCTTAATAACAAATCTTTAGAAACACGACAAAAGAATTTTATGGTCATTTATATATCCCAAGTAAAATTCAGAATTTATTGACAAGAACATAAATCTGTAATTAGAAGAACTTCCTTGTTGTTGAAATCTTGTTTCGTGGCGTTTGGTTATGCCCTAACCTGAGCTCAAGATCAACTTCTGGCACTGATGATGGCGGATCAACCGTTGTATCTTCTTGATGAACGTTTCTTGAATCAGACAACCCTTCACCAAAAAGTGGAAGTGGTTTATTTTGCCCATGTTGAGAACTCGAAAACAGGTTGCCCATGGTGGCGGCACCAGCGGGGTTTGATGGTGGTGAGGAAGAGGATTCTTTAAGCTTAGCCTTGTGCTTCCGGTGGATGTTCATATGGCCTCCAAGTGCTTGTGCATTTGTGAAGCCTCTTTTGCAAAAATTGCACTCATATGATCTACCAGCTGCTACGCTTGTTTGATTCGAACTTTCATCGGTTATTGCATCATCGGAGCTTTCAGGGACCGAGTTATCTGCTTCCATCGGGACAAAGAGGATGAAATCACGGTGGTCAACTCAGGAATGAAGATGTTTAGGGTTTACTATATATATATGGTAACTTGGCCTGCAACTAATATCCTCCATTTGCCGTTATCTAGACTAGAAGAATCTGCTGTTTTACTTTAATATTATATTTTCTGTAATACTTTTCAACGTTAAAATAGAACACTTTATCAGGTTAAGATAATTGGTAAGAAATTATTGTATCTATTTAGTAGTATTTGGTTAATATATTAGTTTAGTTGGTGAAATCATAATAAAATTAATAGAAGTTAGGAGGTTATAACCGGTCATGTAGTTAGCAAAAATAACAGGTTGAGGCCTCATGTTGAAAAGTAATAAAGTTTGTATATATAGTGTAACTTTATAAGACTGTTCGTAATGTTACAACTCATTATTCTGACATGCACTCATGCAGGCATAGTTAGCAAGTCATATAAGTTTTTTATCCATTCTTTCAAAAATGCATTTTTACCTCCAACACCAACATATATACGCATCCAACCTACTTTTTTAATTTATTAGTATGCTAGAATAAAAATAATCTTTAGATTTGCGAAGCTTGTATAATGTTTTCATCAATTTGTAAACCTTGTTTTCCGTTCCTGGTTTCATGAAACCTTCAGGTTGCTCTACATAGACTTCTACATTAATTCACCATGTAAGAATGTTGTTTCGTTCTTGAGGAGATATAATATGCATCCTTCATAAGCAGCTTGCGAGTAGTAATTGAATGGTATTGAGTCTGTCTATACTTCTTCTAGTCAATTCGATGTCTTTGTGCCTATCCTTTTTGTGTGAAAATGTGTGCTTCATGTTTGGGTATTTCGCCAATTTTGTGCATTTCATCAACTAAAACACCCATTCAAGCCAACTGGTAAATTGGTTATTGTTTATATTTTTCTTCTTTTCTGGTCTAACTCGTCTTCATCTCCTTTTGCCATGCAGTATTTCTAGTTACTTCTTTGTGAATCATTTGTTCTTTGTATGGCATTAGTCAAAGTTCATTACCATACATGTCACCACGTGGAATTATAATGTCTCCGTTGTTAGAGCTCTTTCATATACTTCTTCTAAACCATGTAGACCTTTAATTCGTGTGCCATCAAATTTTTGGTCTAAAACTTGACTTTTAGTGTTTTCATATATTTTTGCCTTAGATGAAAACAAAGGAGATCCATTGTGATTGTGATTCGTGGCTAGGTTGGGCGTTTGGGGCTTTTGTTTCGTCGGGGATCTTCCCTATTGCTCTCGCTACATTATCATCAGTTGTAATCAGTTCTCCTTCGATCACAAGGTCTACATATTTGGGTCCTTTATCAGTTGTGAGATGGTCCTTCCAATCCCACGCCTTTTTTTCTTCAAATTCTGCATCACGACTCACCGTTATTTAATTTTTACTTGGTAATTATACAAACAATATGCTTTGCCTACTGCCGGTTTCATTACCTTAATATATTGTACTTTAAGTTCGGTCATCAAGTCCCTCATGTTTACTATAGGAAGTTTGGCATGAGCAGTACACCCAAAAACTCTTAGTTGTTTTAATTTTGGCGTCGTCTTCTCAATGCTTCGTACGGTGTTATATTTTCAAGTGCTTTTGTTGGTGTGCGATTTAGCACATACACAGCGTGTCTTACTCCTCCTCCCGAAAGCTTTTGTGGGACATTCATACCTTTTAGCAGACACTGTCAAGTTCCAATCATGGTTTCGTTCTTGTTCGGCCACTCCGTTTTGCTGTAGGGTGTTGTTGTAGTATTTTAAAAATAAGTTACAACAAAACAGAATTAGAGTTTTCTCATTATTTCTTGATAGGCATTTTAGAAACCTGCGGCACGGATAGAACTATCATCAATGATTCAATGTAAATATTATTGACTTGAATACAATGTTAAACAAAAATACATTGATCAGGTAAGTATTACAACTAATTTTCTTAATTAGAAACATATAATAAATCTGTTTTAAGGTCAAAATCCATCTTGCATTCTTGTTACTCACATCCCGTTTTATGTCACTCTCAAATTACGTACATCCGGTAATCACACAACTGTCGACCATCCATATTCTTTTCGTGTCTTTGAAAACATCAATAAAGACACAAAGTTGTCCCGTCAAACGTACCAATAAATCTATGTGAATTGTCTTTTACTGTGTTAACATTTGAACACGTCACATCTTTGATTCAATGACAGTATATTATTATTATTAGTAATATAACAAAATGTTGGAGAAGTCACAATGGTCAATTACTTGGCCGTCCTCAAGCATGCCCACTAATGGTTAGCATGCCCTCCAAAAACCAACAGGCTTCATGTCAAGGATAAATTGATTGAAAGTTTATAGCCAACGGTTATTGTTGGGTTGATTACAAAAGTATAATAAAAAAATGTAGAGTATTTTTTTTTTAAGTTTTAACACTTAAAATTTAAAAAATAAAAATAGAAGATAATTAAAGTGTTCTTTGATGTAACATGATTAAAAACCTTCTCCATTTTGATAGAATGCTTGTTATGAAAAATACATATTCCATGGGAGTTGCTACTAAGTTATTGTTGTTTTCATATAAATTTTGAAGCTTGCAGATATGAGTTTTGCCTTTATTGTAAAAACTGTTTATTGTCTGAATCCTTTATCAATGAATCATTACATGTCTGGATTCTTTTACAGGGTCGGCTCAATCGGGCTATATGGCATGGATCATTCATATTGTATTAAAATATATAAGAACACAACCAAAAATGTGTATGCCTTAAAATAGTAACAATGTCCATCGTCTCCAATACATGTTTATTTTATCAATTGCAGCAGGGCCGTCTCCAAGAATTTAAATATCTCGGTCGAGCCAAAATAAAAAGGCTCGTAGGCTTAACGAACATTTTTTATTCGCTAATGCACATGATAATAAAACTTTTATCGACTGATTTATTATAAGCAAACATTTTGAGCATGAATTTATCTCATAAACCATTGCAAATAACTTTATTTTAACACCAACAAACATATTTATGTAATATATATAAAAATTTCGTCCCCCCGAAGCTTGCGTGCCCCGGCCGGTGGTGCGGCTCGCACACCCTCCGAGCCTCCCCTGAATTGCAGCATCAAGCTTTTATAGTTCACTGGGTCGGTACATAAAACCAAAATTTTAGATTAATCTGTATGTACTATCTAGCTATAACTTATGTTATGAAGAAAAACTTACCAACGTGCTTGAGAGTTGTCAAAAGTATACATAGTTTATTTACAATTCAATATTTTATAATTGGTTTATATTTGTGTTTAAATGGTGTGTATCTTTTGTTTGAGGAATAAATTGGACGTTACATGACTTATCAGTTATCAGGTTTATTGTTGGGCTTCAAGCTGGTTGGAAGGCCGGATATTGGACTAAAGCTCATGTCAAGGCCCAAGGCCCATTATTAGAAAAGAGAAGACTCATTATTATGTGGTCCAGATTTTTTGGATTTTCATATAATTAAGTGGTGTTAGTTTTTTGAGATTATCATATCGATGATCCAAGTTCTTTGTAAATTAATTGGTTAAATGGCTTAAATCGGTGGTGTAAAAGAATTCTATTATAATAATAAGTTTCTGGTTATCTTTCTGATTTGTTTGGTGTCGTGTTCAAGATCTTTGAAGAAATATAATTTGTGACAAGAGTTAATATTACTCACAATATGTCCATCATTAATTATGATAAATTTACCAATTTTACGGATTGCAACAAGAAGCTTTTGTAGATTATTGGGGCAGTGAGTAAAACCAAAATAGTATTCTAGATTTCTAGTTTATTTTTAGCTGTTAAATTAAAACTTTATAACTTGTGTTTAGGGCCTTTAGGCTTGTAAACGAACTGTACAAGGGCATGTTCGTGTTCATTAATTTAACAGTAAATGAACACGTACACATAATCGGACAAACATATGGTGTTCATATTCGTTTGTTTAAAAAAACATGTATGTGTTTGTTAAATCAAAATGTAAACGAACAATCCACGAACATATGCGAGCATAAACGAACATATATAAACAAAACTGAACAAAGATAAATGAATATATTTGAACATACGTAAACGAACACAAACATACACAAGAACATAAATGAACACAAACAAGAAAATATAAAACATTAGGTAGATGATTCATTCAAAAACCACATCAGTATAAGTTGTCAAATGTACATGAATACATGATTCACTAACGAAACATGTGTTCGTGTTTGTGCGTTTAATTAAATGAACACAATTGTTCATGTTCATTCATATATTAAATAAACGAACTTCTCGTCAAACAGTTTACAAACAGCTACTGATTGTTCGGTTCGTTTACAGATCTATTTGTGTTAATGCATAATGTACAATTCTGAATTCTCTTTTAACATGAAGTATGTAATTTTGGTGAGTTTAGAGGAGGATATTCAATTGCCAAACATTTATAGAAGTGCTTGACCAATAGAATTACTTAAGACACGGCCACCATTGAAATGCATCTAGGGGTATAGACGTTTTGAAATTACGAATGGTCCTTATTTCTACAAAAGAAAAGAATGTAGAGACATAACTAAGTAAATCTATTATTATACATGTAACCACCACATGTTACCTATTACATGTTGCATTTGATGATCAAACGCAAAAGTCTATGTCACAAGATTTATTTCATCATAGTAAATCCTAAATCCTACATAGCAAGCAAGACATAATTTCAGAGTTTATATTTACTTTGAAGGAAGAACGCATTTTGTAATTGTGAAGAGGTAGGTCCCAGCAGAGACCAGTTGGTCCCGCAAGACTCACCTTGAATAGGGACGTCTGCGCAAAGGCCATCTGCTCCCGCAGGACCCACCATGCTCATAGAATCTTACGCGCAGTACGCAAGCTGTACACGCAGGGAAAGCCTCCCAGTGGTGAAGTACCCCGCCTGTTCCCGCAGTTGCGGATACAAGCCATCAGGGAAGGCTACCCGCAGACAGCAGGGCTACACGCACAAGGCAATAGCTACTTCAGTAGTCACATGAAGGAATGAGCAAGGCGGGAACAATCCCGCCAAAATGAGCCAGTCTGTATGATTCTGAAAGATCTTTTGTACTATACCTACCAAGGTATGGATAGGACAGACGATCTGACCAGAACAACCCATGAGCCAATCACAGGGTGACAGCTCACCGACAACAGTACGAGGAGGAGCACCCTCTAGTACTGTTTGTCACTATTAGCCGCTGCCTACTCACCAACTCTTACTGACGGGCGTGCGTAGCCTACAGTTGGTAGAATAGTGTTACTGTTCGCCGTAACCTATTCACCAACCAGTATGGCCTGCGTATAATCCACAGTAGGTGGGACGTGCATAATCTACAGTTGGTGGAATAGTGTAGCCGACTTTGTTACTGTTGGCCGTAACTTATCCACCAACCAGTATGGCCTGTGCATAATCCACTGTTGGTAGAACAGGGATACTATTCAGCCGGCTGTACCTGCTTGAAAACCTACCTTCGGCTATAAATACTCCAACATCTTGGAATGGTAAAATCATCTGCTATCCAGTTATCTAGCAATCTCTTAATATACTCTTATATTCAGAGCAACCTAGTCTGATTCTCACGCCGGAGGGTGGTCACAAGGAGGAACCCCCCCCCCCTTCTCAGTGACGAGCTTACGGTGTTTGTTTTGCAGGTCTCCTGAAGAACAGCCTTCTCAGCTAGATCTCATCCGTGGGAAACATTACTTAACCCCCAGATTATCTATAATCTGTCCAGGGTTCACTTAGTGTTTCTTCATTGGCGCCATCCGTGCATAAAAGCTAGAACTATTTTAGTTTTTTCACAATTTCTGAAGAAATGGTTAACGTTACTCCGGTCCAAAGGCCAGTAACCGACCAGGAAACCCCGGTAACAACCCCAGCAACTGGGGGGAACACCGGCGGTTATACAATCCTTACGAACACTACCCCGACTACCCAAGTCGGGGCAAGTGCAGTAAATATTCCACTGGGGTTCACCGATACCCAGCTGGAAAAACGAACGAGGGTCCCTCGCCAAACACTAGATCAAGTGAAGGCGTGGGCCGAAGCACGGCAAAGAGAATTCCAAGCCGAATTGGATGAACGCTTGCGTTCAGCTCAACAGGCTGACGAATTCGCCAGTACTCGCCAACACCTCAATATGAGCAGTGACTGCGAGTACTCGGACGACGAGTTGGAGTCCGATACCGACGCAAACCCTCGCCATAAGGCGAAAGGGAAGCGTAAGGAAACGGACGTCCAACCAAAAAGGAATTTTGGGGAAGCTTTTAAACCAATCGCGGAGAGAAACCCGCGTGACTTCTCCAACACCTTTAGACCAACTGTTACAAATGCAGGAAAGTCAAAATTCGCAAGGGACATTGCGGAAGCAATCGCCCCGAGAAGTGCCAAACAAATGTCCAACATTGGCACTTATGATGGTCTATCCGACCCAGACGACCATTTGAACAGGTTCATTGCGGGGGCTACCGTCAGCAACTGGACGGAACCCACGTGGTGCTACATGTTCCAGATGACTCTAGTCGGAGCGGCCAGGGCATGGTTCGATCGTTTACCGATCCACCACATATATGACTGGGCGGACTTTCAGAACAAGTTCAGCCAGCACTTCAGCCAACAGAGGAAGTACACTGAAGAGCAGTGGACGATCCTCAACTGCGTGAGAGAGGAGGATGAATCTTTACTAGACTTCATCACTCGCTTCAACTCCAAAAAGCTAAGTCTCGGCAACATAAGTGAGGATCTGGTTCGCGCCGCCTTCATCCAAGGCGCCGAATACCCAGAACTTATCCGCACATTGACGGGTAAGGATGGCATGCCATCAACTTGGGATGCCATCATGACGGCGGCAAAACGCTTTGCCGAGACGGAAAAGCAACTGGGAAGGGATCTTCCCCAGAGTACACACCTCTACACGCAGAGGACAAGAGAGAACAATGTCCGGATCGCCCGGCAGAACAAAAAGAGGAGGCTAGGTATTTGGCAGTCAAGGGTAAACTTTGACACCTCATCCAGCTCTCGCCCTCTTATTGGCGGAAGGGACAACACACACCCTTCAAACCGAAAACACCGGTGGACGCCACTCACGAAGAGCGTCACGGAGATATTTGCCACGGAAAAATTGCCATGGCCAAAAGCCCCATTGATCCGGCAGAAACCTAATGCGGATCAAAGCAAATCCTGTGATTTCCATGGGACAAAGGGTCATGGTACTGAAGAGTGCACATCCTTGAAGGATATTATTAAGACATTTGTCAAGGATGGAAGACTTGCACATCTCGTGGCATCAATCAGGAAGGGAGGAAGGAATGACAACCGGTACAGAGGTAACGGACGAAAGCCCGTCGACATCAGCATCAACATGGTTCATGGCAAGGTCGGAGGAAGAAAAAGACGAATGACAGAACCATGCGCGTGGAAGGAAGCTGAGGTGCGCTTCCCGCGAGTGGCAGGAGGCCCCAGCAAAGGAGGCCCCATCGTCATCAAAAGCCAGCTGGGGCATTACATCACTTCCCGCACTCTTGTTGACAACGGCGCTTCGTCAACAGTGATGTACAGACAGTTCTTTGACAAGCTGGATGATGAAGACAAAGAACGCCTGGAAACGGTCTACGCTTCAATGGAAGGGTTTGACGGCAGTACAGAAACCCCCCTGGGTATCCTATCTTTCCCCGTCACTCTTACAGATGGAAAACACTCCCGCACAGAGGATGTGGACTTTGTCGTGATGAGGAAGCCACACCACACGTACGACATCCTCTTCGGGAGAGACGGGATGGCAAGATTCAACGCCGTGGTATCTTCAGTCCACGGCATGATGGGATGGCCAACAGCTGAGGGTGTGGCGATGATCACTGGCATTCCCCAGGTATGCATCGCATCTGTCTCATCTAAACCCAAACCCAAAATGGCTAAACCAACCATCACCGAACCGGAAAAATGGGCCTTCAATGGCAAATACCCCGACCAGGCCGTTACCATTGGACCAACAATCGTTGATCCCACCCGCACCTTACTCAAACGCTTACTGCAGAAAAACGCTGACATCTTTGCGTGGGCACCAGCTGACATGACTGGTGTACCCAGAAGTAAGGCGGAGCATAAGCTCAAGTGCGATCCGGCTGTTACGCCAGTCGTACAAAAGCGCAGAGTAATGGGGCCTGAACAAACTAACGCGTGTAGAACCCAAGTCAAGGAACTCCTTGATGCAGGCATCGTACGCGTTAGCAGATATCAAACATGGGTTGCAAATCCCGTAATGGTACCGAAGAATGACAAACAATGGCGCATGTGCATAGATTTCAAAGATTTGAACAAAGCATGCCCCAAAGATTGTTATCCGTTACCAGAAATTGATCTTAAGGTGGATTCGTTGGTACCATTTCGCCTTAAATGCTTCTTGGATGCGTATAAGGGGTACCATCAAATCCACATGGCCGTAGATGATCAGGACAAAACCGCATTTCGGACGCCCGATGGTACATTTTGTTATAAAATGATGCCATTCGGACTTAAGAATGCAGGGTCCACGTACCAACGACTGATGGACAAAGAGTTTCATGCCCAAATCGGGAGAAACTTGGAAGTCTATATGGATGATTTGGTCATCAAAAGCCCCGAGCCAGAAGCGATGTTGAAAGACATTGAAGAAACTTTCAACACGCTCAGAAAGATAAACATGAAGCTCAACCCGAGCAAGTGTTCATTTGGGATGGAAGAAGGGAAGTTCTTGGGAGTCATTGTTACTAAAGATGGCTTCAGAGCGAACCCTGAAAAGGTCGAAGCCATTATTAAAATGGAATCACCTACCACCATCAAACAGGCTCAGACACTGAATGGACGACTAGTCGCACTTAATCGCTTTTTGGCAAACCATGCGGATAAGTCGTTTCCTTTCGTGTCAACATTGAGAAACTGCTTAAAGAAAACGCACTTCCGCTGGACACCAGAAGCGGAAGCAGCTTTTCAGGAGATTCGGTCACGCCTGATCGAACTCCCAACACTTACAGCACCACAAGCGGGAGAGGAGTTAATCCTATACCTTTCCGCAACAGATAGAGCAACCGGAGCAGTCCTGCTAATAGAACGAAAAGGCATCCAGATGCCAATCTATTATGTTAGCCGTGTACTAACAGACGTAGAAACCCGGTACTCTACCCTCGAAAAATTGGTCTTAGCACTCATACACGCTTCACGCAGGTTAAGACGATATTTCCAGGGCCACCCAATCACCATTCTCACCAACTTCAAACTCTCAAACGTTCTAGGCAAACCCGAATTATCGGGACGTCTAGCCAAATGGGCAATTGAATTGGGAGAATATGCAATTAAGTACAAGCCAAGACCAGCCATAAAGGGCCAGGTCCTGGCCGATTTTATTGCAGAAGTCCCCGCTTCGCGGGAGAAAGAGTGCCAGGAGGAGGCTCAACCCTCCCCAGCACAGGACATCAATGATGTCTGGCGACTCTACACTGATGGAGCAGCCAGTAACGAGGGTTCAGGCGCAGGGTTAAAATTAACCAACCCAGCAGGCCAAGAATATACTTACGCTATTCGGTTGGATTTTCCAAGTACGAATAACGAAGCCGAATATGAAGCATTCTTGGCCGGTTTGAGAATTGCGCGTAAGATGGGAGTGAAAAACTTGGAAGCCCACGTGGATTCCATGCTGGTGGCCAACCAAATAAATGGGACGTACACGGCTGTGAACGACACAATGGCCCTGTACCTCGCCCAGGCAAAAACCCTTATGCGTGATTTTAGTGATTGTAAAGTCATACACGTCAAGCGCAGCGAAAACAAATCTACGGATGCGTTAAGCAAGCTTGCATCACTAGCCTTCACCCACTTGGGAAAGGACATCCGCATTGAACTCCTCGAAGCACCATCTGTCCCGCACAAGGAAATTTGTGTCATCCAAACTGGTACAGAAACGTGGATGACACCAATAATAAATTACCTTGCAGCAGGAACACTACCAGAATCAAAAACACAGGCAAGAAAACTACGCTGTAAAGCACTGAATTATCAGCTCGTCAATGACATCCTTTACAGACGTAACTTTCTTGGCCCACTCTTGAGATGCGTGGACAACAAAGATGCTGACTACCTCCTAAGGGAGGTACACGAAGGCATCTGTGGAGTACACGCAGGTCCTCGCGCTGTTGTAGCCAAGCTAAACAACGCGGGATACTTTTGGCCGGGGATGCATACGGATGCACTGGCATACATCAGAAAATGCAGGTCTTGCCAGCTTTACGCACCCAACACGCACCGCCCGAAGAATGAACTTGTCCCAGTCACTTCTTCATGGCCATTTCAGAAGTGGGCCATCGATGTGACAGGCCCATTTCCTACAGCAGCAGGAAATGTTCAGTTCCTAGTGGTAGCCATCGACTACTTCACCAAGTGGATAGAAGCAAAACCTTTAGCCCAAACAACCGCGAAACATATCAAAAAATTTATTTGGGAATTTATTATTTGTCGTTTTGGACTTCCACAGAATTTGGTGAGCGATAACGGCACCAACTTTGCTGACAAGAAGCTACAACAGTGGCTAAAAGAACTTCAAATCACCCACACCTTTACCTCAGTGGCACACCCGCAAGGTAATGGTGAGGTGGAAAGAGCAAATAAGAGCATCGTCGAAGGCATCAAGAAGAGACTATCGGAACACAGATCCGGCTGGGTGGACGAGCTTCCGCACGTCCTTTGGGCAAACAGAACGCTGAAGAAGGCCAGTACGGGAGAAACCCCGTTCAGCCTCACTTATGGCACTGAAGCCATGGTCCCGGTCGAAATTGGTCTACCCTCACCAAGAGTCTTGATTCAGCCAGAAGACAATGATGCGGAAAGACGGTTGGATCTTATGCTAACCGAGGAACGCAGAGACTTAGCCGCAGTGCGTGAAGAGAACTACAAACGACAAATGCAAAAGTACTACAACACGCGGGTAAAACTCTGCAACTTCAAGATAGGAGACTACATACTGCGTAACAACGAGGCTTCAAACCAAGAGCGCCCGGGAAAGCTGGCCCCGGTTTGGGAAGGGCCATACATTATCAAAGAAGTCCTGGGAAAGGGCGCATACCGGCTCGAAAGGCTCGATGGCACTCCCATCCCAAGAACATGGAATGGAGCTCAATTACGCAAATGTTATATGTAGATCAATTCCAAAACTTGTAAAGAAAAGGCCTAGAGCCACTTCTAATGGAAATGATTCTCCTTTCATGTGTTTACCTTTATACTTATGAACTTCCCACTGGTCGGTATTTACCGCATAAACGGGAAGAAGTAAGTCGTTACGTGTGGAAGGCGGCAAAACCCGCATAAACACAACGTTAAAAATAAGGGAAACCTACACGCAGGTATGATGTAAGTAAAGTTTAGCCACCCTTGTAAGTGCAAGTGACGGTCTTACCCGCACAATCACGAACAAGGAAGCAAAACTTCAACCTATCATCTACCACGTTCAAAGGTTATCCTAAAAAAAAAAAAAAAAAAAAAAAAAAAAAAAAAAAAAAAAAAAAGAGGAAAACCTACACGCAGGTCAGATATGGGTAAAGTTTAACCATCCTACTAAGTGTAAGTGACGGTCATACCCGTACAATCACGAAAGAGGAAGCAAAACTTCACACCTATTATCTACCACGTTCAAAGGTTAACTTATCCTCAAATAAGGTAAACCTACACGCAGGTCAGATGGTAAAGTTTAGCCATCCTACTACGTGCAAGTGACGGTCCTACCCGCACAATCACGGAAGAGGAAACAAAACTTCACACCTATCTACCACGTTCAAAGGATAACTTATTCTAAACACTTGGAAAATTGCTAATTTAAACTTAAGTATGTAAGTCATATAACGTTTATAAAGCAAGGAATCCAATGAATTAAGCGGTCTTAGCCGCGCAAAGATTTACATTTCATAAATATTCGTTACAAGAATGGCCGGGTAACTACCCGCCTACAAGAAAGTAAATCTATACAAACTAAATCTATCCTAGTAGCGGGAAGGGATCTTCAGGATCAGGCTTCAGGGCCACTTCCACTTGGACCAGCGCCGTCAGTAGAGCGTGGCTGTTCAAGGTAAGCCTTAAGGATAGGTAGCCCGTCATCAGCAGCAGCAATTTCATTCACCTTCTCCACCACCGGATGCGGGAAGGCGGCGTATTGATTTACTGCTTAGTCATATATGGCTTCGGTATCTACATTGTACAAAGGGAAGTTGGATGGCGGGACGCCTTTCTCAACAAACCCTAGACCAAGCAGAAAGCCCACCCGTTCCCCATCCTCGTGAGAAGCGTTGAGGGCTGCGCTCATTGCATCGTCGTAGGATGTCTCTGAGAAGACCCGATGCACAACCTACATAAGAAAATATACAAGTGTCAGCACCCTATCTACAAAGAAAAGCGTGAAGACATGAAGATAGACATACCTGAGACAACGCTTCTCGAAGAAGCCATTCCTTGGCAACCAGAGCTTCTTTAAGGGCGGCTTGAGCTTGGGTGCAGGCGCGTTCGACTTCGCTTTTGTTAAGGTTGGCAAGTAGAACTTCCTTTGCGGCAGCCTCTTCGACGCCCTTAAGCTTCCGCTCGGTATGGTCAAGCACGCCCCTCTGGTCCAAGATCTCCTGGAGCTTCTTGGCATCTTCCATCGCCAAGGCATCATGAGCGCGTTGGAGAGCCTCTAATTTGGCCTTGAGCTCCTCGTTCTCCATGCGTAAAGGCTCAGCAACGGCCTCAGCCTTGGTGGCCCTCTCGGTCGCGTTCCTCGCAGTCTCCTTAGCTAGCCGCAGCTGTTCGTTAACAGCTTGGGCAGCCTTGGAGCGGGCCTCGAGTCGCGCTTGAACCTCAACCTCGAGGGCCTTGAAGGCCTTCTCCTTCTCCGTAAAAGCTGCGGACAGCTTTTGGTTCTCCTCCCGAAGAGCCCGCGCTTGAGATAATTCTTTGGCGCGAGCTGCTTTCAACTTGTCGTTTTCACGACAAAGCAGCTCGACGCGCGGCTGCATCCGGGCTTGGAGAACCCGAAGCTCGTTGGTTAGCCTACCCTCCTGGTAGCTAGCCATGGCTTCCCCCAACGCACCATGGGGAGCAGCTTGGCGAGCCCATTCCACGCACTCCACAGGGGTACGGAGGGTTGTTCCTCGGCGTATGTTCCATCTTGGAACATACACTTCATTGGAATCCGACACTGCAAAAGAAACAAAGCAGTTAGGAAAAGATGATAAAAAATACAAAAAGGCCAAAAGAACCCTACGCACCTGTAGGGTCGATCACAGGCCGATAACCACCGAACCCATCACCTGAGCCTAAAGGAAATCCATCCAAAAGGTCAGGCAGATGGGAAGGTAACAAAGAGTGGCAAGAAGCCCCGCGCGTACCTGAAGGTTCGGCCGTCGAGGCCGATGGCGGGGGCGGCATGGTTTCCGCCGCAGATGATGGCGGAGGCATGGGGTCCGCCGCGGTCGCCGCCGAAGATTCAGCAGCAAAAGTAACCGCCGGCTCTGTGAAGGATGCTGTAAAAATCGCACTCACAGCCGGCGGTGACGTCATCTCGGCTGGAACAGTCGGCTCAGAATGAGCAACTGAACCAGCGGAAGCAGGCGCAGGCGCCTGGGTCGACGCCTCAGGTAGGCTGACCAAGCCTACCGTCATTGGCGGAGAGGTTGTACTCGGCCCCTCACCCTGGAATGCGCCAACATCCACACATGCGTAAAGAAGAAAAGTGTTAAAAAGACTTGAAGATTAAACTACGAAGATAAAAGCTAAGAGAGTCGTACTTACGGGTTTTCTTGAGCTTGAACGTACGGACGGGCGGGGACGAACCCGATGGAGCCGGTCTCTTGATGCCGGTCACCGTCGTCGTCATTGGTTCTCCGGAGGTAACAGTCGTAGCCTCCGGAACAGTGGTCTTCTCACCACCGGGGTTCCCCGCCACCTCTTCACTATCTGACTCAGTGTCAGATAGGAGCACTGGATCGGCTGTGGAGGCCGCCTTCTCCTTCCCTTTCCCGCCGGCAGCCCTCTTCTTCCGCACTAACGGAGGACCATCTGCGGATTCCTCAGAAGAAGACAGGGTGTAAGGAATTCCAGCAGCTGGTACAGCACTGAGGGGTGGAGGAAAGAATAACGCCTTACCTGGCCGCCGGTGGCCTAGGATCTCGTGGCCCAGCGGATAGACCTCCACAAACCGATCCGCTGTTTGCTCCAGGATGGGCAACTCGTTCTCGTCAAGAGCACGAGTACCCACCCGCACAGGATCGTCAGCTTCCCGCTGGTACAGGAGCGACTCCAAATTGTTCCCCTCTAAAAGAAAAGAAACAGTTAGAAGACAAACTCATATCAGCAAGAAAGACAAGACATACCATAAGGAGTAGAGTTCAAACCGTATTCGAGAAGGATGGGAACCTGAGACGCATCCTTCCATACCCGGCTCATCCCCAGCATCACCATCCCGGACTCCGCAAACCGGTAAACCGGAGATTGGACCCGGGATATCTTTGCAAACCATTCCGCCTCCTGGTAGTTGGTGGCGTGGTGGCTCGGAATTGCTTGGCCATTTTTAAACTTCATGGCAATGGGGATGGCGCGGGCAGAAATGTAGAAGAACTCCCGCTTCCACGATCGGAGACTGCGCTCGGTCGCGCAAATCTTCAAACCCTTGATCCGGGTTGTCAGGGTGTACCACCCCTGGATGCACCTCCAAGTATAGAAGGTCATCAGGCGGTCCACATAGGGCTCAATGCCCAGAATCCGGCACACCCACTCGAAATGGCGAATCTTGGCGATCGCCATGGGGTGCAACTCGGTCAGATGAACACCGTGCCTCTCAAGGACACGGTAAACAAACTTTGTCAATGGGAACCTAAGATTCCCATAGACAAAGAATGCTGCATAAACCCCGATCTTGCCTCTGGGGGCATCGTACACGGTCTGATGGGGTTCAGGAAACTCAGGCTCGAAAGGATCGAGCATGAACTTCCTAACAACATACCGGTACTGATCGCCGGGCAGAGCACACTGGCACTCACCAGCAGTACTCCTGTCATCGGTGGTAGACTCGAGATCATGTGAAGACATCTTGCAGAAAGAAAGCGATTTCGGGAAAATGCTGGCCTGAAAAGGGGAGTATTTGCCGGAAATCGCTAAGAAAAAGAAGAGAAGGGTGAAGGTGTGAATTAAAAAGAACCCTCTCCCCCTTTATATACTAATCGCAATTAATGCGGTGAATTTAATGCGGAGGAGAGAGAAATCGAGGGTGCAATGAAACTATGACGCGTGGCAAAAAGCAAGCTGGCAACAGCTGTAAAAAGTACGCGTGCCAGAAATTTCGCGGCCACGCGCCCGAAAAATCGCGCCCACGCGCCTGAAAAAGCGTCTGGAATGACCATGTACTGTCACGTCACCATAACTTCCTGCACGTCCTGACACAGTCAGAAGAAACCGTCGCACGACGTTTCAGATGTTTGGACTGTTCTTATCCTCACCAACCTTTCGAATTTCAAAATTCAAAATTCAAAAATATTCAAAAATAAGCGGGAAAATACCCCTTACCTTGGCAACCAAGTAACCATAAGACGGATGCGGGTACAGTGTTAAGGCAAAACCCTTCACATACCTAGCACCCGCAGGGAATTGAAGCCAAGAATACCCCGGCAACAAAGTAACTATAAGGCGGGTGCGGGTACAGTGTTAAGGCAAAACCCTTCACATACCTAGCACCCACAGGGAATTGACGCCAAGGGTACCTTGAAAGTAAAGTAACCGTAAGACGAGCGCGGGTACAGTGTTAAGGCAAAACCCTTCACATACCTAGCGCTCCGCAGGGAATTGAAACCAAGAAGGATCTTCTGGGCAATGCTTGCGGAAACGGAAGTAACATCCCCGCATAGCGGGAACGTCGAGAACTACATTGTTTGAGGCTCCAGGATGGAATTGGTGGTTTAAACATAATTGATCACTATGTTCAAAACCACTAAAACCTCAAGGAGAATCCACACAAGTGAGACTCAACGCTCCTGACTTGCGAGAAGGTTACATACCTACCCGCATCATACCCAAAGATCAAGCAAAAAAAAATCGGGAATTTTTGCAAGTGACATTAGGAAACCCGCGGGAAGAATCCCCACGGAGAACCTTAAAACTAAAAACCCTTTTCAAAACCCCTTGCTTAAAGTCCAAAAGTTCACCTCACTTTATTAAACATTCATGAGAAGAACATTGGACTGGGGGGACTTGAAGAGGTAGGTCCCAGCAGAGACCAGTTGGTCCCGCAAGACTCACCTTGAATAGGGACGTCTGCGCAAAGGCCATCTGCTCCCGCAGGACCCACCATGCTCATAGAATCTTACGCGCAGTACGCAAGCTGTACACGCAGGGAAAGCCTCCCAGTGGTGAAGTACCCCGCCTGTTCCCGCAGTTGCGGATACAAGCCATCAGGGAAGGCTACCCGCAGACAGCAGGGCTACACGCACAAGGCAATAGCTACTTCAGTAGTCACATGAAGGAATGAGCAAGGCGGGAACAATCCCGCCAAAATGAGCCAGTCTGTATGATTCTGAAAGATCTTTTGTACTATACCTACCAAGGTATGGATAGGACAGACGATCTGACCAGAACAACCCATGAGCCAATCACAGGGTGACAGCTCACCGACAACAGTACGAGGAGGAGCACCCTCTAGTACTGTTTGTCACTATTAGCCGCTGCCTACTCACCAACTCTTACTGACGGGCGTGCGTAGCCTACAGTTGGTAGAATAGTGTTACTGTTCGCCGTAACCTATTCACCAACCAGTATGGCCTGCGTATAATCCACAGTAGGTGGGACGTGCATAATCTACAGTTGGTGGAATAGTGTAGCCGACTTTGTTACTGTTGGCCGTAACTTATCCACCAACCAGTATGGCCTGTGCATAATCCAGTGTTGGTAGAACAGGGATACTATTCAGCCGGCTGTACCTGCTTGGAAACCTACCTTCGGCTATAAATACTCCAACATCTTGGAATGGTAAGATCATCTGCTATCCAGTTATCTAGCAATCTCTTAATATACTCTTATATTCAGAGCAACCTAGTCTGATTCTCACGCCGGAGGGTGGTCACAAGGAGGAACCCCCCCTTCTCAGTGACGAGCTTACGGTGTTTGTTTTGCAGGTCTCCTGAAGAACAGCCTTCTCAGCTAGATCTCATCCGTGGGAAACATTACTTAACCCCCAGATTATCTATAATCTGTCCAGGGTTCACTTAGTGTTTCTTCAAATTGAATATAACGAAATAAACAAGAATTAACAAAGATGAAAGATAATCAAAGGCACAACAGAAACGGACGAGAGATATGAATTGATAACCCCCTAATTCCAATCTTAAAACCTTTTTAAGGATCGGTGGGGAGTATAAAGCAAAGGCTTATACCTTGTTAAGGTAACGCTAGGCGCGTTCCATTAAATCCAAAGCTCCAAATATCTTACAGTAACCCGATTTTAACACTAAAAGCATAATTCAAATACTAAAGTTCCTGTATCGTCTTTTATAAGATCCAAGCTATGGGCGACATGATTAATCATCCCTATTTTATGCATCAAACCATCTCCAACTAGGTTTATACAAGCGTTGATGCCCCTCCACGTTGGCTTGATCGAATGAAACTTCATGAACAACCCTCCTTATCTCCTCCGTCGGTCGCACGTTCGTCGCACATTCCTCACATGTAACCATCAGTTTTCACTCACCCTCTCTCCTCGTCACATCAGTCCCACCCATCTTCCCATTAACTCTCATGTCTATGCGGGGTTTTTCTATATTAACAAAAAAAGTGACGAAAAAGGTCTCGCTTACATAGATCATATCATCAAGACTTTTACATAAACTGAACACTTCAAATAGCATCACACAATTAAGAGTAAAGAAAACACAACAATTAATTTCATTAAAAAATAATTACAATGTTCTAAACTTTGATCGATCAGAAATTTAGTTTTCCCGCAAAAACACTACAAATTCAATAGTTCATAATCCTTCATTTTCATTTCTTCCTCAAATCTATAACCACCACGCTCACGTTATCAGCGCTCCGTCGTGCCAACGCCAACTTTGTCAGCAATGTTGACGCGTCGGAGCACGCTTTGTCCCAACCCTCTGACCCCGCCTCTTCCTTCTCCATCGGGTCCTTTTTAGTCACCGGCCCCTTACCTTTTAAACACATCCTCGCTACTCCACAAGCCGTTTCGTTTGAAACCACGTCCCATAATCCATCACTCGCCATTATTAAACACTCATCCTCTGACGTTCGGTCAGTAACCGTCACCTCCGGCACGGATATTACATAGGGCTTCAAATAACTATCACCTGAAAATGGCATAAATGAAATCATAACACCCCCTCATAAAGTCGAACTGATTTGAAACTCACCGATGGCTCTTGACATTGCAAGAACTCCTAGAACCCTTGCGCCTTCCCAATATATCACCCTTCCACCAGCGGCTTGAATCCGATTAAGCTCATCTGGACGATCTGGCTGCAAAATTAATCAGATCTAAATAGATGAGAATCATGCCTATACATTTCATTGCCACTACAAGCAAAATCTGCAAGTTCGTTTGCGTAGCAAAGAAACTCGAGTTTGATGAAAAACGGGAATCAACGAGTTAAATCTACTAAGAGTTTACTCGTCACCAAAAGGAACTTGCATAGTTTGTTTGCCGCACCCGCAAACATTGGAAGTTCGTCTACTAGTTGAATCCTAAACCACCTACTGATCTAAAATAAATGCCTAACCTCAACTATCATCACAACTAACTAACTAACCCTAACTAACCTTGTGATCGTTCGATAGAGCCACCGCTTTCCCATTTCGACACAGAACCGCTCTCGAATCACCACAATTTGCAACAATAATCTTATCAGGAGTCGTGACAGCCACAACCGCCGTAGATCCAACCACATCAGACTCCGGAGCTTGAAGGTCGCATCGACAATTACCACCTACCGCATTATTATTCCAATCGGTTACTTCTTTATCCATTAGGTTAAAGCTTCGTTCCATAGTTTTCTTCCACTCCATTAATTCCGCCTTCTTGAGAAGCTCTTCCTTCAGCAACAAGTGCAACCGATCCTTACACCATCTCGCCACCTGCAATAATCATATAAATTAATAATTTCATAATTTTCAAATTATTGATTTAATATTTTTTTATATTATATATTATACTATGGCTGGTGTGGTTCCAAAAGTTAAAAGAACCTAAGAGCGAGCCAACGCGCCGAGCCGGCGCCATGAGCAAGATAAGGTTGGTTACAAAATTGAGCCATAGGTCATTTCTAATTTGTTAGCTAACTTTATTCAAGCTTTTAACGACAGCACTACAAGCCTAGTTACGAGCCGCGAACTTTTTAAATAGTACTAATTTATACGTACGTGTGAACAGCCATGGCCGTCATAGACGCCAAAATAATGTAAACTAGACGGTTGAATATTCATATTATCATCTCCGGTTAAAAACGACGGATGTACGGCGACGGCGTCTTCCATATCCCGCCGCCGTCCGCACACCGACGCGACGCCGTACTTCGGCGGCGTTTCAAAGTCAACAAAAGACGCAGATCCGGTAGGTCTCAAAACAGTTGCTACAAACGGCGTAGGCTTAACAACATCGCCGCTGTCATCCTCCTGTTTCCGTTCATTCTCCGTACAGTTACAGTTATGAAACGACGCAGTGTTGCACTGAGAGAACGTCGCCGGAGATATTGAAAACCTCGACCGTTTTACTCCGTTTTCGGCTTCGTGCGGCGGTACTCCGGCGGAGGCATAATTCGCAGGGCGGAGCTCCATACGACGTCGTTTTCAGTGAAAAATATAAGCGTCGTAACTCTCCGATCATGAAAAAACCGGTGAAGTTCAATTTAATAACTAATTATTTAAAGTTATGTATTGAATTGAAAAAAATCAGCATAATGGAGCTTAATACGAATGGAAGGTTTTTTTGGTGAGGCGATGGGGCAGGGGATGAAGTGAACGAGTGACGTGTGGGAGTTTGTTGTTCCCCGGGTAAGAACCTATGCCGGTGATCTGGGCCGTTGGTTAATGTAAGGCCCAATGCGATTGAAACACGGGATGTGGAGACTTAATTCACGGGCTGACACGCATGTGGTTAGTTTTTGGGAAATTAATATTTTTTTGGGAATAAAGAATGGTTAGGAGTCTCTAGAACGACACGTGGTCGAGGTTGTGAGAGATTTTTGGTATTTGTGTGGGGGTGTTGAATTCAATTGATTACATTCCCTTCACATTAACACCCCGACCAAAGGCGGATTATACATCGGGGCGCCACATATTGTTTCATTACTCGTGACACTATTGGGTGTCAATATTTAATAAATATATTCATTCACGCACGCGCAACGTAAACACAAAATAACATAAATTAACATAAATCAATATATTATAAGACAAAATATTCGAACAATAATAACTTGTCTTGTTACATTTTAATCTAGGTCCAAAAGTAAAAACGTCCTACGTGTCCACAAGCTCCAAAAGTAGCTACAGCAAACCTGAACATGTGTTAAAATAAACGTCAAACACTTGCGTGTTGGTGAGAAATCAAGTTTAATAGATAATAGATAACAATAAGCACTGCGCGCAACACGTGTATGTCTGGTGTTTAACAAGGGTGTAATCAGATTGTGATCAAGCCTAAATAGATCATAGTTCATAGTTCAATCCGTGCTCCCAAATGAGCACAAAAACAAGAAAACATCTGTGCAAGTGTAAGCAAAGAAAACCGTAAACGATAGGTCTCCCGTGTTCATCCAATGGATCCATGAAAACTTCGGAATAGGCCGAACAAAGCGGTTAATGATACACACATACAAATAAACAGCCAAGTAAACGTCCTCAACACATGGGATACTGCGCGACTAAAGTTCATAAACAAGTTTAAGACTCTAAGTTTGTATGAACACATGAACATCCCAAAACATTAAAAGCAAAAAGGGATTAGGTACGAGATTACTCACTTGATAAACGGTGCGGTGAAAGATAAAGCAAGAACCAACTTTAAACAAGCACAAGTTAACCTATAAATAAGATTATTGTTTTAACGGTTGGTTTTAAGTCTTGATTATAAGTTAACATAATTAATAAGTGACTTAAACAAATTATTATATATATTATATATTACCGGAAAAGCAGGTCAGAACAGGGAGGAAGACGGAGGCAGAGAGGGAGGCGACAAAGGATCAACGGCAGAGAGCAAGGAAGAACAGGAGAGTTTAAGTGCTTTGTGAGTGTAGTGTTAGGAAAAATAACATTATTATTTATAGGGAAACCCTAGGGAACACAATCCCTAGAAAAGGGGAAAAGATCTCCAAAAAGCAAAAGATTCCAAAAGCAAAAGATATCAAAAGATATAGCAGCTGCAGGGGGCAAGGAAAAGCTGACAGGGAACAGTAAACAGGCATGGAGGGTCAGATAAAGGTACTGGTCAAGCATGGAAAAGCAGATCTCAAAAGATAATGTCAGTCACTTTTTCTGTCAACCAATGGGGTTGGTGCGCATGCTGCGCCAAAAGTGGCTTTTCAGACATAAGATAGGTCAGGTCAACAGCACAGAAGATAAGACATCACAAAAGTAAACGGCTAGATTAAACAGAAGAAAACTCAAAGGGTTTAGCGCGGGAAAGCTCGAGCGCACGCGCGAGGGCGAAGGCAGACAGAGAACAGTCCACAGCGCGCCGCGGAAAGAACTAAAATCCTTAGCGCGTCGCGGGAAAACTACCATTCTTAGCGCGCTGCGAGAAGAACTACAATCCTTAGCTCGTCGCGGGAAGAACTTCCGTTCTTAGCGCGCTGCGAGAAGAACTACAATTCTTAGCGCGTCGCGGGAAGAACTACCGTTCTTAGCGCGCTGCGAGAACAGTTCGCCTCGCGTATCGCAGGAACAACTGGTCTTCGCGCAGGCTTCCTTGTAAGGAGTCTGGCGCGTGGAGCTGCGCAGACAACCTTAGGCGGGAAGAAACAAAGGACACAAAAATAAGAGAAGGGGTTCAAGGCTTAAGGGCGGGACGACGACAAGAGAGAAAAGAAGGCGGAAAGAGAGAAGAAGAGGGACGGGACGGCGGAAAGGAAAAGAGAGGAAGAGGCGGGAAGGAAAATATATTATTATTAAAAATAAAGTATAAGTATAAATAAATCATAAAAGAAAGAGATTGGATCGGAGAAACGGGTACCTGGGTCGGGTCGGATCCGGGCAGATGTCACAGTCTCCCCTACTTTAAGAAATTTCGTCCCGAAATTTATCTCGAAGTAGGTTGCGCAGAGAACAGGTGCGGGTACTTGATCTTCATTTGATCTTCCCTTTCCCATGTAAACTCGGCTCCGCGCTTGGACTCCCAGCGAACTTTCACGATAGGGATACGACTGCGCTTGGTTTGCTTAACCTCGCGATCCATAATCTCAACAGGCTTCTCAACGAAATGCATGGATTTATCAACTTGAACTTCATCAAGTGGAATGTGAAGGTTCTCGTCGGCTAAACACTTCTTGAGATTGGATACATGGAACGTTGGATGCACATTACTGAGCGCGGGCGGCAGGTCAAGTCTGTAGGCAACTTTTCCCACACGCGCGAGAATCTTAAATGGTCCAACATATCGAGGAGCAAGCTTACCTTTCTTCCCAAAGCGGACAACACCCTTCCAGGGCGACACTTTGAGGAGAACAAGATCACCAACTTGAAATTCGAGAGGCTTTCGCCTACGATCTGCGTAACTCTTCTGTCGGCTTCTGGCAGTCAGCAGATGATCACGGATCTTGGCGATTTTATCGGTTGTCTCTTGAACAAGTTCGGGTCCTGTGATTTGAGCTTCACCCACTTCGCTCCAACAAATCGGGGAGCGGCACTTACGACCGTAAAGTGCTTCAAATGGGGCCATACCAATACTGGAATGATAGCTGTTATTATAAGAGAACTCGATCAAAGGCAGGTGCGAATCCCAATTACCTCCAAAATCAAGAACGCAAGATCGGAGCATATCCTCAAGAGTTTGAATAGTTCGCTCAGACTGACCGTCAGTCTGAGGATGATATGCCGTACTCATGTCCAAGCGAGTTCCTAGCGCAGATTGGAGAGATTTCCAAAAGCGAGATATAAAACGGCCATCGCGATCGGATATGATGCTCAAAGGAGTACCATGGCGGCAGACAATTTCCTTGACATAAAGCTGCGCGAGTTGCTCAACACGGTAGTTTTCACGAATGGGCAGAAAGTGAGCAGACTTAGTCAAACGATCCACTATTACCCAAATGCTATCATGTTTGCTAGCTGTCAAAGGTAACTTGGTAATGAAATCCATCGCTATACCTTCCCATTTCCACGTAGGAATTTCTGGTTGTTCGAGCAAACCAGATGGGCGTTGATGTTCAGCTTTTACCTTAGAACAAGTCAGGCATCTAGCTACGAACACAGCAATATCCTTCTTCATACCGGGCCACCAATAAGTAATGCGCAAATCCTTGTACATCTTATCAGCGCCAGGATGAACGGAATACCGAGATTTGTGCGCCTCACTCAGGATATCAGCGCGAAGATTCTCATCAAAGGGAATCCAGATGCGGTTGAGATAGCAGAGAATTCCACTCAGATTAGGGACAAAGTGCGCTTCCGCGCCACACGCTAACTCGGCGCGAAGGTTACCATTACTGATGGATGCGCGCTGCGCGTCACGAATGCGCGATTCAAGGTTGCTTTGGATCGGCGCAAAGTGAAGCTGCGTGCGCGGCAAGATACAGTTAAGCTAGCTGGGTTTACGGCTGAGCGCATCAGCTACCACATTAGCCTTACCAGGATGATACCGGATCTCACAATCGTAATCGCTGATGAGTTCGTTCCATCGGCGTTGCCTCATGTTGAGTTCCTTTTGATCAAAGATATGCTGAAGGCTTTTATGGTCAGTGTAGAGGATACACTTAGTACCATAAAGGTAGTGTCTCCAGATCTTCAAGGCAAAAACAACTGCACCTAGTTCGAGGTCGTGAGTTGTATAATTCTTCTCGTGAACCTTGAGTTGCCTTGATGCGTAAGCGATAACCTTGCCTCGTTGCATAAGAACACAACCGAGACCTTGGTTGGATGCATCGCAATACACGACAAAATCATCATTACACTCAGGTAGCGCAAGAACAGGAGCTTCACACAACAAACGCTTGAGCGTCAGAAAGGCTTCTTCTTGCTTCGAGCCCCAAATATACGGTTTACCTTTGTGCGTCAGAGCTGTTAAAGGCAATGCGATCTTTGAGAAGTTCGAAATAAATCGCCGGTAGTAACCAGCTAAGCCCAAGAAGGAACGGATTTCGGTAGGAGTGGATGGCGTAATCCAGTTCTTGATTGCTTCAATTTTGGATGGGTCGACATGAATACCCATCTTGTTAACAACATGGCCAAGAAACTGTACTTCATCAGACCAGAATTCACACTTGGAGAGCTTGGCAAAGAGCTGCTCGGCTCTAAGCTTTTGCAACACCAACCGAAGATGTTGCTCATGCTCGGCCTTGGTCTTAGAATAAATCAGAACGTCATCAATAAACACAATCACGAATTTATCCAAGAAAGGCCTACACACCCGATTCATTAGATCCATGAAAACGGCGGGTGCGTTGGTTAAACCGAAGGACATGACCAAGAATTCAAAATGGCCATAACGAGTTCGAAAAGCAGTCTTCGGAACATCTTCATCGCTGATGCGCAACTGGTGATAGCCAGAGCGGAGATCAATCTTGGAGAAACAAGAGGCACCTTGGAGTTGATCAAAGAGGTCGTCAATACGCGGTAAAGGATACCGGTTCTTAATGGTGAGTTTGTTCAACTCGCGGTAATCAATACACATGCGAAACGTACCATCTTTCTTTTTAACGAACAACACCGGAGCACCCCAGGGCGAAGAGGTAGGGCGAATGAATCCTTTAGCAGTCAACTCTTGAAGTTGGCTTGCCAATTTTTGCATCTCAGCGGGCGCAAGACGGTTAGGAGATTTGGCTACGGGGGAAGCACCAGGGACAAGATCAATACGAAACTCGACTTCACGAGCGGGAGGGATACCAGGAAGATCATCAGGAAAAACTTCAGGGAAATCACGCGCAACAGGGATATCGCGAAGCTTCTTTTCTTCAGCAGGTTTAACCACATGGGCTAAGAATGCAATACACCTTTTCCTCATGAGCCTTCGGGCTTCGGCGCAAGACATAAGTTTAAGACCGCGGGAGGGTTTCTCGCCATAGATGTGAAGATCACCATTTTCTCGAGGAATGCGAATCAACTTCTTGGCGCAAATAACTTCTGCGCGATTCTTCGAGAGCCAGTCCATACCAATGATCACATCAAAACTTCCAAGAGGCATGGGAATGAGGTCGATCAGAAAATCGTTTTCGTTAAGGTTAAGCGTACAATTTTTAATCACAGAGCTAATTAAAACAGTTTCACCATTAGCCAATTCAACTGAAAAATTTTCTTTTAAATCGCTGCGCGGTCGCGCAAGCTTCTGCTCAAACGCGCGAGAAATAAAACTTCGATCGGCGCCAGTATCAAAAAGTACAGAAGCATAAAATCCGTTAAGCAAAAATGTACCATTAACTACGTCATTATTCGCTTGCGCTTGGTGCGCGGTTATGTTAAAAGCTCGTCCGCGTGTCACTTGGTTCGAAATCTGGTTCACCGGATTCGCTTGCGTAATCTGAACTTGTAGTCTCGGGCACGCGTTCCGGAAATGAATGGGATCACCGCAGTTGAAGCACGATCTGGGTCGTGGGTTTTGGTAGGTTGGTTGTGGGTTCTGCGGGTAGACTGGTGGTATTGGCGCAATTGGATTGGCGGAAGGGACTCTACAGTACTCAGCAGAGTGACCAACGCGGCCACATCGGTTACATTGTCGACACGGGGTTTGGGTTGGGTGGTGAAGTCTACAGGTTGGGCAAAAGGGTTGGTTTCCTGTGTAAGGTTTCTTAGTTGGCGGGGCAGGGAGTGCGGGATTGGTTAAGGCATAGTTGTGGACTATAGGAGAAGTTGGGTAGGCTGACAGTGGGTTAGGAGCGTAAACTGGAGGTTGGTAGGTGGGTTGCTGGACAATGGGCGGGTTGGTAAGCGCATAGGCTTTGCGCCTGCGCTTGAGGTTGTTACGACTTGAGGGTTCTGGTTTGGTTTCTGTTGGTTCAGGGGCAGTCTTGGTGGGTTTGGTCTTCTCAGCTCCCCGCAGGAACAGGGTTCCTGCTCTGACATGGTTGTCGCTGAGCACAGCGGCCAACTCGATGGCGTCAGAGAGGGTTGCTGGGTTTCTGGCCCATACAGAATCTTGAATTTCCATGGGGAGACCCCCAAGGAATTTCTCTATGGCTCGGCGGAAAGGGGTAACAAGATGAGGGACAAGTAGGCTTAGTTCATGGAAGCGCGTCGCGTACTCGCGCGCTTCACCGCTGTATTGCTTAAGATTCCAAAATTCCTCCTCCAGGCGCTTAACTTCGTTGGGAGGGCAGAATTCTCGCGTCAGAATTTCCTTGAATTCCTCCCATGTCATGCTAGAAGCAGCTTCTGCGCCACGCGCATGGGCTACTCCATTCCACCATGTAAGCGCTCTAGATTCCAGGACACTGGAAGCATATAGGGTTCGTCTGTCTGAGGGGCATTGGGTGTGGAGGAAAGTGTTTTCTATTTTCTCAAGCCACTGGAGCATCACGGTGGCTCCTTCAAGACCTGTGAACTTTGGAGGGTTACCCGCGTTAAAGGACTTAATGTTATAACCGGAGGTATTGTTTTGGCTCAAAGCTTGGGCTATTGCGGCGGCCATTTCCTGGGAACGTTGCTGCGAACGTCTACGCGAGGCTTCTCTTCTCTGAAATCGGCGAGATAGCGGAGGCATTCTATAAAAGTTTTAATTTTTGGTTAATGTCTTAGCGCAAAGTTTAATCTTATAAAGCTTGGTTTCGCGGGGTTAGATACCATCAACAGTTAAAGTAAAACATGAATTTGAATGCAAACTTATTACAGATAACAAATTTGAATCGAGAATCGACAATTCATGTATCACCATGACTTTCCGAATTCTCAATTTAAAATGACTAGTAAACGAGTATTGGAGATTGACGATTCATGTATCACCATGACTTTTCAATCCTCAATATAAAATATACAAGAAAATGAGTATTGGAGGTTGACAATTCATGTATCACCATGACTTTTCAAGTCTCCAACCTCAGAACATAATCGTAAATGGAATTTGAAAATCAACTATTCATGTATCACCATGACTTTTCGGATTTTCAATCCCAACAAACGAATATGTAAGTAAAATCAATAAAAATCGAAATTCAGCAAAAATCGAAATATCGCGAAATAAAACATAAAACCATACGCTGCGTCTGCGCAAGCATATTTATAAATAACGAGTAATTAACAATAAGCGCGCAAACAAGAGATTTCTCTCATGCGCGAGAAGGGACTCTTAGGTATTCTAGGTCGTTACGTCTAACCACCTATCCTAAAGTCAACGAGCTCTGATACCAATCTGTAACACCCCGACCAAAGGCGGATTATACATCGGGGCGCCACATATTGTTTCATTACTCGTGACACTATTGGGTGTCAATATTTAATAAATATATTCATTCACGCACGCGCAACGTAAACACAAGATAACATAAATTAACATAAATCAATATATTATAAGACAAAATATTCGAACAATAATAACTTGTCTTGTTACATTTTAATCTAGGTCCAAAAGTAAAAACGTCCTACGTGTCCACAAGCTCCAAAAGTAGCTACAGCAAACCTGAACATGTGTTAAAATAAACGTCAAACACTTGCGTGTTGGTGAGAAATCAAGTTTAATAGATAATAGATAACAATAAGCACTGCGCGCAACACGTGTATGTCTGGTGTTTAACAAGGGTGTAATCAGATTGTGATCAAGCCTAAATAGATCATAGTTCATAGTTCAATCCGTGCTCCCAAATGAGCACAAAAACAAGAAAACATCTGTGCAAGTGTAAGCAAAGAAAACCGTAAACGATAGGTCTCCCGTGTTCATCCAATGGATCCATGAAAACTTCGGAATAGGCCGAACAAAGCGGTTAATGATACACACATACAAATAAACAGCCAAGTAAACGTCCTCAACACATGGGATACTGCGCGACTAAAGTTCATAAACAAGTTTAAGACTCTAAGTTTGTATGAACACATGAACATCCCAAAACATTAAAAGCAAAAAGGGATTAGGTACGAGATTACTCACTTGATAAACGGTGCGGTGAAAGATAAAGCAAGAACCAACTTTAAACAAGCACAAGTTAACCTATAAATAAGATTATTGTTTTAACGGTTGGTTTTAAGTCTTGATTATAAGTTAACATAATTAATAAGTGACTTAAACAAATTATTATATATATTATATATTACCGGAAAAGCAGGTCAGAACAGGGAGGAAGACGGAGGCAGAGAGGGAGGCGACAGAGGATCAACGGCAGAGAGCAAGGAAGAACAGGAGAGTTTAAGTGCTTTGTGAGTGTAGTGTTAGGAAAAATAACATTATTATTTATAGGGAAACCCTAGGGAACACAATCCCTAGAAAAGGGGAAAAGATCTCCAAAAAGCAAAAGATTCCAAAAGCAAAAGATATCAAAAGATATAGCAGCTGCAGGGGGCAAGGAAAAGCTGACAGGGAACAGTAAACAGGCATGGAGGGTCAGATAAAGGTACTGGTCAAGCATGGAAAAGCAGATCTCAAAAGATAATGTCAGTCACTTTTTCTGTCAACCAATGGGGTTGGTGCGCATGCTGCGCCAAAAGTGGCTTTTCAGACATAAGATAGGTCAGGTCAACAGCACAGAAGATAAGACATCACAAAAGTAAACGGCTAGATTAAACAGAAGAAAACTCAAAGGGTTTAGCGCGGGAAAGCTCGAGCGCACGCGCGAGGGCGAAGGCAGACAGAGAACAGTCCACAGCGCGCCGCGGAAAGAACTAAAATCCTTAGCGCGTCGCGGGAAGAACTACCATTCTTAGCGCGCTGCGAGAAGAACTACAATCCTTAGCGCGTCGCGGGAAGAACTTCCGTTCTTAGCGCGCTGCGAGAAGAACTACAATTCTTAGCGCGTCGCGGGAAGAACTACCGTTCTTAGCGCGCTGCGAGAAGAACTACAATTCTTAGCGCGCTGCGAGAACAGTTCGCCTCGCGTATCGCAGGAACAACTGGTCTTCGCGCAGGCTTCCTTGTAAGGAGTCTGGCGCGTGGAGCTGCGCAGACAACCTTAGGCGGGAAGAAACAAAGGACACAAAAATAAGAGAAGGGGTTCAAGGCTTAAGGGCGGGACGACGACAAGAGAGAAAAGAAGGCGGAAAGAGAGAAGAAGAGGGACGGGACGGCGGAAAGGAAAAGAGAGGAAGAGGCGGGAAGGAAAATATATTATTATTAAAAATAAAGTATAAGTATAAATAAATCATAAAAGAAAGAGATTGGATCGGAGAAACGGGTACCTGGGTCGGGTCGGATCCGGGCAGATGTCACAAAACCCGAGCTAAGTTATAACTCAAACAAGTCGCTTCTGAGATGGCGAAAATCGTGTGCAATAGATCATTGGAAATAGTTCCATAAATCCATTGCAGGACAACGACGCCAAGCCGTTCCCGCGAATCGACGGTGGGAGAATCAGTTTTGGGAGGGGTGTTGGGTTTAGCAGGGGGTGGTGGTAACCTACCTTATGAAATAAACTTACAAGCTGTGAAAGGGTTATGCCAAACGTAGCCTCACTTTTACTTGTCATACCTCACAACCATAAAATCAAATCAAGAAACCAAAATAATAAAACTCAGTCCGTTAAATTACTCTATAAAAATAAAACTATATAAAATGCAAAATAATAAATGGTATAGATATATAAGAAAAGGAGAGGGTGCTGGACTGCTGGTTTGCTCAATCACACATAATATTCAATATGTAACAAAGTTTGGTCACTATCCGAGTCTAACCCAACCCGACCCATGATAAAATTTACAGGTTTTGTTCTTGATAGGCATCACTCAAGACAAAAACTACAACAATAAACAAATTTACTTCTAAGAAAAGACGGGACCTTTGTCTCGATGCATGACGTAAACAGTCCAAAATCCGTTTTCGTTGACAAGCTGTTAATTCTCTTTACATTTAGCTTCCTCTTCATTCTTCATTGCCTTCAGTTTTCTGTACCCGGTGTCGGTACCAAATAGCCTGACAAAAAGATGTCACTATGTAGCATAATAGATACCAGAATACAGTTGGAAGAGTAATATGGTCCCATTTACAGATTAAAAAAACCAGGTTTCACGGTTTGAAACCGGTAATGTAAACTGAACCGGCTGATATATTAATAAAAACTGAGAGAGAAAATAAAAAGTTTGAATCTATATAAATTTAATAAAAATATAAAAATGAAGTATTTTTTATTACAGTATTGCCACGCTAGCAATATGTATAACTATTTTTAATTATAATAAATAGATTATTAATCTTAACTGATTTCGTACACTTTTTTAAGCACAAATTACGCGGATTTAATGCATTGCTTTAAAAAATTACACCGTTAGACCAGACATTTTCAAAAAAAGTAACACATTTGTCCCAGCTCATAGATAGGGTTAATTTTTTCTGTTAAATGAGTGTGAAATGACAAAAATACCCTGTGTTTAAAAAGAACAAAAAAAAAGACATTTAAATCCATTAATTAATAACATACATAATAGTAACAAACATTCGTTTTTCTTTCTTTAAAGCTTTACCATTTTGCTGAATTTTCTAAGATCTTGACATTGAAAATAGTACAAGACCGTGTAAAAAAAACCTCCAGACCCCAACCGTATTGGCTGGTTTGGTTTAGTTTATTCAAAAACCATAGCTACCGGTTTGGCCCAGAAATCCCGCAAAAAAACCGGCAGAACCAGACCTTGAGCATCCCTATAACGTCGATAGTGAATACCCTCAGCGCAAGCTATAAAAAGGTATTTATTTATTTTACCCAAGTCTGGTCCAAAGAAAATCATTCACTTGGCGAGGTTATTCATTTGTTGAACTATTATTTATCAAGTTTATATTGTACTTATGATTTATAAATGGGTTGGTTCAGGTTATGTTTTATCTTCCACGGATATGGTTTAAAAAAAACGATCACTACTGAAATAATATAAGATTTTGTAATCACTTTTTACACACTAAATACTTGGTAAATAAAGTATATATACTTGGACAAAAAGTGTTTCTTGTACACATGTCAACCCATAAAGACATTACTGATTTTGACCCATTACCCAAACCGCAAACTCGTACATAATGCACACAAACATTGTGTAAGAACGTATGCAAATTAGCAAACACACAAACCAAGCGCTCGTGAGCTACTCGAGATCGGCTAGTTAAAAGCTCAAACTGAGCCGAGCATAAATGAGCTCAAGCCCTAGCTCGAGCCTAAAAATAAGCTTGTTCTATAAACGAGCTCGACCCTCACTTATCGAGCTCCAGCCAGCTTGCAAGCCTAAAGGAACCTATTATTTGTATAACTTTTATTTAATATATTAAATACGCACATATATTGATAAAACTAACTGAATAATATACATTATGTTGTATATAAAAAATTTAATTATAAATATACAAGCATAATAATGAATGTATAACTGTATAAAAAATAAGTAATAAATAATAAACAAGCCAAGCTCGAGTTTGAAAAATTACTCACAAGCCAAGATCGAGCTTAAGAAATATAGCTCGAAACGAGCCAAGCTCGAGTTTAATCAAGTTCGGGTTCGGCTCGAAGATGATCTAGGAGGAACATTCTAGAATCTTACCAGTCCATGTAGACAAAAGTTGACGAGTAGTTACCCGACTTGGTGTATATAAGTCGGTGATGATAATCGTGAAAGTCGGAACTGTAATTTTATTGAAAACGACACTTGTCAACACGGCAAATCAAAAGATAAAAACAGGTCAATTGGTCATAAGTTTAAGCATAAAAGACTAACCCTCCGTATAATGGAAAGAAGTTTGATGGGCTCCATGGGAAATGATAACCACAATGGGCCTCGACAGTTTCTAGAACTCTCACTACCATCCACAACCAAAGTGTTATCAGATGTGGGCCCGTGATGGCGGGCCCAAATATAGTAGCAAAGCCCAAGAATAATATTTCAGCGGGGTGCGCGTATTCTGAAGTCAATCCAAAAGGTGTTGCGTACCTGTCACGTGTCGTATATGTATAAGCAAATGCAACGTTGTACCGCAGTAAAATAATAAAAAAATGCAACTAATATTAGATAGCCGGTTTACTTTTGAATGGTGATTTGGGTTGTGCTTTATCTTTAACAGGTCAAATAAACTACCTAAAAAGGAAATGGATCAAATTGATCAAACAGGTTCAAACTTGCCCATAATGTGGTTTCAATTCATACAACTTTTTAAATCGTTTTATTTAAATAGATTAGGTTATTATCGTGTAACATCATAGTTTTTAGGGTCTTACTATTTGCAAGAAGTTTTTTCCTTGTTGCAACAAATGATTTGACAATAGTTAACATGTACTTTCGCTTATTCAATATAACTTTTAATGTATAATACTCTATTTTATAAGAAGAATGAATATGGTATTGCGATGTGTTTATTTTATCTAGATGTTGATATAAGGTTTACTAAAACGGAGTTGTATCAAATATAATGAGTTGACAAAATCTTATATTTAATATGGCTCCGTTTTTTATAAAATTTATATTCAAATACAGATAAAGTAAATACATCGCAATGCCATATTTGTGATTTATAAAATATTATATTTTAACCTATAAAAGAACAAAAAAATGTTTTACCTAACGTCAAATCATTCAATGATTCAAATCATTTGGTATAACACGTAATAAACTTGGAACAAATTAACCCTTGTTTTTATAATTAGTTTTGAGTTAACCACAAAAATAGTCCCTTTGGTTTGTCAAAGTAACATCTTTATAGTCTAACTTTCGAAAGTTACATGTTTGAGATCTGTAGTTATCATTTTGCATTTTTAAAGTCTTAATGCTAACTTATATAAAAAATTTTGTTTAATTTTACAAAATCACAGTTTTACCCTTTTAGTTTAAAAAAGGGGGGGGGGGGGGGTATAAAAGAGTGTTCACCGGTCAACGAGCGAAACCATTCCAACTCTTAATAAAAACCACCCATCTCGACCAACCCGACCCGTTACCCAACCCCCCTGTGCCTTTTGCCACCTGTACTTACTCATGGTGGACACTATGAACATGCTTGTATAGCCATTTGGTATGCAGGATTCTGTGCCCCCAGTAAAATATAAAATCTTCCAAAATAAAGTAGAATAGTATTTGTGTCGACATTACTTTCCTGCGTAGCATAAAATAATGTGTCACAACAAAGGTACAAAACTAGTATAGTAACACGAAGACAAATTATACATTTTTATAATTGAAAATACCAGGATGGTAGTGGAAGACTACTTCGCATTCCCATGAATCTAAAAACTGGATATGATGCAATCATAACAGGCAGATTGACACAAAAATGGTACAACAGTAGGCGAGTAATGCATTTATCCTGAGCTTCAGTGGTGTTATTCTTTGCCTGCATAAGAGAATGTCATTAATTAAAGACATAAGAAAAAAACATGTCAGTAAAAGCATATCGAAGAAATCTCTATCGAAGTGACATCGAAACGAACATGACTGGCGACATGCAGTTTAAACATGTTGAAGAAATCTCTAACGAAGGATACATGCACACACACACACTGACACACATATGTATATGTGTGTGCGTGTGTGTAAATAGAGAGGGTAGGCTCAGCTAGAAAGTCAATTTTGCCCAAAAAAATGTGTGAGAAGGATTTTTAGGCATGGTGTTAAACAACGACATCATGCCTAAAAATTTAAAAAGCCAAGCCTGAATACTTAAAACAACATTATTTAATTTCCTTTTCACACTCTTTAACCAAAATTTACTTTAAAACTAACTCCAACCTATGTAAATATGTGTGTGTGTGACCATGTTCTCTCATAGGGTTAAATGCACACAATAGCAGTGTCCCTTATGTCAAGTCTTATTTTACTAACACACAATAGCAACATACTCTAGTTATTGCCCATTAAGGACAAACTTTCATCCACTTTTTCTAAGCAGACATTTTAACTACAAACTAGTTTGACCATCAAACTGTAATACAATACAAGTAGAATACATAAGTTACTGCAAATGAACAAGCTTAAAAAGATACAACACCTTAAGTAGACGGAATTCAAGTATGTTGTTATGCAGGGCCGGCTGGGAGGGTATGCCGGACAGACCATCAGCCGATGCACGCAATTTTTGGGGGGCAAATTTTTTATATATATTTCTTTTATACGTATATTCAAAAATATAAATGTTATAAAATATGATTGAATCATGATCATCTTATAGTTATTGGGCCAAAACTTTTTTTTATCGATAGTCCATTTAATCAACTTTACAGTGTTGGGCCCAAACCAAAAATAAAACTAAAAGAATATAAAAATCAATAGAAAAATAAAAAGAATTAGCGGCCGATTGAAATTCTTCCTTGGCTCATTCCTTCTTTGTTGTCAATAATGCTAGAAGAGCTTCACAAATTATCGGTTAGCCGTTAGCTATTACGGTATTTGATTTAAATATTATACTTTTACTATGTTTATTGTTATAACATTAATCGTTGTTTAAAAAAAATTTGATTATATATTTCGTTACTCGTTAGTGCCTACGGGCCTTTTCATTTCGGCTCGACCGAGATATTTAAAACCTCGGAGACGCGACCCTGTTGTCATGTTCCTAAAATGGATATTGGCCTAAAGTGTGTTGCTATTGTGGGAATTCAACCTTGTTTTCCACATAAAAATGATGTTGAACTTGATGTGTGTAAATTTTCCCAATGTACAGTCTGAAAAACATCAAAAGAACTGCAACTCAGCCTTGTATAACTTATTAACTTGAACTCAACAAAGGTTGTAGCCTGTATGTGGGGTCCATAGAGCCCAACTACATTAACCAACCGACTTTATTGACCAACGTTTTGTTTGTACAGAACATATGGCTTACGCATATACGATTACACGTTCAGCATAAGACTTCAGCTTCTTTTTGACAAAGTTGAATCTAAAAGCTATATATAGGCTTTGATATACACTTACACTTCAGTTTTTTGGATCCAGTAGAGCTGATTCTCCTAAGCCTGACAATCCTAAGCTTAAAATCTTCAGCTTTTACATACAAAAGAATTTTATTCTATATTGTTTAACCGGGTATTTAGTTTTAAATCATCAAGTCTACATTTGTTAAAGCTGGGACATAACATAAACAATAGTATAACTTTATCTGTCACTTCTGTCAACCATTCTCAATTATAACACTTAGTTTCTAGATGAGAAAACACTAGCATACCACTAATTTAAAGAAAACTAACTTCTGGTAAATTCCAATCATCAATAATGATGATTTCAACCCTCTCATTCAGCAGGCATGTACATCTACAAATTTATGCTAAACTGAATCATTGCCATTAGCAACATTCAAAGATCATGTCATAAAGGTTCAAGTTCAAATTATAGGCAACATGGTATAGTGTAAGGTGTAACTAGATTTAAACAGCTGAAGCAGCTCAATGCCCATAAAAGTTTAAATTAACTATGCCAATAAAACCATGCGTCAACTATTAAGTGAATTATAACCTGAATTTTGTACTTGCTGAACCATCCTGCCCTCTCTAAGTAAATGAAAGGAAGTCCAGATAAGAAGAAGACAGATTCATGAAGCAAAAAACTTCCAAGGCATGCCAACTGGAAGTCACTGAAATTAGTGATCAAGTACTGCAATTACAAAAAAACAAGAATATAAGAAACAAGGTCAGCAATCAGCCCTCATCTTGTTGTGAACCCACAAAAATTAACAAATCTTTTACAAGAGTAATTTACTCCTTAACTTGACATAAAAAGGCGCAGGCCGAGACGTACGTACAACTAAATAAGCTTTATTTACAACCAGAAGCTGTGTTTCTCTCATCGATTTCACAATATAACCATTTTATCAAGCAAAACTTGTATATTTTGTTGTTTTTTACATATAAGTATCCTACAAACCTTAATTTTGACCAATTGTTTTTACATATCAGTATCCTACAAACCCTAACTTTGACCAATTTTGACCCGAACTAACACTGGGAGCAGAATTTTACATATGTTAGACCAAGATAATTATACAATTATTCCATGTTACCACTATACCTTCTATTATATAATAATTGAAAAGCAAATTATCATCATATGAAAACTATTGAAACAACATTAGGAAAATGACATTACACTTAATAATAATAATAATAATAATAATAATAATAATAACGTGTAGGTCAAGCATCCAATCAACAACGCTAAAAAACTATAAGTAAAATTCTTGCATATCTACTCATTCAAATGTTGAGTTCACACTCTTACCTATCAATTATCATCATCTGAAAAACAAATCAATCAATTTCAGAAATTAAGCTTATCAAGCCAGAGATTCATGGATTGAAATCGTAAAACAAACGTTATGTGTGAATTGGACGAAATCTAGGGCAAATGAAGATTAATAATAATAATAATATACCGTCCAGGCAGATTCAACGATGGACGCCATGGAAACCGGTGAAGAAGACACGAGTGAATGACAGACAGTTTTCGAGATGAATCTGATGAGCACGTGCACACTGACTGTATTATATCTATATGTGTAAGTGAACAAGTTGGAGTTGATTTTGTGTCACTCACTGTATTTGTTGTATGTACAGCAAATAAATGTTATTAATGGCAGGTAAATTGTTATATTTATTTGGTTTAAAGAGGTTATTATTATTGTGAATTTATGTATTTTTGACATAATATGCATACTTGTAAATACTTATGCTTTTGACATGAATATAAATCAAGAGGTCTTAAAACGGGTTGTAATGGGGCCAAGTGTAAGGGTATGAAAGGGAATATTGAAAGTAGCTTAAAGTTTGAAACATATAGAGTGGCATGTTCTCATGAATATTGGTTAATAAGTTAGTTATGCAATTTATATTGACATGTCGATCTATTTAGATATGATTGGACAAGCCAATCAATTGAGAAAGAAAGTGTGTGAAAGGTTGTCAGTTGTGGTATTCGAGAGACTAAGAAAGGAGAAGAGGGTGGTGTTCATGGAAAGAGAGTTGATAGAAAGCCGATCATATTGGCGTGAAGACAGGCAGAAGATAGTGGTGATGTGGATGGATTTACAAGCAAAAATATGATTGAAAACTTATAAAACTTTTGGTGAATAAGTTATTAAAATTGTTTTAAGGGATATGAGATGTTGATTTTGAGATGAAACAAATCACTTAAACATATTTAAGGAAAGGTTTTGAAGCATAATTAATATTAATCTTTGAGCTATAAATTGTATAAACATTATTATATGTTTTTACTGTGATAACTATGTTTACATATGTTTGTTTTTTTTCTTTAGAAGATATATGCGAAGATTGAAGCGATACTTACAAGTGTATTATAGGATTTTATGTTGTATTATAAGATTTTAGGTTCTATAACTAAATTTGACTTGTACCAGAGTATAACCACACAAATGCCTCTAAAATGAACTTATAGTTGTTTCCTACTACGAAATTGAAAGAAGTAACAAATTTACCATACATGCCACTTTTGAATGGAGTAATACTAAAAAAAGAAAAAACTCCTTCAACTTTTCATATGATTTTTAGGTATATTAGTGTTACATAGGTATTGGTGGGGTTTATCTAGAAGCAACATCTTTATAACATATATGGTATGCCTATATCTCGCCATTCCCAAACCCAGCTAATAGTTTTGTTATTGATGTGATTTTTACCGTATATAATTGATTTGATTTAAGTGTTACATAGTTATTATAAACTAAGAGTAATAACAGAAGAATGCTACAAAAATCCGTCTCATGTTACCCTACTCATCCTCTATGGGCTTTGTCATCTCATGGTCAAACTGACTTCAAAAACAACTTTAAAATGTTTCCTCTCACGCTATCTTTTTTCTTTATGCTCTTGATCATAAACACTTATCCTCTAAGAGCATCTATAATGGGAATTGGGGAGGGGGTTAGAAAAATGATAAAACTGAAAGAAACCCAAATCTTTATTAAAATGAAATAGAAAGGAGGGGAAAAATGATATTGAAAGTAGAAAAAGGAAAGGCTTATAGGAACGACACCGAAAAGAAAAAACAAACAAAATGCTTACAAAATGAAATACAAAGAAACAAAAAAAAGCTTTACAGAAATGAACTGCTAAGAAGCATGAAGCTTTATAAAAATGAAATGGAGTATGAAAACGAAAGAAACCAGAACTTTATAAAACTGAAAATAAAAGAAACCAGAAAAAAAAGATATTAAAATGAAAAAAAATGTCTGAGCCCGGGTTCGAACCGGGGACCTCTAGTGTGTGAGACTAGCGTGATAACCGACTACACCACCCAGACAACTTAGCAACTGTTGAATCTTTTCACCAGCTACATTTATAAAACCATTATCTTAGGTTTTGCATCTTCGGCTCAGCACTAACATGTCATGCAAACCTATGATGGTCTCACTCGCACCTAAAACTGCCAACACAAGTTAGTGTTTGTTTGGTTATAACGTGTTTAAAGGTATTGGAAATATGGAATGCAATTGGCTTGTAAAATTGTTTATGGAATTGACAAAAAAATAAAATCAAATGACAAGAGCACATTTCAAATCTTTTAGTGTTAAAAGGATCTTTTAAATTTTGGTGGTCGGACCCCACATTCAGGCTTCATGCATCGTCCTTAGAGCATCCACAACAATAAAACTCTACAAACCGTCACATCAGCGCCACGTCATATTTCAAACTTTTCTCAAAAACTTTTATTTATTCTACAACAGCAAACCTCTACAAACCGTCACATCATCCGCTAATTCTTCAATTAAATTATATAAAACAAATTATCTTTCATAATATATGATATTATTTATAGTTTTTATCTGTGATATAATATTTAAATAATAGAATATAATATAAAATTAAATTAAAGAAATAGAAAAAAGAAACTAGATATCTATTTGGATGCATACAAAAAACAGATCTGGAAGCCTCTTTAACATTTTTTTCCACAAATATTCATAGCTGTTCATCACCCTTCAACCATATCTCCTCTTCCACTTTGCAATTCTTCTGACAACATATCCTTCCTTAATCAAATCAGGTTTGATCTTGATCTTTGAATTTCATTCTCCAATTTTGCCCTGAAGATTTTGCTCTTTCTGGTTAAAATATTAGGGCTCGTAAATCTTAATTGGGTTGAAGGGGTGAACTTTACCGATCCTCAGCTCAAGCCATTGCCTTTTTCGATCCATACTTCTTGTTTCTTTTTCTATTTTATATTAGCATGGCCCCATATCTTCTCGTCCGCAGAGCCGTTTGCAGTCACGGACTACTCAAACGGACTTGATGGCTACAATGGTGAAGTTTGTGCTTGCCTTGTCCGCTGCCGGGCCACATCATCCGGACCTTGGGAGGAGTGGCCTGTTGTGGATGCTCTTACTCCTTAACTATGATTTAATGGATCATAGTTTAGTATTTGCGTAAGTTATTTACCGTCTTTAGAAAATTAGTTAATTTTATTATTTTATTTATTTGAATATCAATTGTAAAAACTTTAAATATTTTTACCTTAAATTATATTTTTATTAAGAATTTTAATGCGTGTATCCACTTTCTATTACATGTATGTGAATTTGTATCAATTTTTCTTCAACGTATTTTTCGATCTTGTTATATTCATCACCACCAAACACTGCCGTATTTATATTTGCTTTTGCCGTCAAAATCAAACCCATAATATATGTGAGGTGTAATATATATATAATACAAAAGTATAGTGTATTTGTATTGGTCTTTATAATGTGTTCATTATACAAAAAATGGATTTTAGTTGAATAATTAATATCAATAAAGCAGAAAAACATATATATAAATTCAACAACACAAATAAAAACGAACTCATACTTGATAAAACAAGAATGATTATACAAAGTACAATTAGATTTATAAAAAATTTAGATAAACTGAAATGATAAAAAAAATAATCAGCATATTTACAGTGTCATCATAAATTGTTGTTAGATATTTAAAACAAGATTTTGATTAATAGTGTTCTAATATAAGGGCGGACGGGGTGGTGCGTGGTGGCCTCCCCGTCACGCGTGATGAGAAAACCCACACCGCCGCCGCTCCCATGGTCACGCACAAAATGGTATTTTGCGTGATGGCCATCACGCTTGGTGGGGTGTGATTTTCAAGAAGAAATGTAGCCGTTGGGCGGGGATCTAGCCGTTGGAGGGGGGTTTAAATAAAAAAAAAAACCAATATAAAACCAAAACAAAAACATAAACCAAATCCAAATCAAAACCAAATCCAACTCAAAAACAATTTCAAACTTCCCGTTCATTCACAACAAAAAATATGGAATTTCCGAAACACTCTATGCCCTTAGACACCGATAGCTCTTCGTCTTCGGACGATGACATTCTCGAATGGTTCCCGTTGCTATACAAAGAACTTGAAGGCCCGAGCCGTCCAAAGAAAAAGGTGGTGGAGCGTGATCGTATACATGCTCACGACGTGCTAATGAACGACTATTTTGTGGAGAAGCCGAAGTACAACGACGAGACGTTTAGGGAACGCTTTCGTTTGCCGAAATCTTTATTCTTAAAGATAGTAGCCGACGTCGAAGCAAACGAAGAATGGTTTCAAGAATCTTACGACGCGAGAGGCAAACGAAGTTTTACGCCGCGACAAAAATGCACATCCGCTATTCGTCAACCAGCGACAGGTAACCCACCCGACCAATTCGATGAATACTTATAAATGTCTGAGAGAACTTCACGTGAATGTCTACAATTCTTTTGTAATACGATTATAAAATTGTATGCCGAAGAGTTTCTACGAAAACCAACAAGACACGACATTACACGTCTTACGCCGCACACGAGGCTAGATGACATTTTCCAGGGATGCTCGGTAGCATCGATTGTACACATATCGAATGGAGGAATTGTCCACGGGAGTTGCAAGGGGCGTATGTTAGGGGTGATATCAAACGACCGACCATCTCACTAGAAGCGGTTGCGTCAAATGATTTATGGATTTGACATTCTTATTTTGGTGTTCCCGGCTCAAACAACGACATCACTGTTCTGTACACATCACCGTTGTTTCAGAACATAACAGATGGCACCGCACCTTTATGTCCGTACTTTGTCAACGAGAGATATTACAGACGTGGCTATTATCTTGTCAACGGTATCTACCCGCAATGGTCTGTTTTTGTAAAAGCCTTTTCGTTTCCTGTCGAGACCAATGAAAAGGCGTTCAAGAAGTTGCAAGAATCGACAAGAAAAGATGTCGAGAGAGCTTTCGGTGTTTTAAAGGGTAGATGGTGCATACTCAGTCGACCGGTTCGTGCAATGAAAAAACCCACGATCTCTAGCTACGTGTATGCATGCATCATATTACACAATATGTTAATAAAAGAAGATGAAAATGCAATTTCTCCAGATTGGGTACCGGATCCTCCGACTCATGTTCCAGTTCCCGATGATGTCCAATTAGACTTGCGGGATGAAGATATTCATCATCGGTTGAGATGAGATCTTGTTGCGCATATAGGTTCTTTAGGTTTGGAATTTTCGGATTCAGACGAGGAGTAGACGTTCGTTGTAACTTTTATTTTTTATTTCTAAATTTTAAGTTGAATTATGTTATATTAAACTATTGTTTTTATTTTTAAGTTCTATTAAATATTGTTTTAATTTTTAAAGTTACAAAACAAATAAAAAATAAAAAATTTTATCACACACCATCACACCACACCACCATCCCTAATAAAAAACCATCACATGTGATGGAATTTGGGTTGTTGATGTGGCACAATATAATTGGGTGGGGTGTGTGATGAGTGATCACACCACATCCACCCCCCCCCCCCCCCCCCTAAAGTAAAAATCCCTGAAACTGAAACTGAAACTGAAACTGAAACAACAATCACCTTAAACTAAAAAACTCAGGAAAAAACAAAACAGAAAAATTCATTAGCACTTTAGCAGCATAGCATGTGTTTGAATATGCTTCCAATATGCAATATCGGTCCTGCGCAATCAGAGGGCAGTTATGGCAATTTACACATGAAGATGCTAGTTGGACCCAAAAATTGCCAAAGATGATTCTACAATAAGCTCTTTGTCACCTCGTACTAAAAAAAAGCATCAAAAAAAGGGAAAAAACCAAAGAAAGTTCGGCGTCAAACAAGTCAAGTCGGGGCTCAAGCAAAAGTAAGCGTGTTTCATGTATAAGCCTGAGCTTCACTTATCGAGCTCAAGTAAACTCACGAGTCTATTTTGTATACGACTTTAATTAAATATTTATAGTATATATAATACATGAGATAAGGTAAATTAAGACATTTGATTTTAATTGAGATTATCTCATAACAAAGGTCAAATATCTAGGATTAATACAACAAAAAAAACTTTAATTACCTAACTAAAACAAAATATATGATAAATGACCTAATTGAAACACTTTAAAAATTTATTACTATTTTATCAAATTATATCCTGACACCATCATATAACATATTCACTCTCATTTGTCATGAGAGTTAACAGCAGAAAGTCACTTCACATTATATGTGAGTGGACAACCCACAAGAATTCTACAAGTAACAAGTTACATATCCTAGGCCGGCCGCTTCCCATCGTTTTTGACTATTTGACTCCAGTTTCGATAGGCTTGTCTTTAATATTTTCTTCATTCAATATTTATGACTTTATATATTCAACATTTACGACTATATATATGCAATATTCTTTCCTTTTAGACACGCATGATAGCTGACATCATGACAATGATTTCCATAAGTCCAATTACAACAGTATATTCAAATATGCTTTGATGAAAGACACTGAAGAGGCATTCCTTTCGGGGGGGGGGGGGGGGGGGGGCATATATAGAATGAGCATCGTTGGCGTAACTTATATAAATGATGTAGTTTTAGGGGTTTTTTAGGGACACCGCTCTTTTTTGCTAAAAAAACCCGACCAATACGCCTCGTATATGGCTATAAGGGGCGTATAGGCCCCCATATGTCACGTATAGCTTTATATTGGGCGTATAAACCCCCCTATATAGCCCTATACGGAGTGTATAAAGGGGTGTGGGGTGTCCCTAGTAAAACCCTAATTTTATTCTCTTTTGTTAAACTTTATGAAAGTTCTACACAACCAGTTTCAAGTTCATATTCGTCACAATAATACATTTTTAATTATTGCAAGTTATGTATATAGTAAGTTTTAATTTTCATACTCTATGACTTTCTTTTATCTTTCTGAACTTTGATATTGTTGTTTTTTTATAAAATTAAGTAATATTTCCGATGGCTTACCAAGAAAAAGTCCACAAGACCATAACTAGTAAAACCTTAATTAAGATATCCGTAGAACCAAAAAAATTCAACACGATAATTAAATCCCCATGTTAAATGAATTGTCAAATAAACCAACTCCACAAGTAACATATTATTTGAATTAGTTTATATTATTATTATTATTATTATTATTATTATTATTATTACTATGAATTAAAATTAACGGTTTGATGCCGTAACAGGTTTATTGATTTATATGATGATATTAGATTTATTGATCCACATCTTTTTAATTTTTGTTTTATTATTATTACTACTACACCCCGTTGGTTCACATTCACAAAGCGTTGGTTGATATCATTTTATTTAATGTTGTCACCTTCGATGCCGGCCGAATTTAAGTTGGTTCATGGGCATAACGTGCATGTTTCTTTTGTTCATCAGTGTTTTCTTGTTGAAGTTTTATTTTAGTTTCAGTGTCGCAAACTGATACCAATCGAATTCGTGTTGATGCGTCATCGCAACACGTGTTTTTTACTTTTATTAAATATGTTAATTTGTTGTATTTAAACTCTACTAAATTTACTTTTTTGTTACCAACTACAAGTGCTTCCTAGTTATCAACTAAATTAAAATAAAATAAATCAAAAGTTGGTGGTACCGAAGTATGTTCTTCTCCAAGTTGGTACCAAAATTGAGGGGTATCGGTTTTAGAAAAACATAACATATTATATTATTATATATCCTCCGACCGCTTATCATAGGTTTTGACTTTTCTTTGGATATATAGGAGTCATCGATTACTATGTCATGACTATGATTTTTAATACTTCTTTATTAAATTCGACATTAGCAAAGTTCAAAACGGCAATATTAATACTTCTTTATTAATATACATTAGCAAAGTATATTAATACTTCTTTATTAATATACATTCTTCTCTTTCAATAATGGCAAGTGGCACTAGAGATGTTCAAAACGGTTTGGGACTAGGAACCGGAACCGGTTTCTAACCGGTTCCTATATTCAAAACCCCCTTTGAAACCGGTTCTAGGCTCGAACCGGTTAGGGAACCGAACCGGTTCTCTCACTCTCGGACCCCTAACCTATGGAACCGGTTCTTACCGGTTCCTAAACCGGTTCTTGCACTGTAACCGGTTGGAACCGGTTCCAACCGGTTACAGTGTAAATTTTTTTTTTTTTTTTCGTTTTTCGTTTGCGATTTGGATTCTAAACTACGATTCGTATTTGTATAGCATGAAAAATAAACAAAACAATTAACATAAAATTCATTTTATTTACTTTAAGAAGTTCAAAAAAAAAGGTTACATGTTTTAAAATCTTCAAAAACAAACTAACAAAACATTAAACTTATAAATATAAAGTTGTGACATATTGTTTCTAGAAAAGCCTTCTTGTTCGTCGTAATTATTGAGCGGCGACTTCTTCCTCGGAATTACTTGTAGAAATGCCTTCTTGTTCGTCGTGCACTCGAACATCAAGTGGTGTTTCATCTTCGAGAATGGTTACGTGTTGAATACGATCGATTGAGTCCAAGTGATCCTTTAAGCAAATGCACATCTCCACCGACTCCGAATTTAGTCTTGTTCTTCTCACCGATATTACCCTGCCACTAAGAGAAAAAGCGGATTCTGAAGCTACCGTAGAAGCTTGGACGGTTAGTAAATCACGGGCCATGGTGGCAAGAATCGGAAACTCGGTTTCCTTTACCTTCCACCAAGCCAAAACATCAAAAGTGCCATATTCCTCTTCGGATAAACCGGTAGAGTAATCATTTGCACTATACCTTCCTAGTTCGCTTGAAGGGGTGTTACCCCTTTGTTTTTTAGCCGTTACATTGCGAACGGTGTTCATAAGGCTAATCATGGGATCTCGTACTCTAGTAGCACTTGAACTTGATGAAGACCCCCCCGGCATAGGCATGTGTATGTTTGACCCATATTTATTTATATAAAAGTCATACATAAATTTAAAATTCAAGTTAAAATAATTTTTTGCCTCTGTTGAAAAGTTTGGGTCAATTTCATGCATATCTAAGGCTGAAAAAATTTCGTTTATCACACATTCAACCCCCGTAACATTTAACATTGGGTTTAAAGCGGCGGCGCAAGTAAAAACCGGTGGCAATTCAAGAAAGTATTTTTTTAATTTAAACTTCATTGGTAATATGATGTTTGAAAACATTGGACTTTTATTTTCAAATTCTTTAAGATTGTTAACCATTAAAAATAACTCCGAAAGAACCAAGGGACTTGTCGGATAATACGTTCCCGATAGTTTCGTAGTTGATGTTTTAAAAACTTCAAGAAAAGTCGATAAGTCATTGATAATTTCCCATTTCTCATTTGAAAAGGGGATTGCCAAATCATTCTCGGCAAGACTAGAATGAAACATTTGTAAAGTTTCTCTTTGTTCCAAAGCACTTTGAAACATTGTGCAAGTGGAATTCCATCGATGAGGTACATCCCAATTAGATCCCAAAGCTTTTCTTCCCGTATCTTTACAAAATTTTCTATAATCCATTTGTCTTTTTTTACTTTTCTTAAAAACTTCATGTAGCATTAGTCTAAAATCGTTTATAACCGATGTAACCTCATCCGAAGCAAGTCCGTCTTGCACGATTAAATTAATGATATGTGCAACACACCTTGAGTGAAAAAATACACCATTGCAAATCGGCGTATATTTTAATTTTAATTTATCAACCGCCGATGTATTATTCGACGCGTTATCAAATGCCATTGAAAATATTTTATTTTTTAGTTTATAAGTTTTTATAACATAATCTAAAATTTCAAACAAATTATCTCCCGTATGTGGATACTCAAAGAGTTCGAAAGCAATGGTGCGTTTCATCATTTCCCACGATGACGGGTCTACCCAATGAGCGGTGACACAAAGATAAGATTCGGGTAGACCATGTGGAGCCGACCAAACATCACTAGTTAAGTTTATTCCCGTATTTATATTTTCAAAATATGCAATTAGTACCTCTTTGGCTTTCTTCCACAATTTTAAACAATAACGTTTAAGAGTATGACGACTTACGTGAGTGTATTGTGGTTGAAGCGTATCTCGAATCATGGCGGTTAAGCGAGGGTTGTCGAAGTGGCTAAACGGCAAAGCTTCTTGAATCACAAACTTCGCCATACGATCTTGAACTCGATCAATTTAGTATGTAAATATTCCGCCTTCACTATCCATTTGCGTTTGTTGCGAATCGACGTTCTTTTTCAACGCCTTGCAATACGGTTTTTCGATGTGTTTCTTCAAATTTGAATTCGAAAGTGGGTTTAAATAAACCCCACAAAACTTGCACCGAGCCTTCAATGAATGGTCACTCAATTCAACCAAATCCCAATTGCACCAAATCTCTTGATTACGATTATGAGGTACAATACGAACGAAACTTGGTTCGGCGTTGGAACCTTGACCAACCGATGATTGTGAGGCAGCCATAACAACAAATATGAATATAGAAGAAGAGAAAACAAGATATTAGAGAACTCAAAACGTTGTAATAGCGTTTTTTTTGTATTTTTTTGCGTTCGGGTTTGCGTTTTGAGTGTTGTGATGAACCCATGACACCAAATACCTATTTATACTGGTAGTGGGGTGCTTGGGGGAGCCAAAAAACGGCTATTTTTGACCCCAACGGTCAAAAAACGGCCAAAAAAACGATTTCCAACGGCTATACTCGATCCAACGGCTAGAACCTGTTCCTAACCGGTTCCGTATGGAACCGGTTCCGGTTCGGTTCCGGTTCCTACCCGCCCCCACTCAGAAATGCAAGAACCGGTCACGGATCATCGGGTTGAATCAGATAGGGTCCGGTTCCTACAAAAATCGGGTAGGAACCGGTTCGGGTCCGGTTCGGTTCCACCGGTTCCGGTTCCGGAACCGGTTTTTTTGATCATCTCTAAGTGGCACCACCCTACTCCCATTCATTTTTTCCACTTGCTAATTTAATCAATGACCTAATCGATCCCATCTGCCTGATTGTGACATACAATCTTTATCTTGACCTATTTTATTTCACTTATAATATTAATATATATGCATATCATGGTTTGCATTATCATCAAGCAATATGGGACATTTGGTTCTTGTAGCAAGCCCATTTCAAGGTCACATGACACCTATGCTTCAACTAGGAAGTGTTCTTCATTCCAAAGGCTTCTCAATCACCTTAGCTCACACCAAACTAAACTCACCCGATCCTTCAAACCATCCCGAAATCGAGTTTCTATCGCTTGATGACAACTTTTTAGCCATTGATGCATCAGCCAACTTCACAAAGTTTCTTGAAGTTCTTAATGATAACTGCAGGTTGCAGCTACAAGATCGCTTGAATCGAAAGATTCAAGAAGCGAAAGAAGATATGACTGCGATTATTCATGATAATATTATGTATTCTGTAGAAGAAGTTGCTAGGAATTTGAATGTTCCTAGTATTGTTTTAAGAAGCTCTAGTGCTTCGTATATGCCGGCTTTCCTTGCTCTTCCTAAACTTCATGCACAAGGACAGCTTCCTGTGCAAGGTTGGTTAGTATTTATTATTATTACTAGCTTTTCAACCCGTGTATTACACGGGATTTTTCAAAATGATAAAAGTTAACAAAGTTTGTTATTTGAAATAAAGACACAAAATTAAATGAAAAAAATAAATCAATTATATAGTACAATCAATAAGAAGTATAGAATCTTAATTTTACAAATTAGAGAAAATCTTTTTATATACGTTTGTTGTTTTATCACAAGTATGTACTATTTAATATTCTTAGGACTATAAACATAATCAACATTTTTTATTTTATGTTTTTATTTTGTATCTTTTTTTTTCAAATAATTAATTTTATTAATTTAAACATTGACAAATCTCATGTATAACACAAATTCTAGAGCTAGCTGAAATGAACAAATGATAAAATAAATTTATTTAGGTTTACATTCATATTCTAATTTTCCTCCTAATTTTCTAAGTTATAACCCTTTTGACAAAATGGTTTTACTCATGACCCATAGATAGCTAGGATGAATGAGGTGAGAGATTAGAAAATTAGAAAATAAAATTAGGCTAGGATTAAATATAATTAGAACACCTATTCATCATCATTTTTGTTTATTAGAAGAGTAAGATTATTATTATTATTATTATTATTGTTATGTTGTTTTACTTTTTATACGATCAACCCTAGATGACAGAAAATAAGTGAAAGAACAGAAAAAAGTTTATTTGTCAATAATATTATATTGATTAAAATTAAAATAACTGAATTGCTGAAACGTAAACTTCTATCCCAATTTTTCTCATGGATGATAATAAAATAATAGTAGCTATCATAGTTAATAAATAACAGAATAATAATAGATGATAACTAAAATAGTAAGTAATAGATGATAAAATAAAGAGAGATTTCTTATTTTAACGATATTACTCCTAATAACATTCACTAAAGTTCACGTGAGACTTGAACCCTCGACCTATAAGGAGGGAGAAAGTAGTTTATTATTATTATGCAACAATATTTCATTGGGCTAAATGTCTTTGGTATAAAATAATAATCGATGTAATTAAAATAACAATAATTATAATTATAATAGATAATAAACGCGTCCGATAATAACTTTACTGTTTTTATTGCAGACTACATGCGGGAAAAGATTGTACCGGAGCTATATCCTCTCCGATACAAAGATTTACCTTTCAACAGCACATCTACGAAAGTTATAAAAGAAATGTTTGCACAATCAGAGATTATTAGAACCCCTTCAGCCATTATTTGGAACACCATGGAATTTCTTGAGAATTCAGCACTCACAAAACTCCGGGAGCATTACAAGGTTCCAATCTTTGCCATCGGTCCACTAAACGAAACAGCTCGATACACGTCTACTAGTTTTCTCAAAGAAGACACCAATTGCATTTCATGGCTAGATAAGCAAGCTCCAAGATCAGTTATTTATGTCAGTTTAGGGAGTCTAGCCACCATGGAGGAACATGAGCTAGCCGAGACTGCATGGGGGTTAGCCAACAGTAACCAGCCGTTCCTATGGGTGGTTCGACCTGGTTCGGTCAAAGGGTCGGAATGGATCGAGTTTTTGCCAGAAGGGTTTGTGGATGAAGTTAGAGGAAGAGGTTTGGTGTTGAAATGGGCGCCGCAAAAACAAGTTTTGGCACATTCTGCCGTTGGAGGGTTTTGGAGCCATTGTGGTTGGAACTCGACTTTGGAAAGTATTTCACAAGGGGTTCCAATGATATGTCGGCCGTTTTTGGGGGACCAATTTGTAAATTGTCGATACTTAAGTTACGTATGGCGGGTGGGTCTGGAACTGGAATATTTGGAGAGACGGGTGATTATGACCGTAATAAGAAGGCTCTTGGTGGACGAAGAAGGCGAAGAGATAAGGAAGAGAGCTAATAATGTGAAAGAAAAGGCTAAATATTGTTTATGCAAAGGAGGATCTTCATTTAATTCCTTGAATAACTTAGTAGAATTCATCTTGGCATCATATTCAAATTTCACTTAAAAATCAAACTCAAATTTTAGAAACTCAATGTTATAAGTCACTTATAACACATGATGTATCTGAATTATCATGGTAATTTATTTTTTGTGCGATTAACTGATTAAGTTTAAGATGTTAAAACATATATAATAGCCTAGACAATTTAAATCCGACACCTTACAAATAATGAGTGAATGTTGGTTATTTTTAATTTATAAGTGTCAGACTCATATAATAAGCGTGTAATAATATATTGAGTGAATGTTGGTTATTTTCTATTTATAAGTGTCAAACTCATATAATAAACGTGTAATAATATAATGAGTGAATGTTGGTTATTTTCTATTTATAAGGGTCAAACTCAAATAATGAACTTGTAATAATCCTTAGACTAAAATATATCTTTTACAGAAGACTTTCTTGTACACGTTTTGGCCCCTTAATCAACATTACTATATGTTATTTAATATGATGTTGGCACCTTTAATACGTATCCCAGGAAGATCGACAAAGTCACACACAAGATTATCACATCTAACATCATCTAATTATATGAGTTGAGACTAATGTCCCACCTTATTTCTCTCACTTTCATTACTTGTATTAGACAACATAATATTATGGTACGTGTTTTCCATATAGGTGCATTAATAAACGTCGAACACATATAAATCGAGACGACAACAACGGGTAATCTCTAGCTCCTTGATTGTGAAAGCATCTAAAATGGATGGAAACTAGAAAAAGATTTGTGGAGGACCACTAACCATTTTAAGAGTACTACACGTAAGAAGAAGTAATAAATAATTAGGTGATTGAAATGGACTCATTTGTCAAACAAGGAAAAGATGTCAATACCAACAAGGAAATGCCCTCGTTGTGAAAATAACAAAGCACCCAATGAGGTAATAAGCATGTAATGGAGATCAGAGAGCAATTAAATGCTTAAAATTGATTGATACTTGAATAATTAATATATTGAGTCCCTTCTATAATCTATACCCCCACAAGACTTTTATCTTTTCTAGAAAAAGAAACTCATCAAGCTCCTAGCTTGCAGGAGAAAGAAGGATATATATTGGATTTTTGGAATTGTGACGAGACATTAGAGAGATGAAAATTAAGTCATCAATATGGTTTAACTATCATAATTTAATAATACAATACGTTCTGTTTGTTTAGGCAAGATCTTAAATATTTTGTGTAACATATGTAATAAAATAATAATATAACTTTTTCGGTAGTCAGTTTTTATAAGTGTATGTCTATTACTCTATTAGACCACACTTGAGGGTTTACTAGTTATAACATAAACGCAAGTAACAGAGCTTATCTAAGCTGTTAAAATAAGTATTATTACACATTAAAATGGATCACTGCTCAAACAATATATAATATAAACTAGGTAACAAAACCTGTCGTCGCGGCGGTGCAACGATGCGAATTCTATCAGTATCAGTTAAGGTTCGTACGGTAATGACAATCAATTAACTCAAAAACGTAAGTGCACACAATGGTATTGCCACTCATGTAGCTTATAGTAAGGAAACATATTTAAGACGTGTAACTAGTTAGTAAAACCCGAACGATGCAGCCATGAGTCCCGCCAATTTGGTCGATATCAGGTTACGACACTGGAACTACAACAAAAAAACAAATTCATCACTTCTCAAATACAAAAAACGATCATTTAAAAAAAAATGAATGTTACTAACGTAAATTCGGTCGGTATTCCGTATTCATTTACCAAAAAAAACGATAATATCTGTCTTTTTTTTCTTTTTTGAATCTTTCTTGGGCTTTTGTATCAACAATCAACATTAAGCCCAAAAATCATAATAACCATTCTGGGCCCAGTTCGCCATTTTGAACTCCACCTCCACGTGATTCATTTGTGAATTCCATTTTCGTTGGGCCTCCATTATTTGCTTCCCGTGATGCCAAAAATCAATTACATAAAAAGCAATAACTTTTTATCATTTTAAAAATAAAAAACTTTGTATAGAAACTAATAGATTGGAATATGCTAACACAACAACTCCGAGGAGATTTTCAGTTATTGGCTTGACCGATTGAATATTGAAAATCTTGATCACTTGATGAAATTACGAGCAACAATTTTTTTGGTTGGGAGCTGAGATGGATCATTTATCTACTTTATTGTTTCCAAGTAAGAGTAATATTCAGGTTGATCGCGAAAGACTTGTTGGAATTACACAGTAACACAATTATATTATTTGTGTCTATGGAAAGCTCAAAACGAAGTTATCTTTGCAGTCAAATAGGTCAGAGTGGAAAAGATTTTTGATAATGTTAGATCTATAGGACTTCTATGGTTTATAATTCGGTCTAAAGATAAGTCGGTTAGATTGATAGACTGGGTTAATTTTGCTTTCATGTAATCTTTATTCCTCATGTTATTAGGGGCGGTATATGTTGTTCGGTTTTGGCCTTTTTCTAGTAGTGCCTGGCGGTTATGTACTCCTATAAATTTTACTTGTTAAAGAAAAAAAGAGAAAGCAAAACACAAAAGAGTACAACCAAATTGAAGACAATAAAAACTTATTTTTGTCTAATCTGTTATAAATTTTACAAAATGGTAACTTCATTAGAATCTAATAACGATTTCGATCTTATTATTCATAGAGTATGCATGAGCGCACCTTCACATTTTCCCCATATAGCCATGGATAACTACCGTGAGGAAATAAATGCAACCGAGCAAAAACCTCAAATAAATGAATACAAGAAAAGATATTGACGTACAATGTAACCTCAGTCCCAAACTCCCAAAATAGGATATGATGACAAAGTTTAATTGATACTAAAAGTCTTTATGTTTTAACTTTTATATTTTGTAATTATATATATATATATATATGTAATTTAATTTTGTTATCATAAGTTTTTATATAATTTTTTTATTTAATAAATATATATTTGATATCACATAGAAACACTATAAATAGTAAGCATATTTAGAATCGTTGAGTCTAGTCATGCTTAGACTCGAACATGTTTTATTAAGTTTGAGCTCAGGCTTAAGTTCAAACTCGTTTAAACTCGATATAATTCGAGTTTTTGGAACCCAAATTTGAGCGCGTATTTAAGTTATGGAATTGAATACTAAACAATAGATATTAAAATCAAATGCCGTTGAGAAAAACATAATTAAACTCAAATTGAAGCCCACACCCCTAAAATCGGGGTCCCCTTTTGTCTCTTAATGGACATGTTCACTTTCGAGTTTCCGTTTGGTCAAAAAGAACAAAATTGCTTTCATAGTGACAAGGGACACTTTATGTATTTTATTAATGTTTCCAAAACTCAAATTATTGGGTATAAAAAGGGCATTTGTATACATAACTTTATTAGTGCCATGGATGGTTTAGTTGTTAAATTCTTTAAAAACAAACCTTTATAAATTTATGGACTCGGTTTACACAATACCACAAGGAAATTTATAATAAAAATGGCAGATTAAAAGAAAGAAAACACATGAAAAATTATCAAAACATTTTTCAATCTATGGTTAAGAAAAGCCTTCGGAATGTAATCTACTTATGACGGTAAGTGTTTTATATTAAATATGTTTAAGGTCTGGTTTTGATGGTTTTTAGGTAAAGTATGATGCATAAACATATCTTCGAGATAAAATGGGCACATGTAAAAAACAGTCACTCATGAATATACTTATATAAAGCAAACATAATTTTATAACCACTAGAACTTTATAAGAATGCCGCATTTTTAACAAGCTTGTTACTTAAAGTTATAGAAAAAACAAACAACTAGGATGAATCTTCGTTATAACGAAGATGACAACAACCATACCTAACAATATCTCACTTGTAGCCAAGCTATAGGTAGTGTCTGGGAGGTGGGATGTACGCACATCATACCTTTATTTTAAATAATACAGAGACCACTTTCAGAAGTACCTCCGGTTTTGGAAACAGTATATGGACCTAAAAAATATTAGAAGCATAGTTTGTCAATAACATAAATCTGACGCAAAAATATGATAAAAACAGTTAAAATATTATAGAGAAACAACGAAAGCAAGAAACATGCAACAACGACCAAAAGTATAGGAAAACCTCCGTCCTTAAGATACAACTAAGCGAAAATTATGCCAACCCCTAAATGTATCGGATAACCCCCCCCCCCCCCCCCCCCCGAACAAAAACACCCTCCGTTATATTCCTATCGGTTATGAAAGTCGCTTGTACCTCACTTACTACTGAACCAATGGTCCTCTTTAACTTGCTTGCTAGCACTTTGGAAATCACCTTGGTGATGCATCCCATAAGATTAATGGGCTGAAAATATGCTAAATCTGATGGTTCTTTGAACTTACATATTAGGGCAATAAAACTTGGAATTACAACCTTTATTAACTTCAACATGAGTGTAGAGATACTCCATCACATTCTTTTAATTTAACTCAAAACACATCCCAAAATATTTATAAATTAAAAAAAAACATGTCCTATCCTGATGCCTTTTTCCCTCCACAGTCCCAAAACGCCATTTTAATTCCTTCTATTGAGAACATGTCCTCAATGATCATAGCATCTCAAACTATATTGAAATAATTAAAAATGTATATAAGTTAATTAATTAAAAATTTACGAGCCAATCCTGAACTTAAAAAAAACTCACAAGCTGAACTAAAGCAAAAAAAAAAAACCCTCAAAACAAGTTGAGCTTGGGCCTAGTCGAGCTCGGAATTGACTGGCTTGCACCCCTTCAAATGACTTCTCTACGTAGTCCAAGAGGGCTCTATGGGCCCAAGATGAAGATTGTCTAACTATAAGGCTAGTCTGCTAGTTAATTCAAAATACTTTTACTCGGTTCTAACTTTAAAACTCACATTTTTTTATAACGACTCAAGTAGCAAAATATAGTTGCTTTTTAATCAAAATCATTATGAAAAAATTATGCCCAATGTAATTGGCATCCCATATAATTTGTTTTCATAATGAAATGATGACCTTTTAATATATCCATATACGCACGAAGAGAGGCACGGTGTCACTAGTGCATATAATGAGTATTATAAAGATGTTTGTGTAATGCGGCGGAGATGGGGAACACATACTTGCATAATTACGTAAAACCACAACAATACGATAGTCAAATTAAAATGAATAAAATGCTTTTATTGTTATAGAATATTAACAAAAATTTATGATCATTTAAAAATTATAAAGTGATTGATTAATAATTAAAATTAAAGAAAATATACAGGTAAATTTAAAGATAGTTGGGTGGTTTTTCTTGTACTTCAAGAATACTTAAATTGATTAAAATAAATCAGTTTATTAAATGGTGGTTGTTGTTTTGAGAATATTTATATTTCATTTCGAACAACCAACGTATATACAGGGGTGGATCTACGGTTAAAATGGGTGGTTCCTCGGAACCACTCGAGTTCCAAAATAATAGTGTATTTATGTATATAAAATAATACAGGAACCACCCTATAAATTAGAAAGGAACCACTTCATTAACATATCAATCGCTTGTCTGGCTGGTAGCATGTTGGTTTTGTGACCTTCGGGTCATAGGTTCGATTCCGGATTTTGACTTACTTTTTTTTTACTAATTTACCCTAACATCAGTTAGGGTTTTATCATAACATAACCAGCCACAACACACAGCGCCTCTCTGCAGCCCCAGCTCCAGCCCCATCCTCTTGGCCTCTTCAGACTTCAAACCTACCGCCGTCCCCATCAGTCCGCCGGCGCATCTCCACCATCCCCGTCAGTCCGCCGGCGCATCTCGAATCCTCCCACTTTGAACTTTGAAGGTAAGTTTACATTCATTGTTAAATGTTAATTGTTCTTGGTTTTTTTGTTAAATGCTAATTGTTCTTGATTGTTAAGTTATTTGTTAAATTTAGTTTTAATTTCTTAGACTGTTGGTTTTAATTTGTTAGTTTTGTTAGTTTCTTAGTTTTAAATTTGTTAGTTTGTAATTGTTAATTTGGAGGTATTTTGAATATGAAGAGATATTTTCAAAGTAAACCATCGAACATTGGATCATCATCTTCAAGTTACGGTTGCAACGAACAAGTGTTGAAAGATGTTTTTCTTCAATGAAGAATGTGAAAACGGATTTTCATAATAGGATGGGTGATGAATACATGAACGATTCTTGCATTTGTTACATTGAAAGGGAATTCCTAACAAGTTTCGGTTGAAGAAGTAATGCACGGAACATAATAAAACACGGAACTATGGTGTCATTAGAAACGAGTAAGTAGAAAGAATCTAAATTAGAAACTAGATGAAACATACACTATTAATTCATACCCGAAAAACATGAACGTAATCTATATATATGGTCTTACATAATTGACCAAAACATGAAAAAATAACTCTAACACAAATAAATGATTAATTATAATATACATACACAAGGTAAATAATAAAAGAATATGCAAAATCCATGTTAACATTATATATGTTGCATAAAACAACAAAAAAGGAGTATGGTGGGGCTTGAACCTACAACCTCTCACAAGTAAAACAAGGGACTTTCCACTGTACCAATTCAATCATAATAGTATGGGTTCCAGGTATTAATTTTTATGGGGTCCTTACAAAATTTAATATACCGTCTCTAAGTAATTTTTAAAAAACATCGGTGTCCCGGGACCCCGATCGGACCTATGTGGGTCCGTCCCTGGCCAAGTGTATCATACTAATATATGTCATGTATATATAAACATAAGATAACTCTTAACTCAAAGAAAGATTTTGAGCATGCATCCTCAGAGAGAATAAATTAAGATAGTGGGTATGATCATGTTTAAAATGTAAAACCCAGCTACCCCTGTTAAAATTCCAAACAGTCTGTCACCCTTGTTACCAAACAATCGGTTAGAGAATACCAAAGACAGCGGACCACGATTTCTATTGTTGATAGATCGTCAGTTAACCGTGAAGAAATTTAAACCGGGTGGTGTAGCATGACACGCATGTCACTAGATAGATCGATGGGAGCGACGTTAACAATCTGCTGCGGCAGATGAAATAACCTCTTCCCAACACCCTAAGATGTCTAGATAAGTCCCCGAGCCTCATTTGCGTGTCAAGGAGTTGTTGATTAAGATTCTCAAAGTACGTGTTGCGTGCCAAGGAGTTGTTGATTAAGATTCTCAAAGTACGTGCAAGCGTCGAAGTGCTGCCCGAGAATCTAGAAAATAATAAGCTAAGCAAGGTCAATCATTCGTTCAATCATCAATTCATTCACAAAGGTTTTCAAACGAAATCATCACATCATTCAGAACAGACAATTACAGGTGAATACGTTAAACCTTTTTCAGTCAAGATAAACGGGTTCTTTATCTTAATAAAGACAGTCAAATAAAGATTTATGGGATTACGTGATCCCTATTAAAATACAAGATAGAAAATAAAAACAACTCAGACCGAGTACACATGTGTCTGGATCCAAACATAATCAATCTAGTCTATCAGTCAAGGCTACGTGGCCGTAGACTAGAGGTCATAATAAAAGTTCTCCAAAGGGTATCAACTCCCGGAGAACCGTAATTATGTGTGTATGGCAGTGGTACAATCCCAGAAATAATAGACGTTTCTACTGAGATTGTTTCATGAAAACTATCTTGTCAAGTCAAAGAAAGATTTATAAAAATATTTTTAAAGTCAACGATTCATCAGCATATCGCTGACGTATTTTCCCCTCATGATTACAGGAAATAAAAGTTAGTACAGGTAACAAGGAATTAGAGCCATTCAAGGAGATAGACGCTCGCAAGGTAGAGATGACTCAGTTTTAAAATTATTAAATTATTGCAAATAATACATAAACAAGTTTTATAAATCAAACGAGGTTTACAAATCAAACTCTTGAATATTTATTATTCGAAAAGCTTTCTAATAAATCAAATCTTATTATTATCTTTATAAATAAAGATTTTATAAATAAACTAATGTTTAAAAATATAAATTAATATTTTATTATAAACTAAAGACTTTCGCTAAAACTCTGATATATTTTCAAAACAGGTACCAACTATTGGTCACACGCCTAGACCCTAAGTGAGGGTGTGACAGCTAGCCCAACCAACTCATCCGTCTGAAGACCCACTAAGACCATCCATAGTGGAGCGTTATGGGGCAGCTTTATGGCTCATAACTCTGGGAAACACCGCCCCCTCCAAGTTATGGTTTTTTTTTTGCAAGTTATACGCAAAACGCGATAATGGCACCAAAATCGAAAAAGAACCATTACTTTTTTACCTTTAAGAATTAAAAAAGAAAATAAATAAACAAAGTTATGGAAAGTTATGACTAGAGATGTTCAAAACGGTTTGGGACTAGGAACCGGAACCGGTTCCTAACCGGTTCCTATATTCAAAACCCCCTTTTAAACCGGTTCCAGGCTCGAACCAGTTAGGGAACCGAACCGGTTCTCCCACCCTCGGACCCCTAACCTATCTAACCGGTTCTTACCGGTTCCTAAACCGGTTCCTACACTGTAACCGGTTCCAACCGGTTACAGTGTAAAATTTTATTTTTTTTTTCGTTTTTTGTTTGCGATTTGGATTCTAAACTACGATTCGTATTTGTATAGCATAAAAAATAAACAAAACAATTAACATAAAATTCATTTTATTTACTTTAAGAAGTTCAAAAAAAAAGTTACATGTTTTAAAATCTTCAAAAACAAACTAACAAAACATTAAACTTATAAATATAAAGCTGTGACATATTATTTCTAGAAAAGCCTTCTTGTTCGTCGTAATTATTGAGCGGCGACTTCTTCCTCGGAATTATTTGTAGAAATGCCTTCTTGTTCGTCGTGCACTCGAACATCAAGTGGTGTTTCATCTTCGAGAGTGGTTACGTGTTGAATACGATCGATTGAGTCCAAGTGATCCTTTAAGCAAATGCACATCTCCACCGACTCCGAATTTAGTCTTGTTCTTCTCACCGATATTACCCTGCCACTAAGAGAAAAAGCGGATTCCGAAGCTACCGTAGAAGCTTGGACGGTTAGTAAATCACGGGCCATGGTGGCAAGAATCGGAAACTCGGTTTCCTTTACCTTCCACCAAGCCAAAACATCAAAAGTGCCATATTCCTCTTCGGATAAACCGGTAGAGTAATCATTTGCACTATACCTTCCTAGTTCGCTTGAAGGGGTGTTACCCCTTTGTTTTTTAGCCGTTACGTTGCGAACGGTGTTCATAAGGCTAATCATGGGATCTCGTACTCTAGTAGCACTTGAACTTGATGAAGACCCCCCCGGCATAGGCAAGTGTATGTTTGACCCATATTTATTTAAATAAAAGTCATACATAAATTTAAAATTCAAGTTAAAATAATTTTTTGCCTCTGTTGAAAAGTTTGGGTCAATTTCATGCATATCTAAGGCTGAAAAAATTTCGTCTATCACACATTCAACCCCCGTAACATTTAACATTGGGTTTAAAGCGGCGGCGCAAGTAAAAACCGGTGGCAATTCAAGAAAGTATTTTTTTAATTTAAACTTCATTGGTAATATGATGTTTGAAAACATTGGACTTTTATTTTCAAATTCTTTAAGATTGTTAACCATTAAAAATAACTCCGAAAGAACCAAGGGACTTGTCGGATAATACGTTCCCGATAGTTTCGTAGTTGATGTTTTAAAAACTTCAAGAAAAGTCGATAAGTCATTGATAATTTCCCATTTCTCATTTGAAAAGGGGATTGCCAAATTATTCTCGGCAAGACTAGAATGAAAATTTGTAAAGTTTTTCTTTGTTCCAAAGCACTTTGAAACATTGTGCAAGTGGAATTCCATCGATGAGGTACATCCCAATTAGCTCCCAAAGCTTTTCTTCCCGTATCTTTACAAAATTTTCTATAATCCATTTGTCTTTTTTTACTTTTCTTAAAAACTTCATGTAGCATTAGTCAAAAATCGTTTATAACCGATGTAACCTCATCCGAAGCAAGTCCGTTTTGCACGATTAAATTAATGATATGTGCAACACACCTTGAGTGAAAAAATACACCATTGCAAATCGGCGTATATTTTAATTTTAAATTATCAAATGCCGATGTATTATTCGACGCGTTATCAAATGCCGTTGAAAATATTTTATTTTCTAGTTTATAAGTTTTTATAACATAATCTAAAATTTCAAACAAATTATCTCACGTATGTGGATACTCAAATAGTTCGAAAGCAATTGTGCGTTTCATCATTTCCCACGATGACGGGTCTACCCAATGAGCGGTGACACAAAGATAAGATTCGGGTAGACCATGTGGAGCCGACCAAACATCACTAGTTAAGTTTATTCCCGTATTTATATTTTCAAAATATGCAATTAGTACCTCTTTGGCTTTCTTCCACAATTTTAAACAATAACGTTTAAGAGTATGACGACTTACGTGAGTGTATTGTGGTTGAAGCGTATCTCGAATCATGGCGGTTAAGCGAGGGTTGTCGAAGTGGCTAAACGGCAAAGCTTCTTGAATCACAAACTTCGCCATACGATCTTGAACTCGATCAATTTGGTATGTAAATATTCCGCCTTCACTATCCATTTGCGTTTGTTGCGAATCGACGTTCTTTTTCAACGCCTTGCAATACGGTTTTTCGATGTGTTTTTTCAAATTTGAATTCGAAAGTGGGTTTAAATAAACCCCACAAAACTTGCACCGAGCCTTCAATGAATGGTCACTCAATTCAACCAAATCCCAATTGCACCAAATCTCTTGATTACGATTATGAGGTACAATACGAACGAAACTTGGTTCGGCGTGGAACCTTGACCAACCGATGATTGTGAGGCAGCCATAACAACAAATATGAATATAGAAGAAGAGAAAACAAGAGATTAGAGAACTCAAAACGTTGTAATAGCGTTTTTTTGTATTTTTTTGCGTTCGGGTTTGCGTTTTGAGTGTTGTGATGAACCCATGACACCAAATACCTATTTATACTAGTAGTGGGGTGCTTGGGGGAGCCAAAAAACGGCTATTTTTGACCCCAACGGTCAAAAAACGGCCAAAAAAAACGATTTCCAACGGCTTAATCGATCCAACGGCTAGAACCGGTTCCTAACCGGTTCCGGATGGAACCGGTTAGGAACCGGTTCCGGTTCGGTTCCGGTTCCTACCCGCCCCCACTCAGAAACGCAAGAACCGGTCACCAATCATCGGGTTGAATCAGATAGGGTCCGGTTCCTACCAAAAACGGGTAGAAACCGGTTCGGTTCCGGTTCGGGTCCACCGGTTCGGTTCCAGGAACCGGTTTTTTTTGATCAACTCTAGTTATGACGACACTTGTTTTTTATAAAATGTTATAAACGCTACATGACGCATAACATTCAGGATGTGATTTTATGACTACTCATTTTCTAATAATAAAACTCGTACGTTCACACAAATCTTGGTATTTCTTTATTTCGCGTAAATACATAACAATTGAGAGTTTGAAAAAAGAAAGAGGCACAAATCCCTATGCACTGTCAAATGTCCCACCTGCAGATCCATCATTGAATCTCAATATTTATTTATTTTTCTCTCTTTCTTTTCTTTTGTCATCACCTCACCTCCCGCAAATCTCTCTCTCTCTCTCTCTCTAAAATCTCTCCGTCAATATTCTCTTTGTAGATTCTGCAAAGACGAAGAAGAAGAACATCAAACCAAAAGGTCAAACCTTTTCTTTTCTTTCTTTCTGGGTTTTTCTTATTTAACTTTCTTTTTCAGTTTTATAACTTTGAATTTACTTCTTGTTACCCATTAATGTTGTTACAAAATTATTATTATTATTATTAGTCATTTTGTGACCACCGTCACCGACACTGACATATTTAACTATCTATCTTCAACTTAATTAACCCATGCCTCATTTCCCTTCTTTTAATTTAATCTTCTTTCTTGTCCTTATCTGGTTTTTGTTTCTTTCCATATCTTAATTATTACTGTATTTATATTATCCCTTGTTTTCCTATTATTCACTCAAATTACTAGTATTTATTAGCATATTCAAATTGGGATTACAACAAAATCCCCAATCTTTTGTACAAATTTTTCAACTTTTTGCCCTAAAAGATGTGCTGACGTCATATCGGTGGGTACAAGCTTGATTGCTCATAAATTTTGAATTTTTTTTATTTGTTATAAAAGGGTAGCAGATTATTTCTTGTTTTTATGAAGTTGAAGTATAATTTGAATCTGGGTGTAGTGCAATTTTGTCAAATGAATTATTAATTACCATGAAAACAGGGTACACAAATAATAAAGGAAAAGTGAAGTTTTTTTATTATAGATATAAATAAATATATTTGAAAGATGATAATAATGAGATAGTGTGCTTAATGCCCTTTCTTCCTTTCCCACTACATTTTATTATCTTTTTGAGTTTTCTCACACATGCATTAATCAATGGTTATTATTATTTTTTTATTAATTGTTATTCATCATGACCATAATCAAGGGAATCTTGTTATTGGGATTCTTGTGATACCATGGAGTTAATTTAGGGTTTTGGTGTTGTAACCTTGTGAGACAGAGAAATATATCAGTGAAAAAAGAGAGAGACTTGAGGGGTGCAAAAATAGATTTGAGGGTATAAGTTGCGGGTGCATTTAATTTCACCCGAGCTTTATGTTGAAATGTTGAATGCACCCCTTAACAGAGCACCCGAAATAGGTGGGTTGGTACTGTTAAAATAATAAAGCGTTTGTGAGTAAGATAGAGATAAAAGATTAAAGATAAAAGACAGAGGGTTGGATGTGATGTGGGAGGTTTTTAAAAAGTAAAAAATTTAAAGACAAGTTTTTTTTAGTTTTTAAAAAGTAAACAAAAGAATACCTTATCTTTATCTATTATCAATGGTATTGATCATTGATGATTGATTGATTTTCAAGGACCACACATGTCCCTATATTGCAGGTATGCAAATTTGTGATACAAAACACCCAATGAGCTCAGTTTGGTGATACTATCTTGCTTGTACATTTGTACTTGTCTTGTCCATATCAAGAACCTAATAACTGCAGTCAATTTATGTTTGGGACACTGTTTTCTTTAGTCTAAATATGTCATTTGCATGAGTTTAGTATTACTTGCTAAATTTTTGGTTATTTAGAGTTCATATAACTGCACTTATTGCAGGTTTTGGAGGACATTGATTAGAGATTAGAGCATTAATATTTGTCATGCCATCTCGTTTGTTATAATGCTGTAAAGAACTAGTAGATATGGCATCGTCATCGTCATCGTCTTCAAACCGCAGGCAAAAGCAACATGATGGAAGCAAATCTATGGAGATGGAAGAGATTGTTAGATACATGTCGAATCTACCAAGTTATTTGGAGAGGGGTAAACCCGTCCAAGATCGAGCTTTGAATTTTGGTGTTTTGGATTGGGGGCGCTTAGAGCAATGGCAATATCATCAGCATCACAAACCGAGTGTTGTCACAAGCAATTCAAGTAATAGATCGTCTCTCCGTTCTCATTTAAATGTATCAACTGAAGACATATCAAGTAAAGATGCTTCTGTTAGTCACTCTGGGGATAGGAAGACTACCAACCGATCAAGAACCAAACCAAAAGGTTCCAAAAAGAATGATTTACTTTCTCAAAATCTTGTTGAACCCAAATTATCAGATTATACGGGAAGTTATCAAACAGCAGCATCCTCATCATCTTCAAAGGGCAAGATGAAAATCCAAGAGGAGTTGGTAAATAAAAATGGAAATTTTCAAGATTCATCTTATGTGACCGATAGTTCAAAGTCGCTTCCACTTAAAAACAAAACTTTGAGCAAAAAGAAATCAAAAAATGAAGCCAATTCCAAAACAGAAACCAGCATTACACCCCAAGTCACGACCACCCCGGAGAAGAAAGAGTTGAATATATCTTCAAAGAATTCAGAATGTAAACCAGGAAGCAAAAACCAGTGCTCAAAGCTTGCAGCTACTAAATCTGGTACAAAAATATTGGAATCTACTCAAGTATCTCAGATTCCACCCGAAGATTCAAAAATAAAATCAAAAGTGAAAATGGATTTGGGAGGTTGCAAGGAAGTCAAAGTTGATAATTCATGCACAAACAAGAAGAGCGATTCATCATCGTTGTTGTCGTCATCATCATCATTAACAAGAAAACAGGCATTTTTTCAGATTGCTGTAAAAAATGGCCGCCCATTATTTACGTTTACCATCGATAACAATAACAACAATATTCTTGCAGCCACAGTAAGAAGTTTAACTGCGAAAGATGACTCAAACAGTTGGATTTACACATTTTTCACCATTCAAGAAGTTAAAAAAAAGAAAAGCAATTGGTTATCTTTATATAACAACTCTAAAGATAATAAAAGTAACGCATACCTTCCTAATGTAATAGCCCAAATGAGGGTTTCAAACCCTTCAGTTTCAAATGATACCATCAGAGAGTTTGTGTTATCCTCTGTTGACTCGGGTGTTGACCATGATGAGGTGGAAAAAGAGTTGGCGGGCATTGTTGTTCGGTTTTTAAGGAAGGCGAGTGAGCAGGAGGATATTCAAGATTGTTTTAGTATGACAGTTATTTTGCCAGGTGGACATCATAGTGTGCCGAGAAAAGGTGAACCGTCACCGCTGATTGAACGGTGGAGATCGGGCGGGAGGTGTGATTGTGGCGGTTGGGATGTCGGTTGCAGATTGAGGACTCTTGGTAATAATGTGAAATCTGGTGGAAGATTGAATTCGCCTGAAAGTTTTGAGCTTTTTCTTCAGGTATGTTTTAGTTTCAAGATTTATATGTTAGTTGAGAATTTATGAATAATTTACAAAAGGGTTTTATTAAATATTGTGAAATGGGAATGTGCTTTTGGTAGGGGTGGTAAACGGTCGGGTTGGTGGGTTGGATTGAAGATTCTGAACATCGCATATATTTTTATTCATGTTAAAAGACATCAATGCTAACAAAGACACTTAAAAATCGTGTGACCTATTCCTTTTAACGAGTCAAATGGTTGTAAACGGATTGACAGGTGGTAATCAAGTTGTAAACGTTATAATCATAAACGAGTTGGTGAGTTGTAAATAAGGGTGTAAAAGAGCCAAGCCCAATCTTGGCTCGTTTAACTTGTGTGAGCTCGAGCTCGAGCCCGAGTTCAGCTCGTTTCAAGCCGTGTTTTTAAAACTCAAGGTTGGCTTGTTTAGCTTGTGTGAGCTCGAGCCCAAGTTTGGCTCGTTTAACTTGCGTGAGCTCGAGCCGAGCTCAACTCTCTAAAGCTCGAGCTTGATATACGCCTTTATAATTATTTTTAAGTATAGCTATAGTTATTTATATACATAACATAATAATAATATTATAATATATTGTTTAGTTATTTTATCATAATTTGTATACAATAGCCATTATCATAGAAATACATAATACGCTAAATAAATATTATATAATAGGTTGCGAGCTCGATAAGCGGGGCTCGGGCTCTCGCTCGTTTTTTAAACAATCTTATTTTAAGCCCAAGCTTGGGCTCAAGCTCATTTAAACTCGGCTCAATTTGAGATTTAAGCGAGCCTGTCTCTAGCAGCTTAACGAGCTGCTTGGCTTGTATACCCTAGTTGCAAACAAGTGTAAGGTTGACCAACTGACCTTATAAAATACAATTTTTTTTATTCAAAAATCAACCCGAACACAACTGTTTTGTTAAATATCCCAACCCAAAACCTAATTATTTTTTGTGTCATATGGTTTATAATTACAGGGAGACATCATAAACGAGGGACCATTTTTCAGCCTCTCTCCAATAAATGAAGGAATATTTTCAGTTGACTACAACGCGTCTTTATCGCTTCTACACGCGTTTTCGATCTGTATATTGGTCATTGAGTGCAGAAAATCGTCTCATTATACGGAACTCCGGACGTATGTGGCCAAACGAGTGGATGATGATGACGTGGCTCCTGCGACTTATGCTTCACTGCCACCTGTCTCCCCTGTTGGAAGGGTCTAAGTTTATATATAGGAGCATGTTTTCACAGGTACATTATTAGATGATGCTGCATTTTCAGTAACTGAAGATCAGTTAAATATATTAATTGTGTTTATGTAATTGTGAATTAAGTTAGTGAGAAATGTTAAGAGTTTTGGTATTTACAGGGGTAGTTTGGTTTTTCACATACCTCCTGTATGAACCTGTGCTGAAGTTTGTTACTAGTGTTTAATGCCAGGTTCGGCTGGTTTTGATAAAAGTTCTAGGCCGAAATGAAAACTTTGGTTTTAAAAACGACAAACCAAACCAACCAGTTTTGCAGTTCAATGGTGTGGTTTTGGCGGTTTGAACTGTTTATTTATTTTCTTTTCAGAATAATTAGTTTGTATTGAAATTTTAAAATGATGAAGTGGTTTGTGATATAATATAACTATATGTTAAAAAAAAGATATAGGTAAGCGATAGATGTTAGTACTTGATGTTGTGGGCGGTATGGAGCGTACAAGAGGGGCGGTATAGTCAAGGAATACTGGCGTGGGGTGGTGAAACCGGGGGGTGGGGGTTGGTGGGTTTCCAACGGTCATAATACCGTTCCAAATAAGAAAAACATTTTCAAATTCCATTTTTCTCTTAATATACCCCATTTATAACACCCTACCAAAACATCTCATGCTTTTTTCTATACTTTAAAATTTTCTTCAAAATATGGACTTCGACTACTGACTTTTATCACCCCGGGCTGACACTCTTCCCGATTCGGATTTAGAGAATAAAGCGATATTTTCTACAGTTAGAGATGCGACTCTACTATTAGTCTAGCAATGCGAAAGCTCACAACCATGTACAAGACGACCTCCGCTTGCACGAACCGTTTACTGAACCATACTATTAAACTGTCTAACACGAACCGTTAGCCTAACTTTTGATCTCAAAGAGACAGACTCGCTTTGTTCTAACTATTCTTGGACACTCATGAACTATGCATATGCATAGCCGTGTACTGTAATTTTGGTATGATAAAGGAACTTATATATAATAAATGACAAATTACTTTTTCTATAGCTATTATTTGTGAAGGTTATTTTAATTTAAATTTCTTTTAAACTTTGTCCGAGTCTTTGCTTCTGGGTTACAAATAACGACGAATTTTTTCAAAGGTTGATGTATTGCGTTTTAAAGTTTTTTTTACTGTTCTTAGCGATTCATTTGGTAAGTTTTTATCATATTAGTATATCACAGTCGGTTAATGAGTTTATTGCGACAACAAATTAGGGACAAAAGAGAAGTCCATTGTTACATGGGTTGTCAGCTTTATCACGCCCTCCACTTGAATGAAGAACTCGTTAGAAGGGTCGGTCTTTGAACCACCCTCAACATTAGCTATTTATACGATATGAGAATATAAGTAAAGCAGACAACAAATGTATATTAATGTAGGATGTAAAGAGAATGAAGTGAAGTGACCATTCGGGCTAGGATCAACTTGAGAGTTGCTTCCTCCAGCAAGTGTAGAGAGTGAAAGCAGAAGTTGTTGAGAGAGAACTAGATAGAGAGAAGATGAAACCAGAATGTCCATGAATGAGATGCTAAGGTGTCTATTTATAGTGGAAGAGTTTTTATTCAAGCTGAGCCGCTAAGCCAGCTCGTTTGCTTAAATTGATCATGCTTATCTCTTGTTTTTGAGGCGCAAGGTTTGATCATTGCCTTTTCGGTATAAGTGGGTGTCATACATTAACAAGATACCCAAGCACACTTACCCATTCTGACTAGTCCACGACACATTGAAAATACTTCCAACCGCTGAAGCGTTTAACCTTCGAAGTTGGTATGCTAATATCTTTGTCTGCTTTGTCCTTGATGGTTAGCTTCAGAGTGTATTGAATTTTATACTCCAGTATTATCAATTATGTATGTAGTTAAGCTAAAGTAATTACTAAAAAAATGTGTTTAATGGGCTTCAACCCAAAAATGCACATTTTCTTATTGTTAAAAAGTCATATTTGTATAATATACAATTCAATTACAACACTAAACTTGATGTTTAATACGTTTTATTTCTTTTGTATGAGGTAACTGGGCTCGTAGCTGCTGGGCCAAGACCAAGACTATAGCTGTTGGGCCAAGACCAAACAAGACCTGCACATTATCTTGATAAAATAAACGAAGTGTGTGGATGATCTGTGTTCGTTTGGTTGAACAAAGAGTATTGAAGATTGTTTCGAGTTTTGTGACACTTATGAAAGCTTAGGCCCAACAAAGTTCAAGCTTAAAGAGACAGGCTTTACATTTATTTCTCGACCCAGACTTGGAAATTTTTTTTTGTATCAACGTAATTTACAAGAAATATATGTTATTTAGAATGTTTAAACTATAAAGCCTGGTAGTTATTTCTCTTTAAGTTGTGACATAAAACTCATTTAAACAATAACTATTGATTTTAATGGTCAAACCATAAATCTATTATCTATTTTCGAACCAAAGAAGGCCTATTTAGCTAAACGTGTTTTCATGTTCGATTTTAATATATTTGGACAAAACCAAGCACACAAATTTATTATTTGTATAATCTAAAACATTTAGTCCCGTAGGATTTATCACAACTAAAAACGAGGTGATAAAATGTGTGGGTGAATGCATTATTTATGGCGTAAATGGATTGGCTTGGGTAAAAACTGTTGAGTTAAAATACATATTTTTTTAAATTTGTCAAAATGAATTAAGTTAAAAATCTAATGGTTATTGGATTTAAATAATTATAACTTTCACTTACAGGTCAAAACCACTCCCAACTCTTTAACCTTTTTCTGCCCTAAATCATTAGAAAAAAGCAAAAAATAAAAAAAAATAAAAAAAAATCAATATGAATGATTATGAGTTGTATATAATTATAATCTTAAGTAATAAACTAAAACTGAAAAAAAAACAGAAGATTTAAAAATTTGGATTCATTTTAATTGATATCTTTGAATAAAGAAATATTTTAATGGCCCAACTAAAAGTTAATATTGCTTGAGTTTTACATCTAAAATAATAAAATAACAATACTTGTTTGGATCATACGTTAGCCCGTGATATAAATTTCAGTAATTGCGCCAAAGCAATTGTTTATGCATTTATTTATTATCTATCATCTTTTATTTTTATATCGATTTCGTAAAAACGAATCTAGCCATTTTGGACTTTTTAAGTAGAATTATAATATAGTTATTAGTAAAAAATTATTGCTGTGTTAAAACTTACCGGTTATGAGTTGTCGATGACTAATGGTTATTGTGATAAATAGATAATTATATATATAAATACTAGTTTTTATCCCCCGTATTACGGGGGTTGTTTTATATTGTTTGTTCTAATATTTATTTATTTTTTGAATTTATATTTTTTTTATTGTATAAAAGTTAATAATATACTTATGGTTTGATGATAAATTGTTTCACAAATAAATGAGATGTTATAATCCGGTTTAAAAGCTATATGGTTTTGATGAGACCCAAGACCCGTTTATTTTTTTACTATAAAAAATGGTTTTTTAATTATAAATCTATGATATATATAAACGAAGACATAAAAATCCTACGTGTCACGATGTGGTCGCTCCCTTTTTTTTGGAGTCATTAGATTTGCTTGATTTTTAAATGGAGGTTTATCATGCATTTGACTCGAATTCATAGGATGGGTCTTACCAAACCCAGATATTCCTTAAACGGGTAATAACATCTCATTAAATTAAAAATTATTCTCACCAAATTATTTATGTAAAAATCCTATAAAATAGGATATAACAAAAAATAGTATCTTATTTATTTTAAAAAAGATATATATTATTTAAATTAAAAAAACCAATTTGATAGTAAAAAAATAAATGGGTCTTGGGTCTCATCAAACTATAAGTATATTATTAACTTTCATAAATATTATTTATAATTAAAAAAACCAATTTCATAGTAAAAAATATAAACGGGTCTTGGGTCTCATCAAAACCATATATCTTTAAAACCGGGTTATAACATCTCATTTATATGTGAAACAATTTATCATCAAACCATAAGTATATTATTAACTTTAATAAAATAAAAAAATATAAAGTAAAAAAAACAAATAAATATTAGAACAAACAATATAAAACAACCCCGTAATACGAGGGATAAAAACTAGTAATATTTATGAAAGTTAATAATATACTTATGGTTTGATGAGACCCAAGACCCGTTTATTTTTTTACTACCAAATTGGGTTTTTTTTAATATAAATAATATATATATGTATATATCTTTTTTAAAATAAATAAGATACTAATTTTTATTATATTCTATTTTATAGGATTTTTACATCAATAATTTGGTGAGAATAATTTTTAATTTAATGAGATGTTATAACCCGTTTAAGGAATATCTGGGTTTGATAAGACTCATACCTATGAATTCGGATCAAATACATGAGAAGCCTCCATTTAAAAATCAAGCAAATCTGGTGACTCCAAAAAAAGGGTGAGCGACCACATCGCGACACGTAGGATTTTTATGTCTTCGTTTATATATATATATTATAGATTGATAACATTTTTACATTTTTTAAAGGCAGTATTTCGAATTTTCGTCCAACTTGTCTTACACGAGTTCTATGATGGGATAACACAACTCTAGTTTAATCACCCAAAATAATATCTTTTTAACGACAAACTAACATACTCATAAATTCTTCTATAAGCCACTTCATACTTGTACCATTTAGGATTTAAACTCTCGACCTCTAAAATAAAGAACCTTACCACCACATTGTGTCCGTTAGGGACAATTTGTGTGAAGGCAACAATTTACTAAAAGGTTGTTTGGTAGCCTCTTAATGATTCCATTAATAGGCTACCTCTTAATCAGTCAACATTAAGGTTGTTTGATTTACCAGAAGGACATTTCTGAATGGGTGAGCAAACATCTTACGGTGTTACCCATTAAGTTTCAAAATAATGATGAATGCAAACTTACTCTTTTATCCCTTAATATAAATTCATAACCCTCAGTCTGTCACTCACAAGCCACCTCCTTACTCCTAGCCCCACCATCAATCACTACAACATCGGCATACTCAACAATACTTACTAACTTAGTGTCTCTTAATTATTTGTATCTCTTACTGGCTTGGCACTTAGGGGTACATAGACAGGCAAATAGCTAGCCCTAGACAAACTAAATAAACTCACTAAAATGACCTTAAACTGCCTTGATCTGATCCACGTATGGTTGGTTTTTAAAGAATCAGATTTAGTGAAAAAACAAAAGATTACAATATTTTATCATTAACCTCTTTAATCGTTGTTTAGTTTTCTTCTTATCTTATGCAACCCAAAATCACAAACACCTACACTATTAGTAGTTAACTACAATAAAATCTAATAGTAAAAAAGATTACAGAAAATATATGACAACAATATAAGAATATAAGATATTATATTAGTGATTCTAAAAGGCAATATGTTCGAATCTTGTTTCCATATGTTTTCTATCATAACATCTTGAAAGTCACATGTCAATACAAGCTACAATTTATTTAATCTCACTGAGTACTAGGGTATTAATGGATCTCTTGAGTTTTTCATCAACAAAATAATTAAAAGAAAACAAATACATATGCAAAAGCAATATGTTTGAATCCTTGCTTTCGTGTTTTTTTATCATAACCTCTCAGAAGTCATGTCTCTAATAAAAGCTACAATTTATATGATCTCGTTGGATACTAGGGTATTAGCGGGTCTCGTGGGTTTTTTTATTAACCGAATAATAATAATAATAATAATAATAATAATAATAATAATAATAATAATAATAATAATAATAATAAAAACAATCCTTAATGCAAAAGCAATCTTTGAAGGAGTCCTGAATGTCCAAAAAATTGGATGGGTGCAATTGTCCGGTAGTTGGTGTTGTAAACCTAGTCAATTTACGTGCAAACATAATGCCAAAATTTGCTTACCGAAAAAACTGTTTTTGCATTTAAATTAATTTTTTATTTGATTAATATATGAATCATACCATATGATCTCGTTATAAAAGTGATCTTGGAGTCCGTACAATATGGATGATTAACCGGTAACTATTCGGGTTTTTTTATTAATAAGATCACTTTCACAAGTAAATTTAATAACATGAAGCGTGTTGTTGATTTGTTTACCAGTTTGTAGAAAAGTTACTTGAATTGTTCTCAATTGATTTTTTTTTCCTCATAGAACTTGAACTTAGGACCTTTTAACTCTTTAAGTGTTTAGGAGACTGTCTTTTTTTTTTTTTTTATCAAAATCATTTAGTCTTGGGAATAACAACTAGAAGATAGTCATAAGAACATGTTAATTGGACAACTTCAAAACGCTTTTATTGTAAGAAAAAAAAATCTCCAAAAATTTTTGAGTTAAATTTTCGTTAATAGAAATAATGTTCGGAGTTATACAATTTCTTATATTTATGTTTGTATCGGGGCTTGCATTTGTATTAGAGACAGGTTACGAACTACCCATCTCACCTGAACCGCTCTATCTAGCCCTTGTACCTGGCTTCGACCAAACTCTGCAACTCCCGATCAGTTTGATCAGCTTCTTTGAATCTTCTTATCACTGACATGGCATAATTTCTTTGATACTTCGATCATGGCTTTGATCGAACAAGTTCCCTTCGTTCCAGTTTCTTGTCTTCAAATGATGACCCGAGACTGGGGGGGGGGGGGGGGGGTTGAGAAAGGAGACTTTCTTTTGCAATTGCAACGACAACAATTTAAGGGTTGTTAATCTGATGAAGCATTATCCTTTTACGATGATAGATTTATATGGATTGACCCTTTTTATGGGCTTTGGCGACGATAACAATCTTCTAGTTGTTAATCTTGTCGAGCAATAGGTTTTGTGATGACAATTGTCTTCTAGCCTCTAATCAGGTCTTTGATCCAACTTGTTCCAACCTCTACTTGATGTTAAAACAACTTTGATCAATCAATAATCTATTCAGAGTCGATATTGATCATATTATTGATTACTTTGACTTCTTGGTCTTTAGTTCCTTGATCGACAAGCTTCTTGGTTAACTTTTTCGTTTTCTTTGGTTTCTTGATCGTGTTCTTGGTCATGACTCGGATAACAAATGATATCAAAGCAAAACCGGAACACAAGAAATTGACTTGAAATCATGAATCTTAATCGAGTATAAAACCTTAAATTTCTAGTAAAGTTAGCCAAGGATGACCATACAATTTCAGGGTTATTTTAAGAAAAAAATTAGCACAATAAACTTGTTATAAAGTTATAAAATATCACACACACATATATATACACATAGAGAGAGGGGAGGGGAGGGGAGGGGAGAGGGAGAATTAGATTTATGCACACGAACTTTTTAGTGTGACAAGGTCAGGAAAAAAAATTCTAACCAATCACAAGTTATGTTTTATTTTTCTGATTACTGAATTATATTGGTATATTCAGGGCCGACTTGTGGGTAGTACGAGTCAAACATTCGGCCAAGACCCATAATTTTTTGGGCCAATTTTTTTTATATATAAAAATATTTATGTATATATTTAAAAATATAAACCTTATAAAATAGGATGGACCTTAATCATCTCATAATTATTGACTCAAAACTTTTTTTAATGTATATACTCCGTTACTCGTTAGAGCATGCAGGTCTTTTTTTATTTTAGCTCAATCAAGGTATTTAAATCCTTGAAGACGATCCTGAGTATATTAGTTAAAAATTTAGATTTTTTTTTGGTAATTAATACAAACTGATAGTATCTTACGAATCACTATATTTATGTTTATTTATTTAATTTAATTTGATCTCAACAACATATACATGGTTCTTCATCACCACCCGTTTAATATTTTTTTTTTTACAAATATACAGAAGTTTTTGTTAGCAGTATCAATATATGCTTGATTAAGCCTACTCACTTTTGTTAAGTATCCCCAAAATCAAGATTTGTAATACCACATATTCAGGGCCGGCTTCGAAAAAAGGAAAAAAATAGGCCGAAAGCGAATTTTTTTTGGGCCTGTAAGTAAAAAATGTTTTTTGTTGGGTTTAAACAATTTATTTTTATATTGGTTTACTTGGTTATAATTGAGTTGTGTAAAAAAACTTTTATATAAAAATAGAATTAAACATGCTTCAAATGAGAGTAGATCCCATAACCTTTGGGTTGAAAGTAATACCATTTTGTCAATAGATCAAGCTATTGGTTATGGAATTGAGTCTAAACACTAAATATACATATTGTTTTAATAAAAATACATATAAGTTTTTTGTAAAAAAAAAATCGGGCCTAACGGGTTGTCGGGCCAATGGCCGTCGACTACCCAGCCACACCTTATGGTCGGCCCTGCACATATTAATACCACTTACATAATACATACTCCCTCCGTCCCAATTTAAATGTCCTATTTTGACTTTACAAGTCTTTCTTTTACAACTTTGATCGTAAATATTTTTGTTCGTGTCATATAATTCTTGATGAAAATTATATGAATGGATTGAGTTTTAAATGTATTTTACATTGATATAATTTTATCAAGTATTATATGACACGAACAAAAATATTTACGGTCAAAGTTGCAAAAGAAAGACTTGAAAAGTCAAAATAGGACATTTAAATTGGGACGGAGGGAGTATATGAACCCATATACAACAAGATTTTCACATACACAACTCATAATACCACATACACAATCATATATTAAACAACACAAAACAAAATGTACTAGGTTTTATTTTCACATTAACCACATATAATAAATAAATAACAGGTTATGCTAATAACCTATCACATGTAAAATTTTCGCATACACATGCATGAATCTATGAAGTATTTGACACGTTTGAAGAAAGTTTAAATGGAGATATGTGGTATGATCAAAGTGATATATGATTAACAATACATTATATTTATATAGATCAATAATAATGTGGTGGTGATCTATTAGCAAAGACAAAACCTTTAAACATCTGGGTTTGAAAATAAAAGGTCTTGAGTTCAAGTCTCACATACAACAAGAATTAAAATGAAATTTTTTTAATAGTTACCAAATAAATGTTATTATTTGATATAAAAGCACTCGGATATCTCTGGGTAAAGAATAGGTCGGGTGTGTCTAGCTTGTCTTGAGAGGATTGGTGACTTGGTGTAGGTTCAAGGTTAGGTAGGAATGTTTTGTAAATGTTTCGTGGTGGGTTTGTCAGGTGTTTCTTGGTCCTTGGGCTAGTGTCTTGCTAGACCCGGGTCATATGTATGGTGTGTTTTTAATAAAATTATGTTTTTGTTAGCTGTTAAAAAAAATCAAATTAATGTTATTAACAACTTATGTTTGACTTCAAACAGATTACAAGGCCAAACATCATTTTCATTAAATTCATGTTAGATTGATCTCTAACTAATTTCAAGTGTATCGTTATTATTTTAATCCACACGATAAACAATGGTCTAGATCATTGTTTACTATGTGTAATCAACGGATAGGGATGAGCACGGCACCGTGCCGGTGCCGAAAATCCCGATCCAGAATTTCGCTAATTCTTGGTACCGGTATCGGTATCGAAGGTAAAAAATCGGGAAATACCGGTACCGTACCGGTACCGATACTACCGATCCCAAAACTTAAAACTTTGGTACCGATTCGGTACCGACGGTACCGGTACCGATTTTGTTCATCCCTATCAACGGATTAGAACGAATTAGAATAACTGTCAACATATACAAACGTCATCTACCTTGTTTATCATTGTTCATTTTTGACACCATTGTCATCATCATTGTTTATCTAGTATGCCTATAAATTGTCATCTACATTGATGGTAAAGAAAAAAATGTATAAAATTTTAAGAGCTTAAAGAAAAGTTTTCATACTCTATATATATTGATGAAGGAAAAGTGATGTTAAAGAATAAATGGTGATGTCAAAAATAATATCGTACATACGTTTAAATAGACTTCTCAACCCAAACTTTGGTTAAAAATAGCTAATTTATATTTATAAAAAAAGAAAATGAAAAAACACCCTTACAGTTTAATTTGTCTCTCACAAAAAATGGGTTCAGTAATTTTTTTGTTGGGATATTTAATATGTTTTCAATGGCGAATTTATTTTAATTATCGTCGAGAGTTGAATCCGATAACTCTTAAACATTTCCAAATTCCAACGCAAGGTGTATAAAGGTTTTTTCCTTTGCCAGTGAATCACCAACCGCATTAGTCCTTATGTACTAGTACTAAAAGTAAAAAATTCACATGATATAGATAATTAAATAAAAATAATTGTAATGATAAAAGGTGGCCTAGAATAGAGAGTAAATATAAAGAGTGGTAAGAGAATGATTGTTCATGGATTGTATCTGTTGCTGAAATGATACGATTAGGATACGACTGAAGTTGCTACCATGAGTGTTTATGGCAAAGTAGACAAAGAAATTGGTTTATAAAGAAAAAATAAAGTAGTAGGTAAAGAAAATAATTTGAAATATTATAATGATGGACCAGGTCATAAGCTTTGGGCTATGTCAAGACTAAACAACCGGTTTAATGGCCGGCCTCCTCTCCTGATGACATGTCGCTAAGAGCCCCTCACATAACCCTTAACCATAAAAGCCGATGTTAGATTCATGAATATCTACACATCACTTTTCATCTCCTTTCTCTGCTCCTTTTCACGTTCGTTGTTACAAGAACGATACAACCATGTAAACCGTAAATTGAGGCACTTACACCTTTCTCCATATTAGTCCCCCGTATTGGCCAACTTTGGACCCCGTAAACCACCGATGACGACTTATTTAATATTAGATGAACCAAAAACAAATTTGTTTGACCTTCTACTCACAATGTGGTGTACCAATATTTGTCCCTACATCATATATATACATTTGGTTACAATACACCCATAAAGATCCAATATCGATAGGTGACTGGTATAAAAATTAATGAAGAACATGAGCAGTGTCGTTATAAGTTAAATAGTAAATAACTTTTATGCAACCAGGCATTGATCTAATGTATAACTAGGGGATCTCTCATTTGTGAACATTTACAATGTAGTCCTCATCTCCATTCATATTAGAGCAATGGAACCTCTCACGGGGGCATCGTGAGAGGCCTTTTGGCGGCGTGATCCCGTGAAACACCCCCCCCCCTTCCTCCGTGAAGGGGGCGCAATCCACTCTCCGCCATATAGCATTGTTGAAGGGGGCCCACTTGATTTCAAACGGCTATATAGCCGTTGGAGGCTATATAATTAAAAAAAAAATTTACCTATAAATACTCCACTATTTTATACAAAAAAACATATCAAACTCACACCTTTCTCTCTATTTTTTATAAACTTTCTCAACTTTTATAAAAAAAATATCATGGATCCCAACATGCCTCCTCTAACTCCGGAGCAATACGCGTTGTGGCTCTCCAACTATTTCGGTCATATTCCCGCACCAAACGTCAACACACAACAACGAGGTGTTCCTCAACCACCTCTATTCCAAAACTTCCCAACCCAAACTCAAACCCCGCCGGTCAATTTGGGGGACCCGGATTCGGTTCCGGAAACCCAACCACATGCGGCGGATAATGAAATACCCGAAACCGCCCAACGCAAGAAATCCGTACGCCGGAAAAGTCACAAGAAGCAAACGCCGATGACCGAGGCGGCTCGATCGATTAAAAAGTGGTCGGTGCAGGAAGAGCTTGCTTTGGCGCAGGCGTGGGTTGACGTCTCCGAGCATCCGATCGTTGGTATTTATTTTAAATAGTTTTAAAATGTTTATATGTGTATTTTTTTAAATGTTTATTTTTGTTATTTACTTTCTTATTTATAGGTAACGAACAAACTATCGATGATTTGTGGGATCGGGTCGAGGTGAAGTTTTTTGAAGCTATGGGAAAGGGTCCCGACTACCGAAGGAGGGATCAAATCATGGGGAAATTGACTCACATCAACAAGAAGGTGAACAAGTACATCGGTGTGTACGAGGAGCGTGCCAGAAACACAAAAAGTGGCACGAAGGACGTCGATCTTCATAAGAAAGTGGCCGCTCACTACCAAGACGATGGCCACACCGGAAATATCCCTGTGGAGTTATGGGAGGTTTTGACCGCCTCTCCGAAGTGGCAGCAACTACGATTAGACGAGAGGGCGTCGGGGTCAAACAAACGATCCTCGGCCGACACCGACATTGACGCCAGTCCCGGCGCATCCGACGGAAGGTCTAGGACTCATGTAAACCTAGACGACTTGGCCGACGAGGACCCCATTCAGCGTCCGATTGGAAGGAAGAAAGCAAAATCCATTGCTTCGGGGTCTGCGTCGGGGTCCGCTTCCGGAGCCGAGGAAGTCGGTAAACTAATGGTTGAACAGATGCGACTGTTCAACCTTAGGGAGGATGAGAGGGAGAGGCGGAGGATCGAGAAGGAGGAGATGGAGATCATGGCTGTCGACCTTGACACGTTAACGGGCTTCAAAAGGAGGTGGTATGAGAAAAAACAAAAGGAGATGGCCGGGAAAAACGAATGGGTTTAGGAGTTTTTTTAATAAGTAATGTAGGTTTTTTTTAATTTAATGTAGCTTTTTTATTTAATTTAATGTGTTATTTCAAAAAATTTAAATTTATAAAAATATTAAAAAATTAATATAATAATGGTTTCACCCCCTTGTTTCACACAACCCATTTCCAGTAAAAATGTAGATGTGAAATGGGTATGTGAAAGCTGATGTGGCACAGACGTGGCAGAGAGATAAAGTTTCACTAGCTTGTTTTACCCCACCCATTTCCATTGCTCTTATAATTTAAATACAAGTTTGTCCTTCACGTTTGTTCACTTTTTTAAAACACTCACATGTGACTCCCCATATATATTCATAATTAATTAAATAATACATTTTTTACTCACAACCTCATATCCATTCATATAATTGAACTAAAATACAAGTTTATGTGTTCTTCTTGTTCACTTTTTAAAAACACTAACATATGCTTCCCCATATTTATTCACAACCACTCAAAAATATGGGATAAATGAATAGTGAACTTTCAAATATGGGGTTTTACTTAATTTAATTTACCCGGTGTGAGATATTAAGATGAAGACTATGAGTGAACACAAACAAAATCTAACATTTTTTTCCAATAATTTAGATATAGTGAAGAGGAAATCCACTCCTCACATCCATATTGGTTCTCACCATATACATCAACAACCATGTTTAGGTTATCAATATACAGTCTATGGAAAAGCTATTAACACTTTAGACGCTGATTTGCAATTTTGCATGGTTATTAAGATGAACACAATGAATTAAGAATAAAAAAACATTGAAAAGTCACATTTATGAACTTAAATGTTAATTTGGTAAATAAAAAAATATTGAACCAAAAAATAGGAATAACTGTTTAGCTTTTTGACAAATTTATGAACCCAAATATAGTTATATATTTTTGTAAAAATTCTTCATTAAGTTATAAAACTCAAAATTTTACTCGTTTTTACAACAAATAAAAATACACCATACATTTTTTTTTCCTAAATCCAAAATGTTTAGTTACATCCTCCATAGTTTTACTTAAAATTAAGCTTTTAAATTAATGAGTGTATGATTTTACGCTCAACAATTGATAGTCTTCCCCAATTAGAGATCTTGACCATCCATAATTATTTTATATATATATTTTTTAAATTTAAAATAGCCAAATGAGGAAATATTTAATAGTAATATAATATAGGATAGTATCATTATAGAATAACAAATAAAAATTGGTCCTAGGGGGATGCATCATGCATGTGTTGTTGGCAAACATGTATGGCCTCTTTCCGTATCAAACCATCAATGCAACAACTCACCTCAAGATTCACTTGTTTTCTAGTATTCACAACTATAAAAATATAATTCATGTTCACCAACTCATCTTCACAATTGCCTGTGTTTGCCAATTTCGACAATTTTTTCTTTAATCTGGAATTTAATTATATTAGTCCTGTTATATATGTTTTTTCTCTAATTCCAGATTTGCCCATAGCCCCGCCCCATACGCTTGAGGTTAAAAGCACATTCGAAGATTTGCCAGCAACAAAACACCTTAAAACTGTATGAATAAAGAAACGAAAGGGCATGCACCAAAAGAAAATGTAATTAACTAAGTGATCAAATATAAAAATTTCTTGGTGTCATTTTGGTCTTTATGCCTTTAAAAATACATTGGGGACTTGGGTTAATGCATATAATGATGGCAAAAGAAAGGGTCCGTTTGTTTTTTAAAATTATTTCTCGTTTCTCTCTTTTTTTATTTTTTACATATATATAAGGAAGGGTATCATTATATAACTGTTAAATTATTTAAGAACTTGAAGGAACACTTGAAAACTAACGTTTTTTTATAAAAAATTTTGTATGTTAATGTTATTTGAGAGTAGTTTTATCACTTTGTATATCTATATTTACGATTACAATTTTGAAAATTAGTTTTTATACATATCTATGTTTTGTTTTTCACTTATGTAAATTCATAAATTTTATATATATGTAAACTTGTGATTAATATATGTAATACAAATTTTTTATATAAAATATGATAAAACTACTCTTAAATAATGTTTATACATAAAAAAAATTAAAAAGTTGTTTGGTTGTTAAGTGTTTCTATGAGTTCTTAACTTTTTTAGAGTTCTTAAATGATATCAACCTATATAGGATGAGTATATATATATATATAGAGAGAGAGAGAGAGAGAGATGAAAGACAACATACAAATAAAATTAACGTATTAATTGTGAGAATCAAATAGATTAATTATATAATTACATCATAAAATAATTACATAATTACTCTACTTGTTTCTCACAATTAACACATTAATTTTATTTGTATTTGATTCAAACTCTCTATATATATATTAAAACACAATATCACATCCACTCACATACTTCACTATTCATGAAAAAGTATAATTCAATCAACATATGTTAGAACCAAGTATTACACTTATTATTAATAATGGTGTGAATGGGACGGACTTAATCGAATTAACATTAATTTAGGCTATGAGCTTGAGTTGGTCACTCAATCCTGAACCGGAAGTTGCGCTCCGATATCCAAACCGAGCTAACACGAGGCTCAATGAATTAACCCTTTTTTTTTAATTTCAACTACCTTTTAATTTTTATGTATTTAATACAAGTTAAAAAAAATAGTAATAATATCAATATGTAATCGGGCAGAGCATTAAATTACTAACTTACCGGAGATGAAGATTGAAGATATTATTTGCGACAACAGGTCTTTAAGTTACTTTTGGTTTAAATATAGATCTAGATGCAAATTGATTAGCTGGTTGGCGTAAAATTTCTTTTATGTAGCTATTTCTCCTTGTTTTTCTTGGCTGTCCTTCGGGCTGTGGAGGGAGCCGTGGCTTCGGCCTTATTTATAGAAGTTTACAGTTTGAAAAAAAATTTACAGGAGACATCAAAGATGTTTTTTATTCAAACGAGCCAATAAATGATATGATTTTCACTCATACTTATCTTAAATGTTTCCACAAGTCAAAATCAGCTCAAGTTGGATTATGTATTGAGCTATCACTCAACGCGTTACGAATCACATGGTAGTTGAACAACTTTCGTTTACATAAAAGCTATCTTAAAACCACGCATGAGTTTCACAGTTTAAGGTGTGACAATGTGACATGCGGGCAAAACAAAACAACTAATTACTATATATCAAAGTATACGTTCTGATAAATCTGAATAATATCATTTTGCAAGGTGTCTAATTGTTAATTCATGACTATTATCAAACGGATTTGGTGCTATAGAAAGAAGAGGGTTTTATTGATACCTTTAAACTTCTAAACTTACACTATATAAGTATCATATTATACATACACTTACACCAATATATTTTTGGTTTTATTTAACATATATTTATGTTTTTTTAACATATGTTGTTTTAAAATAAATTAGAATGAGACAATTGTATTTATTCCATTCATTTGTTGAACGAGACTCTTCATAAAATACTTAGCTTATGTATTTTAACCTTACACGTGAGCATTTACATATTAGAGTGGACCAGTTCAGTTAAATATAACCCTAGCTAGCTAGGAGATATTGATGATGAGGGCTCATAGTAGACACTAAGTTTGAATCATTCTTACATATGCAACTTTGGATAAAAAGAAAGGAAGAATTACAGGATTAGCTTTGAATAATTCCATTCAATTATTTTTGACTTTAAACCCACCCTAGAAAAAGTAGCTTTATGTTATAATATCTTTACAATAACTATATTCAAATATACATTGAAAGTTAGTAGCTTTTTTTTCTTTTAAGAACTCTTAATAATTTGCTTGGCATGGGATGGTTATGTGTTGTCAAAATTTAACTTACTAAGGTTATGCGTAGTGTATGGGCTACAAATTGAGGCGTTTTGCGTCGTGTGGCTCCCAGTCAGTAAAGGATGAGAATTTGTTTTTGGGGTGTAATGATGTAGAGGCTACAATAGTACTATATATATATATATATATATATATATATATATATATATATTGGTAGGGCAGAGAATAAAAAGCTAAGAGATGTGAAGGAAAGTCAATTTCTGGATGTCCAGACCTTGACGGCATTTAGGTTTATAATCAAATCACACATAACAAAAGTTCTACAAGACACCTGCAACAAAACAGAAAGGCCATAATGGTCCTTAACAAACCAAACTTAAAAAAAACAAATAAAAGACTTCAAATAAACAAACAAAGCAGACCGTTCGTATCAATACTCCCTCCATAACACACTTTTCGACCTTAAGAAGTGAGCTCGCTGAAGTCAGGAAAACGCAGCTGTAAGTCATCCAGATATTCCCATGTGGCGTCTTGTGTCGTCTGCCCCTTCCAATGAACCAGTATCTTCATCGCTGCCCTGTTACCCCTTTTAACCAACTTCCGATCCAACACCCTTTCAGGTAACAAACTAAACCACGTTCCCGTCGGAAGAGGAACTACTTTGGATGGCGGCCCGCCTGCATCCTTAAGCAACGACACATGAAAAACGGGGTGAATCTGAGCTTCATCTGGCAGATCTAACCTGTAGGCAACATTACCAACCTTTTCTATAATAAAAAAGGGAACAAAGTATTTCGGCGTGAGCTTAGAGTGCTTATGAACTCGTAGGGAATTTTGCAAGTACGGTTGTAACTTGAGGTAGACCCAACTACCTGCTTCAAATTTTCTCTTGATGCGGTGCCTATCGGCTTGCTGTTTCATACGGTTTTGAGCCTTAAGTAATGATTGTTTCAAGACCCTCTTCGCGGCCTCTCGGTCTTGCATCATTTCATCAACCTCCTTATCAGTCGTGTCCTTGGGAATATAAGGAATACGTAGGGGAGGGCGATACCCGTAGAGAGCCTCGAAAGGTGACTTTCCCAGTGAAGAGTGGAATGTAGTGTTATACCACCACTCAGCTAAGGACACCCATTTAACCCACGTGTGGGGTCGTTCCATCACCATGCACCGTAAATATCCTTCCAAACACCTGTTAACAACTTCCGCTTGCCCGTCGGTTAGCGGGTGGTAAGCCGTGGACAATATGGCGGACACCCTTTGAAGCTTTAAAAATTCCGTCCAAAACGAACTTAAAAACACCGGATCACGATCTGAGATAATCGAGTTAGGGCAACCATGCAGCTTATAAATATGGTCGAGAAATACCTGAGCGACTTCCTTGGCATAGAACGGGTGTCCGAGAACCATGAAGTGACCGTATTTCGTGAGCCGATCAACCACCACAAATATAGTATCTTTACCCCTGACTTTCGGTAACCCACCTGTAAAATCCATGGAAATATCCGTGAAAATAGTGTCTGGAACAGGTAAAGGTTGTAGCAGTCCCGACGACAAAACATTTTCATGCTTAGCCCGCATACACACGTCACACCTACGGACAACATGTCGTACCATCTTTGCAACTCCCTTCCAAAAAAAGACCCTTCACCCGTTGAACCGTGTCCCTAACTCCTGAGTGACCGCCCATCAGTGACTCGTGACAGATCTTAACAATCTCATCCCGCAAGTGGGCGTCTCCCCCAACCACCATGCGATCACCTTTGGTCAACCACCTCCCATTCCATTTAAATCTGGGCAAAATTTCACCATTTTTAAGCTTGTGTATAATATTTTGAACATCAATATCATGGACTTGGCTATCCATAACTCTTTGTAATAATAAAGGTTCTATTTTTGAGATGGTGTAACACCCTACTTTTGGTTATAATAATAAAATAAATTTCGTCTATTTATAGTGGGTCGTTATCGGTTTAGATAAATAGAATGCGAGTTGGGCTAGTGTTGGGTTAAATGGATATGGGTTATGGACTTGGTTTATGAAAGAAAGAAGGAAAGACCATGAGCTTAAGCCCGTGATCCATAATTATATAAACCATTAATACCCATTAATCATTCATTTCACACATACTCCATACACCACCAAAACACACACTTAGCTCTCTCTCTCTAAGCCGAAATCACCAAGGAAACTGATCCCGATCCAAGGTAATGATAGTATGATATTGTTTGATGTTAAACCCGTTAGATCTAGTTGCGAAACGACAAGCCGACACCGTTAAATCGTTTAAGTCACGAGATCCGAGTGGAATCGGGTATAAACCGAACCTAAGGTGAGCTTAGGGGTCACCCTAGCTCAGATCTGGAGCGAACGGGATGAAAAACGGTGGAGAAACGAAGAGATTTCGTTTTTCCAACGAGATTTCCGGTTTTTCGGTGACGACGGCGCCGGAAAGGCGGCGCCGCCGGTGAAGGGAATGTTTGAAAGGACATCTGACATTTTGTCAGATGCCCTAAACCCTAGGCGCGTGTAATGAACTGGGCACGCCCATTCGTTAAGGAAAACTAACGAATTAGCTTAATTCGTTAAGCATTCGTTACGCAATTCGTCAGACAGTTCGATATGGGAAATGACGAATGAACCCTCATTCGTTGGAAGGGTCATTCGTTATAAAAGGGGGGTCATTCGTTACCAGGTTCAATTCGTTAAGGTCCAATTCGCTATAAAGACCAGTTCGTTATAAGGTCTGATTCGTTACAAAGGCAGATTCGTTATAATAGTTAATTCGTTATGAACTCCCATTCGTTAAGGACTGATTAACGAATTAGACTTTGAAAGAATTACAAAACAGTCCCTGGACTTACAAGAATGATTTAACTACAAAGAAGCCCTTGAACTTTTAAGTAGCAAATTAAATAATGATCCAAAATTCTAATGGAAAATACGTTAAGACAGCTCGACCCCAGCCAGGGGCTCTGCCCCTTGGACCCTGCTAGGGGCTGCCGCCCCTAGACTCCGCTGCCAGGGGCGCTGCCCCCGGACCCCCATTCGTTGAGGGTACTAATTAAACTAGAAACGTGTTATGGGTAGTGATAGATAATACGTGTAATTGTTATACAGTTAGTCGTGCACAACTCAAGAAAGGAATAACTATAAACGGTGAACGTAACCGACTTCAGGTGAGTTTCTAGCCCCATTCCTTGTTATGTTTTCGGGGTTGTGTGCATACTCGATGTGATTAGTTAATACACTTATCCTAAGTGATAAATTTATGCCATATATGTATTATGTGAAATGTATGAATGGTTGCTTGTCGGTACATGAACTATCTTCGGAATTTCATGTACTGCCAGGTAATGGTTTGATGTTATATGTATGTTTCAAGATGAAGAATGAATGATGTATGTACGTACAAAAATTTACGATTATGTATATAGAAAGTATGCTATGGAGGTATGGAAGAAAGGGTACCGGACCCTAATAATATCCGAGGATGAAGGGTGACCGGACCCTAATAATATCCGAGGATGGAGGGTACCGGACCCTAATAATATCCGACCCTAATAATATCCGAGGATGGAGGGTGACCGGACCCTAATAATATCCGAGGATGGAGGGTACCGGACCCTAATAATATCCGAGGTATGTAGGGCGAAATGTTCTTTGTAACGTGAGGTTAGTTATGAATATAAATATGAAAGAATGATGGGCAGGTTAAGTATGTAATGCGTACCTTCGGGCAAGTATATGTGTATGTAAAGTAAGTTATGTGATTAACTAGAACTTACTCAGCGTAGCTGACTTTTAGTATGCACGCAGGTGAGTAGAATGAGGCAGCTGGCTTGAGCGGGGACACATAGCGGTAGAATAAAGAAGCTGGTATCTAAATATCTATTTGTTATGTTTTGAACTAAAAGACATGTTTAAGTTATGTTTTAAAGACAAGATTATGAATGTTTGTAATGACTGTTGATGTTTTATATTATTCCGCGAAAGTTTTAATTAACGCTGATATTCAGAACTGTGTTTATGAGTAAATCCAACACAAAAGTAGGGCTACCGGTAACGGGGCCTTACAGATGGCAGTAGTGAATAATGTGGCACCCTGAACCCGTGATAAGGCGTCGGCTGCAACATTCTCTCGACCTTTTTTTGTACTCGATGCAATAATCATAACCCATGAGTTTCGCGAGCCATTTATGTTGTAATGGAGTTGTCACCTTTTGGGTCAGAAGATGTTTGAGACTTCTCTGATCCGTGCGTATAATAAATGGGCCCGTGATGAGATAATAGTGCCACTGTTTCACCGCCATCATGATCGCTAGCAACTCCTTCTCCTACACTGATAACGCGTTTTGTTTTTGAGAGAGAGCCTTGCTTAAAAATGAAACCGTTTCCACAGCGAATTGTTTAGTGGGATCGGGTAATGATAAAACTGGTGCTGAGGATAAAGCTCCTTTGAGCCAATCAAAAGCTTCATGTGCTTTCTCTCCCCAATGGAATGCACCTTTCTTTAATAAGTCGGTAAGTGGTTTAGAAATTATTCCAAAGGACCTGATGAAACGCCTATAATACCCGGCTAACCCCAAAAAACCCCTAAGTTGTTTGAGTGTCTTCGGTACCGGCCATTGTCGAATAGCCTCAATTTTGGCCGGGTCTATCTTCCCCCCCTCCCCAGATATAATATGGCCCAAATACTCCACCGCACGTCCCCCGAACACACATTTTGATTCTTTAGCAAACAACTTATTTTCCTTCATAACATAGAGGACTTGTTTTAAATGTTGCATGTGCTGGTCTTCACTTCGGCTATACACAAGTATGTCATCAAAAAATACAAGTACCCCTTTTCTTAACATAGGTCGAAAAACATGGTTCATAAGTGCTTGGAACGTTGTCGGCGCGTTCGTAAGGCCAAATGGCATAACAAGAAATTCATAATAGCCCTCGTGGGTTCGAAACGCTGTTTTATGAATGTCTTCGGGTGCCATACAAACTTGATGATACCCGGAGCGTAAATCCAACTTCGAAAAAAATGTGGCCCACCCAGTTCGTCTAGCAATTATTCAATTAGTGGAATTGGAAACTTATCTTTAATTGTTGCCTCGTTAAGCCTGCAATAGTCCATGCACATCCGCCACCGCCCGTCTTTTTTCTTAACTAACACAGCTAGGGCTGCAAATGAGCTTTGACTGTTACGTATAACCCCCGAATCCAATAATTCTCGTGTGGTCTTCTCTACCACATCTTTCTGAACAGACGGGTACCGGTAAGGTCGTTGGCTAATTGGCTCCGTTCGGTCCTTAAGGACGATACGATGACCAAAAGGCCGACTGGGTGGCAACCCTTTCGGCGTTTGAAATTGTGACAATCGTCAATTTCAGGTTAACTCCGCTAACTCAACTCCGTCAACTCAAACTTAAGATCATTGAATCTATAACGCACACTTCATTACATTTAAACTAGGGTTTAAATGACGCTTAACACTTACTACATGTGTAGTCTTTCGGGAATTGCACCGAAACGCAAACGAATCGACGCAAACGATTGATGAATAAACGAAAAACGTCAAAACAGTAATTATGTGATAATTATGTGTTAGACTTATGTGTTGTGTGATAACATGGTTATAAACGTTAACTCAAGATGTAAACTAGTTATTTAAGTTAGAAAAACAACAATTGATAGTGGAGGGACTTGAGTGTAACTTGTTATGTTTATAAATATATCCTTAACAACTAAACCCTAACCTATTCTCTTCAATCCCAACCCCGATCGGAAACCCCATCCCCACCTCCCTTGGCTGCCGTCCACTATACACACACATAACACCAAGAAATCAAGCCTTTGATTGAAGAACTAGGTGCTAGGAAGGTATAATTGATTATCCTATACATCCTTGTTACTTGATTTTGATGTTTAATGGGTTAATTTAAAACCCTAGCTGCCGATTTTTCATGTATGTATGAAGTTAATATGTTTGTTGTTGATTGATGATGATTTGATAACTAGATTGAATATTGTTGCATGTTGATTGTTGTGTCTTTGATTTGGGTTCAAACAAAAACCCTAATCATGTATGTAATGTGTAATTGATGTGCATGGATGGTGTTTATGGGGTCTAGAGTGTCATATGAATGCATGATAGTTCATAGATTGTTAATATGTTGAGTTTGGATGCAAACAGTTTCTGGACAGAATGTGTTATTGATGTCTAAGTGACTGTAACGAAGTGTAAATGTGAAAATTGGTTGAGATTATTGATACTATAGTAAACTAGGTTGAGTCTAGTTTCTAATGAATATAAATTTGTAATTTTTGGACAAGTAAAGGTTAACTTTTATGATTTTACAAAAACGTTGTGCAAAGCTGAGCTGTTAGACCTGCTGTTAGGTTGTTTTGTAAATGTTATATCTCATGAACTACGAGACCAATTGGGTTGGTTCCACTTCTGAAAGTTGACTTATTGAGTTAGGAACCTAACCCAAGTGGTCTTGCATTTATTGGATTTTTCGTTTAATGGGAATTGCAAATAACATTCTGTTGCGCATGAATTTGACTGTTATGAGTTTGCTGTAATGATTTGATGATTTTGAGAAAACTATGTGGAATAAAAATATAATTAAATATGTTCTGGAAACCTAAGACATTTTTGCTTCTGTGATGATTTTTGGTAAATTAATTGAGATGCTATGATCGGTGAAATAGTACAATCTTTTAAGTAGAATTTCTGTCTCGGTGAAACTAGCTGCTGAGATTTGTGAAAATGCATGAAACATAATACTTGCTAATTTATTATCGTGTTTTGACCAAATTGCCCTTGAGGGGAATGATTGCAAGATAATTGTCGTGTTTTGACCAAAATGCCCTTATGGGGAATAATGGCTAGTTAATTGTCATGATTTGACCAAAATGCCCTTACGGGGAGTAATTGCTAGTGATGTACTTTATGAATACATGACACGTATATGATTGCTTACACAAGTAATGTATCACAAATACATTTGTTAAAGTCACACACGATTCACAAACAAAACACGAAACATGTTATGTGCATAGGTGTTATGTGCCGGGTCTAGAGACTCGATAATATTCCGACACTTAGAAAAATCTCTTTGTTGTTTTAGAACGATAGAGAGAGTTTTTCTGTGACGCGCATCGTGGTGATTTAATTTGGGAATTTCTTCGCAAACAGTGAGTTTCACTTACCCCTTTAAACTGTTTTTAAACGCTTTTCACTTGGGGGAGATAACATACTCCGAAAAACGCATTTAAGATTTTGTTTGTAGATTATATATCACTTGTAAAGGCTAAGTGGCAAACGAAACAATTGAAGTCCTACACATCGAACCGGTTAATATTTGGATAATAGCGAGTCACTGTTGAGTAGTACTACTGGGTTTGACAAACCCCACCCAACGCTAAACTCGACTGGAGGTCGAGCGGGTGTAATTTTGGCTAACACGTACCATGGTCTGGATGACCTGGTGACAAGGCACTTGACAAACAGTCAGCTTCGGTGTCGAACACTTAGTAATACTTGCTTTATAGGCTAGCTACCTATAGATATATAATTGACATAACACTATCTGGTAACGCTGTAACGCAAAACGCTATATCGCAAAACGCTGTAACGCAAAACGCTGTAACGCAAAACGCTGTAACGCAAAACACCGTAACGCAAAACGCTGTAACGCTTAACGCAACACGCTGAGCGCAAACGCTAATCGCTTTATTTTTATTTAAACTTGTGAACTCACCAACCTTGTGTTGACACTTTTAGTATGTTATTCTCAGGTAGCCGAGGCGGGCGCGCGGTTTAGGAACATGCATTGCTTGAAAAACTTTTAACTATGCAAACTTATTTTTAACTGTTATCATTGGTTTTAAATCGTCCTGCGTGACGTAACATTGTTTTCCATGGTTTTACGCTTCCGCATTTAATTACTCGTAAACGTTTTCATGGTTTTGAAACTTTATTTTATGGTTTGATTATAACTGATGATTCTGATCCTGTTAGTTCACACCCTCTGACGGTAAAACTCCGTTAGTGGATTTTGAGGGTGTGACAGAAATACCTCAGAGAAAGCTCAGGTCAACTCGCTCCAAGGAAGGTTCTCGTGCGAATGGGTCTGGTAGCATAAAACCTTGGATTGGTAGGTAACCTCGGACCCCCCATTGGCGAGTTGGAGGCTAAATAGTTGTATTGCTCCATCCTTAGAATGTTTTTTCATCAATCCCTCCATTGTTTCTAATGAACACACCATGAATTTATTATTTTGGAGTCCCTTTAATTCATATTGTTTGCTATCAACCACAAATTTCATAGTCATCTTTTGGAAATTCCAAAGAATGTCATTTAATGGGAGAAGCCACTGTACACCTAGTATCATGTCATAATTCTCCAAAGCTATGAGTAAAACTTTTGTTGTGAACCAATGACCTTGCATGGTCCATTGGAAGTCGGGGCACAGTTGATTGCAAGTGAGTTTCTTCCCATTCGCTACACCAACATTAATAGGAGGAATGTCCCTTACCTCGCATTGTAACCGTTTTGCCAATTTTATGTCAATAAAGTTGTGAGTCGATCCCGAGTCAATAAGTATGTGAAGTTGGCGAGTACCCATCGAACCCTTAACTTGCATGGTTGAGTAGGAGGGAATACCAGTTAACGCATGAATCGAAATTTGGTGCTCCTTCTCTTCATCTTCTGGTATTGTTTCTTCGAGAACCGGTTCATCCTCATCCTCCACCTCAATGATGTACACTTGATTCTGGTTCAGAGGGCATTTATGACTAGGAACAAATTTTTCCGTACACCAAAAACACTCCCCTTTTGCTCATTTTTGTTCCAACTCTCTACTCGTAAGGCGACGTGCACCCGCCAAGGGTTTAGTATTCGTTGCGGTTGTTCGGTTGGGTGATGGTAAAAGTGGTATGTGACATTCGTCAATTTTCGGATCTCGATTTGTATCCATGTTGTAAACTTTTATTATACAAACCCGACTCAACATTTTGTTTCCTTATTTAATTATTATATAATATTATTATACACTTCGATCATCAATAATCGATGTTTGTCATATTATAATGTGTTAAGAAAAACATTTAAGGGTTCAAACTGAGTTTTGTAAAGTTGTTATAAGCATTAGAAACCTTTAAACTCGTTTTAAACATTCATTCAAACTTGAGGGCTCACTTTTGAAAATATATCATGCATATATAAACACAACAAAACCTAACCCTAAACATTAACATCACAGCCGCCTCCTTCTTCCCTGCCGTTTTCCCGGCGACATTCCGGCGACCCCCCGCCGCGGTCACAAATCTCCGGTGAGTTCCGGCCACCTTCTCCCCTGTAACCCGACACCACCACTTACCTCCCCTTTCCTCCGCTCGGTGTCTCCGGCAGCCGGAGCTGCGGTCCCCCTAACCCCCCCTCGCGAGTTTCCAGCGAGCAGCCCCCTCCCTTGCTTTTCCACCTCCGGCAAACATCACCCCACCACATCTGGAAAACCCTCTCCCTCTCTCTCCGGCTCACTCTCTCCCATCAGCTCACTCTCTCTATCTCTTTATCTCTCTTCGTCTCTCTCTCTCTCTATGCGTTTTTCTCCGGCAGTTTATATCTCCGACGACCCTGCTCGGCTCCGACAATTTTCTCGGCCAAACATCATTTACAGGTAATTGAATTTATGGTTTTAATTGTATTGTATCTAACTCTTAACCCGAAATCGAGTCATGAGTTCAATCCCCCCTTGAACCGACTGTGGAGAGTATTTTGTTGAGATTATTATTATTGTTATTATTAACTAGATTGTTTTTAGTATTATCATTATTATTATTAACAAGATGATTATTATTATTATTATTATTATTATTATTATTATCTTTTAACAAAACTATTATTATTATCATTATTATTATAAATATTAAAGTTGTTATTAATATTAATAAAGACCATATTGTCATTATTTATTTAAAATCATATTTCTATCATTTATTTATTAACAATAATATTATTATACTTATTTTGTGAATTCGTTTAGAAATCGAACCAACATCAAGTATGGTATTATTATTTACTATCAAATATTATTTATTATTGTTATTATTTTTATCAACAACACTTTAACTAATACCAAGAATTTTATTCATTAATACTAATTATTGTTATAATTATTATACTATATTAGTATTATTAAAAATAATTATTGTTATTATTATTAACATCATTATCTTATATATCTATATATATACACACACATACATATGCAACATATCTTTTAGCATTATTATTATCATTACTATCTTATCTTTAATAATATTATTATAAACTTTATTAACAATTCGTTTTTATAAAACGAACCTTGATTTAAAACCCGTCTTGTCTCTTTTAATATTAGTTTAGCTATTTAAAAGACCAATAAAATAATATTATTTTTATTCTAATTATTAATTATGTACGAGTCCCTAATCATTAACAAACTAACCGGTAACCCGATAAACAACCGAACCTTCCCGTGCAATGTTTAAATATAGTTTCTTCATGGTTTCAAGTTCATTAATATATTACATTATTTATTTTTAGCTAAGGTGTTTATCGTTTTAAGTCGGATTCGTTCGTTTTGTTCACAAGCTTTCTATATGTCCATCATAAATTAGTTCTCAATTCATCAATCGAGGTGAGTACTTTCATACTCCTTTTTCCATCTTTCGTTTTGGGGTGGCATTTCATACTTATCAAACTAAATGCTTTATCTACTTGAATCTTTAAACCCACAAACGTGATTGTATACTTTACTTGAATAAATGCTCGATTTGGTGTTCTATGCTTAAATGTCTATGTGTTTATCGCTTTTGGATGGTGGAACTATAAATCCTAGACCATTTGGCAACCCCTCATGGCAAGGTGTCGTTAACGTAATGCAATTAACGATAACTATAAAATCCTAGACTATTTGGCATCCCCTTATAGCTAGGTGTCGCTAACTTGTTTAGCGATAACTATTTATCCAAGTTTATAGCTTTTATTTATTGTTTCGTATACAAGTTTTGTGGCTTTTTATTACTATATACTTATATGCTCAAACTTATGAATTGCTCACCAACCTTTGTGTTGACAAACTTTATTTTATGAAATGTTACAGGTTTGACTTTTGTTGACTCGAGGACTTGATGAAAACGTTACCAAGACTATTAGGATATTAGTAAAACAAACAATATAATTGCTACTTGTGTTCAACTTGTTTTTGTGGACGAGATGTGTTGATTATTGATTTGTTGAAATAAAAAGGAGTTGAATAAATATTGTCACTTTAAATAGTGTCTTGTGTATTTGTCCAATCACGTTGCACCCCGGCATGTTCCGCCTTTGGTCAGGGTGTGACAGATTGGTATCAGAGCCACAAGACTATAAGATAGGTGGTTAGACGTAACGGCCTAGTATAGTCTTTACTTTAGGGCCCTTATACGTGTTGCCTATACGTGTCTACCCTACTTGATTGTTCAATACACTTGTTTATTTATATACTTATTTATTTTATCAAATCATAAATATACACATACACACACTTTCATAGCACTCCAAGGTATCCTTACCTTAAAACGCAAAAACATTAGTTTTTATTGTGTTTTTATGGATCACGAGCTTAACTTGGATCCCGTTGTTTCAAATCTCCTTAAAGATCGTCTCATATGAGATGACCACTTTAAGTAGTCGAATACGAGCGTTCCGCCCGCCATCCTAATTTTCGGTGTTAAGACAATAGAACTACGGTGATTTCGTGGACTAGTGTTTTGACATGACGTTGTATTCTGATTTATTATTTTTGCTACAATCGTTATTTGAGTCGAAGACATGAAAAAGACGCGGTGGTACGTGCACACGTTTAGACTCCAACATGGTATTTTTGTAATAAAGGTTTTTAGTGTCGGAATATCAAGTTATGGTGGTTCATGCACGATTTTTCCGCCTTTAAATCTTAAAAGATTATAATTACATTTTGAGAATTTAAACCATTTTCCCTTTATTTATGTTATAAATTCTTATCACAAGTCTTCATTTATAAATGTTATATAATGTTTTTATATCTCGATTTTATATGGTAAAAAAAAATTTACACCAATTTTCTCATTTTGATTTCACAAGGATTTTTATTGTAATTTCGTTCATTAAAATCTCTTCGTTATAAAAAGGAAAACAAATAAATAAATATATGTATATATAGAGTTTGATCTGTTCATAATAATTTTTAATATGCCATTTATTTTCATTAAGACGAATTACAAACGAAAATCTTATTATATAAATTTTATCATATTAAGAAGGTTTTTATCATAAATTTCACCTCAACTTTTCAAGTAAATTTGCTATTGTATAAACTTTAAATTGTTTTTAAAGTCATTGTACAAAAATTTTATAAAATTTTATTTTTATAACTATTTCGTTTATTTGGACGATCACTTCAAAATTTTAATTATTTAAACATCGCACGACATTTTTAATTATACTACATTCATTATGCATTTTTGCTTCATTATAAATCCCTACCCGAATTTATTTTCATAACAACTTTCATTATGCATTTTTGCTTCATTATAAATCCTCACCAATAAAACTTGCATCTTATGAAACAACTCGTTTTAAATTTCTTATGGTAGTTTCGCTTTGATTTTTCAAGAAAATTCGCAAACTTATAGTTTGTAACTTTCTTGAAATCCTCACGCAAAACTTCATAGAAATTTTATTTTAAAGACAAAAAAAAAATCGTTTACTTGGGAGAAAACGACGAACCCGAGCTAAACCCGCCGCCGCTACTCTGACTCGATTTATCTTGAATCGCCTTCAAGATTTCTTCTTGTTGTTTCGCTAGTGCCAATAACGATGCTTGGATCTCTGTGATTGCCTTTTCATGATTCTTGAGGGTGTTGTCAACTTCCTGGTTACGAGTGTTTGTCATGATAACGGTAGTAATTCCGACCGGAGATCGGAATGGCTTTGATACCCTTGGTAGGGCAGAGAATAAGAAGCTAAGAGATGTGAAGGAAAGTCAATTTCTGGATGTCTAGACCTTGACGGCATTTAGGTTTATAATCAAATCACACATAACAAAAGTTCCACAAGACACCCGCAACAAAACAAAAAGGCCATAATGGTCCTTAACAAAACAAATAAAAGACTTCAAATAAAAAAAGCAGACCTTTCGTGTCATACATATATATAGATATACTAGTTTTTATCCCCCGTATTATGGGGGTTGTTTTATATTATTTGTTCTAATACTTATTTATTTTTTGCCTTTATATTTTTTATTGTATGAAAGTTAATAATATACTTATGGTTTGATGATAAATTGTTTGACAAATAAATGAGATGTTATAACCCGATTTAAAAATTATATGGAATGAGACCCAAGACCGTCATAATTGAATAAATAATTCATAAAACCTAAATAAAAAGAATAAGGAAGACAGAAACAATAAAGTTTTGCTTGATCTTCACTGGAAACTTGAGTAAGGAGTAGATCTTTTTGGAGTTTTTAGAATCTGAAAGCGAGAAATCCTTTCTTTCTTTTTCTTTTTTTTTCTTTATTTGACCTACTTTAGCCGGATGAAAGGAAACTTTCACGTCCGATTTTGAGGAGGGGATCCTATCCCAATTTTTATTTTGCTAGGACCATAGATAAAAAAACCCAATTTTTTACAATTACGGGGTTTATTGGAATATGAAATTCAACCCTGGAAATACAGGATCCCTATTTTTTTACTGCCCGGAGCTTCGATACATTTCGAAATCATCTTTTACTATAAAATTGGTTTTTTAATTATAAATAATATTATGAAAGTTAATAATATGCATATGGTTTGATGAGACCCAAGACTAGTTTATTTTTTTGATTATCAAATTGGTTTTTTAATTTAAATAATCTATATCTTTTTTAAAATAAATAAGATATTAATTTTTAGTATATCCTATTTTATAGGATTTTTACATCAATAATTTGGTGAGAATAAATTTAAATTTAATGAGATGTTATAACACGTTTAAGGAATATCTAGATTTGGTAAGACTCATACCCATGAATTCGGGTCAAATGCATAAGAAGCCTCCATTTAAAAATCAAGCAAATCTGGTGACTCCAAAAAAAGGGGCAGCGACCACATCGCGACACATAGGATTTTTTGGTTTTCGTTTATATATATATATATATATATTATATATATATAAAACTCATATTAATATAACAATAATATTTTCTTCTTCCTTTACGGCGACAAAAACATCCCGCCCCCGTCCCTTTTCGCCCCAATATCTCCGCGGGGGGGGGGGGGGGGGTGTTCCTCCATAGTTTCGCCCTAAATTCTCTCACTACGTTTTGCCTAAGGTATTGTGTGACTGACGTAGTGACACACCTTATTTTTCTGTATAAAGTTGCAATTAAAATCTTAGATTTTTTTTCTCTCGAAAAGATTTGTTCCAAAGATGATATTTGGGGCTTTAAATATACAATAAATGATTTTCATGGTAGCTTTCAAACGTATATTAAATGTAAAAGGAGTTTGCAGCTTTTGCTTATAAAACTATGAATGAGGTTATCTAATGGTAAAAGGTCCCGTCAACTGGCTCAATTTAGCCGTACAAAGCTCTTAAACGTCTCCAAGTTAACTCAGTTCCGACGAATGCACATTGGTGGTAAAACCCGGATGCTCTATGGATCGAACTGGAGATCACACGGATCTCAGTATTCCTTCATTGAGCTACTCATATCCCCCAAAGTTGAGTGGAGATTGAATTTGGATCTCTATTAAAAAAACACATGGTTTCTACCACTACACTACATTGATCTCTAAAACTTTTTTTGAAATGCCAAATTTTATAAAAAAAAAACTAAAAGGACCTCATGCAAACAGCAAGAAGCCTAAAGTACAACGAACGAACCTGGAAAACCAACTTAACAAACCTACATTTATAAAGGAAAATTTTCGAAATTAAATAAATTTGCACCAAGATTTCCAATCAACACTCGCTCTAGTACTCTTGAGATTCCTAATTCCACCTGCTTTCCTTTCCTCCCATTCCCCTCCGATGTTATAAGATAACATATTCATTGTTTACCTGTAATATCGTGTTCCTCAATAATCATCCTGCGGATTATATCTTCTTGCCTCATAACCTGACAACCTAAAATTTCCCCGACTTCAATCGTTTTCAAGACCTCCCTTTCGATCTCTTCCATGGATTTCTTTTTATTAATCATTGACTGTTCTTGCAAGCTGTCTGTATCGCTGCCATCATTAAAATCAAGTCTTGATATAAGACATGTTGATGAGATCGATTTGTTAACCCAAAATTTGTCTTTGAGTTTCAACGAAATTGGGTGTGCTTTCCTTTTACAATTAAACTCTTTAGTTTGCTTCTTTTTTTCTTGTAGTGTTCGAAACTGATTCGGATGATACCTCCTTGTTTAGATCAGGTAAAACCTCTTCTCTACCCACATATTCAATTAATTCCATTGATCTCTTAAATAGTCATGAAAAAAAATGTGGTATTTTAATAAAAATAAAAATAATGGTATTTTAATAAAAATAAAAAATGGTTCTAATTAACCAGTTTTAAATTGGTTCGAAGCTCAATACTCAAAACCAAATAGAAACTACCAGCTAGAATCAGTTGGGACCGGTTTTTCTACTAGCAGTTTATAATTAAAACCGATTTCGGTTAATAACTGGTTCGGGAAACCGTTTTTTGGGCACAACGACCTTGTGCTGAGCTATTAAGAGGTTTGAACAATTAAGAGGTAGCCTCTTAACAGTCATTAAGAGGCTACCTCTTAATGGCTCATAGCCTCTTAATGGTTAAGAGGCAGTCTTAAGTCTAAATGATTAAGAGGACCTTAATCATTTAGGCCCCGTTTGTTTTTTTAGAGATTTAAGTGAATACCACATCTGAATGTTAAGAGGTGGTTCAAATGTCTGAAATCTGAATCATTAAGAGGTGGAGGCTAGAGACGAACCTCTAGTCGTCGGAGATGGAGCCTAGTCTCCGGGTAAGAAGTTAATGGAGGCCGGAGACAAACGTATGTTTTTTTTTGGGTTAAGAGGTTTTCAGACCCACTAAAAGCTCTTACTGGTTCAGATGCTATTAAGACGCTGAACCTCTTAATGCCAGAAAAAAAAAACAAACAGCCCCACGTCTGATTACGTCTGACCGAATCAGACGTTTTCCTCTATTCAGAGAAAAGAGACAAAAACAAACAGGGCCTTAGACTTAAGACTGTCTCTTAACCATTAAGAAGCTATGAGCCATTAAGAGGTAGCCTCTTAATGACTGTTAAGAGGCTACCAAACAGCTCCGTAGTCTCTAAATTCAATCAACATGCTTTTAAAACATTCAATTAAGTAGCTCCATGAATTATTAAGAGGTCTCTTTTAGGTAAACCAAACGAACTCTACCTCTAACGATTCAGATTAGCCTCTTAACGAGTAACAAGGAGGTTACCCAACAACCCCTAAGTGTTTATTAGAAACTTTTCTTTACAACACAATTAAACTAGGAGGTTTGACTGCGCGATGCAACACTAAGCCTTTATATTACCTTATCACACAATTCAAATTTCAAATGATGCATAAATGGAAAATAGTTCATATAATGCTAAAATATTGTCTAAGATCAACCATTGAAACAAGGAAGATATCAATAAACAAAAAATGAGTAAAAACAAGAATCGAATACCGTACCAATTGGCAATTATGGTGGTACTGCACCAATTTGGAATTGGTAGTGAAAAAGATACCGAGGAATGTCAAAACCGACTAATACCAGCACCGAAAACCATAAAAATAAAACATATTGAAAGAAAAACTAAAATCGGTTTAGTACAGGTATTGTTAAGTCAGTACCATACCGATACCAAATATATCAAAACTGAAAATAAGTAAAAACTCAAAAGAATACCGAACAACTGATGACAATACGTTGACGGTTCAAAATTAATAGTGAAACACGTCAAAGTTACTAATTTAACCATGCTAAGGTTACTCATTTAACTATGTGTGAAAGGTGTTTACGATGATCATTAAGAGACTACCTCTTAATGGTTCATAACTTATTAGTAGTTAAGAGGTAGTCTTAATTATGAATGGTTACAAGGTAACCGTTAGGAGGTAACATTTTAACCATTAAAAAGACTACCAAACAACCCTAGAAAAATATGTATATGAATGTTCACAAAAGAAAATTTAATTATATAACTTTGTATTTATAATATTTAAAAATGTTAATTAACAAAAGTTATGAAATAATCAAATTAAACATTAATAAAATATTGTTAGAAAATTTTGTAGAGAAATCAAATTATTTAATACATAAAGTAATACCACAAAATAAAAATAAATAACACGTGCCTACCTGTGAAATGTATAGAAAATGTTAGAAAAACAAAATCATGGACTACTTTGGAGTCCGGATTAGTTGACGAGTGACGACCAGAAGTTGTATTTTTCAGTCCGTGAATATGTGACAGAAGCATGACTACTTTTCAACGAAGAGCTTGTATATATGTTGTCTAGAGGCTTACCTCAATTACTACAATAAATAAATTATTCAATTAAATATCTATTAATTAAGCCCTTTTAGAGTCGAATAAAGAATCATATTAAAAACACGTGATTTAAATATAATTACTTGAAAATACCTAAATAGTAACCATACAAAGATAGGCCGAAGTTGAACAATGATCTCCAAGTTTTAGGTTGTTTAAAAAACTCGTGGTTCATGGCTCACTTCATAAAATATATAAAATACTCACTCAAAATCGGCTTATTTATGAATGACCAGAGCTGATTGAGTATGCTCAGTTTATAAATGAGTTGTCGAGCCAGGTGAATAGTTCATTTATTCGCTCGTTTAATATATGTCCAAATTTTAGTGTTTATAAGTTACAACCTAATGTTATTTTAATAATAAAACATATGATACGGATTATGAGCCTCAAATATTAAAATAATATTAAATTTTATATTTAGTTTAAACAAGTTTGCTCAACGAGTTATGAGCTTCTTCGATCTCAAAATATCAGCTCGTCAAGATAAACGAGCTAAGCCAAGCTAGATCGTTTAACTTCAAGCCCAAACTTAAACTAAAGTCGATTCAATCAGTTTACACCCCTACCAAATTCACCTTATTTATCTTGTTTTTCTAGAATTTTGGTTAGATTTTAATATAGTTTTATTCCATTGATTTAATCTAGAACCAAAACCTGCCAAAACAATAATAAAAATTGATTTTTAGTCGTTAGTAATGCTAAATTTTCTTATTATTAGTATATATTAATGCATAAAACATGTGACATTTATTTTCTGGAATTTATTTTTTGGCAGCATCATAGTATATGTTTCTCGGTACCATCCTTCACTATGCTTATATTATAATATGCCTTTTTATTTTAATCCTTTTATATATATATATATATATATATATAGGTATTGGATTATTTCAGAAGTTTTTTTACAGCGAGAAGTGAGAGAAGTGAAGGTGTAACTCCATTAATCCCTAATTTCGCTCCCTTTCTTATATGTATGTGCGTTGTGTAGGTGCATATGTATGTGTGTAGGTACGTATGTTTGTATATGTGTACATATATTTGTATATGTGTATGTATGTTTGTATGTAGTAGGTACATAGTTTTGAATGTGGCTCGGTACATTTATAAGTTTGTAGGTGGGTTGAATGTGTAATTAAGACATAAATACAACCAACCTACATATATGTATGTAACATCATATGAAAGGGAGTGAAATTAGGGATTAATGGAGTTACCTTCACTTCTCGCTGTAATGTCACTTCTCGCAAGATCCATCCCATATATATATATATATATATATATATATATATATATATATATATATATATATATATATATGAACGAGTGTTCATATTAATCAAGACAATGTGTTTCTCACATTTTATTTCATTTTCTCGCATAAACAAAATTTATGCAATTGTACACAATCAATTTGTTATTTGAAGGGTGTTTGGATCTAATGCGACCCAAAACTTTTTCTAACGGATTTTTTTATGAATATGTGTGATGATTCGGATCGCTCTTTCTATATAATCGATCTATATTTAGGAAAAAAAAGCATTAGATACTAGATAACATGGTTCCTCAAAATCATTTGAATTTGATATCTAATATTCGGGTCTACACCCTTAAATAAAAAGCACATGAAGAGTTTGATTTAAAATTTTAAAATTAAGTTTTAATTATCACTTAAAAATATATCTTTCTAATCAGAGTTGTGTTCATGAATAATTGGAACAAAACTTTTGTTATATAATGAGTATTATTGTATGTATGAATAGGAACATATTTCAGTTTCATATAAAGGTAAAACTAAAAATGTATTCGAGGTTGAAAATAAACATGGAAGAGAAAATACGTTTTTGTTTAAAGAAATGGTTGGTTTTGTAAGTTGGTATTTAATTAGTAGACATTGGTGATTCACATTTCATAATAACCCTCATCTTTAGCCATGATATGTATGTGATAGGAAATACATGTTAAGAAGCTTTCTCCTTGTATGACTCGAGAAAAAATGATTACAAGTTTTGTCTACGAACAAAATTAGAATCGCTCGTATCATGAAAGCAATGCTAAAACTAAAGCACTTGTTTTACCTTATTATACAACACACTTACGTCAACCAAGCAAGTAATATTGTGGTGTGTGTTAACAACTTAACATTGTCTATCGCTCCCTATGTGTACATGCTTGCTTATGCTAACGCGTTGAGCAATGCCACCTTTACACCACATGCTTTTCATTCAAATGCATTGTCTGGAAATAATAATACTAGATATTGATATAGGTGTTCAACGAATCAAACACTCGAATTACTCGAATCGAATTATTCAAATTTTCAAATTTTAAAGTTGGATTTGAATTCGATTCAATTACTAAACTCGGTTCGAATTGAATATTGAGTTTTTTGAGCCCGATTCAAACACCGAACACCCGAATTGTATCGGCCTCCCATTACCGAATTCCCTACCCGATGAGCCTACTCGAATGTTTGTGGTAATGTATCCACGGACCCAATTCAACTCAAGAGAATACCCCGGGCATCCTTATTTTTTATTTTATTTTTTTACCATCGTTTGGAACTACTAATATCCGAGTGAGACTTACTAAGACGGGATGTCAACCGTCCATATTAATTTTAACGCTTCAGACCTGCACCATCAAGAAGAACCCCCACCATTGTGAGAAAAACCCATTTAAGTCATGTTTCGAACCTGATACTTTAAGATCTCAATCTTTAACTATCACCCAAGTCATTGGACCAGAATTGCAGCTACCCCGGGTAACCTTATTGATATATGATAATTGTTTATTGGATTGATATTTGTTTATTCAATATTAAAATTAAAAGCTTTATACAAAAATGATGCATTTTGCAGCATTAAAAAACACAAGTGGTACATAAAATAACATGTATATATATATATATATATATGTGTGTGTGTATAGTATGAGAATGATTATGTGACAGAGAAGAAACACCCATGTCCTTTCCCTCATTTTCAGCAATATTTTACTCCTTCCTTCCAAATCATATTATAAATAAAACCCATTTGTTTAATTTGTTTCCTTGAAACAACATCATATTATTATTATCAATGGCAGCAGCTCGTTGTTTCTTCTTCTCTTTCTGTGGCTACTCTAATCTCAAATCCAACGACACCCATCCATCTGATCATCATCTGGGTACGTATTAATATTCTTTCATTTCTCATTTTAACTTTCAATTTTCATTATTTGATGTGTGCACATAATGTTTGATCAGAGAACGAATATGATGAGCTAAAGGTGCCAGCTTTTAAGGAGTACAAGTTTGATCAACTTAAGGCTGCAACTGATGGCTTTGTTGTGGAGAATATTGTGTCTGAGCATGGTGAAAAGGCGCCTAATGTTGTGTACAAAGGAAAGCTTCAAGACGATGATCGCTTGATCGCCATCAAGCGCTTTAATAAGTCTGCTTGGCCTGATCCTAGACAGTTCTTGGTATTTCAATTTTCACGTGTCTTTTTCTTGCATATTTTGTTGGTGAATTTTGAATATTGGAAACATGTATAGAGGTCCCAAGATTGGATCTGGGAAGATTATTAGCATCATTGTGGGGCCCTTTTTCTTTAATGTTTACCGAATCGGACCTAACAGTCAAACTGAATGTTTTGTGAACTGTTCGCGACATGAAGACATAAACAACATTGTTTGTCCATTTAATTAAACAAACGATGCTAGTGAGCATTTGGTTAAGTTCGTTTATGGTTTGTTTATATATATTTGTTTAATTTCTTTTTGGGTCCATTACACTGTTTTATTGATTTAAATCGTTCGTTCAACTATATTTGTACTAACATGAACATATTCATTTTCTTAATGAAAGAACACGTAAACGATAAGAGAACTGGATGATAACGTATTCTTATTTACAAAAATTTAAAACTATTCTCTAGTGTAAAATTACTCTATTTATTTAAATACATTTCTCACCTTAAGTTAATTAACTTTTTCTTCAAATTTTCTATACAACATATATATTTCTATTGACTTAATTTTTTTGCTTTATATTGGTTGTCACTTACAAATGCATCATACATATGTAAACCAAAACATATATTCATAATTGTGGTTTTATAGGATGAAGCAAAAGCAGTTGGTCAACTCAGAAGTCAAACATTAGCCAATTTGTTGGGATGTTGTTATGAAGGAAATGAAAGATTATTAGTAGCAGAATTCATGCCTCATGAAACTTTGTCAAAACATCTGTTTCATTGTGAGTCATTTGATTTTTGATCTTTATTGCAAATATTGATGATGGACTTATAACGTTTGACTTTATTTAGGGGAAAGTCAACCGTTGAAATGGTCAATGCGGTTACGAGTGGCTTTGTCTTTGGCACAAGCACTAGATTATTGCAGTGGCAAAGGACGGACTTTGTATCATGATCTTAATGCTTACAGAGTGTTGTTTGATAAGGTAATATATGTTGTTACGGTTCAACATTGATGAACGAGTGAGTTGGTCTATAAACAAGCCGAAGCGGCTTGTTTACAGCCCTAGACTCGTTTGAGATAAAAAATAACTGGATTTGACTTGTTTATATTCTATCGAGTCTTTTGAGTTCTTAGTATTATATCTTTTAGGACTGCAACCCGAGGCTCTCGTGTTTTGGTCTAATGAAGAACAGCCGAGATGGAAAAAGCTATAGCACGAACTTAGCTTTTACCCCTCCCGAATATATGAGAACAGGTATGCCAAATGGTTATAACAAAGGTAAATAGTTTAAAGACATTGTCGGTAGAGTTGACTTATGTTGACTTGGTTATGTTTGCAGGTCGAGTCATAGCCGAAAGTGTAATATACAGCTTCGGCACCATACTACTTGATCTTCTGAGCGGAAAGCATATTCCCCCGAGCCACGTAAGCATATTTATTACCCTTCTTTTTTGCTTAGTTGAGGGAATTCATATTTCAGGTTCACAAATGCTAATTTTTATCTATCGATTCGTTAGAATTAGGCGTGTAAACAAGCAAAGCTGCTCAGCTACTTGTGATCGGCTCACTAAAAGCTCGAACAAAGCCGAGCTTGAACGAGCTGAGCCTAAAATAAAACAAAACAAGCTTCCGAGGTTCATACACCAAGTCTAATTTTATATATTAAAGTATAAAATTTTTTGATTTAATATATTAAATATGTGTTACATAAAAAATTATTTATCTAAAGATAAAAGTACTTTATTACCCCTCCTTGTAACTAGTATGAGGAGTTTTATATTTCAATTTCACATAAGCTTATTTTATCTATTAATTTCTTAGAATTAGAGCTGTAAAGTGTAAACAAGCCGAGTTGCTCGTGATCTACTTGAGATTAGCTCATAATACACACCTTCGAGGTTCATACATTGAGCCTATTAGGTTGTTCACTATAGAGGGGCTTTAATGCCCCTGCCCCCATGAGCGCCCATAGCGGAGTGCCTTATATATATATATATATATATATATATATATTAGAAATTAACATTTGCCCCTCTCACACAATTGACTCTTCATGAAATTGTTTCATTAAATATATCAAGTATATTTACATAATAAAATGTATATGTATGATTATGATAAAAATAACTGGATAATAATGTGTATGTGTGTATATATAAAGATGTTACAATCATAAACATATGTATAAATAGTTCTACATGTATCTGAATAAAATAATTAAAAGTTTAATCAAATTAGATAACTAATTTTGTGAGCACTTGATCTGTGCAGGCACTTGATTTAATAAAAAGCAAGAATTTTCAGATGCTAACTGATTCATGCTTAGAGGGTCAATTTTCTAACGATGATGGAACTGAATTGGTTAGAGTTGCATCGCGATGTTTGCAATACGAACCCCGAGAGAGACCGAATGCCAAATCGGTCGTTGCCGCCCTTACACCACTTCAAAAACATACAGATGTAAGTCCACTTGTTTTTCTTGTCATAGTAAGGGGTATTTTGATCATTTAACACCCACTTAACATAAAAGGTTAACGCCCATCCAAGGCGTGCATCATTGACTAAACATGTAGTTTCCATGAACAATGTATAAAATTTGTAAGATGGGTATACCACGGGAACCAACTGTGTAATTATTATTATTTATAAAGGGTAGAGATCGGATTTTATAAATAAAGGAAAAACATTGCTTGGGGTGTTAAATGGGTCGTGTTCGTGAGATGGTAGGTCTAATCTAACATGGACCATAAAATCATGTCAAACACATGAACTCGAAAACAATACACATATTCCGGGCTGACCTGGATACGGTTTCCATTCTTTTATTGTTTTCACATATTATTAATTTATATTTACAGTTTTACATAAAAATTATACAAATTTATATTAAACAATTATATTTTAGTTATAAAATCTTATTTCATTTTTCTTTGGTTCTAAATTTGGCATATACGCAACCACTTTATTAATTATATAAAACATATTTAAAAAAAAAAACTAAATGTGTTAAACAGGTCAACCCGCAAGCCCAGTAGGTTGAAACAAACATATGCCATTTTCCTAAATGAGTTTGCGGGTTTGATCAATTCTGTTTATATCACACCTAACTCCGCGAATCTGGTGTTAGGTCCATGTCATGTCATAAATTCGCACCCTACATTGTATCAAGGCTATAACAAGAATAAATTTAATAGTAAAAAGACTAAGTTACAATAAAACAGATACAAATAATGACCGTTGAACATTATTAAAATGTGGTTATTTTGTTCTTATTTAGTGATGTTTTAACAGGTTTCATCACTTGCCTTGATGGGAATTAATAAGGAATCTACACCTGCAACACAAATATCAAACTTGTCACCACTTGGAGACGCGTGTTCGAGATTGGATTTAACGGCCATACATGAGATACTTGAAAAGGTTGGATATAATGGCGACGAGGGGGTTACAGATGAGGTATTTTCTCAACATGATCTCATATTCCAAAACGAGTCTTGAATAGTTTTTTGTTTGTTTTCTATATTTTTGTAGCTATCATTCCAAATGTATACTAGTCAACTGCAAGATACGTTAAATGGTAAGAAGCATGGGGACAACGCTTTTCGAGCCAAGGATTTCACTACCGCTATAGAATGTTACACAAGTGTAAGTGAAAAAAAAAACTATATAAGACACTTTTTTATTTCTTTTAACGGGCTGATTCTTGTTATTTTGTATAGTAAGAGTCGAAAGTGTAAATACAAATAAAATAATGCATAGAACCTCATACTTCATGTTATTCAAAAAATCAGATAATGACTGTAAATAATATAATTTTTGTAATCGTATCTCCAGTTCATTGAGAGTGGAACAATGGTGTCACCGACGATGTATGTAAGGCGTTGTTTGAGTTATTTAATGATAAACAAGGCACAAGAAGCATTAGGAGATGCAATGCAAGCGCAAGTGATAAATCCCGATTGGTCGACTGGTCTTTATCTTCAAGCAGCTGCTTTATTTAGCCTCGGAATGGACAATGATGCACGTGAAACGCTTAAAGATGCGGTTTTGTTGGATTCCGAGACTGAAGGAAACTAAACGTGTGTAGATTTTGTGTTTTGTTTTTATGTCCCTAGGAAATGTGCATTCTTCTTCACTTTAAAGCCAAGCTACTGCTGTAACAAAACTAGTGAGTGTAATGTTCGTTCACTAAATTAAATGAGTTAAAACCATCGTTTGCAATATTTAATCGTTTGTTTATATTTTAGTCATTTGGAAAATATGCTGCAATTCATACAAGCATTTCTTTCTGAATCCATCACAATCGAAGTTTTATATAATTTACTATAAAATGTTTACAATAAAGTGGCAGAAAAAAGGGCAACAAGCTGCGCCGCTACCCCCAAATGTATATATTATATATGCTTAATATTTGACAAATAAATGTATGGTAAGCGATCCAGAAGCTAACTGAAATCTTTGAAGGGGTCTTCAATCTTAAAGAATAAAATGAAGACTTAGTCACACTCGTTGATTATTTACCAACTCAAGTCAATTTTGTACCAGTAAACAAAAACCCGTGATTTGGTATTTGGTAGTTTATGATTTTTATTATATTATAGACCTAGTCTAAAGTAAACATGTTTTTCAAAAAACATACTGCTTGCATCACATCTATATGTTGGAGTGGCAACTTTCAACACGACACAAATTTAGTGTTAAGAGTTATCATATCTAACATGTTTAAAAAAGGAGTGTGTCCGACATACGTTTACAACTTGATTACTATCCATCAAACTGTTTATTATTTTTAGATAAAGCGGTTAAACATGCAATCAAGTTACACAATTTTAAGTGTGTGCGGGTTAAAATTAGTGTTTTTTGACATGAACTATACCGGACGGTGAAGAGGTTACCCCAGATTTGGCCCAACAAAGCCCAAAGTTGCCACTAAAGCAGACCAGTCCAAGAGAAGAAACCTAGCCCAACAAGGCCCATTGTGCATTTAGACAAAAACCCAGTCAACAATGTAGCAGACTGGGAGACTGAAGGGGGGCCAGAAGCATCACGTACACTGAAGATACCCAGAGATGTCCAGCGGATAATAGCAAGCTCCCATGCAAAGTCAAAGAAGATGAGAGACCGTTGGATTATAGGGTAGAACTTAGTATTATCTGTCCAGCGAAAAGATTCCTCCTGGACCCCATAAATATGGACATTCTCTTTGTAAACAAGGGGACATTACAAGCAATAAGAAAGATACATTATTTCTCTGTCATCTCACTCTAAAACCCACCAAGAACACTGCACACACCAACTATTGTATGATACCAATCAATTTATACTAATACCAAGAATCACACTCAAATCACCATTCTTCTCTAGAACAACGCGCGAACCCTCACTTAATCATACACGATTCAATTAGGGTTCCAACATTGGCGTCATCCGTGGGACTTGCTTGATTGAAAGTCTCACCAAAACCTTGAAAGAAAGAATGGATGATCAAGGCTTGAAGGAAATGTCACTACTGTTTCCTTCCGGCTCAGGTGACGACCACCACCAAATACACCACTGCCGTCATTTTCTCTCGCCTGAAAAAGGTCATCGGTGTTTTCCGTCCACTTTTTCGGTGAACAAGCACCAACCTAGTTCAAGTTGTCTTCGGCGTTTTTCCGTTGCCGGAACATTTTTTCGTTGTCGACGTCTTTCCGTTGCCGGAATCTTTTTCTAGTTTTCGGAATATTCCGTGAAGTCAGGAATCTTGAAATATTCTCCGGCGTGTCTTAAAAAGTCATATATGATGATCTCCTTCAACCAGCAAGACACATACCCATCTTCTTTTGTTGGTTTCAACTATGCCTTCACCGTCGGACGTTTGAATCTGATGTCGACGTCGCCGACTGCTGGAGCTGATAACATATGACCTAGTCCAACCTGGTTGAAATAGACATGCTTTGATGAAACAAAGGTTGCTGGATCTGTTGCCTCGTCGGAGTCCCGTGAATCAGTTTAATGAGGCAAATTAGAATGATGTGAGGCTTACGTGTGAATTCTAAAGATGGGATGAATGTTTCGCGAATGCTCATAGGCGAATCTTGGAGAGTTATAGTCGGTTTTTCGCGATTAAGTTGTCGGGTTAGAAAGGTGGGTCAACAAGGTCAACCACCCTAGATGGATAGACACATAAAAGGTATCTTTAATCATTTATCTATTTAATTATATTTTATGTCCTTATACCAAATAATGAGAGATGACAAAATCTATGTGAATATAGGGTCAGAGGGTTTGACCCTAGTGGTTAAAAATCAAATTTTCTTTTACTTCTCATTTAGGTTATCAAAACACTAAAAATATAGAGTATTGGGTTTCACACTCTTTTGTTAGAAAGAAGAAGAAAGGAAATAAACTCAAATTTTCATAAATGTAGGCAATTATTTCATCTACTTTATAAAAAATGAGTGGATAGGAAGCCCACTTTTAAAAAGTGATAAGAGTTGCACTTTTAAAAAGTTGATGGGAAGTTTCTTTTTAAAGGTTGATGTGATGTTACATACCACATGAACCATCTTTTCGTCTTTTGGGTCAACAATTACTCACCTTATACGTTTTAAAAGTTTGGAAAATGAGCTCCTCCCAGGGGTGTACTGGGCTGTTACTTTAATACGAAATCCCTTCAGAATGAAATCCCGTACAAAACAACTCATTCATAACAAATCCCCAAAACTAAACAAACCCCAAAACAGCCCCTCCAGAACAAGGTTTCGTACCGGACCATCTCCTCATGATGAAGTCCTTTACCAAAAATTCTCTCCAGAATATACCTCCTTACAAAATAATTCCTCCAGAACAAGAACAAGGTTTCTTACTGGACCATCTCCTCAGGATGAAGTCCTTTACCAAAAAATCTCTCCAGAACATACAAAATAATTCCTTCAGGACAAGGTTCCTTACAAAATAATTCCTCCAGGACAAGGTGCCTCCAGGACAAGGCGTCCGGGGACATTTACTTTAATATGAAGGTCCTTCTCGTGATTCAGAACAAAGCCCCCAAGCCCCTTGCCAGGGGGTCACTTGGGACATTTACTTTAATATGAAGGCATTTCTTGTGATTCAGAACAAAGCCCCCGAGCCCCTTGCCAGGGGGTGTCTTGGGACATTTACTTTAATATTAAGGACCATCTTGCGATTCAAAACAAACCCCCTTGCAAATAACTCTTCCAAAAGCAAGGTCCTTTGCGGGACCATCTCTTCAAAATGAAGCCCCCTACTGAGCAATTGCTCCAGAACTAACCCCCCGTGTAATATAATTCCTTTAGAAAAAGGCCCTTACTAAACAATCCTTCTTACCAAAACCCCTTCCTAGACAAGCAAGTATAACAGAGCCTCCTTCCAAGGAGGAGACCTCATTGCAAGACAATCTGTATATAACGATGCTCCTCCCAAAACAATCCCTTCTTTACAAACACTCCTCCCATACAATCCCTACTGAGGCCCCTTGCCATATTACAAGAATCTTTTTCAAAAAAGAAGATTTCTTTTCCAAGGGAGGAGGTATTTAAAAATTCCCTCCAGAAAAGAAAGTATCATTTAGGCAAGGGTTCCCTGCAAAGGAAAACAATCTCTTCCAGATTTTCCTTCTCAAGAAGAGTAATCACTTTCCAATTAAGGAAGTATTTGAAAAGTTTCTCCCCATGTGGAAGGAGAGCCTTCTACAACAACATCTCATATTGCAAGATTTTCCTCCAATGAAAATTAATCCCCTTCCATTGGACGAGGTATTCGAGAAACCCCTCATGTGAGGAAAGAAAGCATTCTACAACAACTTTTTGCGTTACAAGAATTTTATCTGAAGGAGAATAATCCCCGTCCAAGGGATGGAATGTTTGAAGGGTCGACATATGTGAAAGGTCAATTCCATTCAGAAGGAACCCTCCCCCCTACACCAAAATGGAGCTGGGGGACTAATTTGACATTTTATCATTGTGTTGTGGGTCTTCGTCATTGAAGTTTCTTTAATACGAGAAGAGGGACCCTGTTCATCAGCTTCTACGCATAAAGACGTATCTCATAAAAAGATCACCATTTTAGAGAGACTTCCAAGGAAAACTAATTCCCTTCCAATGAATGAGAAGAAGAGTTCCCTTCTAAAGAGTGACAAAGTCGCTATGAAAGGAAAAAAGCCTCATGTGGTAACACTTCACATTCCAAAAAATTTTCATGGAAAAGTACCTTTCATATCCCTATTATCTTTTATAAGAAGGGAATGGGCCCATACCAGTAGCCCCTTCCATCATCTTCATGTGTAAGGCTTCTAATATGTATTAAAACTAATTATGCTTTTTATATTTATGATTAACAAATATAATTGGTCGACTATACTTATAATTCCCCCAGATGGGATAAAGCCCTCTAAAAGAGACATCATACTTATAATTCCCCCAGATGGGATAAAGCCCTTTAAAAGAGGCATCATACTTATAATTCCCCAAGACAGGATAAAGCCCTCAAAAAGAGTTATAATTCCCCCAGGTGGGACAAATCCCTCCAAAGGAGGCCCCATTCTTATAATTCCCCCAGGTGGGATAAAGCCCTCCAAAAGAGGCACCATACTTATAATTCTCCTAGACGGGATAAAGCCCTCAAAAAGAGGCATCATTCTTATAATTCCCCCAGGTGGGACAAAGCCCTCCAAATGAGGCCCCATTCTTATAATTCCCCCAGGTGGGATAAAGCCCTCCAAAAGAGGCACCATACTTATAATTCCCCCAGACGGGATAAAGCCCTCTCTAAGAGGCGCAACACTTATAATTCCCCATTAATGGGAAAATGACATCAATGCTCCTTCACAAGTGTGAAAGGAAGGCCCGGCTGAGGGGCTTGGATCCATATACAAAATTAACCTAATCCATTAGGTTCAATACTTATAATTACCCCCATGAAAATAGCCCCATCCATGAGGCTCAATAATCATAATTCCCCAAAGGAAAATAGCCCCTTCTAAGACTCTTAGAACTTATATTTCCCCCAAGTGGGATATGGCCCAGGGCACCATACATATACGCCCCCCCCCCCACCCCAAAGAGGGGAAAGACAATCGAATCATCTTCACAACGAGTGAAAGAAAAGCCCGACTACAAATGGATAGCTAACCTACTACATCCACCTCACAGGTTGGAAACCTTATAATTCATCCACATACAAATTGAAAACATCATGATACACCCGCGAGCAAGAGGAGAAATATATAGAAATAATTCAAATCATCATGATTAACTTCGGTGGTTTGATACATTTTCATCATATATTATCACATTGGAAATTGTTTGTGTCTTCGTTTCTATGTCCACTACTAGTAAAGCAAGAATAACAAGATCATTATTAGAGCCTGTCAGTGGGCTTCTAACAACTTTGGGAAGGTCGTTCAACAAGAAGAAAGAGATTACATGAAACCAACATAACTACCCAAGAGAGAAAACTTAACCCTTTCTTGGTTATGCTAAAGAAACTTGGGTTCAAAGTCCCTTATCCCAATCATAAATAATTAGCACAAGGGACTGGGGGACTTGAAGAGATAATTACATAATTAGGCCCATTGTGTGGGGATGAGCGTATAATGCTTGGTCTTCATTTCATCCCATGACTTCGCCATCTCAACCTTGCTGGGTCTAAATCTGATGAGTCAAAATGGAATCAACCCATGTGTTTATGGTTTACTCATTCTTTATTATATAGAAGAGGGACTGGGTATTTTTGTCATGGTAGATTTAAACTACCAAGAGAACTGAGTCAGGCTCATGGGAACTAAAAATCATCTACCTTAGCCAGGTATCGTAAAAGGATCTTGTCCGAAACTAGCCCAATGAATGAGTCCATAAGGGAGGAACCTATCCCGTATGTTATGAAAAAGGTGAGCTGAGACTACATTTGTCTTTTGTCCTTATCATAAAGAATAAGGAATAGGGGGACTTGTAAAGACTCCTATGAAAATGGGTCTTCGTCCCATGATTGGGACCAAGTCAAGAAAGCCCAGGAGAAACCAAGATGCATGGAGAGTACCAGTTACTCCAACCAAACATCCTACCAGTTAGATAAGAAGGAAATAGGAAATGTAAATTTCAAAATGGGAAAAGGGAGCCAACAGTTAAGAGAAAGGCGGACGGTTCGAAAGGAATCATGACATCTGGAGGGAAACATGAGAGGCTTTTTCATAAATGTCGTCGGCTCAAGTGAGGGCCGGTAATGGTCTGAAAAGATAAAAGGGGATTAGATAATATAAATCAAAGAAAGATAAGGATGAGCCGGGTCAGGGTCTCTTTATCATAAGTTATAAGGATAATAAACAGGGAAGACGTGAGAAAGGAGGGAAGGTGGGGTGAAAAAGTTATGAGTGATGGGATGTAAAATCAGGGTTTAATTACCGCATAGGGAGACCTGTAATGCAATTAAGACTGCACATTTTACCGTCTCAACCTTTGGACTATAAATGGGCTAGGCCGTGGTAGATCCAAGGGAACGTCCGAGGGGGTTTCGCTTTTGGGGGCCGTTCCAGATAATACGAATTCCAAATAAAAAGACATGGGAAACAAGACAAGATCAAGATGGAAGGCGGACTCATAACAAGTCTATTACTTTTGTCATAAATAACAAAAATAATAGACTAGGGGACTTGAAGAGGTTACCCCAGATTTGGCCCAACAAAGCCCAAAGTTGCCATTAAAGCAGCCTAGTCCAAGAGAAGAAACCTAGCCCAACAAGGCCCATTGTGCATTTAGACAAAGACCCAGTCAACAATGTAGCAGACTGGGAGACTGGAGGGGGGCCCGGTCTCAAGCATCACGTACACTGAAGATACCCAGAGATGTCCAGCGGATAATAGCAAGCTCCCATGCAAAGTCAAAGAAGAGGAGAGACCGTTGGATAATAGGGTAGAACTTAGTATTATCTGTCCAGCGAAAAGATTCCTCCTGGACCCCATAAATATGGACATTCTCTTTGTAAACAAGGGGACATTACAAACAATAAGAAAGATACATTATTTCTCTGTCATCTCACTCTAAAACCCACCAAGAACACTGCACACACCAACTATTGTATGATACCAATCAATTTATACTAATACCAAGAATCACACTCAAATCACCATTCTTCTCTAGAACAACGCGCGAACCCTCACTTAATCATACACGATTCAATTAGGGTTCCAACAGACGGTGTTCAGGTTGAACCGACACAGTTAACACCAAACTTAATATAAAATAATCCGTGGATACAAAAAGGAAGCAATAACTTTAGCACCAAAATATTCCCAAAATTTGTTTCGGGTACAAAATCATTTATGAATCATAAAAAACTAAAATCTGCAAAAACAATTAGGATAAGATGTGGTCCAACTTTACTTGAATAACGAAAGCAACGATTCACATTGGTGGCCTGCCAGAACCAAGCAAATGCCCGACGAGATTTGTCACCTGAAAACGATTTCACAGAAAAACACAATTTAACACACAACAAAATATAAAAAAACAGCTATATCTTATATCCTAACAGTGCAATAGTTTATTCACTCTCTTCTAGACTATTAATCAAATAATAAAAATAGAAGAAAAACTATATCTTATATCCCTGTTAAAACTATAATATCTTGTGATCCTATGTTTTCTATATTATTACAAAGTTAAAGACTATATTATCTTGCTAACAGCATGTTAGAAATTGTAATCATTATTTAAAACAGGTATACGGTAAAGAAGACTTTTTGCATGCCAAGATACTAAATACTAGAAATGTACCTGCCAATATTTTGAGACACAGCGATCAATACAACTGGTTTCACCCATGTTTAACTCGGGCTCTTTGTACCTAAAACATATAGGTCGTTTAAAATAACACGTTCAAAAAGGATACTGTCTTTGAAGTATAGTCATTGTTAAGAGACAGTACCTTTTCTCAACACACTTAGCAAAACATGTTTGGGTAAGCCTGCATCAAATAACACATATGTAACATGTTAAATAGAAACTTCCATAAGCATAAAGGCTTCTTGAAATTTGACCCTTGAAAGATGCAAAAAGTTATATGTGACAAATAACAAGCGAAAACAATCTTGGTCATTAATATCAAACTGAACAAGAATTCTAAACTTTTTATTAGCATTATACTAATATCCCATCTATAAAGAAACCACAAGAAGCTTGCTATGATTTGGTTAAACCAAGTTTTCATAACTAATCAGTCCGTCTTTTAGAAGTTAAAACCTATTCGAATGTAATCAATTTCAAAGGTACGAAATGATGGCGAATTATCATTTACACACAAAACACAACAAGCTTTTAAAGCAAGCATGTTTTAACTTCCAACAACTAAAACAATTCCAAGATAAAAAGAACACTTTACATCTAAAAAACAACCTATAAAATTCAAACAAACTTATGTTTTCTTAATAAAAGATATGTGTAAAACACTTAGTGTTCTTGTATCAGTCAATGGCATCATGCTTTAACTAATAGATGGTGAAATGCATCACAAAAATGGCAAATAAAATTCATACTAAAACATATGAAAAGTTATCCAGTATTTCAAGGAGCTTACTTGTTAAACAATTCAACCCTGTACTCCATCTCCTTCTCTGCCATTCCAATAATCTACAAACAAACAAACCATATTTAAACATTAAAGCAATCAGCATCAAACAATCCTTCATTTTCAGATACAATAATAACATGGTTGTAAAAATCCCGTCTAGGCGCCGATTACAAGTTAATTGGCCAAAACATAAAATTTTTGAATATAAAATTTGGTATATATGAAAAATTATATATAAATTCCAATCCAATTAGCATCGCCGGACTAGCGCCTGGCGAGTTCTAAAACACTGAATAATATCATCAGTCAGTCTATAACTCCATGATTATTATTATCCCTAACCCTAATCTAGTTTTAATCAAATTGCAATCGTACAAATTTTCACAAAATCTAAAACAGTCTAAGCTCAATTTGAAAAAAAGCAATAATAACATTACCTGTTCTTTGTCTAGTGCAGTGGGTGTATTGGTATTGGCGGCCATTGTAGAATACGCAGAACAATTGACGGTAACCTGCAAAAATCGAAGCAAACAGATTATGAAGATGAATGAAAACAACTATAATATAATATAATATAATATAATATAATATAATATAATATAATATAATATAATATAATATAATATAATATAATATAATATTATATAATATAATATAATATAATATTTGATTTCGTGATCTTGTACCTGTAATGTAACAGAGGCGATTCGCAAAGATCTGTGACTTTGGTTGTTTTTATTTTAGGGTTTTAGCAACGAAAAAGAGAGGTTTTCTGCTTTGATTATTATTATTATTATTTTTCAGTTTGGACCGTAATGATTTTAATTTAAACAGTTTCGTCTCTCATCTTTCGACTCTTTACAGGTTTGGCAATTACTATGTATGTAGTAATTCTTAGCTCGGGCTCGAAGCTAAACGAACTATGCCTTGGTTGAGATATAGATTATCTAATATTTTGAGCTTGATCTCGGTTTATATTAAAAACCAACATTTGTATTACTCTGTATTTTACTATTCATCAATTTGTGTTCTTGATGACACGTGTTGGTATGACTCATGTTAAAACTCTACCAGTTTTGTTAAAATTACTATTTAACATTGAAGTAAAAGTTAACATTGGATAGAGTAATTGGTTATATTATAAATTATATTATATTTGGAGTTATTTGAATTTAATTATGTTATTGTTTATAAAGATTAATTGAATTGAATGAGTGAGCTTACCTTGGTTTGATACTTGGGCTTGTTCACAAACAAAGCCAACTTGGCAACGACCCAAATATGAGTTAGTGTTTTTTAACTTTTTTTTAACGAACAGGTTTCACATATCCATCAGTGATACCATTCTCTTAAAGAAATAATCTGTAATTTCTTTGAAATTTGTGGTCAATATAATTTAAATGAAACAAATTTTTCTTTACTTAAAGATATATATTTTTTCTTCGAAACAAATTTCTCTTTACTTCCCGTATGTTTGAACCAAGGGTCTTTGGGTATTTAAGAAACTTTTGTCTCTGCCACTAGACTATAGTAATGGTTTTTTATATTAATTTATATATTTATATCATCACGTACCCAAAATTTAAATAGTGATACCTCTATATGATTCAATATACAATAACCTTTATGTAACAACATAAAAATTATCTATACAACCTACAAGTGTGGCAAGAATGCATTTAGGTATTTAGGGGGTGTTTGGTAGAGGGAATTGAGGGGTGAGAAATGGAATTAGAAAGAATTCTCTTGTTTGTTTATGAAAGAAAGAGGTGAGAAATGGAAATAAACCATTTCCATTTCTCTGGTTTTGTTTCTCTAAAAAAAGCGGAGAAATGGATTTCTCTGATTTCATTTCTCAGCCTCACGCCTCTCCCTGCCATCTGAGCTTGTCGCGTTTCACCGGACCAACAAAACCACCGGTAACGATTGCTTTATCTTCAACGGATTCAAACTATCCATAATCTGTAATATATTTTCAATTCAAGTTTGCAACCATTTGATTTTGATTTCTAGGGTTTTGATTCCTAAACATGAAACAAGCAGGAGTTCTCATTCTTTCTACAACACAACTAGGGTTTCTCTTTCCTCTTGAAGAACAAATCCCAAATTTCAAAACCCTCAAATCAATCTCTTGTTGCAGATCGAATTGGGAGGATGGGAAGAGGCAAGTTTAAGGGCAAGCCTACCGGCCGCCGTCAATTCTCCACTCCCGAAGAGATGCGTATGTCAATTCAATACACTCCTGCTTTTATTACCATTAATATTCGTTTCTATTGTTGATTGATTGTTATTCGATTCATATCTGATGTATGTAAGTTTGCAATTCATGAGTGGATCCGTCTTACGCTGATTTAGGGTTCAATTTGGGGTTTTAGCTGAAGTTAGGTCTTGTGATTGGTTAATTTAAGATTGTGATTTCAAATTGATGATTATATGTGATGGTCATTGGAATAATCAGTTTGAAGATGTGAATCTGTTTGATTAATATGGGTTTAATTCACTACATGTTAAACAGAGGAGCTGCTGCTTTATGTATTAACTTATTAATTAATGTTAATATAAAATTAGTATGCAACAAAGGAGCAATGTTTTAAAAGATTCTCAATATGCCAGATGAGTGTTGACTATCGAGCAAGGTTGTGGTAGTCACTAGTCGGGCGGTGGGGTGGAATATCTCTGGAACGCTGATTTTGGTTGGAATCAGGCCAGAAAACGCCGACCAAGTCTAATTTATTCCGAGTTTGGTTGGCCGTTAGACTGATTAGACCAAAATTAATTAGTAGGGTGGGGACCAATTATTAATCGGGGATTAATAGGCGCGTAGTCGGGATTTTTACAACCATGCTATTGAGTTTTGACCTTGTGCATGATCAATGAACCTTTCTTGTTAAATATATCTTTTTGTTGTAACGGTTGAAATTTGATAATTCTTTAGCGCGATAATTAATTTTGTTTTGTTTTTTTCTTGGTGGTTGCAGTTGCCGGTACTTCTTCTCGACCACGCACGTTCAAAAAGGTAAATATGGAGGTTAATTTGTAACGGTTAGTAAATTCTTTCTTTTTTCATTTTTATTTCTTTTGTATCCACTTTGGTGTTTTAAGGAAGCCACAAGTATTGAATATGTTTTGCTTGAACTGGGTTTGGGCAAAACATGCCAGCTTTTCTCTTTTCTCTGAACCACTTGAGGACTCCATGTATTAAATATCATCACAAAAGCTATTTTAGAAAAGTAATGATCTAATTTTCACAAACAAAGGGATTTATGATATTATACGCATTTGAGTAGTTTCAACAACTTTCAAGTTTCAATCAATTCACTTGTTACTTTTTCTTACCTGTTTGTTTTGCTATTGGTTTAAGTAAGCATATAATTATAATATCACCGGATGCTCATGAAAAACGAGGAAGCGCAAATGCATTTAAATCACGTGTTTAATTTTATGTTGCAGTGAAGAAATTGCGAAACAGAGGGCTCATGAAAGGTATATGAAGTTGCAAGAACAGGGTAAAACAGAACAAGCAAGAAAGGATTTGGGTGAGCATTCTGATATTTATTTGAAATTATATAATTGTTGTGCAAAATATGCACATGAAATTCATATAGCATTTATATATGTATATTTTTTTGGAAAAAAACTTGATAATTTTACTAATTTCTAATGCTACTATGGCCAATATATATATATATATAAATTCCAATAAATGTGACTTATAATTTAGCTCTTTTATTGATTTTTTATTTCATCTATATATATTCAAATGGTGACTTTGATTCGTGTATTGTATTTGCCAGAGCGTTTGGCTCTTATCCGACAACAAAGGGCAGAAGCTGCTAAGAAGCGAGAAGAAGAGAAGGCTGGTAATGTTCAAAGTTCTTTTTGTTTTTTAAAAGCTGGGTTTGGTAACGGGTCAACGATGGTTTCCATCAAAACGGTTTTTTTAGTCTTGTTCATGATTTGGTTAGGTTGACAACTTGACACAAAACACTATTTTAGAAGTTATAAATAGCAACTATGTTAAATAAAAACTATATTGTACACTGGTCTACTTTTCAGATAGTATGAGTGTATGATTTTGGTTAATGATGCTACCTATTTGGAACTAGATAGAAGTATAAAACATACTTTTTTGTACATAAAAAGTTGAACAAACTAAAGTGCTAACGTTTATATTACTTAGTAAAGCAATCTTTCGCGCTAGGCGCTCACTGATTATATAACCCCATTTTGTGTTTTCAGCCAAAGACCAAAAGAAGGCGGAAGCAAGGAAATGAGGCTGTTTGGCAACTGATGAATGATGGTTGGAAACCGGTAGTTTTTTATATTATGTGTAACGTTTAGTTGGTTTTATGTTGGAGATTTATACATGCCTATTGTTGGGGTATCTATGTTTTTATCATTTAAATTATCTTAAAAGCAACTTTGCATAAATCATTGATTGGTTTTGGTCTCTTGTTAACTCTGGTTATTTTTTGCCAAAATTTTCTCAAGTTTTAATGTTCTTTTTCTGTATGTTTTAATAAATGAAAACATCTTACATATTTATAAATGTACAAACATATATTATTCAACCTTGAACATTAGTTAGAGCAACACCCTGCATTATTTTTATTGACAGTAGGTACATCATCTTTCCCTCCAACATCAATTGTTTTGCCTTTTGATGGTACCGTAGAATCATTACTGACGTCGAGCGCCCGTTTGCTCACGACATGATAAATCCGAGTCAACACTTCGGTGAAAGCGTTCTCAACGTTTATCGATTCGAGTGCTGATGTTTCCATGAAAAAGTTGTTCTCTTTCTGCGCAAACATCTTTGCATCTTCTGTTTGAATGGCCCGTAGGTGTCGAAGGTCCGCTTTGTTCTCCACGAGCATGATCACAATGTTGTGATCTGTGTGGTCCCGAAGCTCTTTAAGCCATCTTTCAACGTTTTCAAATGTTACGTGCCTTGTGATGTATGGTTGAAGTATGTTTTGTATGTGAATTGGTTTTAACTATGGTTGATGTTTTTTGCTTAAAAACTATGTTTTGTATGTGAATTGGTTTGATCAATGCATATTTTGGTTGGAATTTATGCATCTTTTTATATGTTTTTTTATTTTTTAATAAATATTTGTTATGAAAAAAATACTTGTGCTAATGATAAAGTTGATATAATTCTCTGTTTATTTTCTATGTACCAAACAAGAGAAATGATTCTCAGCTATATTTTTCTACTGAAATCTCTGTACTACCAAACAGAACAGTCAATTCTCATTCTCCAGACCAATTCCCTTTCTCTGCAATTCCATTTCTCTATTCCATTTCTCTACAATTCCATTCTCTGTACCTAAGAAATGGCAAGAGTGCTTCTATCCAAGAATATTTGGTTCAAACTTTTTTTAACGACCACAAACTTAACTACTATCAAACTCTTTTTAACAACTTCCAAGAACTCATTTAAATTCACAAAAAACCTAAATCATAACTTGGACCACCATCAAAATATGGCACCCAAATTCTTCATTCTATTCTTTCTAGCCCTACTTTTGCTTTTAGTCAACAACAATTCTGTTATTGGTGTTGAGCCAAGTTCCGATGACTACGATTATGATTGCGACCATGACTATAATAAAATACTCGAATGGTTGTCTCCATGGGAAGTCCAAGATTTGCCCCAGGAACCACGTCCCAATTTCTATAGAGATCTTAGAAGTTGTTTGAAGACGTTAACACAACGCTGCAACACTCGTTTGTACAACTATGTGGTGTCGAGGCAAGAGATTCACAGTCCATGTTGCAAAAAGGTGTACGAGATGGAGATCGGGTGTCTCGAGTCACTGGCGTGGCTGTTGACTCGGGCCAATTATGAGTATCGGGCGAGAAAAGTTGATGAACTGTTTAAGGAGGTCTTGAATATGTGTAATGGTTTCGAATAATGATTCTCGGATGTAGAATATTCTTTTACTATATTCATGACTTGTTGGAAGTGTTAGAAACTAATACAAAAAACTATGTTAAGCATGTGAAAAAAATACCATAAACAGACATTAGGACTTAGGACTTAGGAGTGTAAACGAGCCACTCGTGAGATAGGCGTGTGCATAAGGTGATTAGCTTCAGTTTTGAGGCCTAACCAAACCGAACCGAAATTCAACTTATACAGGAAGTTTAACTATATACACAATTGGTTCCGTTCAGTTTGGTTAATTCGGTTACATCACACTTCAAACCCAAAACCAAACCGTAATTTTCGGTTAATTGGAACCGAGCCATCTCTTAATTGTTCGCTTCAGTTAAGTCGGTTAATTCAACTAATGCTCACCCCTATCATGAGTTACTCGAGTTTGGCTCGCTAAAAGCTCTAGTTTAAATTAAAGTCCGTTTAACAAATGGACTATAGTTTTACATACATTGATTAGGCTCATCAGCCTAAATGAGCATATTATGATTTCTATACAAGTATAATAAACTTTATTTAACATAAAAATACATTATATATTAAATAGTATTATATATAATTTTAATCTCAAATATATTAAATCAATTATACACACATAAGACTATAAGAGTATATAATTAACAAATAATAAAAAAGCCAAGCTCGAGCTTACGATATAGACCACAAAACAAGCTATGTTAAGTTAAACAAGCAGAGCTCCAACTTACGCAAGTCTGGCTCTGCTTGTTTATTCTACCCGACACTAATCCACGGGACCACATCAAAAATTGTACGTGCTTAAACAAAGAGCAATATTTAAAGTGTAAAATTGATCCATCAAGATCACAATTAGTTCTAATCCATATCAAACACTAGCATTCTTGAAAATGGAAAATAAAAATTTTCAACCAATAAAAAAGATTAAAAAAAAACACCTTCAAAATCATCATGCGGCTTGAACTTCGGGTTCAGATTGTGGTTGAGGTGTTGTTTGTTCAGTTTTGCTTGAGTTAGGAATGTACTTCCAACAACGCTTGTGAACGCCACTAATTTTCTTTGGAGCATCAGCAGCGGGTATACCTACATAATCATCAACATAGACAAACCTTAAATGAGTTTTAAGACTATAACTATACATATATTGAATCTAATGACTAATATCCAGAACCAACAAGTTAAATAGCAAGTTAAAACCCTAAAAAGCCGCACAAACAATTTAATTACAGACAATAACAGTATATCAAACAGGCAATTTATTTGAAAACTTGAAGATGGCAGCTGCAAATGCAATACAGGTAACAGTTACTTAAAAGAGTAATCATAACTCACCATCTTTGTGAACAATTCCCCATGCTTTCCCATGTTTACCATCCTGAAAATCAAACCAATTAACAAACACAATCACCTTTCAACCTCAAAACTGAAACCATGTAAAAATTGATTAACATCTGATTTTGCAACGTAATCAAAATCATTTCTAAAGAATTAGAAGTGTAATTTGCTTTAAACTTGTGACCTAGTAAGTTTGTTATTTGGAAGTAACTAGCAGCTCAAGATGTACTAAGGGTGCAAACGAGAGCCAAGCCCGAGCGGCTCGTTTTGACTTACAGGAGCTAGAACTCAGCCCGTTTCGACTTCTGAGCACTTTTCTAAAATCGAGCTCTGCTCGTTTATTATTTATTAATTAATTTACATACCATTATTAATTATTTTTTATATATTTTGAGAAAAACCAAACGAAGCTCCTTTGCAGTATCTTAAACAGGCCAAAACTCGGCTACGTAGTGTGAAACTAATACATATTAATCCAAAAGAGTTAAAACTTTGCTCGAGCTCGATAACTAAAAGAGCTTTACTTACTGCCCGGGATAAATAAGGACCGCTCGCTTCGAGCTTTATTAAAGGCTCGGGCTCGATAACTCATTTAACATTTGATTTTACAATGTAATTAATATCATTTCTACAGAATCAGAACCCTAATTCATTAATTAGAAGTAACCAACACCTCAAAAACCCTAAATCAAAACACGCACAATACAATACATGAAATCGAAAAATGAAGAAGAGACCTTGTAGAGATTGATTTTGGTGATCTGATAGGCAACGCCAGACCAGTGAGTTTTGGCCATGTGATAACCGACGCCCCAATTAGGAAGAAACTGAGCCACCTCGAACAAGTTCTTCTTCTTCTTCTTTCGCTTACATTTCGACACTGTTGAGCTAGGGTTTGAAGAAGAAGAAGATGTGCTTAATGTTCGTCTGATTAATAAGTTTGAAGATAATAACTGCTTCCATGAAGCTACTGATCTCGTCGCCATTTTCTTCTCTCTGTTTCGGCCGGCGAGTATAGTTTTTGCAATGAATGTAATGCAACTTTACATGTTCAATATATCCCCTTATAGTTTGTAGACAGTTACATATTAAGGTCATTATTATTATTATTTGGTCTAAAAAAATTCAGTCGAATTTAGATGATAGTAAATTTAAAGAAGCACTAACGAGTAAGCAAAAATGCTTTCAAAATTCAGAAGAATCAATTTTTCATAGAGCATATACAATCAAAATTAATGTGTCAATTATCTATGTAAAACAAATAAGGTTGTCTATGCAATGGTTCATACAATCCTACTAACCTATACTATTAACTATTAGACTATGTGTTGTGGTTTAAGTAAAAGAGAAAAATAAGACTACCACGTCATTGTCACATATTTTTTTGGGGGTGGGCTATCTAACTATTCCATTAATAATGCGTCATTATTTAACTAATACAATAAGTATTTAATTTTTTCTTATTTATATATATGTAAGGGGATGAAACTGATTGGTTGAAAAAAAATTACACTCCAAGCCCTCCGCCTGTTAACCCAAGACTCTTTCCATATACACCAACATGGAATCCACAAGATGGCCTTAATAGTTTTCTTCTTGCTTCCATCACCCGTGATGAAATTATGGTGATTCAAAATGTCTCGGCTCTCGAATATAAAATAAACAAAAATGAATATAATTTTTACATTTACCATGAGATAAAGAGATGCTTAGCAGTTTTTTCAACATTCCTACACAACATACATTACCAGGAGGTAATTGATATTATGTTCCACCTATGCAGCACTTCTAAAGTCGATTTTCTTTCTTGCTCCGCTCTTCATTTAAAGATTAATCTTTAACAGCATGTCAGTATTCGATAAATCTATTCAGGGTTGTCAGGTGAGAGAATCTTATTTGTATTTGATAGTGACGAATAATGTAAATTGTGTTTGATAGTGACGAATAATGTAAATTGCGTTTGATAGTGCCGAATAAGGTAAACTGCGTTTGATAGTGGCAAATAAGAATGAGGTCACGTGACTAGTACAATTAGCACTTAGTATTAACGAATAAAGATATAACCCTAATTTTAATTTCTCAACAAATACTGAAACAATCAAAATACCCGAGGTTATAAACAAGATGACACACAAAGGTAACGTTATATCTAAAAGATTAATCTTCAGAAACTCAAAACTAAAAGAGTTGAAAGAGAAGGTTATAACCATGGGGTCAACATCATCAAACCCTACTCGAGTCGAACTGTTGACATGTCTATTATTCAAATGTGTAACTCATGCAATTGAAACAAATTCGGGTGATATTGAACCCTCAAACTTGGCTCACTGTGTGAATATGAGGAAGAAGATAATCAAAACATGTCCAGAGAATGCAGTAGGAAAAGTTGAGAGCTACCCTTACTCGCCGATATCAAGTGATATTAAGGTTATTCGCCAATACTAAGTGCTAATTGTACTTGGTCACGTGACCTCATTCTTACTCGCCACTATCAAACGCAATTTAACTTATTCGCCACCATCAAATACAAGTAAGATTCTCTCACCTGACAACTCCCTTACACACCTATACCAACTTTCTTATTCGCCACTATTAAAAACTAACACCCCATTTATGATTAAAAAACAAAGCCAGCCCCCCCAAGTGATTAGTAATCCCAAACATACCCATTTGTAAAAATAATTCTTCTATTCACAAGAAAACTCTTCCTCTGTAAAATAACCCATTCTCAGTTATCTTTATTCCTTGATTGTATACTCTTTACATTATGGTGCATTTTCTTGTTATTTCTTCTTCCGTTCGTATTATTCAGTTTAGTTTTTAGGTTGGTTTGGTTTAAAATCATAACTATAACTCCCCAACAAGTTTGGTTTGGTTTAAACGAAATTCAAATTTAGTACTTAGTTCGGTTTGCTGAAAATCTGAAACTAGTTCAGTTCTGTTTTTATCTCGTCATCAAAATCTTCCAACTGAATAAACCAAAAGCCAAACAAATTATAGACACACAATCTATTACTGCTAAAACATAATATAAAACAAACAGGTATCATATCAAAATCAACATTATAATCCATAAAAACAGTAAACTACATAACCATATTGTCTCAAGATCAATAACAGGTCTAAACTGAAAATACAACTTAAAATTCAAAATAGCAACGATTCGAAACAAGTAACCCTGATAGATTCAATGGCAGTCGAGATTACAACCATAATAACCACAACCACAACCACAACACAGCTAGCGAAACGACAACTCATCACTCCTCATACTCTCCTTCCTCATCCTCGTACTCACCTTCCTCATCAGCAGTTGCATCCTGATACTGCTGATACTCAGACACCAAATCATTCATATTGCTCTCCGCCTCAGTGAACTCCATCTCATCCATACCCTCACCAGTATACCAATGCAAAAAGGCCTTCCTCTTAAACATAGCAGTAAACTGCTCACTGACACGTCTAAACATTTCTTGAATCGATGTAGAGTTCCCAATAAACGTTGAAGCCATTTTCAAACCTGTTGGTGGGATATCACAAACAGTTGATTTCACATTGTTTGGGATCCACTCAACAAAGTACGAGGAATTCTTGTTTTGAACGTTCAGCATTTGCTCATCGACTTCTTTGGTGCTCATCTTGCCACGGTAGATGGCAGAAGCAGTTAGGTAACGACCGTGGCGTGGGTCAGCAGCACACATCATGTTCTTGGCATCCCACATTTGTTGAGTAAGCTCAGGTACAGTTAGAGCACGGTATTGCTGGGAACCACGTGAGGTGAGAGGGGCAAACCCGACCATGAAGAAGTGGAGCCGTGGGAATGGAATGAGATTGACTGCTAACTTTCTTAAGTCAGAATTGAGCTGACCAGGAAACCTTAAACAGCAGGTGACTCCAGACATGGTTGCAGAGATCAGATGGTTAAGATCGCCAACTGCATATAAACAGGTTCACAATTAATCAGTATAAATAAAAACAATAACTATAACACAAAATATGGATTGGAATGGGTGTGAGAGCTTACAGCTTGGAGTGGTGAGTTTGAGAGTTCTAAAGCAAATGTCATACAACGCTTCGTTGTCAAGAACCATACACTCATCAGCATTCTCAACAAGCTGGTGGACAGACAATGTGGCATTGTAGGGCTCGACAACAGTGTCAGAAACCTTTGGTGATGGGAACACAGAGAAGGTCATCATCATTCTGTCTGGATACTCTTCTCGGATCTTCGAGATCAAAAGTGTTCCCATACCAGACCCCGTACCACCACCAAGAGAATGGCACACCTGAAAACCTGCAAAAAAAAACATCCGAATTTATAAATCTTCTTCAAATAAACTGATAAAATAGATCTAGATTTACTACCACAACATTTCAAAACAGATTCAACCAATGATGAATACATATATATACATCACATAATCAATTGATGCAGTAACCCTAATTAGCTTCAAACAAGTTCTAGAATATGTCTACAAACAGATGTTAATATATCTATACATTCAAAAGCTTGCAGACAGAATACAGATCTAGCATTTCAACACTATCAAAACACTTCAAACAACAATGATAAATATACAAACATCTTAACATAACTAACCTAAAACAACTTTCAGATCTAAAATTAATATTCAAAAACTTCAAACAGTTTGCAGATCTACAGTCAATACTATAGATCTAGCTTTCAACTAACTCAAACTTACAGAGCTTCACATCAATTAATTGTAAAACATATTCATACAGTGAATAATATACAAATAACATTCTACTTCACTTAAGTTCTAGCAATATTCAATAAGCATTTAGTAGATCTAAAACTTACATACACAAAACACAGATCTAGCATTCTAATCAAACAAATCAACTCACACATACACCAGATCTACAACTTCAAACACCATAACAAACAAAATAGACATATATACCTTGCAAGCAGTCACAGTTTTCAGCCTCTTTCCTCACCACATCAAGCACGGAGTCAATCAACTCAGCTCCTTCAGTATAATGCCCCTTGGCCCAATTGTTACCGGCACCAGACTGTCCAAACACGAAGTTATCCGGCCGGAAGATCTGTCCGTACGCGCCAGATCTGATACTGTCCATGGTTCCAGGCTCCAGATCCATCAACACGGCGCGTGGAACAAACCTCCCGCCACTCGCCTCGTTGTAGTACACATTGATTCGCTCAAGCTGAAGCTCTGAGTCTCCGGTGTACTTTCCGGTGACGTCGATACCGTGCTCAGCACACACCACCTCCCAGAACTTCGCTCCGATCTGGTTGCCGCACTGGCCGCCCTGCACGTGAAGGATTTCTCTCATTTTTTATAAATTTTTGAATAAGAAAACGGAGAGAAATTTGGGAATTAGAATTAGGGTTTCAGAGTGATGAGTGAAGTAGTAATTAGTGAAATGATGTATATATATAATATAGATATAGATAGATACAGGGACTTGTAGATGTTAAATTACTGAGTGCAATATTCGTGTGTTATTTTATTGCGTGAGGTACAAGCGGAGGTTATTATGGTGGTGTGGGATTGGTGTGTTTGTGATCTGGAAATGGGTGTGTGGGGTCAAAGGTCACATGGCTCCAGATATTTTGGTTTGATTTTTGAATTTTGAAATTGAGGGTAAGTGAAAATGGACGGGTGGGATTTGATTCACGTTGGGGTGATCTGACGGGTGTGGGAATAAATGAATAGTTTGTTTGTGAAGGTTTGTGATGTCTGGTGGGTGCGATGCAGAGGAGTATTGTCACGTGAGTCGTTTTCGGTACGGCTATAAGAGGTTGGATCATTAAATATCTTTTCTTTTTTCTTTTTCTTAGAAACGATGATTAAATATGTAAAATTAATTTTTTTTAAGATTATTAAAACTTTTTGCGTGCCTAATTCATCACCTTTTTGAAAAAAAATTGTTGTGTGAAATTAATTTTTTTAAATGACTTGGGTTTAACAAATGTGTCCTGACAAGTTAAATACATGTTAACACGTTAATTATTTGTTATACTTTAAATTTTAAAAAATAATTTGTCAATCTCCTAAATCCTAAAGTTTAAAGAGTATAAGACTATATACAATATACCCCTCGCCTAAGGCTTCTTGCAATTTGCAACCTTCGATCAACGATTCCATCCCTAAACAATTATGCATCTGATACAATTCCGGCACCATTGCCGACAACGTAGCCCCCTTAACTTCCTTAATAGTATAGTTCTTCTAATCAACACCGAGGTTGAGATTCATGAGCGATTCACGTAAAAAGGAAGCTATGTTTCAAGCTTTATTTGTTTGATTAAGCATATTTGTGTGTGTTTGGAGTTTAGATCTAGCTTGTTTTCCGGTGAATAAAGTATTGTGATTTAAAGTTTTAGAAATTTTTTATTAACATTTAACACAACCCAAACTACATCTGGATAATGGGAAGCGAGCAACAAGCTGCGCCGATATCCCCTTTTGGATCGCAAAGCCTATTCTACTAAATATCAATCATTGGTTCCTCGGGCTCTGCGAGTCACTGTGGACCACATTCTGCACCCGCTCTAAAAAGCGAACCGCCTCGGGAGCTAGGGATCCAAATGTGTCGAAGGCAAATGAAATGAACACGTGCTGATTCTCCAAACACGCCGTTTTATGCTTAGCAACCTTCCTAGATTCCGCCCTCAAAACCGCCTGTCTCGGAACGAAGCCACTGTCTCTCAGCCCCACCAGTGGGGACATCCCAGTGAGGTCGACACACACATGCTTACCCCCTGCCCAACCAAACACAAAAACGTCCGCAGGGCGCAATGTAGATCTTCCCTCTCTCGAATCAGTCATAAAGTTATAGGAATATGAATAATATGGTTATAGCTTTAGATGCAATTCATGTACAATGATCATTATAGCTTCATGCTTTTAGATGATATAAATTTATGACAAATGGATTGTTTGTTTGACCAAGGCAATGAGTAACAACAATGTCCTTCAAGAGGTTCATAAAAATGTTGTGCTGTGTTACACTCTTTCTAAACATGCTCGCGTTAGAAAAAATGGCGCAACTAGTTTCCATCTCAGTTTCGTCACTAGCATCACATGTAATCGTGTCGTGTTTGACCTATATGTATATCTGTGCATGGACCATGCATATGATACGTCCAAAACAATTAGGGAAGGAGAATGTTATTTAAATCAGGTCGGCTTATCCCACAGGTTTAATCGGGAACAACTTACACTGCCGGTGTTCAACTATATGTTTATAGATTAGACGCTAATTTTATAAATGAACCATGAGACAAGAATTTTATAACAAAAAGTAAACTGTCATTTTTGTTTATCTAGCTTGGTCACTTTATAAAAATAAAATAAAAAACGGCTCAAACAAGACAATCAGCAACCATAGTACCACACCTGCTAAAGATCAGCTTCCCAAGTCTCCTAGGATCCAATCCATTCAAAATCAGAACTCATAAGGATAGGCTAATGAGCTGAATGAATTATAAGCAAATGGATATAAATGAACAAATACGACATGTTTTATATCCATTCGTTTAACTAAATGAATTTTTCTTGTTCATATTTGTTCGTTTACTGAATTTATGGATTTCTAATAGAACAGGCGTGTTTACAAGTCGATTCTTTGTTATGGGATAGTAAAGAAATCTACAAACTTCTTATTCATATTAATTAACATTTTTTTTAGCCTGATGCTACTAAAGCTTTACTAATCAACAAAAATACAAATGACTCTTTATATATGCATTTACTTATCAACCAAAACATCTATATATATGCGTGTGATCAAAGAAACATTTTCATATGTAAATACAAACCAAAAAGTAAACAAATACTCTACATACAAAACCTTATGTCATACAATTTCTATACAGATTGAAACCTCTGGTTGCCACTATCTTCAAGACCGAAAAACTCACGACGGTTCTTTCTAGCATCAATTTCAGGCACCTGTCTGAGATGGGTTGCAGTCATAGCATCATTTTGTTCATGGTAATCTTTTCTGATTCGCCACAAGATCTCCCCACATTGCATCATGGACGGTCTAGACTGTCTCGTGGGGGCTACACATTGTCGGGCAAGTCTCAGCACCTTTTCAACAACCATCATAGATGCCGGGTTCCTATTTAGCTTTGGATCCATTGCCAGCACCACTTCCCCTTGTTTTAGTCTTTGCATTGCCTGCAAAATGAAGGTTATATTTGATATTTAGTTACCTTTTCGTAAGAAAATATAAATTTGGGACGTATGGTAGAATTGAAGTTACATAGTTACGGGTGTAAAAGCTGCTCGTGAGCTACTCAAGATTGGTTTGGTAAAAGCTCGAATTTGAGTTGTGTCTAAACGAGCCCAAGTCTTGAGTTTCATCTACAAAGCTTGATTGGACTTCCGAGCTTAACCAAAGTCCAAACCCACTATTTATATAAATATACAAACTTTTACTCAATATAAATAATCACACGAACGCAAATACAATAATTAAAGAATTAATAGAAAATAAACCATTCATGCCCAAGCCGCACTCAAGTTTGAAAAATTACTCACGATCCAAGCTAAAGTTTTAGACACGAGATCAAAACAAGCCGGACTGAAGATGAATTATTTAGTTAAAGAAGCTGGGTTTGAATTCGACTCGTTTACGCCCCTAAAATGATTAAATAAATGTGTGAATTAACGAAATCCACGATTCACACGTTTTAAGACAGATCAAAGCCCATCTTTAGTTAAGCCTTTTTCTAGCCCACTTACTTTTATCCGGTTGTTACAACTTACAAACACGAATTAGGATCAACTCTCCATATCACATGTAAAAATGTGTTAAACAATGTACTTACCCATCTTGTTGTTAATTTCTCATTCTCGGGTTTATTAAACTCAATGGGCTGTCTTCCCGTTACCACCTCCACAAGCAAAACTCCAAACGAATAAACATCACTCCTATCGGTAAGTTGGTACGTATTAAGGTATTCGGGATCTAAATAGCCAGCAGTTCCTTTAACTTGAGTAGAAATATGAGTAGCTTCAGGATCTTCTATTTTTACACGTGCAAATCCAAAATCAGTCACTTTTGCACGTAGTTTATCATTAATCAGTATATTAGGCGATTTTATATCTCTATGGATTATTGGTTGATCTGCAACATTTTACACAAGACAAAGTTAATTTTGAGTTTTTAATATTTTATAAAAATTTCAAGAATGCTAACATCAAGATTTTATAAAAGTTTTTACTATTATATTTTAATGAACGAGATCAAGATTGTTAAACACCTGTATATGTATGTAAATATGTAACAGCATGAGCTACATCGATCAATATATCTAGACGTTCTCCCATTTCAAGCCCGTTTCCACGTGTACCTGAAAACAAAGATATCATTAATATCTATTATGAACATTGTGTCGGATGTGAAAAGACAAAATTTCCCCTTTGAGGAAAGCGGATAGACGTCTTACCGTCTAAATGGTCACGAAGGTTTCCATGAGTGAAGAGGTAGGTCCCAGCAGAGCCCAGTTGGACCCGCAAGACTCACCTTGAAGAGGGACGTTTGCGCAAGGACCAACTGGTTCCGCAGGACCCACAATGCTCAGAGATGAAGACCTTACGCGCAGTACGCCAGCTGTTCCCGCAGGGAAAGCCTCCTAATGGTGAAGTATCCCACCTGTCCCCGCAGCTGCGGATACAAGCCATCAGGGAAGGCTACCCGCACTAATAGCAAGGCTACACGCACAAGGCACTCAATAATTCAGTGTCACCTGAAGGAATGAGCAAGGCGGGAATACTCCCGCCCAAATGAGCCAGTCTGTATGCTTCTGGAAGATCTTTTGTAATATACCTGCCAAGGTATGGACAAAATAGACAAGATCTGACCAAAGCAGCCCATGAACCAATCACAGGGTGACAGCTCACCGACAAACAGTACGAGGAGCATGCTCTAGTACTGTTTGTCACTATTAGCCGCTGCCTACTCACCAACCTTTGTCGCGGCACGCACATAGCCTGCAGTTGGTGGAAAGGGAACAGTACACAGCCAGCCTTGTCACTATCAGCCGCTGCCTACCCACCAACCAGCATGGCATGTGCGTAGCCCATAGTTGGTAGAACAGGAATATTATACAGCTGGCTGTACCTGCTTGGAAACCTACCTTCGGCTATAAATACTCCAACACCTTGGAACGGTATCATCATCTGGTATTTTACCTTCACTAGCTATTTCTCTCAATATACACTTATATTCAAAGCAATCTAGTCTGATTCTCACGCCGGAGGGTGGTCACAAGGAGGAACCTCCCCTTCTCAGTGACGAGCTCACGGTGTCGGTTTTGCAGGTCATCTGAAGAACATCCTTCTTTGCCGGACCTAACCCTCGTGGGAAACATTACTTAACCCCCAGATTATCCGTAATCTGCCCGGGGTACCTTAGTGTTTCTTCATTGGCGCCATCCGTGCATAAAAGCTAGAACTAATACGCAGTTTTTTCAAAATTTCAGAAGAAATGGTTAACGTTACTCCGGTCCCAAGGCCAGTAAGTGACCAAGAAACCCCGGTAACCACAACCCCAGCTACTGGGGGGAACACCGGCGGTTATACAAATTTTACGAACACTACCCCGGTTACCCAAGCCGGGGCAAGTGCAGTAAACAATATTTCACTGGGGTTCACTGATGCCCAGTTGGAGAAACAGGCGAGGCTCCCTCGCCAAACACTCGATCAAGTTAAGGCGTGGGCCGAGGCACATCAGAAAGAGTTCCAAGCTGAGTTGGATGAACGCTTGCGTTCACTCCAACAGGCTGACGAATTCGGAAATACTCGACAACAGCTCAACATGAACAGTGAGTGCGAGTACTCGGACAATGATCGGGAGGAATCCGACACCGACGCAAACCCTCGCCATAGGGCGAAAGGGAAGCGTAAGGAAACGGACTTCCAACCAAGAAGGAATTTTGGAGAAACCTTCAAACCAAGGAGCGCGGGAGGAAACCCACGTGACTTCTCCAAAACCTTTAGACCAACTGCAGCAAATGCGGGAAAGTCCAAGTTTGCAAGGGACATCGCGGAAGCAATCGCCCCGAGAAGTGCCAAACAGATGTCCAACATCGGTACTTATGATGGTCTATCCGACCCAGACGATCACTTGAACAGATTCATAGCGGGGGCAACCGTCAGTAACTGGACGGAACCCACGTGGTGTTATATGTTCCAAATGACGCTGGTTGGAGCGGCCAGGGCGTGGTTTGATCGTTTACCGGTCCACCACATCTATGATTGGGCGGACTTTCAACACAAGTTCAGCCAACACTTCAGTCAACAGAGGAAATATACTGAAGAGCAGTAGACGATCCTCAACTGCGTGAGAGAGGAAGATGAATCTTTGCTAGACTTCATCACTCGCTTCAACTCCAAAAAGCTGAGTCTGGGCAACATAAGTGAAGATCTTGTTCGCGCCGCTTTCATCCAGGGCGCCGAATACCCGGAGCTTATCCGCACATTGACGGGTAACGACGGCATGCCATCCACATGGGATGCCATCATGAAGGCGGCCAAGCGCTTTGCCGAGACGGAGAAGCAACTGGGTAGGGATCTTCCCCAAAGTACACATCTCTACACGCAGAGGACCAGAGAAAACAATGTTCGGATCGCCCGGCAGAACAAGAAGAGGAAGCTAGGTATTTGGCAGTCAAGGTTAAACTTTGACACCTCATCCAGCTCTCGCCCTCTTGTTGGCGGAAGGGATAACACGCACCCTTCAAGCCGAAAACACCGGTGGACGCCACTCACCAAAAGCGTCACGGAGATATTTGCCACCAAAAAACTGCCATGGCCAAAAGCTCCAATGATCCGACAACGACCTAATGCGGATCAGAGCAAATTCTATGACTTCCACGGGACAAAGGGTCACAGTACAGAGGAGTGTACATCCTTGAAGGATGTTGTTGAAACATTCGTCAAGGATGGAAGACTTGCACACCTTGTGGCATCAATCAAGAATGGAGGAAGGAATGATAACCGGTATAAAGGTAATGGACGAAAGCCCGTTGACATCAGCATCCACATGGTTCATGGCAACATCAGTGGAAGAAAAAGACGAACGACATAACCATGCGAATGGAAGGAAGCTGAGGTACGCTTCCCGCGAGTGCCAAGAGGACCCAGCAAGGAAGGCCCCATCGTCATCAAAAGCCAGCTGGGGCATTACATAACTTCCCGCACTCTTGCGGACAACGGCGCCTCGTCAACGGTTATGTACAGGCAGTTCTTCGACAAGCTAGACGACGAAGACAAAGAGCGCCTGGAAACGGGTTACGCCTCAATGGAAGGGTTCGACGGCAGCACAAACACCCCCCTGGGTATCCTATCTTTCCCCGTCATTCTCACGGACGGGAAATACTCCCGCACAGAAGACGTGGACTTTGTCGTAATGAGAAAGCCACATCACACATACGACATTCTCTTCGGGAGAGACGGGATGGCAAGATTCAACGCCGTGGTATCTTCAGTCCACGGCATGATGGGATGGCCAACTGCTCAGGGTGTAGCGATGATCACCGGTATCCCCCAGGTATGCATCGCATCCGTCTCATCTAAACCCAAACCAAAGATGGCTAAACCAACCATTACCGAACCAGAAAAATGGGCCCTCAATGGCAGATACCCTGACCAGGCTGTTACAATTGGCCCAACAATCGCTGATCCTACGGCACCTTACTCAAACGCTTATTACAAAGAAACGCTGACATCTTCGCGTGGACACCAGCTGATATGACTGGTGTACCGCGAAGTAAAGCAGAGCATAAGCTCAAGTGTGACTCGGCTTTTACGCCAGTCATATAAAAGCGCAGAGTAATGGGGGCGGAACAGGCTAACGCGTGTAGAACCCAAGTCAAGGAACTCCTTGACGCGGGCATCGTACGCGTTAGTAGAAATCATACATGGGTTGCAAATCCCGTTATGGTACCGAAGGCTAACAAACAATGGCGCATGTGTATAGATTTCAAAGATTTAAACAAAGCATGCCCCAAAGATTGTTACCCGTTACCCGAAATTGACCTCAAAGTGGATTCATTAGCACCGTTTCGCCTTAAATGCTTCCTTGACGCATATAAGGGGTACCATCAAATCCACATGGCTGTAGATGATCAGGACAAAACCGCATTTCAGACGCCCGATGGCACATTTTGTTATCAAATGATGCCATTCGGACTTAAGAATGCAGGGTCCACATACCAACGCCTGATGGACAAAGAGTTTCATGCCCAAATTGGGAGAAACTTGGAAGTCTACATGGATGATTTGGTCATCAAAAGCCCTGAGCCAGAAGCGATGTTGAAAGACATCGAAGAAACTTTCAACACGCTCAGAAAGATAAACATGAAGCTCAACCCGAGCAAGTGTTCCTTTGGGATGGAAGAAGGGAAGTTCTTGGGAGTCATTGTTACTAAAGATGGCTTCAGAGCGAACCCTGAAAAGGTTGAAGCCATTATCAAAATGGAATCACCTACTACCATCAAGCAAGCTCAGACACTGAATGGACGCCTAGTCGCACTTAACCGCTTTTTGTCAAACCATGCGGATAGGTCGTTCCCATTCGTGTCAACATTGAGAAACTGTTTAAAGAAAACGCACTTCCGCTGGACACCAGAAGCGGAAGCAGCTTTTCAGGAAATTCGGTCATGCTTGATCGAACTCCCAACGCTCACAGCACCAGAAGCGGGGGAGGAATTAATCATATACCTTTCTGCCACAGATAGAGCAACCGGGGCAGTCCTGCTAGTAGAGCGGAAAGGTATCCAGATGCCTATTTACTATGTTAGCCGTGTCCTAACAGACGTAGAAACCCGGTACTCCACCTTGGAAAAATTAGTCTTAGCACTTGTACAAGCTTCACGCAGACTGAGACGATATTTCCAGGGTCACCCAATCACCATTCTCACCAACTTCAAACTCGCAAACGTTCTAGGCAAACCCGAATTATCGGGACGTCTAGCCAAATGGGCAATTGAGTTGGGGGAATATGCGATAAAGTACAAGCCAAGACCAGCTATGAAAGGCCAGGTCCTGGCCGACTTTATTGCATAAGTCCCCGCTTCGCGGGAGAAATAGTGCCAGGAGGAGGCTCAACCCTCCCCAGCACAAGACATCAATGATGTCTGGCGACTCTATACCGATGGAGCAGCCAGCAACGAGGGTTCAGGCGCAGGGTTGAAATTAACCAACCCAGCAGGCCAAGAATACACTTACGCTATTCGACTGGACTTTCCAGGTACGAATAACGAAGCCGAGTACGAAGCATTCTTGGCAGGGCTGAGAATTGCGCGTAAAATGGGAGTGAAAAACTTGGAAGCCCACGTAGATTCCATGTTAGTAGCCAATCAGATAAACGGAACGTACACGGCCGTGAACGACACAATGGCCCTGTACCTTGCACAAGCAAAAACCCTTATGCGCGATTTTAATGATTGTAAAGTCATACACGTCAAGCGTAGCGAAAACAAATCTGCGGATGCGTTAAGCAAGCTTGCATCATTAGCCTTCACCCATTTGGGAAAGGACATCGGCATTGAACTCCTTGAAGCACCATCAGTCCCGCACAAGGAAATTTGTGTCATCCAAACCGGTACAGAAACGTGGATGACACCAATAATAAATTACCTTGCAGCGGGTATACTACCAGAGTCAAAAACACAGGCAAGAAAAATACGTTGTAAAGCATTAAACTATCAACTCAACGATGACATCCTTTACAGACGTAACTTTCTTGGCCCACTCTTAAGATGCGTGGACAACCAGGATGCTGACTACCTCCTAAGGGAAGTACACGAAGGCATCTGTGGAGTACACGCAGGTCCACGCGCTGTTGTAGCTAAGCTAAACAACGCGGGATACTTTTGGCCGGGGATGCATACGGATGCGCTAGCATACATCAGAAAGTGTAGGTCTTGCCAGCTTTACGCACCCAACACGCATCGCCCGAAGAATGAACTTGTTCCAGTCACCTCTTCATGGCCATTTCAGAAGTGGGCCATCGATGTGACAGGCCCATTTCCTACAGCAGCAGGAAACGTTCAGTTCCTAGTGGTAGCCATCGACTACTTCACCAAGTGGATAGAAGCAAAACCCTTAGCCCAAACAACCGCAAAACATATTAAAAAATTTATTTGGGAATTTATTATTTGTCGTTTTGGACTTCCACAGACTTTGGTGAGCGATAACGGCACCAACTTTGCTGACAAGAAGCTACAAAAGTGGCTAGAAGAACTTCAAATCACCCACACCTTTACCTCAGTGGCACACCCGCAAGGTAACGGTGAGGTGGAAAGAGCAAATAAAAGCATCGTCGAAGGCAAAAAGAAAAGACTCCTAGAACACAGATCCGGCTGGGTAGACGAAGTTCCACACGTCCTTTGGGCAAACAGAACGCTGAAAAAGGCCATTACGGGAGAAACCCCGTTCAGCCTCACTTATGGCACTGAAGCCATGGTCCCAGTCGAAATTGGTTTGCCCTCACCAAGGGTCTTAATTCAGCCAGAAGACAATGATGCGGAAAGACGGTTAGACCTTATGCTAACCGAGGAACGCAGAGACTTAGCCGCAGCGCGTGAAGAAAACTACAAGCGACAAATGCAAAAGTACTACAACACGCAGGTAAAACTCTGCAACTTCAATGTAGGAGACTACATATTGCGTAACAACGAGGCTTCAAACCAAGAGCGCCCAGGAAAACTGGCACCGGTCTGGGAAGGACCATACATTATCAAGGAAGTTTTGGGAAAAGGCGCATACCGGCTCGAAAGGCTCGATGGCACTCCTATCCCAAGAACATGGAACGGAGCTCAATTACGCAAATGTTATATGTAGATCAATTCCAAATTTGTAAAGAAAAGGCCTAGAGCCACTTCTAATGGAAATGATTCTCCTTTCACATTGTGTTGATAGCCTTACCTTTATACTTATGAACTTCCCACGCTGCTATGCCGGTATTCACCGCATAAATATGGGAAGAAGTCGTTGCGTGTGGAAGGCGGCAAAACCCGCATAAACACATAAAACGGTAAAAATTTATAAGGAAAACCTTCACGCAGGTCAGCTATAGGTGAAGTTTGGTCATCCCAATAAATGAAAGTGACGGTCCTACCCGCACAATCATGATAAAGGAAACTAAACATTGACCTATTGGCAACCGCGCGTCGAAAGGTTAACTTATTCAAAACACTTAGTAAATTTCAAAGGAAAGGATGAGGAAAACTTCCACGCAGGTCAGATATAGGTAAAGTTTAGCCATCCTACTAAGTGCAAGTGACGGTCTTACCCGCACAATCACGAAAGAGGAAGCAAAACTTTTAACTTATTATCTGCCACGTTGAAAAGTTAACTTATCTAAGTACTAAAGAAATTGCTAAGCTAAATCAAAATATGCGTGAAATAAACAAGGCAAGGCATTAGCAAATAATCTTTATTCCATCAAAATTCAAATATTACAAAGATTGCTGGGTACATACCCGCATACAAAAGAAGCTATACAAAAATAAAAATCTACTCTAATGGTGGAAAGGGATCTAAAGGATCAAGCTTCAGGACCACTTCCACTTGGACCCGCACCTTCAGTAGAGTGTGGCGGTTCAAGGAAAGCTTTAAGGATAGCTAGCCCATCATCAGCAGCAGCAATCTCGTTCACCTTCTCCACCACCGGATGCGGGAAGGCAGCATACTGATTCACTGCTTGGTCATACGCATCTTCAGTATCCACATTGTAAAGAGGGAAGTTGGAAGGCGGGATGCCTTGTTCAACAAACCCTAGACCAAGCAGGAAGCCAGCCTTTTCCCCATCCTCATGAGAAGCGTTGAGGGCTGCGCTCATCGCATCGTCATATGATGTGTTCGTGAACACACGATGCACAACCTACAAAACAGAAGTTTGTCAAAAACTCAAGAGTAAGGAAAAGCGTAAAGAAGTTAGTTAGGAAGCTGCGCATACCTGCGACAACGCTTCTCGAAGAAGCCATTCCTTGGCAACCAGAGCCTCCTGGAGGGCAGCTTGAGCTTCATTACGGGCGCGTTCGGCTTCGTTCTTTGTGAGGTTGGCAAGCAACACATCTTTGGCTGCAGCCTCTTCGACGCCCTTTAGCTTACGCTCAGTGTGGTCAAGCACCCCCCTCTGGTTCAAGATCTCTTGGAGCTTATTGGCATCTTCCATGGCCAAGGCATCATGAGCCTGCTGGAGCCCCTCTAATTTGGCTTTAAGTTCCTCATTTTCGATGCGTAGAGGCTCAGCAGCAGCTTCAGCCTTGGTGGCCCTCTCGGTTGCGTTCCTTGCAGTTTCCTTGGCCAGCCGAAGCTGTTCGTTAACAGCTTGGGCAGCCTTGGAACGGGCCTCCAGACGAGCCTGAACGTCAACCTCAAGGGCCTTGAAGGCCTTCTCCTTTTCCGCAGCAACGGCGGTAAGCTTCGCGTTCTCCTCCCGGATGGCCCGCGCCTGAGCCACTTCAAGGCTACGCGCCGTCTTCAACTTGTCGTTTTCACGACAAAGTAGCTCGACGCGCGGCTGCATCCGGGCGAGAAGGATTCGGAGCTCGTTGGACAGCCTACCCTCCTGGTAGCTGGCCATGGCCTCCCCCAGCGCACCGCTTGGGGCGGCGTGACGCGCCCATTCGACGCAGTCCTCAGCAGTCCGGAGGGTCGTTCCCCGGCGGATCTTCCACCGAGGAGCATACACCTCGTTGGAATCACGAACTGCAATAAAACAAAAAACAGTTAAGAGAAAGAAATGATGAAAGGGATATAGGCCAAAATAACCCTACGCACCTGTAGGGTCGACAACAGGCCGATAGCCACCAAACCCATCACCTGAACCTAAGGGATATCCATCCAAAAGGTCAAGGAGACGGGAAGGAGGCAAGGATTGGCTAGACGCCACAACCCCAAACGTACCTGAAGGACTGGCCGTAGTCGCAGGCGCCGGAGGAAACATGATGGAGGCTGCCGCGGCGGAAACCAACGGAGGTGAACTCACCGGAGGTGAACTCACAACCGTGGCCGCGGCTGCGGAAGAACCCGCAAGAGAAATCACCGCCGGCTCAGTGACGGATTCGGTGAAAATGGCACTGACAGCCGGCGGGGATAAGGTTACAGCTGGAACAGTTGGCTCAACGGGATGAGCAACTGAACCAACTGAAGCAGGCGCAGTCGCCTGGGTCATCGCCTCAGGTAGGTTGACCAAACCTACCTTCATGGGTCCAGAACTGCTACCTCCCGCTCCACCCTGGAATGCGGTAGCATCCACGCCTGCACAAAAAAGATATTAGTATAATGGTGGAAAGCTATGCAGTAAAAGTAAAGGAAGATTATACTTACGGGTTTTCTTGAGCCTAAAGGTGCGAACAGGCGGGGACGAACCCGATGGAGCCGGCGTCTTCACACCGGTCACCGTCGTCCTGGGCTGCTCGGAGGTGACAGTCGTCTCAGCCTCCGGAGCAGTGGTCTCAACACCACCTGGGTTCCCCGCCGCCTCCTCGCTCTCGGTCTCTGAGTTTGACCAGTTCCCCTGATCGGCGGAGGTAACCTTCGCCTTGCCCTTTCCGCCAGCAGCCTTTTTCTTCCGCGTGAAGAAAGGACCGTCTGCGGATTTATCATCAGAAGATGACAGAATTAGAGGAATTCCAGCAGAGGTTTCAGCATTGAGAGGTCGAGGGTTGAATAACTCCTTACCTGGCCGCGTGGCGCTCAGAATCGGGTGGCCTAGCCTGTACACCTCCACAAACCGATCCCTCGTTTGCTCCAGGATGGGCAACTCGTTCTCATCAAGAGCACGAGTACCCATCCGAGCGGGACCATCAGCCTCCCGCGGATGCAGGAGCGACTGCAAGTCGTTCCCCTCTGAAATAAAAAAAAATAAACAGTTAGAAGAAAAACCTATATCAACAAAGAAGACAGAGCATACCGTAAGGGACAGAGTTCAAACCGTATTCGAGGACGATGGGAATCTGTGACGCCTCTTTCCACACCCGGCTCATCCCGAGCATCACCATCCCAGACTCCGCAAAGCGGTACACCGGAGTCTGGATCCGGGAGATCTTGGCGAACCATTCCGCCTCCTGGTGGTTGAGGGCGTGAAGGGCGGGGAGTGCTCTCCCATTCTTAAACGTCATCGCAAGTGGGATGACGCGAGCGGAGATATAAAAAAACTCCCGCTTCCACGACCGAAGACTGCGCTCGGTAGCGCAGATCTTCAAACCCTTGATCTGATTGACCAAGGTGTACCACCCCTGGATGCACCTCCAGGAGTAGAAGGTCATCAACCGATCAACGTGGGGCTCCACGCCCACAATGAGGCACACCCACTCAAAGTGGCGGATCTTGGCGATCGCCATCGGGTGTACCTCGGTCAGATGCATACCGTGCCTCTCCAAGACACGGTATACAAACTTCGTCAATGGGAACCTCAGATTCCCATAGACGAAGAAAGCAGCGTACACCCCTATCTTGCCCTTGGGGGCATCGTACACCGTCTGATGAGGCTCCGGAAACTCAGGCTCGAAAGGCTCGAGCATGAACTTCCGGACGATGTACTGGTAGAGGTCAGTAGGAAGAGCGCACTGGCACTCGCCAGCAGTGCTCTTGTCGTCCTTTTCGGACGTCGACGTCGGGTTCTCGACGAACAACTCAGACTCCTCGGCAGTGGCCTCAAAATCACGGGTAGAAGACATGTTTTGAATGTACAGAACAACGATTTCAGAAGAATGCTCGACGGAATAGTGAGTATTCGCCGGAAATAGTTTAGAAGATGAAGAGAAAGTGTGGACTAAGGTGCACCCTCTCGCCCTTTATATACTCATCGCAATTAATGCGATGAATTTAATGCGGAAGAGAGAGAAATCGCAGGTGCAATGAAACTATGACACGTGGCAAAGAGCAAGCTGGCAACAGCTGTTGAAAGGACGCGTGCCATTAATTTCGCGGCCACGCGCCCGAAAAATCGCGCCCACGCGCCTGAAAAAGCGCCTGGAATGACCATATACTGTCACGTCGCCATAACTTCCTGCACGTCCTGACACTGTCAGAAGAAACCGTCGGACGACATTTCAACAGTTTGGACTGTTCTTATCCTTCCACCAACTCTTCGAATTTTAAAAAGATTCAAAAGTAAGCGGGAAAATACCCCTTACCCAGGCAACCAAGTAACTATAAGACAGGTGCGAGTACAGTGTCAAGGCAAAACCCTTCACATACTTAGCACCCGCAGGGAATTGAAGCCAGGAATACCTTGGAAGTAAAGTAACTATAAGACGAGTGCGGGTACAGTGTCAAGGCGAAACCCTTCACATACCTAGCACTCCGCAGGGAATTGAAACCAAGAAGGATCTTCTGGGCCATGCTTGCGGAAACGGGAATAACATCCCCGCATAGTGGGAACGTCGAGAACTAGATTGTTTGAAGCTCCAAGGTGGAATTGGTTGTTTTAACATAATTAATCACTATGTTCAAAACTACCAAAACCTCATGGAGAATCTACACAAGTGGAACTCAACGCTCCTGACTTGCGAGGAGGTTACACACCTACCAGCATCATACCCAAAGATCAAGCAGAAAAGTCGGGAATTTCTGCGTGACATTAGGGAAACCGCGGGAAGAATCCCCACGGACAACCTTAAAACCAAATACTTTTCAAAACCCCTTGATTAAGTCCAAAGCTCACCTCACTTATTAACAATTCATGAGAAGAACATTGGACTGGGGGGACTTGAAGAGGTAGGTCCCAGCAGAGCCCAGTTGGACCCGCAAGACTCACCTTGAAGAGGGACGTTTGCGCAAGGACCAACTGGTTCCGCAGGACCCACCATGCTCAGAGATGAAGACCTTACGCGCAGTACGCCAGCTGTTCCCGCAGGGAAAGCCTCCTAATGGTGAAGTATCCCACCTGTCCCCGCAGCTGCGGATACAAGCCATCAGGGAAGGCTACCCGCACTAATAGCAAGGCTACACGCACAAGGCACTCAATAATTCAGTGTCACCTGAAGGAATGAGCAAGGCGGGAAGACTCCCGCCCAAATGAGCCACTCTGTATGCTTCTGGAAGATCTTTTGTACTATACCTGCCAAGGTATGGACAAAATAGACAAGATCTGACCAAAGCAGCCCATGAACCAATCACAGGGTGACAGCTCACCGACAAACAGTACGAGGAGCATGCTCTAGTACTGTTTGTCACTATTAGCCGCTGCCTACTCACCAACCCTTGTCGCGGCACGCACATTGCCTGCAGTTGGTGGAAAGGGAACAGTACACAGCCGGCCTTGTCACTATCAGCCGCTGCCTACCCACCAACCAGCATGGCATGTGCGTAGCCCATAGTTGGTAGAACAGGAATATTATACAGCTGGCTGTACCTGCTTGGAAACCCACCTTCGGCTATAAATACTCCAACACCTTGGAACGGTATCATCATCTGGTATTTTACCTTCACTAGCTATTTCTCTCAATATACACTTATATTCAAAACAATCTAGTCTGATTCTCACGCCGGAGGGTGGTCACAAGAAGGAACCCCCCCCTTCTCAGTGACGAGCTCACGGTGTCGGTTTTGCAGGTCATCTGAAGAACATCCTTCTTTGCCGGACCTAACCCTAGTGGGAAACATTACTTAACCCCCAGATTATCCGTAATCTGCCCGGGGTACCTTAGTGTTTCTTCAATGAGGAACATACTCGACTAAGATCATACGCTCGTCTTCATGCTCTATAGACCCATAGAATCTGACTAGATTTAAATGCTCAATCTTGGATAATGTTAGTATTTCGTTTTTGAATTCTGTTGCTATCGTTTTGTCATATTTTTCCTGTCATAAGAAATACAAATTATGAAAAACAAAGTTACAAATTTTTCATTAAATAATGATGGTATTTCTTTAACCGGCGGGTTGGGAACCTATATTACCCAAACCAACCGATTAAAAACCCGAACTGGAACTAAACCGATCATATAAAACCGGTTCCAATTCGAGTAGATTCCTCCCAAAACCGGTTTTGACTTTTGATAACCAAACCGGAACCGGTTCGAGCAAAAAACCTAAAATGTACACCTCTATAGTACCAATCAAGTTGTAAACGTATTTAACAGATAGACAGGTTGTAATAATGACTTACATGGATTGACATGTTAAACAAGTCAACTTAAACATGACTTGTTTATTAAACCGATTTTAGACATAATGACCTACCCACGAATGTAATTATTTACAACCTCAAATTGTTGAGTATAATTTCTAAACCTCTCATAGAAAAGTCTAAAGGGACATTAAACGTTACAACAAAAAATATAAGTTGAAAAATAAAGTTATTTATTATCAGGCTAAAAATAGCAAACAGGTCAAAATATGTAAAAACAGAAGTAACCTTTTTGGCGCGCTTTATAGCAAAGACGAATCCATTTCGCAGTGTTCCCTTATAAACGGTACCAAATCCTCCTTCCCCGATAATATTTGTAGCCGAGAAATTTCCAGTTGCCTTAGAAATATCTTGAAATGATAATTCATCTAGACTTTGTTGTCCATCAGAGGCCTTTGAAGGTTTAGAGGAAGCAGAGGGGTTAAGAGTTTTGTTGCGTCTCAAAGATTTGTGTGTTAAATCTGAAAAAAGAAAAGAAAAGAAATAAACTTCCGTAAAACTTACACAAAATAACTAATCCCCACCCTAAGTAGACTTGTGGAAATTAAAAATATGGTTATATGGTTTGTTATAAGTGAGATTATTTTTTTTACGTGTACATTTGTTGGTTTACACCAAATAGCTAATCCAAAACAATAAACCTGACCAGTTAATATCACATCATTAATTTTGTGTGGTAGTCGTCACATGTACAAGCTCTATTCAAGAAAAGACATTTTTTTGACATAACATGAAAATAAAGCTGTCCCATTAAATTAATAGATTAAATGAGTTGCATTCAAGTTACACAAATTTAAGTGTTAGTTATGAGTTAATGTCTTTAACATGAATATATACGGGTCATGTTCGAGTTCAACGAGTAAACACGTCACGATTGCCGCTCCTAATTTAGTAGTTATAGAGCAAATTCCTAAATCCTAATTTCTCCATCGAGTATTATACTAAAAACTATAAAGGGTGGAGGGTATGCAGGCTGGATGAGGCCCAATGAGCCAAATTTGCTTTGGCCCACGTAAGCCTAACTTAAGGGACGCTCATAATCTAATCCAACCATGCAATAATCAAATTTGTTATGGATTCAATTCATGATTAATCCCTCTTTTGATTTCATATAGCCAAACCGTATACCTTTTTAAATATCAAATTTTGCATAAATGTTATAAAGGTTAGGGCCAGATAATCTTAGTTCCATACCCTACTTTTAATCGTGCCCCACATTATACCCAGCCTAATGCTTGTCGGGTAATTAACATTGGATATCGGGTATATCAGTTAGTTTGTTAAAAATTACCAATTGTATCTCCAAATACATATCTTACTATTTTAATTTTTATATAACAATATCACCCTCGGAATTAGAAATATAAAAACAAAAATCAGTAAATTAGTAGATTATCAATTATCTATCGAATATAAAAGAAAATTAGCATGAAAAAAAATGTTTAGTGGTATAATTCAGAATATATGCGTAGGGTGACCAGTCCAGCAAATAATGAAAAAAATATCATTTATCATTTGACTTTTTAAAGTCAAACATGGGAACGAATGCAACGTGTGCTCTGCTTCCATGAACATAACTCACTTCATAAACCTTAAATCAATAAGAACAACCATAGATTACATAAAAACTTTCCCGTACGCGATCAATAAGTAAATAAATCCCTAACACGAAGCTCAATCCTCAACGATTACTTTAACAAAATGCAAAATTAGATCAAAACTTACATTGAACAGTAGCAGGTGGAGCATGATCTTCAACATCGACATCATAATCACCACCTATATCCCTCCTACACGTCAAAACTCTAGCAACGAACACAAAAACCGAGCTTTTTTTCCTCGATTCCACTCGTTGTTTCCTTTGCAAGCCATGTATCGGACCGGATTTCGAATTGGAATCAGAACTTGAACTCTGATTCCAAATTTGTCCAGGAGATTTTCGTGTATTATTCATGGTTGGACTTGTATTAATTATGAGTTAGGAAAAATGTTAGGTTTATGAAGGATTATTGTGGGATTAAATAATAATCTGAAATTAGACTAGACTTGATCAAGCCCAAAAATGACTACTGACCTTAGGGGGCCACCAATTCATATTTTACATCTGGTGGTGATTTTTTTATTTGGTGTATTTGTCTCCACTTGGAGTTAAAGTCATATGTTTTAACACCTAGAGTTGTTGATGATGTAAGATATTTTTGCTATATTTGACCTTTTATTTAATTACTAGTTTTATAGATTTAATATCTAATAATTAGACAAGGAATTAAGGATAGAATAAGGTTACACATATTAACCTTATACATGCCTATTTTAAATATTTGGTATTGAATTAATTCTACAGTTTTGAATTCCATGTCAATAACTTAGGATTTGTTTTAAGTATTTGCTTGGGTAACATATATCATAGTCTTGTTTTTGTTTCAAACTTTCAATGGTGGATATTGGTTATGGTATAGTCAATAGTGTTGGTCGGCAGCGGTGAGGATCTAACGTAGATAGGCGGTAATTGCATGCATTTTAACTTTGTTTTCAAGTGTTTGTTATATAAACTGAATATTTAAGTAAGTTAATTATGATATATAACATTATCTTTATAACTAACCAAAGTAGTATAGCAGACAGTAAGTTAACTGAAAATTTGATTATCCTGTTCAAATTAAAATAATAAAGATAATAATGCATTATTCATGAAGTCAGACAGTGTTTGACTCGTTTTGAATAGACACTTTTATGCCCTCCTGATTAATAATACATTAAGATCACAAGCATAAAAACTTCAAAAAATAAAATTTTGCTAGTTGGTTTGCTAAACAATGAATGTCGGCCTTCAGCAATCAACTGACCCGTAGCTTTGTTCTTCACAAGAACAAGAGTTCCATTATAGGCTCCTTTTCCACCCAAAAGCTTTGCACTAATCTCCAATTCATCCTGCCAACAAGGTACATTGTCCAACATAATAAGCATATAAACAGACAGCTCGACCCGACCCGAACCCGTTTTAAACCCGTGAAAGGAGAAGACGGTTTGCGGGTTTGGCCCGTACGAACATTTGCAGCCCGTATTTGTACTTGTAAATATACCTCCTAATATATACATCTATTTGTAGCGAAGCCTCCTAGATAACATCACTGTAATAAGTAATAACTAGCATATCAAACTTGCTTAACAGCTGCTCATTGTATCTACTACCTGAATATATTATGATATTTAAACTATACAATTAAGATATTATTGAGCTTCTTTTTTTCGGTTGTACTAAAGAAATCTTATAAATAGGATATAAGATGGCATGTAGAATAAAATTATATGTATTTCAGTATCTTACAGATATCAGACGCCTTACATAAGTGAGGCTAGCCGCCAGCACCTTCGTCTTGTGCCTCGAGTTCAACGGCCTGGAGCCACGACTCGTTGTGTTAACTTATTAGAATTCAACTAATAATATTTGTGTTCACCAAAGACACAGTAGTTGTAGGTCACAAATGATCATATTCGAGATTATATGTGAATTATAATGGTGCTAAGATATGATGAAGGCAAGAAATTAATAATTGTGTAACAGGGGTTGTTTTATATTTAATCTTGTTTGACTTAGGATAAAAAAGCTTAGTATAAGTATTAAATTAATAATTGTGTAACAGGGGCAGTTTTGTAATTTGCACATTAAAACTCCGTTTAAGATTAGGATTAGAATATAGCGATTAAATGAAACACCGTTTATTATACCATCAATTTGAATCGTAGTAACGATTCAATAGTGCCGCTTCGAAATGTATTTATGCTCTAAATCAGATTCATTGTGATTCAGTTCGATCAGTTTGCTATTTGCTTTACAATGCAACTGTGTTTCAATCTCTCATTCATTATGACCTTTATTTTTCTATCATTTCTGAAAACAACCTATTTAATTAAACGGGCTAAACATGTCAAGCTGTCTATTAAATGGACTAGACATGACAACCGAAAACCTGATAACTTTTTGTGTCATTCCAGGCTGTGTAGCTTCGTGCGCCATTGACAACATAGGCGATATCTGGTCAACTATTAAAACCAAACATTGTAAAGCTCTAACGATAAAGGAAAGGATCCTCAAAGAACGACTAAAGACCGAGAAAGTTATTCACAGAGAAGATAAAGACTTGCATTGGCTCATGCCAATGCGCCAATGCTTACAGGACATCATGTTAATATTGTCGGCAAGAAAAATAAAAACATGTATCTGAACCGTGGGTTCTCCCAAGGAAATAACTCAAGGTGTCCAAAGTCCTTAGCATACAACTGAGAATGTCACATCTTATAGAGCTCCTAAAGGCTAAACATTATCGGCATATACTAAAATATCAAATGTCACTCGAATTATCACCACAAATTTCACAACATACAGACAAAACTTGCTAGTTTTAGTTGTTTTTCGTTGTTGTGTGTTAGACGAGGAAAGGCACTAGAACATAAGAAAGTGTGAAGTGGTGAGAAAGAAAAATTTAAGAATGAATAAATAACAGGAAACTAGTCATCATAGGTTTATGCTGAGTGGTTCTAGCATAAGTAAACAAAACATAGAGCGACTGGCTTCCCATGTTTTCACCGAAGGTTTGTGATGGGCCCTTCGTATTTTGAAACCAAAATGGGTATGCAATAATGCAAAGAGAATGAAGCCCAAAGGGAGGGGTTTATGGAAATGGTGGATTGGCAGAAGTTTTTGAGAGAGAAGCGACCATTGGCGCTTTTGGGCTAGCTTCTACATAAAACTTGTGCACGGCTCTAGGAATTAATTAGGTTATGTCCTTAGCATGAACATGAAAAACTTGATCAAGTAATGAAGATCAAAAACATGTTTTCGCAAGTAGTCGTAGACAAGTTATAGAACGTCACCCTGAAGTTGGATGGAACATTAAAGGAACCAAATTTCATGATAGGAAACAAGTATTTCGAAAGAAAATTGTTCTTCATATTCGAGGCTTAGGAAAGAGTTGCGTTAATGTATCAAAAGATACATGAGAGCAGTGAGGGTTGTGAAAGCATAGTAGCATACTGCATATGACATTTATCAAGCTTATGTCCCTCAACTTTATAGTGAAGTGAAGTACATGGAGCAAGGAAGTAATATAGCATGAACTAATATGTTCACCAATGATACCAATATACCATCATTGATTCATTATTCAACTTGTGCAAAGTATATGAGAGATGCATACACACAAAAAATGACACTGCAAGCTTCTTAAATAGCTTATTGACAGCTCATGCTAGTGACATTTTGTCAAGCTCTCTGATAAGTATTCAACAAGGAGTCAACGTGAAGGGCTGAATTAGGGGAGGCAAAGTCAAGAGGCGGATTTAGTGGAGAAAACTCCTTGTGACATTTTAGTATAAATAGATCTAGGTCTATTTTTTATTTAAAATTGTCTTAAGTTATCTGAATTATCTATTTGTATTATTTGGAGAGTATTATCGTATTGTCTGAATTGAATTGAAGTAATCTGATTCTCGGTTTCTATAGCTCTCTTCCACCCAAACTAAAAAAAAACACTCAGGGCACCCTTGATCTCAATTAAAATTTGTAATTTTATAGTATCAAGAGAGCTCCTAAAACTTGTAGCAAGTTTTAATATTCTGCCATGAAGTTATACATCCAACATGCAAAATTTCACTTAAACTTATATATCCGATCATAGACTTAACGTGTGAAAAGGTGATTTCTTAATTCGATTTTGACCACGCTAAAAAGGAAATGAAGACGACCCAGGAAATAATCAAGAGATATATTGGTTAATGAATGGTGAAACAGGTAAAGAGCTTACATTAACCTTGGCAGTAGAGAGATAGGAAATAGACATGTCAACCGAAACCTTCATAGGTGCATCCTTCTCATGCAACAAAGCCCCACCAATCACATCTATGAAATTTGCAATCGCGCCCATCGCCATATCTCCATTCCGATCCTGTTGTTTTCAGGGCACAAATAATAATCACAAATGTACTAATAAGTAATAACTCAACTGAATTTGGATTCGAACAGCCATCAAGAAGGTTTCGAACAAAAAATAAGAAAGTAATCGAGTGTGAAGTTGAAATTTGATTAAAAAAACAGGTTGAGGGTTAAGTTGGTCTCATAAATATCTATATCTATACTCTCTAATAAAACGCGCTACAACTTTTGACACTTGTCACACCTATATTAAACCTCACATTTTTTAACAAATTTATAATACTAAAATAATAGTTATCATTCTTAAAATTTATGCTTCAAAATTTGTTAATTTAATATTATTTCATATTTTTTTTCAAACATTTGATATTTATAATTATGTTTTACTTTAAAATTGTTTTAAAGACCATTGTACAACGACTGTATTAGTAGTGTTTAATGGGTATATCGGTTCTTATATACTGATTCTTTATTAAATATTGTATTTTCAAGAATTACACGTGTAGTACACGGGATTCAAACTAGTATAAATATATAACACAATGTTGATTAATATAACGGAAAATTACGAAAATAAATGATTGGAGGAAATAATCAATGATGCATACAGTAAGGCGAGGTGGAACGGTGAAGGAGCATGAGATGAAAGCAGGGTGTAAGCGGTCCACTCTTACGCCTCTGAGTGCAAAGTCATCGTAGAAACAATAAGAAGCTGCTGATGAGGAGCTGTTGCTCAGTCCGGCCACTCGATCGGAATCCTCATCGGCTATTTGAAGGTATTCTCTCGTTCTCTTCTCCATTCACTTTCATCAACAAACACTAAACTGGTAGGTAGGTAGGTAGGTAACTTTAATAAAAGATTCATAGCATAAATGGCCGCTAAAACGATTTTTTAGTTTTATTGAAAACATGAATATATTCATGTTAGTATAATCAAAACATATAAATTTATTTTTTTTATTAAATAACTAATTATGTAAATTATAGATATTAAATATATGAGGGAATTTATGTCAATATAATCAAAATTTTTACATCTTTAATAAAATTATATATATTTACTTTTTTTATTAAATCAGTTTATATACGTTTTTGAGTGTATGAGATGAATGTGATACAATTCAAAGAACAATATTTATAGGTCTAAAATGATAAAGATTGGAAGAAATTATGAGCGGATAATAATTTTATTTTCACATATTATTCAACTTCCACAAATCCATAGTCTTTTTTCATCTCTTTCGAAACTTTAATAGAATATTGTGTTTTATTATTGGTATTTTTATATATAATGTTCTTTTTTTATGTCATTCATAATGAAAAATCATACCATCTTTTGTTAGAATTCATTATATTATTAATAAATATAATTACAACTTATAAATTCACCAGGTTCATCTTTTTAAGTTATTATGAAAAATTGTGTTAAAACACCACGTATTCGTATGAATATTTCGTTACAAAATATAATTTAAATTTATTAAACCATTTAATTTGATATAATATATAGGTTTTTTTTTTAAAAAAAATTAAGCATTTAAATTCTATAGTTTAATTGTATTTCTTTTAAGAATCTCGTGCATCACACGGGTTCTAAATCCATTTAACATATAAAAAAAGTATTTTAATGACGTTTATTCGATCAGTAACTCAAGTGTTGTGGTCCCCGGTGTAGCAGTGGTAAATTTAGAAAACCTGAGTTTTGTCGGTCCCTGGCGTTGCGGCGATAAGTCAACGTGAATTCAGTTGGTTTCAGAGTTTTGTCGGTCCCGGGCATTGCGGTGATAAGTTAACGTGAATTCAGTCAGTTTCGAAGTTTTGTCGGTCCTGGTCGTTGCGGTGATAAGTCAACATGAATTCAGTCAGTTTCGGTTACGTTCATTACGGTACTGAAACTATAAAAAAAAAACCCGGGCGTTGGTAACATTTTTATTTTCCATAGAAACCTCAAGCATAGTTGCATCGATAAAAACAATTACAACAATACTTAATTCATTAAAATATCCTAACACTACATTCTCGGGTTTAAAATACAAGGAAAAGAAATGATAAGATTATATAGAGGAAGAAAGGAAAATAAATTATATACTTAAAAGGCACTCTCGAGTTAAAATAAAAGAAAGTGTTTATTACATTCTTGAGTTAGATTGGAAGGAAAAGATAGGAAAAAAATTTGTAACATGTCCTCATAGCAACATGGAAAAGAGAATTAAGATAAGATAAATTGGTAATATGGTAATGGGATATAAACTTTCATTCACAATCCGGCCATATTTGGCAGGAAAGTTTTGAAGGAAAAAAGGCTTAACTTTTCCTTTCATTTTCTTTCTTTACTTTTAGTGAAAAACTCAATAATGAAAAAAGAAAAATTTCTTATCTTTTCTTTTCTAATCCCTTAAATAAAAAACTCAAGAATGCATTGTAAAGGTATAATCTAAGTGATGAGTTGTAACATCCCGAATTTCTAGGAATAATATTAAAATATTATTTACGTTGGAAAAATTAATTTAAGTTATTAGAAAAATAATAATAATATAATAATGATGATGATAAAAGGACGGTGGATTAAAATAGATGGAATTAAATCATGGACTTAGATGAAGATGGGCTTACGGTACAGGGGCTTAGGGAGTATAAATACCCCTAAAACCCTAATCCTTTCCATGTCCATCCATTCTACACACTAGCATACACCATCAAAAAACACACACATATGCCAAATGCTCTCTACACCGCTCTCTAATCCGTTTCGAAGCAAGCCGAAGGTAGATTATTGAACCTCTCAACTGAGCCAACAATATAATACTCCACACCGCAGCCACGGGGCGTCGTGTGGTTCGTCGGATTCTAAATCTAGAAACAAAACGGGTAGTTAGTAGGTTGATAAACGAGCTTAAAAGTCACCACAGTCCGTTTATGACCCACCTGAGCCTACCTAGATTAGAAACGACCAAAACCCGACCAAACACGACGAATGATGGCGGCTGACGGCGCTAGAATCGAGGAAAAACCCGAAAAACGCGTTAAGGAAAACAAGATCTGAACATATACGCCGTATATGTTATACGGGCGTATATGTTCAGCGTCTATGTATATAAAGAACGCATAAGTCATTTATGCGTATAATGTAACAACTCGGACTTTTCGGATGAATAATTTATTAAATACCCGACCCAATTCGATGTTCGGGAAATTTTATCGCGTTTATTGAGTAACTAATATTTTACTTAATTGTTTATTATATTTAAATATTATATACAAATAACTTTGAAAGATATTCAATTTTAACCCAAAACCAAACTTTAACCCTTTAGTGTTCCCACCTAAATAATTCAGGGGTCTAATTGCAATTTCTGCATATTTATTATATCCTTTAACCCAAATCCTTAAACCTGAAACCCGTATCCATGATCCATATAACAAAACTGTGACCCGTTTAGTTGTTTGATGCTTAATTTTCGTTCTAATATTGGAAATTGAATCAAGGATATTGTTGTTCTTTCCATAAGCGACTCACTGACACTAGTAATTATGTTAAAACAATCTTATACGATTCAAATTTGTGTATTATAATAATCGTCTATACTCGTTTATAGATTCATCATATAACGAACATTGTCTCGTCCTATTGTTTGTAGACACGTGTCCAGTTTGTTACAAAAAGAATCTTCTAGAAGATGACAGATGTACCAATAATATTCTCCTAACCACCGGCTATAAATAGCATCTCCATCACCATGAGGTATTCATTCACACTTCACATATTACATCAATCACTTAAAGTACTCCCTCTCTCTCTCTAAAAATTGTACTTATTCTCACGCCGGAGGGAGGTTACGGGAAGACCCCACTCTTGTCCTTCCCGTGACGAGCTCACGGTGTTCTGTTTTGCAGGTTTCCGTCACCGGAATTTTTGAGTCGTCGTTTGTACTGCTGAGTTACTTATTACTTGACCCGTATTATGTGGAACCACTGATCTAGCCTATCTGGGTTTAGATCAGTGCTTCTTCACTAACCCAAACCCGAACCAAAGTAATACGGGTTGGTTCTTGGGTCCGAGTTCTAGGTTTTTGGTGAACCTGAAAAACCCGAATAAACTTTTAGTTTTAGAAACAAATATATTTATGTATTATAGACTAAGCCTTAGCCGCTAACCTTATTAGAATTAAATACAAATCGAATGTTCTCATTCCACCTATTATGAATCGATTGTTTATTTTTGTTTATTGTTTATTAATGTTTCAATTTATGGCTAAAACAACTATAATCCAACACCCTAATCACGGCATACTGAAGACGATTATGTCGGTCTTGTTTACCATGGTTGAACTTTGTTAAATTTTACTCTTTTTAGGATGTTTTGTCGGTTTACTTTTGTTATGTTATTGGTTTATTTTACTTTACGGGTAAAGAATACGTTACATTAAAATATAGCAATGTATATATTTTTCTTAGGATACTTGAAACCCGATTAACCCAACCTGAACCCGAAGAATTCGTGAGAGATTTGGGTTAGGTTTCGGGTCGGGATTTAAAACTTTGAAACCCGAAACCTGAAAAACTAACCCGAATATCACCCCTACCTAGATTTAGAACAAAACATATCTAGCCAGCATAACTTATGTGAAAGACTAATTTGGATCACACAACTTAACAAATCAATCGACAATCACATGCAAGCATATGCATTATTACATCATTATAACGAAACTACTAAAATAATATTCATAGACACATCATACATTCAATTATATCAGCAATGTCATAGAATCATCGTATCCAAATTGTTAAAAAGACTTTTAGCCGAACGTAATGAAAGAAAACTAAGAAGGAATCATGCTTAGATAAACTAGAAAGCTAGAAACAACAAAGATATAACTTGAATGATCCATGGTAATGAATTCCTGATACACATGTCGTGTTCTAATAATATATAAGTATTTATGAAGCTTAAATACCAATAATTAGTATAGGTAAGTAAGGCGTCTCCACATGGAAAAAATGGAGAATGCAAATCAAACTCATTAATTAAAGTTGGGCAATTGATGTCAAGTATTTTAAAGATTGCTTTGATTATGAAATACTTTGAAAACAATTATAAAAAGGGTGACTACTCTTTAGGTTCGGTTTATGCAATCCACTAAACAACTATATTTCCTATCAACTGAATAATCACATAGACATGATTCGTTAAGTAAGATTAATAAGAAATTACTAGACACAATAGTTTGATTACGTTGATTCTCATAATCTAATCCGATTAATTGGAACAATTGTAAATGGTCTACCTAATTACCAGCTTATTAATATAAGATTTCGAGTAAATCAACGATAAAAGGAAACAATTCAATGACTTTAAGAACTTAATCATAATTGTTGATGAACACACCCAATTGATTTATGATAATCCCAAATCTCAGATGAACTGCTTAATTAATCAAAACACACATAAAGATAGATTAATCATAAACTAATCACACTTTACTCCAATTCTAGACAGAAAACATAGATAATTTCAGTTTCATACAAATACCCTACACCTAAAATGGTCACAAATGGTTTAGCCTTGCTTCTTCATGATGAACAGCTCAATTATGTGTTGAACGGTTAAAAGCATGGAAGGATTAACGGCCCAGGAGCTCCGAGATGATGCAAAATCGCCCTTTAGGTCGGCAATAGCATATGGAATGGAAGATAGGCCGAATGGAGGCTGAAAACTGATTTTATAACAATTAGGTAGTGTTTGGTATGCAGTAATCACAGAGGGAATGAAATGATTCATTGCGTGGGAATGAAAAAAGTGGTGTTTGGTTGCTCAATGAAATGAGATCATCCATTACACATGGAATCCCATTATATTAAAACCATTCCTTTTCCCGTCCCCTTCTTTATTTTCATTACATTCCTCCTTTATCCTACTTTCTCAACAACACCACCGCCTAACAACAATAACCACCACTACCATCGCCACCACCACCCCCTGACCGCCACCGTCCGCGTCTCCACCATCACTGCCGCCACTACATTACCTCCAGTGCTACCACCGCTATTATTGTCACTGTAACCATTTCCACCGCCGCCGCCAGACCATCACTGCCACTACCACTTTCGCTGCCTGACCACCACCTGAGCCCCACCACCGTCGTCGCCATCACTACCAATGCTACCACCGCTTGTCCACCACCACTCTTCTCACCACCAAAACCGCCACTTGCCGCTTGACCTCCACTACCACCACCATTGTCGCCATTGATTTTTTTTTTGGTAAAATATATTATTTTGAGATAAGAGTGTTTTTTATTATTTCTATTTCCTTCCTACAATTTTTTTTATACCAAACAAAATTAACTAATAATTCATTTCATTCTCATAGGTTAACCAAACAAGACAAATGAATGGTAATGATTCATTTTATTCCATTGTTCATTCCATTCATTCTCCCATTCAATTCTTGTAACATCCCGAAATTTCTAAGAATAAATAATTAATACATTATTTATTTAAGATGGAAAAGTTTACTTAAGTTAGTAGAGAAATAAAATAATAAAGATGGAAGGATAAGTAGGCTAATTAGATGAAATTAATTATGGACCAAAAAGGAAAAATGGGCCTAAGGTCATTGGACTTAAGGGAGTATAAATACCCCTTAAAACCCTAATCCTTTCCATTTTCATACATCTCTACACCATAGCCTGCACCATCAAAACACAAACTTAACCCAATTCCCATTTTTGAGAAAACCACCCACAAAGACACAAAGATTCCCGGAGATCTAGCGGTCGGATCGGTCTCAAATTTTAACCGAGTGTTCAAGGTATATAAATGAAGATTCCCACCGATTAGATCTTAGATCAGAGGTCGGGAAGTACGGTTTTTATCAGCAAAACCATAGTAGCTCAAAATGAAGATTTCCGGCCACTGTTCCACAATTCCGGCGACTGTAGCCGCCATTTCCGGCGAAGGTGAGCTGATGGGTTTGTAGATCGGGACGAGACGGTTCCGTGGCCGCTTGAATCACTCAAATCGGAGTTCGTTTGATAAGGTTTTGAGCATCTCGAGTGATTTCATACAAAAATCTTAAAGGTACGAAAGGCTTACTTTTCATGAACGGATTTGCATGAAAATTTGTAGGATGATAGATCGGTTCATGATTATTGATAAAGTAATGAACTTGATAATTAACGGGTTAGTTGGTTCGTTTCGGGTAAAACGAGTAGTGTTCGGTTTGTGAAAAGGACGGGTAAACGAAGTCGGTTTTGCATGAAACTTAGTAGGATAGTAACTCGAGTATAGTTATACCATAAAGTTGCAAACTTGAGGATTAAAATGGACTTAACGAACTTACGATTATGTACGGTTCATAAAGGAAACCCTAGATCTAGCTAGAACGTTTTAACACTATAAAGGTTTAAACTTTATGACTAGAACGGGCTAGATCTTGAGGCCGTAATGATGATGGGTGTAAAACAGTTATGAATGGTGGAGAAAAGTGGTTAAAAGTTCATGATATGAACCATAAACAATTAACGGAGCTAGGTAAAAGTGATAAAGATAGAAAGATGAGCTGAACACACCCGACCTGAGGGTTCTCGGTCCAAGCTGAGGGTTCTCAGTCCAAGCTGAGGTTCTCGGCCAAGGCTGAGGGTTCTCGGCCATTGAGTTCTCGGTCAAGAAAAGAGTTCTCGGTCAAAAAGGGGGTTTTCGGTCAACATGGGTTCTCTGCCTTGAGTTCTCGGCCACTCGGTTTTCTGTTTGGTTTAGGCCTGAACCCAGTTAGGCCCAGATGCTTTAATAGATAATGGGACTGACTTAACTAAGTCCGCAAATGTCAAGCCCATAAGTTAAAACAAGACTAGCCCATCATCATGAACTAAACCAGCAAGCCCAACTTAGAATATACGTTGGTTAACTAAAATACCAACTTAAGTAATTATACGGTTAATTAACAAATATATATTTAACAGTTAGCCGAGCTCAGTTAAAGAAGGGAATAACGATTAACGGGCAAACGCAACAGGATCCAGGTGAGTTTCTAGCCCCATTCCTTGTTATGTTTTCGGGGCTGTGTGCATACTCGATGTGATTAGTTAATACACTTACCTTAAGTGGTAAGTGTATGCCTATTATGATATATGTGTATGTTATAAAAGAATGCTTGACGGTACATGAACGATCTTCGGATATTGCATGTGCTGTCAGGAGATAGTTAGATGATGTGATTGTTTATATATAAGTTGTATGTATGAAGTATGTACATTATAGAATATGAGAATGAAAGGAAGTATGTAAAATAAATATGAATGAAAAGGAAAGTATGATATGAAGAATTGACGGTAAAGGGTGGCAGACCATAATAATATCTGTGAAGAAGGGTGGCAGACCCTAATAATATATGTGAAAAGAGTGGCATACCCTAATAATTTCTGTGAGGTTATAGGGCGAAAGACTCTTTAAAGGTGGCAGACCCTAATAATTTCTGTGAGGTTATAGGGCGAAAGGCTCTTTAAGGGTGCAAACCCTAATAATATCTGTGAGGTTATAGGGCGAAAGGCTCTTTAAAACGTATAAGTAAGTATGTAAAGAAAGATAATATATGAAGAATGAAAGAAAGAAAGAAAGTATGAAAATAAGAATGAAAGTATATACGTACGTATGTATAAAAGAAAGTAAAGGACAAGTATGTAATATAATAACGTATTGTATGTTGATTGTATTAACTAGAACTCACTCAGCGTAGCTGACTTTTAGTATGCACGCAGGTGAGTAGAATGATGCAGTTAGCTTGAGGAGGACACATGGCAGAGTTGGACGAAGCTGACATTTGACAATTTTGCTATGATGTTTTATTCTTTAATTTAAGTTATGTTTTAAAAGACAAAAAAAATATGGATGCTTATAACGAATGATTTAAATGTTTTTAAAGTCAACGATTCACCAGCATATCACCGACGTATTTTCCCCCATATTTTAGGAAATTCGAATTTAGCACAGATAGCAATCGAGTAAACAATCTTCCTACAATCGAGTACTTCTAATTTCATCAATTAATTGATTTGAAAATCATCAACATTTAGTATTAAGTTCTAATCTTCAGCGATTCGTTTACCATTAACCATTGAACTAATTGTGTTCGTAATCTAAACTTGTGGCCTTATCAGAGATGCATGACCATTCGTAACCTTTGCACGGTCGTGTCACGTGTCTCGGTAAATTGACTTAGATTTTAATTAAAAATGGAAACTTCAGAGCTGACTTGCCACTGTGTTGCGTGATAATGCACTTTGCCTTGAAAGCTTTTAAACAAGTCTTTTACCCTCATTTTCTAGTGTCGAGTCTTGGGGATTCTATCTCAACAAATTGCAGAAATTTTGGAGGTTCTTTGGAGTCTTCTAACATCATAAGAATCATCATTCCATCCATGAACATGTTTTGTGTGACTATTTCAAGCATGTTGTAGTTGTATCAAGCCTTATGGGCTAAATAATCTTGTTACTTAGATTATGTCGAAGCGTTTACTAATGTGATATATAATCTATGCATGATTTTGGTAATTTTGGTTCGTTTTCGAGATTACGGTGAATGTATGAGTTGATATTGATGATTTACATGTTTATTAGATTTTAGTAGCCTTGTTGGTTTGATGAATGATTGACCATATTATGTTAAAAAACCATGTATTGAGTGTTTATTTATGAACTTTGAATGTGTATGCATGTTTGGTTTATATCATCATGTATGGAATAACTAGTGAAATGGTTATGGAAATATCAACTATGGAATCACCCACTTGATTTTGATATTGAAGAGTGGTAATATGTTTCTTGAAATAGCGCATGTTTATTAAGATTTGAGGCCACAAATCTCTAGTTGATGTTTGTTAATTGAAAGATTCATATATTAATTTCATATGTTGGTTTTTATCTCATGGATTTATTTGTTTCCACATGATTTTAGGTGGTTAGAGTATATATTCATACTAACATTCATTTGATTATGAGATTTGGTTGTTTTGACTCAGTGGCGGATCTAGAACCAAATGTCAAGGGTAACGTTTAAAAACTTTTTTTAACCGCATTTCACAAAATGTAAAGTAAACAAAAATAGAAACACGATGATAAATAAATTTAAATACAAGGGCTGCATATTTCTCCCATTCGATTTTTGAAAGCTTGAAATCGAGCCATTACATCATCTTTTGTTACTTTATCAAGAGTTTCTCTTTCAATCGCACAAATTAAAGCATTGTTCAAATACTCATCACCCATTCGATTGTGCAAATCCGTCTCGATAAGCTTCATTTTAGAAAAACATCTTTCAACGGTTGCGGTTGCAGCCGGTAAAACCAACGCTAGCTTCAATATACGATAAACCAAAGGAAAATGGTGTGTTTTCCGGTTTCCGCCATCACACATTCCACCCAATTTTGCAAATTTATCATCTTCATTTAAAGTATGATTAAAGGTATAAAATCACCCGAAATACACTCTCTTCACTACTAAAGTCATTTGGATACATATTAGAGAATGCCACTATCTTCTATATGTCAAACTTAGAAAAACAAATCACAAGGATTTAAACCGGATATATATATATATATTCTATCAAACTAGTTGAGACCTCACTAAAATTATTTCCAAGTTTTTTAATTTGCATATCCAAAACGGTTTTAAAAACTTTCAACCTCAAAATGATGTCGATTAGTAATGATATTCTTACGGGTTCATTGATTACCATAACTTTCCGTTATATCTAACATCTTAATCTTGTTTTTTTTTCACAAAAAGATGTCACTCTAGCCAACATCTTGTCAACCCCGTTTTGTCTTAAATTATGCTCGGTTTGCCCCGCTTATCAGCTTAGACGCTTCTAACAAATCTTTATTTTTTTGAAGATGTTTTGATAGAGCATTTGCAAGGCCTGAAATATCGTTCAACAAGTGTATATATATTATTTTAAGTGTAACATATATTATTTTAAGGGTTAATGGGTTTTATTGGTTTGGGTTTTACACCTTTGTTTGGGTTGTAGTTGGGTTGAATTTTTTAATTGGTTGGGCTTAAAATGCATAGAGTAACGTTATTTTTTCAGGGGTAACAAAACACGAAAATTAACCTAAAATATTTGTTTTACACTATCAATGAGATGTTGAGGGGTAACTGAGGCTACCCCTCGTACTACACTACATCCGCCACAGTTTGACTAATAATCTAGTCTATGTTTACTATCTTGAATGAATACTAGTTATGATGATTTTTTTAGTATTAGATTTCCTTGATTGTAGTCTAATATATATTTTTAGATTCATGACGCTTTGCCATATCGATGCAACAAAAATAACTCTTGGTATCCATGCTCGTGTGATGCAACGAACTACATGCTTGAATAGATTATTCAACAGGGATGAGAAATGTTATACTCTCACTTGTTTTCGTTATAGTACCAATCTCATCCCGTTATTTAATAAGTTGGCTTATTAAATAGGGTATTCAAGGCAATACATTGAACCACCATTTTCAAAAAAAAAATTCTAGGGAAAGAAAAAATTACCTTTTGAAAGGTTTTGGTTTTTCATGTTAGATATTGTGTTCACATCTAAAAATTTATAGTATAGGATGGGCTAGTAATTTGAAAGGCAAATAACAGTCCCAACGTTTAAAATATTTCTTCCCAACGATCCGCGACTAACATAATCCTAATGTTTGTTGCAGATCGATGGGAAAAAGTTTTTTGTAAAACTAGGCGCAAGTCAAAAAACTGCATATGTAAAACTTAACATCGTTAAGTCTTCATTGGTCTTTTAAAAAAGTTCGGAGAATTAGAAATAACTCTTGGTATCCACGCTCATTGATCTTTACGCACATATGTAAAACTAGGTGCAATTCAACAAACTGCATGCTTGAATAGACTATTCAATAGGGATGAGCAAATTTATACTTTCACTCGTTTTCAATGCAATACCGATCTCATCTCGTTGTCCAATACAAACAAGTTTCTCACATTTGAAGTTCTTTTTAGATTCTACAAATTTGTTTTTGGTTATCCAACATCAAATTTGAATTTTCTGAGGTTTTTAAAGTGAAAAGGAGATGGTGTGTTATCATCATACCATACTTTTCTTCTTAAGTACATGAGTGATTTGAGAAGTATTGAAGATATTGGAATGCTTATGTCAACTGCGTTCATTTCAAATCGACAACTGAGGGGTGCCGATTTATTAGAATTTTGAGGGGTTGCATCCGACAAAATAAACTTAATGATTGAAGACGTGACTAGTAAGTGAAGGTCTCCTTTTAAGTAATAAAACACATTTATGGTGGCTAGGGCACCTATTAGGTTGCTCGACAAGCACGACATTCACCAGTAATTCAGCTGAGCTAGTCATATAAATGGTTTTTCCATTACGTCAAATCTAGAACGTTGAGAATACAAAATAAAACGAAACTTAGAATCGAATATAGGTTTAGAGAACACATAACTTGATGAGTTGATATAGGGAATCAAAATTGTAGCAAGTTCCTCGTTTTAAACAAGATGACTTGAGAAATAACTTGCATTTTTAACCGCATGTATTGCTTCTGAATCAACCTTTGGTGGCCATGAAAAGTAAATTGAGTGACTATCATAGCACTCTTTCAAAAGATATGAACTCCTTAGTTATGGGGAATGATGGGATAAAGACTGCATAAAAACATTGGAAGTAAGCTTATATTCACATTTTTCATCAATATCTACTTTGTATATTTCTTTTAATAACATTTGTTTTTTCTTCATGCACATGAAACCTTTAGAAAAATTTTTGAAAAATAATATAACAAACTAGTGATCAAACAACTAGTTAACAATACTTTATAAAGCTTACAAGTAAAAAGCAATATAAAGTATTTTAATCATGAACTTTTAATTTAAAACTTAAAATTGAAATTACAATGTCACCCCCTCTAAAAGTGACATTTACACCCTATATTTGCTTTTGTTCTTTAACAAACCATGTTATGACATGTGGCTCAATCTCTCTCACACACACAAATATATTTTTGTTTTTATCTAAGAAAATATAATGTTTTATAAAACTTCTATTAAAGTTTCATTGAAACAAAGTTTTGACTCATAATGTACAAATCATCAAAGCTTAAGGGAACAAGCCAATAAAGTTTTTTTTTGGTTTCTTTCTCCTCATTTTTGGTTTATTTATTTTCTCTTTTATCTTAAAATTTACTAAAAAGATAAATTTAAACTATTTTAATTTGAAATTTTGGATTTTATTAATCCTACCCTTTTAAGGTTGGCCGATGATTAAGGATGACAATTCCTGACAAGACTACAAACCTGACACGAAAAAATATAGATTTTGGGTCGACTGACATGAGCTGTTTTCTTAAACAAGTTGACTCGTTTAAAAAACAGGTCAACACGAACAAGAGCAGTTAAAAAGTGGGTTGATCCATTTTAGAATATTAGAGAAGGTAATATTTTGATTTTAGAGAAGAATTGTTAAATACTTTGTTTTAGAATTTTTTTCACATATATTATTGGATTTTAAGAATCCCAACTAAATGCTATTAGTCGATAATAATCTCAACTGAGTTTTTCGTCATTGGTGACCCAAAAGAAAATTGTAATTGAAAATATCACTTTTTTCAAATACCAAAACATTTCAAAACCATAATCCTCAAAACAACCAAATTGTTCATATACCTGAAATCTCAAAATAACCAAATTGTTCATACTTGAAAATTAAATTTCATAAAATATTAAAACAAAAGCCAAAAGATCTTGCTTTGTGATTTGCATAAGCAATGTCGTTCATTATAATGAGAGATATTAGAGATAATTTTGTTAATTTGCTGAATTTTAGGTAAGTTGTTTAAATGGGTTAGTGCTAAATCAAAGCAAACCAAATAAAATAAAGGTAAAAAATAAAAAATAAATAAAAAAAATTCTGAATTGCTGATTTTCTCCTAAAATTGCAGATTCAGTTAAGATAATCGTTATATCACCGACTCGCCCTAAAAATTCGCCTAGGCGCCAAGGCGTGCCGCTTTTAATAACTATGGGTTGGAGCATCGTTACGAGCTAACACATCAATCGACTAGTATCATCCTTCCGATCAAAAGGCCTAAAAATTAGTTTGAGGTTTGGAAAAAACTTAACGCCATTAAGCTTTTTATAACGCGGGACCACTGAGGGCAAAGTTATTATTATTAAAACTTGGGACCATCAATGGCGATATACTCACTTGGGATTATTATCGGCCGGTAACATTTAATTGTGATTATTAAAATCCAATAAACCTTAAAAGTAAAACAATTTTTTTGAAACTATTTTTTATCTACTCTTCACTTCCTACATTTTTATTTTACAAGTTCTAAGTGTTTCTTCTCTGATTATTTATTCTTATCTTGTACTAAATATGTAAATCCAAGTTTGTTATTTGGGAATGAGTGATAAATACACGAGAACAATTAAATCTATAAAAAAAATTACAAATGTTTTATATAGATACGAGTAATTAATTGTTACCATGTCATTAGTAGAGTTGGCAAATGGGTTGGGTTGAATCGAACAGGTCATGGGTTGAAACAAGTCACGGGTCGAACGGGTGAATAAAAAAAGTTGTTTTGGTTTGAGTCGGAACAGGTTAAGGCCAGAAAGGGTTTCGGGTATTTTTAAGAAACGAGGACAACGGCGGAAACATTTTAGTATTTTTAGAATTTTTATTTATATTTCGAAATTTTTTCTGAGAGGTTTTATGTTAAGATAAAAAATCCCTCAAAAAAATATTCAAAAATAATAAAAAAAATCATAACACAAAATATAAATCATAAACAAAATAAGTAAAAAAAAAAAGTTTCCTCCGTTGTCCTCGTAAAAAACATCGAAAAATCGAATTGAAACCGAAAAATTCGACGAAAATGAAACAAAAAGTCAAATCGAACCAAAATCAATTGAAAACTAAAAAAATTGAAACCGAACAAAAATGAAAGTGAAATATGGACAAAAACGAAACAAAAAACCAAAACGAGCCGGAATCGACCAAAAAGAAACCAAAACCCAACCCCGTCCCGTGTGAAAAGTCATGTTGCCTTGAGACCTGTACCGAACCCGTTCCGATCTAAAACCCGCCACGTTTTCTTAGGACACTAACCCAAATCGACCCATTTCTTTGATTTTGTCGACTCATTGTGACCCGAAAATAACAAGTTGGAACTTCAAATGACTCATCTGACCCATTTAGTAAGAATCGCTGACCCAAACTAACTCATTTAATTTTTAAAACAACCCAAATTGACTCATTTGAAATTGTTTGGATCAAGATTGTCACCCCTAGTCATTAGTTATTACTCATATTCGTAAATAAACGTAAAATTGGTCGACTTGAAACACGATCCGAACACGACACAAATTTAAATGGGTCGTCACGACATGAATATATATATATGGGTTAAGTTGGGTTGAGGAATCTCAACTCGCATATCCGAAACATATCAACCCGACACGATTGACACCCCTAATAATAATTCTACCTTGGAAAATTGTTGCTCCTGGCCCCACCTTTCACACTATTTGTTTTCATTGACCCCACTAAAAAAATTAACTCCTTCAAGTTTTTATCTAAATTTCAAACTGATATTTTAAGGATTTTGCTCAAAAGAAAGATACGAGTCGATTGATGTAACATTAATCTCGAAATAGTGCTCCAAAGAACGAACGGTGCTTCAATTACGATATTTAAATTGCAAAATAACAAAAAAATAAGTCGTTTGAAGAACCGTTCAGAGACAAGTTTAATATCAACCGACTCGTATCATTATTCTATCAAAAGTTCTAAAACATCAGTTTAAAGTTCCACAATAAAAAGTTTTTTTTGGCGGGGATCAATGGAAACAAATATTGTGAAAGGTGAGACCGATGGTAGTAGATAATTATCGGCCAACATCAAAATAATGAGATTAATAAAATCCATTTTTTTCTTTAAATTTTTTACTAAAATAGAGAATTTTATTTTAATTTGTATCATTAGGTTTTATTTTGTTATTATCTTCATTTTCATATAAATGTTAAAATTTCCATGAATAAGCCTACATCATATGTTACTCCATTTCATCATTGGATAAACTAGGGTTGATACAGCCTCACCTTAAAACCAAAAACTGGAAAACAAATCAAAATAAACTACTCAAACTAATAACCGGCGTTTCGATTTAAGTTTTTAACCAAAAAGTATGATTTAGTTTCGATTATGCTTTGCTCCAAGACAATACTGATAAACCAAATAAAAATTCCCATTTTTTATTCGATTTGAGCCCAAACTCAAACCTAAAATGATCAATGTGCACCCTATGAACAAATAAGAATCAAAATTTAAGAAGATGAAGCTAAATAGCTCACCCTATAGGAAAGAGGTATAATTTGAGTATGTAGATTCTACTCTACCCATAAATAACATTATACACTCTAGAAATACGTTATGGACCACTTTACACTAGATTATGGAAATCGTGATGGGTAGGTGGGTTTCGAGTTAACAAGTTGAACTGATAAACTAGACATGGTCTCCTTTGAAATATTATATGCCTATCGCTTTTGAAATCCAATACTGCAAAAGTTTCTAGCACACAAGGGAAACGAGAGAATCAAAGATAGGATAATCCTCCTAGACACAAAGTAGAGAGGTTGATGCATATACACCCTAAAGACAACACAACACTTATAGACGATTCTTCATATCAAGATGATGTTGAAGTCCAATCATAAACTAGACTTAGCATGATTCTCTTGTTTTGCTTCTAAATAAAATATACCTATCGCTTTCGAAATTCAATATTGCAAAAGTTTCTAGCGCACAAGGGAAACGAGAGAATCAAACACTTGTGGCAATACAATCCTCCTAGGCACAAAATAGAGAGGTTGATGCATATACACCTCAAAGACAACAAAACACTTAAGAGACGATTCTTCATATCAAGATGATGTTGAAGTTCAATCATAAACAACCCTGAACACCAACAAGTCCTACCTAAATAAATTAAGCATCATTCACCAAATAGCTACTTTGTGTCTCACCTTTCACACTATTTACTTAGCTTAAGGTTAAGGTTTGATATATTCATTCTTACGTCTCATAACGTAATCCCTTAATCAATGACACATACATTTCCTAAGAAATCTACTAAGAGTAGCTTCACACCTAACGATGATCATTAAAAACAGGCATAGTTGCACAAACACTAACAAATCTTATACGATCACAGCTTTTAATAATCGCCTCTTTTAGCACTTATTTTGGGCAAAGACTTTTCGTCATTTGACTCATCATTAGTTTTAAAAAGCATTAGGTGCACCGATATCGTCCAGGGCTGGGTGAGAGGTGAAGACGCACACGTCATGTATGCGAGGCTTAATGTATGTATATACTATTCTTAAGAATAGAAATTATGGAAGAGGTAAACGACGGGTACACAAACCCGTGGTCTTTGAGAGGCGGCAATCAGAAGCCAAAGCGGAAACCACTCACAGAAATGGAGGAAAGTTTGTGAAGGGCGAGAGAGGATGGCTCGAAAGCGAGTAAACACCACCACGTCTTCGTATCAGAGGCGGGATGAAGAAGCGTACCTCAGGGGTTGCGGAAGAATATCATGCACCCATATAATTATGATAGGTTTCTATCATCATGTGCCAAAAATTCGGATATATAACCTCTATATACAATATAAGACATAAATAACCTCTATGAACAACCTATCGCGTCACATCAGATCACCAAAAGGCTTCTTGAGTACGTCTTGGGCCTATGCGCACTTTTTAAAACTAGGGACTAGTCTATCCAAGAGTGTCATTCACTCACTTAGCATAGTTCAAAAGCTTATAAAATCATAATATTTTCGTGGTAACCAAGGCACACACCCTAATCTCACATTATGAGGCATAGTTAGCCTATCATACACCATGCATTACCAATTTTACCTATGAACTTAAAAACAAATCTATTACCATGATCATTAGGCATGCAACAACCAAAATTATGAAGCTAAGTTTCTAGACCTTAGGAAAATTTTATATGACTTACCAAATATAATTTTAGTCATAGAAAAATATAAAAGAAACAAGAGAAGGAAGAAAAACATTACTCGTCACAAGAGCCGAACTCACAATCTCGACGCCACATCATCTTCGTCCAGTCAAGTAACCGACCTTCGACTTTCTAGAAGTGGGCCCCACACCATCAACCCGAGCTTTCTTTCGTGACCCTTTGTAACATGTACTCGCTTTCTTTTCTTCTTCGTCATCATCCGTGTCCACATCAGCACACCCCGACCTTGTTTTGATGCTTATACGTCTAGGCACGTACACGTTGAAGTAATAGTTGACTATACTATTATACGACTTTGACCGAAAACATTCCAATGCAAGTTTTACAAAATTATCACCTCCCGAAATAGGGTTTGTTTTTACAATCCGATCAAACTTTTGCTGCTCGGATTGTCTCCATAACTTTGCAACAACTTCTCCCATCTCGTTAAACCTCCATATTTGGAAAGCGGGCCCAAGGTCTTTTTGAAGACGGGCTGTTTTTTCGGTGATGTGGCGCTTGACACATAGGATGGACCCGGGTGTGTGGCAATCGCAACAGTGAGGTCTCCCTCGCCCAATAATATCTCTTTCGGTTTCTCGGGTTGTCGACTCTTTGTTTGACCAAATTACCGTGCCTAACCATTTTGAAGTGTCGAGAGTTTTGTGCGGGTATTTTCGCTGAGGTGGACCTGTCCACTCTGGCACTTCGGCCTGAAACCGGGGGCCAATTGGGATTGCATATTTTGTATTGTCATCTAGCATGTCATTAAACCAATTTGTTTTCTTGACCTGTTTTGGTTTCTTCATGGTTCAGAAGTTTGGATGATATTGGAACGGTAAAATGATTATATTTCCCTCGTGATTGTGTATGAAAAGTTGAGAAGTGCTTCTCCACTTCTTAGCAAATTTGCCTATTTAGAAAGTGAGAAAACATGAGAATAAATGAATAATATAAGAATTCAGAATGTAATAAAATATAAAGACAGAACAGAGATTTGTTGGGCATTTTATTTTAAAAACATATACAAAATTAATATGATCAAAATCTGTCAAAGGCTAAAAAACTTCTTTGGAGCCAGAAAACACTGTTGAAATGTTGATGTCAAGATAAAAACTTGCATAAAAGATATCATGAAACATGTCATTCACAGTTAACATTTTTTAATGTCAGAGCCTTAGGCCCAACAAGACATATATCAGGCATAAAGATTGTATCAGAAAGCATAATATTACAGTAATCACAAGATTATATCAGGCATGTATGCAAAGGCAGAAGCTTTTTATATACCTTGATAGCAGAAATCCTATAATCACGCAAACTATACAGATTCTGCAAATGTAAACTACAAGCTGCTGCAAAAAGAGGTCCAAACAAACTATCTAACCACAGAACCTCTTAGACCCAAGACTGGTTGCACTAAAAATGTAGACGGTGATTAAGTGGTTTTTATAACCTAAATTTCATTGAGAATATACCAATGAGGGTCCCAATATGTGGAATCATAATACGCATTTGGAATTGTCATGTGCCAACGAGAAAAACAAAAAAGTTGACACAAACTTTTCCATAATGTTTGACCTGAATAAGAATTTGTAAATTGTTTGCTTCCCCCTTTCACACTATAAGCTGAGAATTTTTTTTCAAATTATTTATAAGCTGAGAATTCCTAACAGCAAAAACCGATAAACTAGAAACAAAATATATCATATTGTTAAATACATTTAAACCAAAATATATTAGCAACCACTATTCGACCTACATTATAACACACACAGTAGTAGTCAAAGGCGCCAAAGGTGTGCCCTCGCAAGGCAAGGGGCCAAAAAACCGCCTTGAGCGCGTCAAGGCGCAAAAAACCTGTCCAAACCAGCCTAAACTAGTCCGAAAAAACCAGTTTAAAACAGTTTACACCAGCCTAAAACAGCCAAAACCAAATCTAAAACAGCTAAAAATGGCATGTTTATGTTGTGCGCCTTGCTTACCCCGGCACGCACTTCTATGCTCCTTGTGCCTAGGCTACATAAACCTATTTTAAGGGGAAAACACAAGAATCACATAAACACCTGTACATAGGCTTGCGAGCGAAAAAGAAGTGGTTATGCAATAATATTTACCATATCACATCTACAACAATAGATTTTGTACAGTTCTCTACTTAAAATTCATTCTAAACTATTCCCCTTTTTAAGCACAAAAAGAACAAGCATATTGTTATTATTATTATGTGTGAGAACATATATTTTCAAATTTCAAAGGTAAAAAAAAATTTAGGCATATAAAGTCACAAAGTACAAAAACATCAGATTCAGAATTTTATATTCAAAAATAATAACAGATCTAAATGACCTTAAGGACGAGCAGAATCGTCGCGTAAAAGCAAACTCGCCGCTAAATCTCAACTCTTCCGGGCTGCAAAATGATTGAACAGATTGCGATTACACTTCCGTTCCGTTGTCAATAATATAATATTATTTGCAGCAGGCAGATCTAAAGTGGGTGATATGTATTTGATGCAGATTTAGCTTCCGAATACTTATTATTAGATGATTTTAGTCACGGATTCCGATGTATCCATAGATGATTGAAGAAATCAGATGAACAGATGGTAGGACGGTGGAAAAAATTAGCGACCAAGTAAGGCTCTTTTTGGTTCTTCAAGGGTTGAAATGTAAATTTGGGGATGGATGGATGGATGGATGGAAGAAGGAAGACAAAAGGTTAGGGTTACAAAATAATTAGTTTGTTTTTGAGACTTGAGAGTAATGTAAGGTAGGGTTTGATATACAGGAATGATAATGATGAAATGAGTGATGTGTGAGAGAATTAAAAAATGAATGTTTGGTGTCTAGATGGGTATTTATGTTTATGTTAAGCTTTTACTGATTGGTCTGGGTAAAGAGATTTTTAGAATTGATCCCGGTGCCTTACTTGGACGTTGGATTTACTCATAAACACACTTCTAAATATCAAAGTTACTTAAAACTTTTCACGGAATAATAAACTTCAAACATATATTACAGAATCGTTCAAATCATTTCAAATTAAACCTCTTTTGTCTTTCATGTTAAAACATAAACCATAATAACATCATAAAATTTTCCTCAAGATGCCAGTGTCTTCAGTCCAATGTCATGTGTCCTCATTTAAGCGAGTTGCCTCAACCTTCATCAGTGTTCATACTAAAAGTCAACTACGCTAAGTGAGTTCTAGTTACATTTCTTTTATACATTCATACTTTCATCCATACATATACATTTTAAAGAGCATTTCGCCCTATAACCTTCGTCTAACATCCTAAATATTCTAATAAATAAAGAAAGTTGCGTTAAATTGTCGTACGTTTAATAATATTAACTAACGTCTAATATGGAAAAGATCATGGACTTTGATTTAATTAAGATGGATTAAGGGTAATGGGCCTTAGGTCCATGAGCCTTAAGGGGTATAAATACCTCCTTAAAGCACCCTTAAACCCTAAACCATCATTCATTTCCATCTTATTCTCTATACATTCAAAACACACACACATACACCACCACATACGGCCGGCGGCCGAGAGAGAGAACGAGCAAGATCCGAGAGAGATTAAACGTTAGTTGGTATTAGATCTTTATTACACGAGATCTAGAGTTCCCAAACAAGCTAACCAAGATCGAACGAGCACAAAAGGTATGTTCTTGACCTTTAAAGTTTACGTTTTATTGTACGTTTAGCCTTGAAACTTGAAACGATAATAGATCGGATCTAAACGAAGCGTAAAGTAGCGAACTTGATGCTAGGATGAACCTAATAAACCCATAAACATGTACGGTTCGTTTAAGATACACCGTAGATCTTGTATTGAACGTCCTTAAGCTTAAAGGTCCAAGCTTTATAGTATATACGGGATATATATACGAACGAAAACGGTTAGGGAACGTTAGTGGGTGATGTCGAACCATAACAAGGGTATTAAAATCGCCAAAATGCTTGATAAAAACCAAACCCGTAGCTGAACTGAATAACTTCGCCTGCAAAGCTTAACTTCGTCTGCAAAGCTTAACTTCGCCTGCAAGCTCAACTTCGCCTGCAAGCTTAACTTCGCTTGCAAGCAAGTTCGCCTAAAGCCAAGTTCGCCTAACTGTAACTTCGCCTGGTGATAAGTTCGCCAATGATAACTTCGCCTAAAGCTAAGTTCGCCGAGCCTTAACTTCGCCTGGTGATAAGTTCGCTCAATGCTTAACTTCGCTTAATGTTAAGTTCGCTTAACACTAAGTTCGCTTACAGTAAGTTCGCTTAATGTTAAGTTTGCTTAACACTGAGTTCGCCTACAGTAAGTTCGCTTAATGATAAGTTCGCTGGAGTTAGCAAATTAGAAAATAAATTAAAAACCTAATGAAAAGTGTGTTAAGACAGTTAATGGAAATAAAATTTTTCCAAGCTGACCTGGCAGCTCGATCCCATCCAGGGGCTCTGCCCCTTAGACCCTGCTAGGGGCTGCCGCCCCTAGACCCCGCTGTCAGGGGTGCTGCCCCCGGACCCCCGTTCGTTGTGGGTTATATAAAGATAGAAATACAACATGAGTAGTAGTAGTTAATTGATACATGTAAATATTATGCAGTTAGCCGTGCACAGCTCAATAAGGGAATAACGATTAACGGAGAGAGTAACAGGATTCAGTTGAGTTTCTAGCCCCATTTATGTGTTATGTTTTCGGGGCTGTGTGCATACTCAATATGTTTGTTAATACGCTTATCCTAAGAGATAAGTGTATGCCTTATGTGAATAATGTGAAATGTATAAATGATTGCCTGATGGTACGTGAACGATCTTCGGATATTGCACGTACTGTCAGGTTGTAACGCTACGTATAAGGTAAGTATGATATGTATGCTTATGTGTATGAATGTGATAAAGTTAATAAAAGAAGAAAAGGATGGTTGTATGGTTACGAAGAGGGTACCGGGCCCTAATAATACTCGAGGTATGATGTATGGTTGTATGGTAACGAAGAGGGAATCGAACCCTACTAATATTCGAGAACTAGGGAACCGAACCCTACTAATATTCGAGGAAAGAGGGTACCGAGCCCTAATAATACTCGAGGAAAGAGGGTACCGAGCCCTAATAATACTCGAGGAAGGAGGGTACCGAGCCCTGATAATACTCGAGGAAGGAGGGTACCGAGCCCTAATAATACTCGAGGAATGTGGGGCGTAATGCTCTTTATAACGTAAGATATGAAAGCAAGTTAATACAAAAGAAAGTATGAAAGTATGAATGAAAGAATATAAGTTTGTGTATATTGTATAATGTATGATTAACTAGAACTCACTCAGCGTAGCTGACTTTTAGTATGCACGCGGGTGAGTAGGATGAGGCAGCTCGCTTGAGGAGACACGTAGCACTGAATAAGAGGCTGGCATCGGAAGACTCAAGACGTTTAAGTTTAATGTTTCGGTTATTTTGAAAGACAAGATGATGTTTTACGACAAGATGTGTTTTGTTATGAAATGTTTTATGAAAGCTTTTATATTCCGCGAATGTTTTAATTAACTCTGATATTTAGAACTGCGTTTATGAGTAAATCCAACACGAAAGTAGGGCTACCGGTAACGGGGCCTTACACTTCGCAGATATTATTTGAGTATGTTCCCTACATTCGCAGATATTATTAGGGGTTGTTCTCTACATTCGCATATATTATTAGGGTCTGTTCCCTTTTATACATACATTCCATCCATCTGATAACCATACATACCTTTCCTTATATAAACATACTTTCGTACATACTCATTCCATTACGTACCTTCATACATACTTTTCTCATATTAGACATACTACACATTACTTTCCCTGACGATACGTGCAATATCCGAAGATCGTTCACGCACCGACAAGCATTCATTCATAACATTCATACCATATTATCACATCAATCATCATAGCATACATTTGCCAGTTAAGGTAAGTGTATTAACATTCACATTGAGTATGCACACAGTCCCAAAAACATAAACAAGGAAGTGGGGCTAGAAACTCACCTGGATCTGGTTACGCTCGGAGCTCACAGTAATTCCTTTCCTTAATTGTGCACGGCTAACTGATAAATATATATATATATATATATATATATATATATATATATATATATATATATATATATATATTTGTTAAGTAACCGTATAATTAATTAAGTTGATATTTTAGTTAACCAGAGCGTACTTGCTAAGTTAGGTTCGTTCGTTTAGTTTATATCGATGGGCTAGCTTTGTTTTAATTAGGATATGGGCTTAGTTAACACGTGAACTTGGTTAGATTAAACCCACTGTCCAATATGGCATATGGGCCCAACTGGAACCAGGCCCAAAGTCCACAACAGGACACTAAATGGCCGAGAACTCAAAGACAAAGGACTCAACAGAGAACTCATGACCGAGAACCCAATATGAACCGAGAACTCAAGGTAACCAAGAACTCTAGACAGTGTAACATCACGTAAATTTTGGCAAAAAATGTCAAGTTTCCAAAGTCAAGGGACCAATTCTGCCAATTTTCAAACTCCAGGGACTAAAATGTAAATTCCGACAGGGTCAAGAAAGACACCCATCGCGTACCGCGATGGGGTGTCTGACACGGATGGACACGTGTGCCACGTGGCACACGGTGGCAGCGTCTGCTGCCACGTGTCACCACGTGTTGACACGTGTGGCGGCGCCTGCCACTTGTTGACACGTGGCAGGTCTAGGGGTCTGACTCGCCAGGCCTACGTCGCGGTACGCGACGGGCCAGCCTAGAGACCCATCACGTACCGCGATGGGTCCAAGATCAGCCCTATAAATAGGGGTTACGGGTTCATGCCATTCTCACCTCAAAAATCACACACATACTCTCTCTCTAGACTCTCACACTACCTCGTAAAGCGTGCCCTTGATCCGTCTCGATAAACGTGCCCGAGCCTCGTTTTCCGTGCCCGTTACCTCGATATACGTGTCACTCCCCGACATCCCGAACAAGAAGGAAGTACTGCCCGACGACCCGGTGATTTTCTCGAAGTAGGTGCCAAAGGTGTTGACGTCTCAAAAGGCGTGCCAAGTGTAAGAAGGTGCTGATCAAGTAAAAGTTGATAAGAAAGCGGCGTCGAAGTGTTGCCCAAGTGTCTAGGGTGTTGCCAAGCCAAGCAAGGTAGGCATAATGCCCGACCAAAATAATAATAAAATATTGAAAGGGCTTAATACCCTAAGTCAATATTATTCTCGATAAACGAAAGAAATATTTAACAAAGAAAAGAAAGAAAAGAAAGATAAAATATATATATGAATATATATAAAGATAAGATTATTCTTTGTTATAGAAATATATTATTTAAGTATTATGAATATACTTAAATAATAAAAGAAATACGTTTCTTAAAAAAGAAGAAACGTCGGGTTTTCAATATAAACTAAAGGTTTATAAATTACTATTAAAACTAAAGGTTTTAAAGTAAATAAAAGAATGAACTAAAGGTTCATCGAGATGATCAGATTAAAGGTCTTAAGCCGGATCGTGTATCCGACTAATGAATGTTATACTCGTACTATAGGTGCGAGATAGCGAAGGAAGAACTAACGGGCGGTGTTGGAAGCCGATCCCATTGAAAGGTGAATACGCCCTTCTTTTACAAACTTGATTTCAAACAAACAAACGTGTTATGTGTAAAACTTTACATGAGGCTACGTGTCTCTAAAAACATTGTAAATAAGAGTATATGCCAGCCCTCAGGCCATGGTATACGTTTGTCTGGATCATTTCATATGTGGAACGCGGTGGGCACATCGCACCACGCTTGGTCACGACCTCCAGCCACGATGGGCCGGACCTAGGTTACGTCCGAGTGGGGATGGCCATGTGTATATTTATGGTACCTAAGTTATGTCATAAACGCTGCGGTGTTTCGCTGAGGTGACCTAGTGCAAAGACTCGAGTTTATAATGATTGTTGTTTTAACTTGATTATTCCTAAGCCAAGATGGGCCGAGGCTTACGTGGTCTTGAGGGGTAATTAAGTAAAGAAAATATTTTTGCGTCAGCATATTCACCAGCATGCGTTGCTGACGTATTTTATTTAACATTGTGCAGGTAATCAAGATTAGAGCTTGAGAGAACGAAGAAGCTCAAGTATCCGATGGCTCGGATAGTTTTATGTAAATATTAAAACTTGGTGGTTTTGTAAAACATATAAACAAGTAAAACCAAACGAGACTTTTGTCTCGTCTTTTGTATTGTAAATATTTATAATATCGATCCTTATATTTTAAAGTCTTTCGCTAATAACCATAACTCTGATTTATTTACAAATATGGTACCAACTATGGTTCATACTCCTAGGCCTAGATTGGGGGTGTGACAGGTTGGTATCAGAGCCATCGATCTTAGCGAATTGGGTATCATAAAACAATACCCAAGCTTCGATTCAAGCGTAGGAAATATTTATTTGTTTATTTGAATAGGGATAAGATTGGTTGGTAACCCTTTCTTTCCCTCTCTATATTCTAAACCACCCAAAAAGATGTCATATGAAGAATTAATGAAGTATTATGATAATGAAGCAAGAAGAGCAAGGAAGTATTATAAATTCCCCAAGGACATCATGAGCAAGGATTACTTTGAGTCATTTTTCAACTCCAACGAAGGACCTAGCCAACATCCTAACATGGAACCAAGTCCTATCTATCATTTGGATAATACACCACATGAAGTGTACCAACCGCCGAGACACTCGAGTTATCATTCCACAAGTCTACCTATGTATCAACCATTGGAGGTACAATATTATCCTTCCGAAATTCCGACTTATCAACCCATGGAGACTCCACCCCATTACTCAGATCCAATATATGTGCCACCAAATCCACACCCATCATATTATTTTCTCGCAAACTTACCAATCAAGGAGGAACCCAAATCTCCATCTTCCGAATGGATGAAATGTCACTCCGACCAAAGGAGGTGGCATACCGGCACTTCAACCATGGATACTGCCAATTCTCAAGGGCAATCCCACAAGCCCAAGATGAGGGTGATTATGCCATACGAAAAGATTCACATGCCGGCAATGACGGAAGAAGAACTGGAGGAAGAATCAGAAGAGGAAACTGATCTAGAAATGACCGAAAAGAAATCAAACGAGGAAACCGACCCTGAAGAGGAATATCCGGACAATCCAAATGAAATAACCACACCAATGGAGGAGCAACAATCAACACCAAACTATGGATCTGTGGACCAGTACATGCAAGTCCTCCATGAACTCAAGGGAAAGGCGTCAACAAGTTTCCCACCATATCAAGGCGAGATTCCATCCATTGAAGAACATGCCAATGAAATTCGTGAGCAGAATGAAGCAGTCGATGCATTTTTCAATTATCCCTCCGATGTGACTGCATCACCATACCCAGATCCCAAGAATCACTACGACATTGTGATGATGGGTTACCGCGACCCACCTCCAAGATATGGGTATCCTACCGACATACTGCAGTCCCAGGAGGAGCATCTGGATCGAGCCTTACAAGAAACTGATGAGTTTAGAAAGAAGATTGATGTTGATGGAAAGAAGAAAAAGAAAATGGGAGACAAACTTCTTCGCAAATGCAACAAGCTCACTAAAGTTGTGAAGAAATTTATAAAAGATTGAGAAGAGGATGACATGAGAAGAAAAAGTTTATGTGCATAAAATAGTTTGTATTATATGTGTATAATATGTACAATATTTAATAAGGATAGGATCTTATATTGTTTTAACAATATATAAAGTATGTTGTAAAATAATATACATATCATTTATGATATGTATATGTATGTGAAATAAATAAAACTTGTATAATAAGAAAAGAAATGTGTTAAATTTCAGATCAAGGAAAATAAAAGATAAAAATATTTAAAAGAAAATGTCTAGACAAAGCGATAATCGTGAGGTTTCCCGAAAGGAAGCCGAGAAACGAGAAGCGAAAGGGAAAGGTCTTGAGAAAGCACAAGAGGATCCGATTCCCGAAAAATACATGAATCAAATACAACAAATGATCGATAAGGCTGTTAGAGAAGCATATGAAAATAGATCCCAAATGAAACATTCTCATTCTGAAAATCCTTCTAGAAAGTTTGTTTCCAAACCCCGATCTAGACCCTCTAGCATGGACGAAAGCATGCACGAATCAAATGCCGATGGAGGCATAAGACAAGAATTTAAGAAACTGAGAATCGGGGGATGCTCGTTCAAAGACTTTAAATATTACGGACCAAAAGAATTTTACGGAGACAAAGGAGCCATCAATACCGTACGTGGCTCGAATAAATGGAGACAATAGTGATCACGAGCAAGTGTACGGAGGAGGAAAAGATCCAATACTCCGCCTTGATGTTCAAAGGCGAAGCACACGAATGGTGGAACGCGTTACTCCTAAGTAGGGGAAGAGAAGCAATGTATAGTTTGACCTGGAATGAATTCAAGGAGTTGATGATGTCAAAATTCTGTCCGATGCATGAGACAGACCAGATCCAAACCAAGTTCTTAGCTCACAAGGTTGTCGGAACAAACCTTCGTGAGTATAACACAAAATTCCACAAGTATTGCCGTTTAGTACCCCAGCTAGTCACGCCCGAGTCTAGCAAAGTTACACGTTACATATGGGGACTACCTCGCGAAATTCGTGATATGGTAAGATCGCACTTGCCACAAACTGCTGATTCCACAATGGAGTTAGCAGGATACTTGATGGGCGGAATGATCCGCAATAAGAAGGAAGATAGGAAGGTTGTACCAGCACATGACTCGAGAAAAGGTGGAGATACCCGCTTCAAGGGTAAAGGGGTTGACCAACGAAGGTCTAGCTCCAATTTCGGCGTCCCTCAATGCAAAATTTGCAAGAAGCATCATCGAGGTAGATGCAACTTCGCTTCCCGAGTCTGTGAATCGTGTAATCGACCCGGCCACACCACGGCCGATTGGTGGAAGAAGAAGATGACCTGCTATAACTGTAAGGAGATGGGACATCTTAGCTTCGAGTGTCATAAAAATAAACCCGTGACTGGTAGTGCGGGTGGTAGCAGTCTAAAAAACGAGCCCAAGAAGGGCAATGCAAGAGTCTTCGTTTTGGACACCAAGAAAGCGGCTGATACGCCGGAAACCATAACTGGTACGTTCCTTATAAACAACGCCTATGCTAGAGTCTTGTTTGATTCAGGAGCCAATTTAAGTTTTATAGATTATAAATTTTGTAGTCTATTAAACGAACCTTTAAGCGTCGAAACCGCTAATGGCGACATTGTTAAAATCTCCGAAGCTTTAGAAAATGGAAAAATCTTGTTAGCCGGTTATGTTTTGCCTATTCAATTGTTACCTATGACTCTTGCTGGTTTTGATGTTGTATTGGGTATGGATTGGTTATCCGACAACCATGCATGTATCCTTTGCAATACCAAGACTGTTGAACTCCAAGCCCCCGATAAACGTATTATACGAATTGAAGGGGACAAGGACGCTGGCCAAGTTAGCCTAATCTCCATGATAAGAGCAAACAAATGTTTGAATCAAGGATGCTTAGCATTCACCGAAGAATCGAAACCCAAAGAAATCAAAGACGTTCCTATGATTTCTGATTATGCCGATGTATTTCCCGATGAACTCCCCGGCATTCCACCCGATCGTGAGGTAGAGTTTAGAATTGATCTTATTCCTGGAACTGCTCTGATCGCTAAAGCACCTTATCGCCTCGCGCCAACCGAGATGAAGGAATTGAAGAAACAGCTTGACGAACTACTCGAGAAAGGCTTTATTCGACCAAGTTCATCGCCATGGGGAGCGCCGATATTATTCGTCAAGAAGAAAGATGGATCTACGCGGATGTGCATCGACTACCGAGCTCTCAACAAAGTTACTATCAAGAATCGATATCCACTTCCGCGTATCGATGATTTGTTCGATCAACTTCAAGGTGCTAGCTAATTTTCAAAAATTGATCTTCGTTCCGGCTATCACCAACTCAAGGTTCAAACCGAAGATATCTCGAAAACCGCCTTCCGAACGAGGTATGGCCATTATGAGTTCACCTTTATGCCATTTGGACTTACTAATGCGCCAGCCGTATTTATGGATATGATGAACCGTGTCTGCAAGCCTTATTTAGATAAATTTGTAATCGTTTTCATCGACGACATACTTATTTACTCTAAATCTAAGGATGATCACGAGAATCACCTTCGAACCTTACTTGAAATCCTTAGAACCGAAAAGTTGTACGCCAAGTTCTCGAAATGCGAGTTTTGGTTACACGAAGTGCAATTTCTTGGTCACATAATAAACGTTAACGGAATTCAAGTAGATCCCGCTAAAATTGAAGCTATCTCAAAGTGGGAAGTTCCAAAGTCGCCAACCGAGATCCGAAGTTTCTTGGGATTGGCCGGCTACTATCGGAGGTTCATTGAGAACTTTTCTCGAATCGCTGTTCCCCTAACTTCTTTGACTCGTAAAAACATTAAATATGAATGGGGAACAAAGCAACAAGAGGCTTTCGATATACTAAAACAAAAGCTTACCCAAGCTCCTATACTGGCCCTGCCAGAAGGTATTGAAGACTTTGTAGTCTTTTGCGATGCATCACATTTCGGTTTAGGATGTGTGTTGATGCAACGCAAGAAAGTTATAGCTTACGCCTCTCGACAACTCAAGGTGCACGAAAAGAACTACACAACTCATGATCTAGAGTTAGGCGCAATAATCTTTGCACTTAAGATATGGAGGCACTATCTCTATGGAGTAAGATTTGTCGTGTACACTGATCACAAGAGTTTAAAACACATATTCGATCAAAAAGAACTTAATATGCGCCAACGACGCTGGATGGAAACTCTAAACGATTATGACTGCGAAATTGTCTATCATGAAGGTAAAGCCAATGTTGTGGCCGATGCCTTAAGTCGTAAAGAGCACGAAAAGCCAAAAAGAGTACGAGCGTTAAGGCTAGAACTTCAAATTGATCTTATTGACCAAATAAAATCCGCACAAACTCAAGCGATCAACGAAAATCAAATCTCCGATGAGAAACGAAATGGCACCATTGACTCGCTAGTCAAGGGTGACGATGGTATTCTAAGACTTGGTAATAGAATTTGGGTATCAAACGTTGGAGGATTGCACGAGAAAATATTAAACAAAGCCCATATGTCCAGGTATATGATGCATCCCGGAAGCGACAAAATGTACCGAAATCTTAAAGCAAATTATTGGTGGAACGGAATGAAGAAGGATGTCGCTTCGCATGTGGCAAAATGTCTTACTTGTTTAAAAGTCAAGGCCGAACACCAAAGGTCTTCGGGATTGCTTCAACAACCCGAACTTCCCGTGTGGAAATGGGAGTTAATAACCATGGACTTCATAACCAAACTCCCAAAGATGACTCGACAACACAATGCGATATGGGTGATTGTGGACCGTTTAACCAAGTCCGCACATTTTATACCTATTAACGAGTCGTATTCAATGGATAGATTAGCACGTCTCTATGTAAACCACATCGTTGTGTTGCATGGAGTACCGCTGTCTATAATCTCCGATCGAGACAGTCGTTTTACGTCTCACTTTTGGAAAAGCTTCCAACAAGCTCTTGACACAAAGTTAAACCTTAGCACCGCCTATCATCCACAAACTGATGGGCAAAGCGAAAGGACAATCCAAACATTGGAAGATATGCTCCGTGCATGTGTGATAGACTTAGGAGGAAGTTGGGATGACCATCTACCTCTAATGGAATTTCCATATAACAATAGTTATCACACGAGCATTCAAACCGTACCGTTCGAGGCGTTATATGGTCGAAAATGTAGAACGCCCGTGTGCTGGTCTGAAACCGGAGATAATCAATTATCTGGACCCGAGATAGTCCAAGAAACTACCGACAAGGTTCTTCAAATTCGTGAATGACTTAAAACGGCACGTGATCGCCAAAAAAGTTACGCCAATGTCCGTCGTAAGCCGTTAGAGTTTAATGTCAGTGACAAAGTCCTTTTAAAAGTCTCTCCATGAAAAGGCGTAGTGCGATTCGGCCAGAAAGGCAAACTAAGTCCTCGATTCGTTGGACCCTTCGAGATACTCGAACGAATTGGTACTGTCGCATACCGTTTGCGACTACCCGAGGAAATGCAAGGAATACACGATGTATTTCAAGTTTCGAATCTAAGAAAGTGTCTAGCCGATGAATCTCTTTCAATGCCCCTAAAAGATGTAGAAATCAATGAAAATTTAAAATTCATAGAACGTCCCATCCAAATCGAAGATTCGAAAACTAAGAAACTTAAAAGACGAACCTTGAAGATCGTGAAAGTGAGATGGGATTCCCGAAGATGACCCGAGTATACGTGGGAACTCGAGTCCGAAATGAGAAGGAAATATCCCCACTTATTCTCGTAAGAAATCTCGAGGACAAGATTTATTTCAAGGTGGGGAGGATGTAACATCACGTAAATTTCGGGCCAAAAATGTCAAGTTTCCAAAGTCAAGGGACCAATTCTGCCAATTTCCAAACTCTAGGGACTAAAATGTAAATCTGTTTTCTGAACCCTCCGCGCTACGCGACAGGGTCAAGAAAGACACCCATCGCGTACCGCGATGGGGTGTCTGACACGGATGGACACGTGTGCCACGTGGCACACGGTGGCAGCGTCTGCTGCCACGTGTCACCACGTGTTGACACGTGTGGCGGCGCCTGCCACGTGTTGACACGTGGCAGGTCTAGGGGTCTGACTCGCCAGGCCTACGTCGCGGTACGCGACGGGCCAGCCTAGAGACCCATCGCGTACCTCGATGGGGTCCAAGATCAGCCCTATAAATAGGGGTTACGGGTTCATGCCATTCTCACCTCAAAAATCACACACATACTCTCTCTCTAGACTCTCACACTACCTCGTAAAGCGTGCCCTTGATCCGTGTCGATAAACGTGCCCGAGCCTCGTTTTCCGTGCCCGTTACCTCGATATACGTGTCACTCCCCGACATCCCGAACAAGAAGGAAGTACTGCCCGACGACCCGGTGATTTTCTCGAAGTACGTGCCAAAGGTGTTGACGTCTCGAAAGGCGTGCCAAGTGTAAGAAGGTGCTGATCAAGTAAAAGTTGATAAAAAAGCGGCGTCAAAGTGCTGCCCAAGTGTCTAGGGTGTTGCCAAGCCAAGCAAGGTAGGCATAATGCCCGACCCAAATAATAATAAAATATTGAAAGTGCTTAATACCCTAAGTCAATATTATTCTCGATAAACGAAAGAAATATTTAACAAAGAAAATAAAGAAAAGAAAGATAAAATATATATATATGAATATATATAAAGATAAGATTATTCTTTGTTATAGAAATATATTATTTAAGTATTATGAATATACTTAAATAATAAAAGAAATACGTTTCTTAAAGAAGAAGAAACGTCGGGTTTTCAATATAAACTAAAGGTTTATAAATAACTATTAAAACTAAAGGTTTTAAAGTAAATAAAAGAATGATCTAAAGGTTCATCGAGATAATAAGACTAAAGGTCTTAAGCCGGACCGTGTATCCGACTAATGAATGTTATACTCGTACTATAGGTGCGAGATAGCGAAGGAAGAACTAACGGATGGTGTTGGAAGCCGATCCCATTGAAAGGTGAATACGCCCTTCTTTTACAAACTTGATTTCAAACAAACAAACGTGTTATGTGTAAAACTTTACATGAGGCTACGTGTCTCTAAAAACATTGTAAATAAGAGTATAAGCCAGCCCTCAGGCCATGGTATACGTTTGTCTGGATCATTTCATATGTGGAACGCGGTGGGCACATCGCACCACGCTTGGTCACGACCTCCAGCCACGATGGGCCGGACCTAAGTTACGTCCGAGTGGGGAATGGCCATGTGTATATTTATGGTACCTAAGTTATGTCATAAACGCTGCGGTGTTTCGCTGAGGTGACCTAGTGCAGAGACTCGAGTTTATAATGATTGTTGTTTTAACTTGATTATTCCTAAGCCAAGATGGGCCGAGGCTTACGTGGTCTCGAGGGGTAATTAAGTAAAGAAAATATTTTTGCGTCAACATATTCACCAGCATGCGTTGCTGACGTATTTTATTTAACATTGTGCAGGTAATCAAGATTAGAGCTTGAGAGAACGAAGAAGCTCAAGTATTCGATGGCTCGGATAGTTTTATGTAAATATTAAAACTTGGTGGTTTTGTAAAACATATAAACAAGTAAAACCAAACGAGACTTTTGTCTCGTCTTTTGTATTGTAAATATTTATAATATCGATCCTTATATTTTAAAGTCTTCCGCTAATAACCATAACTCTGATTTATTTACAAATATGTTACCAACTGTGGTTCATACTCCTAGGCCTAGATTGGGGGTGTGACAGACAGAGAACTCGTGACCGAGAACTCCAAACAGAAAACTCGTGACCGAGAACTCCAAACAGAGAACTTAGGTCTGATGCTTTTTTCCTCTTTTCATTTCTTTCTTTTCTCCTGGAGTTTCTGATGTTATATATCATTATTATTGTTTACATTGTTATCGTATGCATTTGTTCCCCTCAGTTTGTTTAGATGTTGCTACAACCATCGTTCTTATGGTTATTATTATCATTCCCATCACGGTTACGTATATTATTGTTAGTGTGTAACTATTATTCCTTCCTATAACCATTTCCGTTTATACACTCGTCCAAGATCAAGCTCGGATTGCCATAAAGTTTAAACCTTTATTGAGTATGAAAACCGATTTGCTTAATCTAGGATTGCTATGCGAGCCAAGCTTAAAAGAACAAGCTTTTCGTTATGAACGCACCTTTAGATGATCCGGCTTTATGATCACGATCTAATTTTGATGTTAATCTTGCTCGTAGCTACGCTCGGACACCAACAAGCATGGGTCTTTTCTTCGAACTTAGGTCCGAGATAAGGATAGGGTGTTTGTGTGTGTGTAGGCTATGGTGTATAGATGGATAAAAATGGAAAGAATTAGGGTTTAAGGGGGTATTTATACCCCCTTAAGCCCATGGACCTAAGGCCCATCTTTCCTTTTTTGGTTTATAATTAATTTCATCTAATTAGCCTACTTATCCTTCCATCTTTATCATTTTATTATCTCTCTACTAACTCAAGTAAACTTTTCCATCATAAATAAATAATATATTAAATATTAATCTTAGAGATTTTGGGATGTTACAAGTCTACCCTCCTTAAAAGAGGTTTCGTCCTCGAAACCTAACTCTTACTTAAATAATTTTGGGTAAAACTTGCGTATCTCTTCTTCAACTTCCCAAGTGGCATCCGATCCGTTACGATGCTTCCATATAACTTTTACCAAAGGGATAACTTTATGACGAAGTTGCTTTTCCTTGCGATAAACTATCTCTATAGGTTGCTCGATATAGTTTAACTGTTTATCAACCTCGATGTCTACTAATGGCACATGAGACGTGTCATCAGCTAGGCATTTTCTCAAATGAGAAACATGGAAAATAGAATAAATTCCTTCAAACTCTTCGGGTAAATCTAGCTTGTAAGCCACTTTACCCACGCAATCTACAATTTTAAATGGTCCAATGTACCTTGGACTAAATTTCCATCTCTTTCTAAAACGAATAATTCCCTTCCAAGGAGAGACCTTGAGCATCACACTATCACCAACGTTAAACTCAATCGGTCATCCCCGCTTATCGGCATATGACTTCTGTCGGTCTTGAGCAGCTTTCATTCTTGCCTTGATATGTTCAAACCTTGAAGAGGTTTCTTGCACAACTTTTAAACTTCCGATATCTTTTTGACCAATCTCTCCCCAGCACACAGGAGTTCTACAACGTCTACCATACAACATCTTAAACGGCGGCATACCAATATTCGAATGGTAGTTGTTGTTATAAGAGAATTCTTCAAGATGAAAATTATCATCCCAACTTCCTCCAAAGTCTAATACATAAGCACGTAGCATATCCTCAAGGGTTTGGATAGTCCTTTCAGACTGCACATCTGTTTGAGGATGATACACCGTACTGATGTTCAATCTTGTTCCCATAGCTTCATGGAACTTCTTCCAGAATCTCGAAGTAAATCGATTATCTCTATCAGACACGATCGACAACGGCACTCCATGCTTAGCCACAACCTATTTTATGAACACATTTACTAACGAATCTGACAAGATAGCCTCTCGTATAGGCAGAAAGTGAGCACTTTTAGTCAAACGGTCCACTATCACCCAAATGGTATCATGATGTTTAGCTGTACGCGATAGCTTAGTTATGAAATCCATGGTGATGTGTTCCAATTTCCATTCATGTATCTTCAAATGCTGCATCTTCCCATAGGGTTTCTAGTGTTCAGCTTTGACTTGCAAACAAGTTAAGCACTCACTAACAAGTCTGATATAAATACATAAAAGCCATACAATTCCATGAAACAAGTGTAATAATCACGCAAGTAAGGTCATTTCCAATTAGTAACAACCAATGTACTCAGATAATGAGGCCCTTTTCCACTCATAACAAAATGGTTCTGGGTGCAAAGGGGGGTGTATGATCATACTTATTGAGGCTACCACGTGCAAGTAAGTTCGAGCAAGTAATCAAATAAACACACAAGTCCATGTAATGAATTGTAGTTTGTAAACGAAATCGTAAATACTTGAGTTTATAAGATACATATGCTACCTCCAAAAGTAATAAGAGTGTAAAAAGGGAGTGTGAGAAACTCGCCTTGAAATTGAATTTAAACTTGAGATAACAACTGATAGCGCGTTTAAGAAAATTTAAACGATCGAACCTCACGAACTATAATTAAAAAGGAAATACAAGACTAACTATCGGGATTATAAAAGTTAAATAATATTAGTTTTATGAATTATGCATTATTTTAATATATATTTTATTAACTTATGGCAAATGGGGACTTGGAGATTTTTTTATTTAAAATGAGTTTAATAAAAAATGAATTAAAGTTTATATAAATCATTTGATGTTTATTAGTTGATGAATGACTTGTAGATGAATATTATAATTTATTAATATAAGATTAAATAACAATATTAATAACAATTTCTAATTAAACGTTCTTTTTATTCTAGTAACATAATTAATTAATTGACTAATTAATTAACTTAAATGATTTGTATATGAATAACTATAACTTATTAATATAAGATTAAATAACAATATTAATAACAATTAATGATTAAATGTTTTTTATTCTATTAACATAATTAAGTAATTTACAAATTAATTAACTTAAATGATTTGCATGAATTATTTTAAAGAAATTATATATATTAGTTTATGTTTGAATAAAATAAACAATAATTAATTTACTCAATCAATTGTTTAGAGAAAACAAGTATATTAGGTTCTGTTATAAGAAATCTTTAAATAAAACAATTTTTGTATATAACATCATATTTAAAAGAAATGCTTTATAAGTTTATGATGATTAACAGATCATAACATTTAGATAATATTTATATTTGTTCTTGCAAAATAACTAGGTTTGATATAATATTTAGAAAATCAAAGTGTTTATCTTGGATATCCATGATCATTATGATCCTTAAAACACAAATATAAGATTTTTATGATAAAAATACCATGACCATGAAGAACAACTTATAAAGCACATTCAAGGTAAAATCAAAACAAAAGCCATAAAATGCATGGAATCATAAAACTTGTTAGTGTTCTCAAGATTAAGAAAAGAATATATTGAGGTGTGAAAATAATGGAGGATTGGTCCTCTTTTTATAGTGAAATTATAGAGTTGTTATGTCTTATAAAATTTATGAAAATTAATCATATTTAATATAACTAAAAGCAAAAATAAAAATGGTTTAAAAGGTTTTCAAAGTGTTTAACTCTTTCAATAAAGTTTATTTAATTAAAACATCTATTGGTTTATTTTTATTAGTTAGAAAACAGTAAATGAAAAAGATGGTAATAATAATAATCAAAGATATATTCTAGTTATTTGCATGAGAAAAGTTCATGAATAAATTATCTTGATTATGAATGTTTTAAATGAGTATGCAATACTACAAGGGTGGTGAAAAGTATAATTTCATAAAAATGATCACATAAAATACATGAAACGAAATTTGAGATCAATTAATAATATTATATAAATATATAAATATAAATATAAACAAAACCAAAAATTTAAAATGGGTTGGATTTTCGGGTTTGAAAATTAATGAATGTTACATGTAGCAAGGAAAACCCCTTGATCCTTAAAAGAGCTCCGACAATAAACCTTGGGAGGGGAAAACTATCCCGCTGCCTCAAATTTAATAAGTGGAAATCGATGATTACAAGGTTGGAAGTGCTATGATCATTGCTATAGTTACAAGAGAGCATGTACGGTGTGCCGGTTGTGTCTTATGCGATCAAAACCACTTCTATATATAGTAAAAACTAGCAATCATTGGTAAAAATGCTCCAACAAGTATCCTGGAATCGTTTCATATTTGCATATGTTCATAATTGAATGGCTGTTATAACAGCCCCAACGTCCAAATATTGAATGTTTGACCAAGTCTTCGGCTAGCTAGGCATTAATTGTTGACCGTTACCTGCAAGACCAAGTCAAAGGTGAAAGGATTATGTCATTTAATAATGTTAATTACCTAGGATTTTGTCTTCTGTCCAAGATCCTGATACACTGCGCGGATCCTTATGATGATTATGCCTGTCAGGACCCTTACCATAACGATAATGACGAGTTTATTGATGACTATGTATAATTTCATATCGTACTATGAATGATTCACTATTAATTTTCCTCACTAGTTTTGATTTTGTATGTCTCTAAATATGTTATGAATGTATAATGTCATATAAACAAATTATTATATAATTTTGATCATAACTACTAAGGTTTTAAATTGGACTGTAGTATGACTAACGGGGGTCTTGAGTTAATGTTCAATTCAATAACTATATATTTTTGCTCCCGTTTGTGTTTAAAACTAAAATGTATTTTAACTTCTGATCAGACTTATATAATACTCATAATAAATGATTACTCGACAAAGTGGGCGAATGTAAGAATAAATGTATTATTTATTTATATGACTATTATTATCATTTATACAATATTAGGTCAAAATAGATTAGTTATACCTTATTATATTAGTCGGTAATTATTGATTGACCTAATAATCGTTATTAGCTAATAAAGGTTTTCCCTGTAGATAAGGGAGAAAATAATATTAACATCATATACTTACACACACACATACAATTTTGTGTTCCTCTATCTCAAATACGATTCTCTCAAGAACTCATAAACCCCAACATTAACTATACACCATAAAGGGAAACTCAGTCAAGCTGACAAGGATGTCGTCTACATCATTCCATGTTGCAGTAACTGCTCTCTCTGTTGTTGTTGTAGGCACACAAGTTTGTTTTTATCGCGTTTTCTATTACTTTCATGAAGAGCTTATCAACACCGAAATTTCTATTCCGTAATGTTACTCTACCAAAATTCTCTCAGACCTATACACATGTGATTCTTAGCCATAAAAGTTTATCAATTGAATCATTACAACATCAAATATAATCGATTATGTATTCCACGCCTAATCGAGACTAGATATCGGAACCTAGCTCAAATTAGCGTCTTCTCCGGTAGAGTAGCATTCACATGCTATAGCTTATCCATGTGATGAAGGTCTAGCAAAAAGGTGTTATAGTTCATACATATGGTGGGGATCTAGCAAAATGGAAAGGAATTATGCCCGTATAATTGAAAACAAATGTTATAGATGAATATGATGTTATGAGCTGCGTAAATGATTACGTTTACGACTATGTGCTACGTTAGAATAGTCCTTTTAGGAGGCAACTCATGGATCCCCTAATAGACTATGACTTGGTGTTTGGTCTATCATTGGGATAAACGATGGACCCTTACGAGTTACGACCATGTGCATTACCTTATGTTACGTTAGGATGCGTATGTATACTATACAACAAACTAATTGCCAATTGATTATGTTTCAAGTACTTTTTATAAACTAGAACTCACTCAGCATTTTTGACTTTTGCTTATATATTATAGTTATTTTAGGTTTCGCTTAAATGATGGAACATGGACGTTTGGGTTGCCTGTAGAGTTGCCCATATGAAGACATAAATTTCGTCTTAAGTTATTTGTTTTTATACTTTGTTGGCTTTATTTTTTATTTTTAACTGAATGCTGAATGATTGTATGTTTTTCTGTTATATTAGTTTTGTTTAATTTCAGTAATTAAACTATTTGCTTATAAATGACAAATTGTATGACCTCCCGGGTTTAAGGTCTTACACATACTAGTTATGTGCTCCTCTTATACCCATCGCATAAGTTAAAATTAAAATTTTTTGTCATATTTGTAAATGTACTATTCGTATAACATATCATACTAATCGTATGAATAAAAATTTAAAAAAATTGACATGTCAATATACAAACCGTATAGTGACAACTGACAACCATGCGAACTGTATGGTTGTTAGATATTGTATGGTGGTCAGCAGTGGCGGAGCCACGCTATCACCACCGGGTTCGGCCGAACTCGGTCCCTTTTCGGTTTTATATATAACATATAGTGTTGAATTAACGAGCGAACTCATTATTTTTCGGCTAGCGAACCCATTTATCGTTTGAAAAAAGTATATTCGAACCCATTGATTATAAAAAGTTAGGTAATAAATAAAAAAAACATCGTCCATCGACTCAGCAACCGATCAACTTTTTTCATCGCCGTTCGCCTCAAGGTTTCAATCATCGCCAACAACCAATACATGTTGGTCTATCTTTGAGAAGTGTTTTTCTTCAATTAAGCATGTGAAGTCAGATTTGCATAATTATTTGGGTGACGATTATATAAATGATGCTTGTATTTGTTGTATTGAGAATGACTTCCTTTTCAAAGTCGCGATTGAAGATTTTTTTCAAAACATGAAAACACGTAAGAAAAAATTATAATATGCAATATCCTTATATATAATGACTTTGTACTTTATTGAATGTTAATTATATATTTTTGTTATGATAGTGATATTGCATTTTATTTATCTAACCGAATGATCAACCCAGCCCAACCCAACCCATTCGGGCGCGAAAACTTTGACACCGGGAAAAAAAATCAAGCATAAAAAATTCTTAACCCATAAAAAAAAGTTTATGGCTTCGTCACCGATTGTCAGGCTAGTAAAATTGGTGTATGTATAGAATTACCATGTTCGAGGGCACCTAAATCAATGTAATAATCTGGATTTGACAGTGATTACTGTTAGGAATAAAGCCGGCGCAGCGGAACAACACACGAACAAGCACACACGATTATACACGCGGTAAAATAGAACTTAATAACGATAAACACGACACAAGAATTTTACGTGGTTCGGTCCCAGCGGGGGACCTACATCCACGGGCTGCAACTAGGTTATTTCATTATATAGGTGCAAAGATTACAATTACATATCAGCGTTATTTATAGGATATGAACTAGGGTTAAAGGTTTAATCAACAAGAAACAATTACGGGCCAAGTCCTTGTTCTTCTTTGTTGGTGCATTTTTTGACCGTCGCTATGCAATTCTGTTCAGAAGAAACGAAGTACGAAGTTAGAATAACTTCGCCATAGGCGAAGTTATAACAACTTCGTCATAGGCGAAGTTGTAACAACTTCTGCCATAGGCGAAGTTAGAACAACTTCGCCATAGGCGAAGTTATAACAACTTCGCCTACTGGCCCAAGCCCAAGCCCGCGAAGTTGTTTCGATATATATATATATATATGTGTCTTGTTTAGGTTTGAGTATCCAGAAAATTAGAGTTTTGTGTGTCCAGTTCAAGTAGCTAGAGAGCAACCGAGAGGGAGAGTCGTATGGGACGGCCCGAGGTAGAGCTCACCTCGGGTCGGCCGTCATTTGTTTTCGTGTTTGGTATGTAATGTGTTTCGGTTATTATATGAAAGGATCCGCAGATGTGTTTATCCCATTCGTGTGTTTGTTCGTGTATGTGTTTGTGTGTAATGGTGTTCTTCGTCTTCTACACCATTAAACGTGTCTAGGAGGATTCCGCACTCCTAGACCTCGTGCGGATCTCGTATCGATCGGCGACGCCCCGGGGGGACCTACAAGTGGTATCAGAGCCTTAGGCTCTTATGCTATGGTTCGAGATCTGGGTTTTGGTGTTTCTGGCACGTTTCTGATGCGTTTTTGGCCGAACAGCCGCCGCAGGCGAAGTTATGGGGTTCAGGCGAAGTTGTCGCTTAAATTTTAGGGTTTAGGCGAAGATATAAGGTTAAGCGAAGTTATGGACAGGCGAAGTTATGGACAGGCGAAGTTAAGGAGGGGCGAAGTTGACTTTTAGGCGAAGTTGACTTTAGGCGAAGTTAAAAAAAAAAAAAAAAAAAGAGTTTTCGTCTGTATGGCCAGGTGTACACGATTATTGTGAGACCGAAGACGTTGTTCCGTCAACGAGTGAAACTTGTTATCTCTTGGTTTTACGTGTGAACAAATACGTGTCAACTCTGGATATGGAGTTGAGGTTGTGAATGGGATATTGATTGAAACTGGATATTGACACATATTTGGGTGTTTGTGGGCAATGAAATAGTTGTTGTTCGAGGTTGACCAACTGAAGAAAGTCAAATTGAACTGAAGGTTTTCGTCATTACTGGATTGCGGTCAGAGCATATTATTTATATTATTTTCAAGGCGTTCGAGAATTGGATCCTGAAACGTGATGCTTATTTATTAAAGTGAAAATTCTGGAACAAGTTGGATTTAATCGGGAATTAAAGTGTTTATGTTCTTGATCGTTATCCCTGTTGATTGAAGATGCTTCGGATTAATTAACGGTCATGTGTGTTAGATTCTGTCAAGGTGGTTTTGTGATGAAATTGATCACTTGATGTTGAGTAGTTGAAGATTAAACCTTATCGTATGCCGACGTGTTGGTGAAGTTATGGAGGGATCCCAGCTTCACGTGTTGGTGAAGTCAGATGGACTCACGTGATTGGTTGAGATGATCAATTAGGCACGGGGATACATGCATTTCAAAGACCTCAATCTATATAGTCGGAGAAGCTTACATTGAAGGGGAGATCGGATATGGAAGACGCTGGGTGATTGGTAGATTTGTGAAGCTACAAGAAAGTTTCAGACACGGCTGGTTGAAGAGCAAACAGAAGATCATCAGTTAAGAGGGAGTCTGTTGGTGCATGTTTTGTAACAGATGATCTTTTGTGTTTGTTAGAATTGAGAGCTACGGTCAAAGGGGAGTCTGTTGGTGCATTTTGTGACCGTCGCTATGCAATTCTGTTCAGCGGAAACGAAGTACGAAGTTAGAACAACTTCGCCATAGGCGAAGTTGTAACAACTTCGCCTACAGGCCCAAGCCCGTGAAGTTGTGTTTATATATATATATATGTGTGTGTGTCTTGGTTAGGTTTAGAGATCGAGAAAGTCAGAGTATTGTGTGTTCAGTTCAAGTAGCTAGAGAGAAACAGAGAGGGAGAGTCGTGTGGGACGACCCGAGGTAGAGCTCACCTCGGGTCGGCCGTCATTTGTTTTCGTGTTTGGTATGTAATGTGTTTTGGTTATTATATAAAAGATCAGCAGATGTGTTTATCCCATTCGTGTGTTTGTTCATGTATGTGTTTGTGTGTAATCGTGTTCTTCGTCTACTACATCATTAAACGAGTCTAGGAGGATTCCGCACTCCTAGACCTCGTGCGGATCTCGTATCGATCGGCGACGCCCCGGGGGGACCTACAATTGGTATCAGAGCTTTTGCTCGTGATTGTGTGGTTCGGGATTATCACGCGGGTGTAGAAATCGTACCGTTCGACTATTCGCGGGACGAGTTTACCGAGTTTTTGTGTCCTACTCACCTCCCACAATCATAAACAACCCTTTACACCTTCGCATATAAGGTGTAAAGTCATAAACAACCCTTTATACCTTCGCATATAAGTTCGAAAAATCCATAAATCAGACCTGCAAAATCATTGTGTTCATCAGGCGAAGTTGCCGCTACTGTTTGTAGGGTTTAGGCGAAGATATAAGGTTAAGCGAAGTTATCCACAACTTCGCCTTCCTCACAAGTTCGCTTATCTCAAGCGAAGTTACCCACAACTTCGCCTACCTCACAAGTTCGCTTAACTTAAGCGAAGTTATCCACAACTTCGCCAAATCAGGCGAATTTAGAAAAGAGAGCGAAGTTACGAATTCAAGCGAAGTTCAGACTTAAGCAAAGTTAACTTCAACTTCGCCTACAGTACTGTTAAGAATAAAATTTTTATTTTTCGGGTTTCTCTGTGTTTCGTGAAAGATGACTTCTATAAACATTACGGAACTGGTGAAAATGGAAGTGGAAGCGGGTTCAGCTACTAAGGCACCGAAGATGCTTAAGGGAACTGATTTCGTGGCGTGGAAGGATCGGTTTGAACAATATGTCAAATACCAAGATGCTAAGATGTGGGTATGCATTCAAGATGGATACATTCCACCAACTGCTGAGTATGAGGGTCGTGATCAGATTAAGAAATACAACAAGATGGAAGAGGAAGAAAAGAAAATGTATGAGGCTGAAAGCAAAGCTCATGCAGCGATAACAATGGCTCTTCCACAAGAGATTCTTCACACCTTCAGGAAGTATAAAACTGCTAGAGAACTTTGGGAAGCGCTTGAAAACCGATTTGAGGGTAATGTGGGGATTCGTGCATCAAAGATTAAACTACTTAAAACCCAATTCTCGGTGTTCAAGTACTTGAAGAATGAATCACTTGATGATATCATCACGAGATATTATCATCTGATGACCGAACTCAGCAATTATTACATTGCTTACAAAGAAGATGAGATCGTGGAAAAGCTTCTTGATGCTCTCTCACCGAAATGGGAGATGTACACTGTCTTGATGAGAGAAGATAAAGAGTTTGCCGACTATGACTTGGAAACAGCAGTCAACAAACTACGAACGTTTGAACTTAACATGGTTCGAAAAGAGACACCAACTGATCAGGTTCAAGATCCGGGAATGTATGGTGCAAAAGTTAATACAAGTTCAAGTTCGAAGTCTGAATCATCTGCTTACTACTCAAAAGGAGACTTGGGCGCTAACTCAACACATGAAGGTCATGTATCTCTCAACATGAATGGTGATGTATGTTTTGTAGCTGGTGGATCAAATACTTCTAAACCTCAAGCAACCAAGGGTAGTTTTTCCTCAAGTGTTCCTAACAACAACTACTCTAAGATGCCCATGAGTGTTAAATCTGCCGAACAGCAGTTTGCTCTCTATGCATCTTTCATTGCTTCGTATGAAAATTACATTAAAGGTAAGATTGTTGATCCTGCAACTTTGGACGAAGACTATGATCAGATCGATGCTGATGATCTGGAAGAGATGGATCTGCAGTGGCAGATGGCGATGATTGTGAGAAGAGTTAAGAGGTTTATGAAGAAGACAGGTAGAAAGTTTGTTGGTGAAAGACCAGGTTTTGACAAGTCAAAGGTGCGATGTTATAACTGTCAACAAAATGGACACTTTGCGAAGGAGTGCACAAATGAACGTGTAGAACGCAGTCAGAACAGTCAACAGAGTGGTGGAAGTAGTGAGAATAGGGCGATGATATCCAGACAGGACGGGGAGTACAACTGGAATCTGCATGTTGAGGAAGTATTCGAACAGGCCAATTTAGTGACCATCGAAACTGCAGGAAGTGAGAAAGTGACTGGCGAAAATGAAGCTTACATGGCAGCAGTGACAGACCAGCTCTCCGAGGTAAGTACTAAACTCCCTTGTACGAAATGTGAAAATCTGTCTGAACAATTGACAACTATAACTGATCAGTTTGTTAGTTTGGATGCTCAATTTAAAACATTAAAAGAAGATCATCATTTCACTAAAGCTAGAGAAAACAGTTATAAGGTAAAAATAAAAGCTAGTGAGAAAGATATTAGAAGTCTTAAAGCAAATCTAGCTGAAAAAATTCAAGTAATTGATCTTAGCTATGAAGTGTTAGAAGAGAAAACCAAACTAATAGCTGAAAGGGATAAACAGATAGCTGATCACCAGGTGAAAGTGGTGGAACTTAACAGAAAGCTTGAGCAATTTAGAAATTCCTCCGCTATACTTGATCACCTCGTTAGTGATCAAAGTTCCCCAGTTAAAAGAGGAGGAATTGGATATCATGAAGTTCCACCACCTTACAATCATAACTATACTTATGATCCTAGTAATCAGAAATCTGTTGATGTTGATTTTGGTCAGACAGTTCCGGTTAAGGTTACAATTAAAGATCCAGAAGTTAGTAAAGGCGAAACGTGTAAGCCTGTTTCTAATGTTAAGATTTCTGCTCCTAGTCCTGTCTCATCAAATTCGGACAAGACATCCGAGTCTAGTGAGACAAAAGAAGAGGCTGTGTTACCAAAAAGTGGAGAGAAACATAAAACAACTGAAAAGAATTCTCCACTAAACCCGTATGTCCCACCATATGTGAGACAAACGGGCAGTAATGCAGCCTCAACATCTAAAACAACTATTGAAAAGAAAGTTGAACACAGGAGTTGTTTCAGATGCAATCAATTAGGACACCTAATTGCTGATTGCCCTCTGAAGCAGAGATTCAGAGATATGAGGCCTTCAAAAACTGAGAACAGAACTAACAGTAAGTACAATAATGGTAAGAATGAAAACTCATCAAAGTTCAGAAATTGGACTAATCCAGGTTTTCAAAGAAATCGATCTCAGTTTTTCCCTGTTAACAACCAAATCATGAGTAATAATTCATTTAATTCACGAAGGTTTGGATGGCCTCATAGTCAATTTACAAGAAGGTATCCTTTTAGGACTTACAGAAATCATACTGATACTAACTTTGGACAGCCAAAGTACGGTATTGGTCTTGGGTCCCCAGATTTTAATCCTCTGCTTTAATCGTGCAGGAACAGTTGAACAGGGCTGCAAACAATCTATGGGTTGTGGATAGCGGCTGTTCCCGGCACATGACGGGTAACAAGAGTTTGTTACACGAATGGAAACCTGTTCAGGGAGGAAGAGTGAGTTTTGCTGGAGAGAGCGGTGGAAGGATCACAGGAATTGGGACGGTGACTAATGGTAAAATGACGTTAGAGAAAGTGAATTTCGTTGAAGAACTGAAGCATAATCTGCTGAGTGTATCGCAGATTAGTGTCATGGCAGTGCAAGAAGCAGACCTCAGTCGCCATTTCTACCTGTGAAGCAGAATACATGGCAGCATCGAACTGCTGCTCCCAGGTTCTTTGGATTCAACAGCAATTGTGCGATTATGGTCTGAATTTCACTCATACTCCTATTTGCATTGATAACACTGCTGCTATCTCAGTAACTAACAATCCCGTAAAGCATAGCAAAACTAAACATATTGACATCCGTCATCATTTTATACGGGATTGTGCTGAGAAGAAACTGATTGTGCTCGAAAAGGTTGATACGTTAGATAATTTCGCTGATTTGTTCACTAAAGCGTTTGACAAAACCCGTTTTCAAGACCTTGTTGAGCTGAATGGGATGATCAATCCCGAGTAACCGTGTTTTTCGTTTTTGTTTAAAAAAAAACGTCACTATCGCTTAGAATTATGTCGGTTGCCTCAGTTTAAAGGACATATCTTCGGATATGTTTGGTCCTCATTTCTACTTGTAGAATATGAGGATAGCTATTAACCAGATGACTGAAAGTGACCGGGGCGGTTTATGATGTGTTTTTATTCTTTCGCTGAAAATTAGTCGATCATACTTAGTTAGAAGGACACATACTTGTATGTGGTCGGTCCAGCTGATCCATTGGATCTTCAGGATAGCCGTTTACCTGAAAACTTCAATTTGATCGGGGCGATTGAAGTTAAAAATTTTTCGGGAGATGAAATTATTTTTCAAGTCTACTACTTCGTAAGAAGTTCCTTTACAATGTTTAACAGAAAATTGATCCAACCTTGGAAAGTGATAGATATACTGATTCTGTGTGCTTAACTAGTGAAGTTATTAGGCCTAAAAGACTTTAGAACAGTCATTGTATGTCATGGTAGCTTTTTATGGTGCGTAAAAGTAGAAGTGATACTAACTAAATCTACTCGATTTTACGTGGAAACTCCTTAAGAGTTGTGCATGTCTCCATATATATCTTTCCGAATGATAGGCAGAAAAGCGATTACCCAGTCATACACGAGCCCGTGAGTGTTCTGATTCCCGTGAAGATAGCGTGTCAAGAAACTGCAGTGATCCAGATTCGGGACTTGCAGTTGTTTACTACTCTGAAATTGTGTAAATACTTAAAAAAAAAAAAAAAATTTGTGTGTGTTATTGAGACATTCTTGAGTTCATAATGTTAATACTTCTCAATCAAGATGTAAGAAATAAAACGGGAAGAAGAGTCTGAAGATCGAAGAGTAATTACTATTTAATCAGACACTACGGGTCGAGGTCAACTCGGGGTGACTTGGGGAAAGCCAAATATGCTTTGAGAATAGATAGGAGGCATCATAATCTCTGAGTTGTTGCCCATTTAAGTTTTGAGCTTAATTGAACCTAACCCGTATCACAGAAATGATGAAAACCATTTTAAGTTATTTACCTGCATACAACCTGTTTCTTTATGTCATAATACAGCTGAACATGGATCTGTGTGACAGTCACGTAATTAGTATGATTCCTGTTCGGATCTTTTCTAAAACATGGTAGTCCCTGTCGAGACTGAAATTTGATCCCGTGTACTTTATTTTTAAATTTTTTTCTACTTATGTAGTTGTATTATTTTATACCTGTTTACTTGGTCTTGATCGTATCATTTAACTCTTTAAAGGATGTTTTAAAACTTAATTGCAAATTGTTCAAATTATAGGGGTTTGTTTTGTAAATTTTAATATCGGCGAAGTTATCCCTAACTTCGCCTGCAATCGGCGAAGTTATCCATAACTTCGCCTGTATAACTCTGACCCTATATAAAGAAGGTTTTGGTCAAAGTTCAGTATTGTTTTTCAAAATCCAGCGAACTTATCTCCAGTAACCCTAGGCGAACTTATAGCATCGATCCATCTGTGTTGTTTTCTTAGTTTCTAATCAAAATTATAGGTGTGTAGTGTCGATATACTCGTATATTCACTGTCATTGATGAAAATCAAAGTGTATTTTGACCCAATTTGTGACCTCGTTCTTTCGGAACCTTAACACCCGATTTTTCAAACTTTTTTCACGTGGTCGTAATCATTGTGATCGTCTAGATCTTCATAATATCATGTGTTTATCACCGAACATTCTCCAAATTGATCCAAATCAGTTCGTTTGAAAGTCTAATCTGTCGCCGATTCATATTCGGCGAAGTTACAGTTTAGGCGAAGTTATCAGTAACTTCGCCTGAGGTTTAACTTCGCCTGATAATTAATTATGTAACAGTATTTGAGGCGAAGTTGTGGTTAGGCGAAGTTATCATTAACTTCGCCTGGCCCTTTTTACTTAACTGTTATCCGGCGAAGTTCAAGTTGAGGCGAAGTTGTTCCCAACTTCGCCCCACCTCTAACTTCGCCTATACAGAATAAATCATAACTTCGCTCATGGTAAGAGGCGAACTTGTGATTTGCCTTGACGTTTATCTAACTTAGCCTGTTTGTTGCAGAAATGGCAGCTGTAGCTGGAGCAGGCGGCGCAGGTGGTGATGAAGGTGGAGATAACCAACGACAGTTTTTCCGGGTCATAACATGTACATCACATTAGACCCGGATGCGAGTGGTGTTGATGATTTCCGCGAGATCATCACGTTCTTACTCCGCTCGCATATATTCCACGCGATTACCACAACGTTGCCGATATCTTTGCCAAACATTGAAGATTTCTGGCAGACAGTGGAATATGACTGTCGAGTCGAGCCCCCGGTTATGCGTGCAACGGTCAATAATCAGATAGTTCAGTTCTCATCTGAACAGATCCGGGTGGCTTTGCAGTTCAGAGATGTAAAGGGTTGTTTATGATTGTGGGAACAATATGACTGTCGATTTGAGCCCCCGGTTATGCGTGCAACGGTCAATAATCAGATAGTTCAGTTCTCATCTGAACAGATCCGGGTGGCTTTGCAGTTCGGAGATGTAAAGGGTTGTTTATGATTGCAGTTCTCATATAAGGGTTGTTTATGATCCGGGTGGCTTTGCAGTTCGGAGATGTAAAGGGTTGTTTATGATTGTTCACCAATTTGAGCCCAAGCCCAAAACTAGCTCAAAGTCTTCACAAATCCTAACAATCTCCCACTTGAAGACTTTGCACGAAGCGCAACAGCTATCCAAACAAAAACCCGATACCAGTAACTCAAGTAATCTTCAATAACAAAAATCACCAAACATCTAGTTCCAAGAACAAGCTAAAACTCCAACAACGGAGGTTCTCCAAGCCTCCAGTTCTTCATGAACAAGCTAGGATTTCAACAATCCACCTAATTGCAGCGCCCAGCCTTTGCATCAGTTTCCCGAAAGGCCCATTGAAGCACCCCAGCTCCAATACGGTCATCACAGACCCAGTCATGGCAAAGCCCACCAATGACTCATCTTCAATCTCAACCGGCACCTACTTACCCATATAACCGGCTCCAGAGACTTCCAGAAGAAAGAACACTCTCCTAATACAGCAAGCACCAAAGAGAGAATTTTCATTCAGAATTCTGATCTCAAAACACCAACGTCACTATGTAATTGTACTTGAACACCCCGTGCTCCCACTGTTACCAAATCCCCGTTAAGGTTTAAACCTCCGAATACGCTCAAGCTAACATCCTTGTGGCTCCAGGATTCATGCTTGCAATACGAACCCACTTAGCTCTACCCGATGTAACGAGCCAAGACTTTACAACTCCAGATTAGTCTTAAATAACAGATTCATCGATGCTTCATTGAAGTAGGTAACAAAGAAAATGAAGCAAAACAGAATCTCAAACCCAAGAGTCTTCACTGCCTTCCAATGAGTCCCAATGCATCACCACCGACACATTCTCAGAAGCAGAATTTACCATCTGTGGATATTGACTCTAAAGAATGTCCAACACCTTCACGAAGCACCACCAAGTCAAACTATGCTTAGCTCCCACTGTCTCTGTTATCCCAACCCATGCCAAACCAACACTCCATGATATGAATCCTCAATTGTACTTCCCCGGCAAACGTCTTCACCCAACACAAGATTCAGGTCACCTCAAATGTTGTACCACTGATTATCACCGAACAAGGTAAAACTTCACTGTTATAGAACAGCTAACATGCAAACGGTTATAACAACAGTTGAGCTTTCATGGAAAGCAAGCGGTACCAAGGGTTCTATGACCGTACACCCGATCAGTTAACACAAACCCTAACCGAAAGATCATCCAAAACGAGCAATAAATCACATAACTTGTCACTAACCTTTTTTTTCACTTATGTCGGTACCAGCGCACCCACCGGTTCCATTTTCTCCAAGTTTATCCATCACCAGTACCACATCCAAGTTCCCATGACAAACCAATCAACCAAAATCCAAACCGTCAAACATTCCGATCATAACCATCTCGTCTTCAGTTATAGCAATAACAAACGAGAACAAATCGGAAACAGTGAACAGACACAACAAGGACACGGGCCATAACTTGACGGTTGTTCTACCGAACACTGTCAAATAAACCAATTCGCTCCTGCTATAACCGATAAATCTAGTAACTATAAATAAACTATAAACTGTTACCTCAGACTAATCTTTTGTAAACAAATCTAAACCCGAACCCAAACGGTCTTCACAAAACCCGATTAAAATAACTATGGTTGATGATAACGCCAAAATCTAAACTTGAAAAAAAAACCTTAACTCCTTGGTAAAATAACATGTCTTGGTCAAACACAACCAAAAATAATGAAAATAGTAATAAACTATTTCCCTTTCATTTTTTTATTTTATTTTTTTGTGTGTGTGTACAGTGTACGTACCATCACCCCCAAAAGTTCTTGGGTGAACCACACACATCCCAAGAGAACAAAACATCACAAACCAAAAGGAGTAGGTGACCTCAAATCAAGTCGTCATCCTCATCTTCCATGACGATTAACCAGACTACGACTCCGGCCACAGATTCCGGCGACTCAAGACCCAGCCAAACTGATCCAAAACCCTGCCCTCGCAACACAAACAGTTAACCACCTGTCTCGTTTTCCGACGACATCCAAGGAACCTTGGTTACTCAAACCAGTATCTCGGTTTTCCGGCGACATACTCAGTCGGCAATCCTAGCCGACAATAGGCAACTCCCTTAAAACCTTTTGACCTTCTATCGAACCAATAAAAAAACTGACGACCTTCAGGAGTTATTCAGGGCGACGGACCCACCCAACCCTAATCGCCAAAAACAGATTCAAACCAAAACCTCTTGCGAAACCGTAACCATTGCAACGAACCATGTGTTACGAACCTGGCTCTGATACCACTTGTTAGGAACAATGCGGCGCAGCGGAACAACACACGAACAAGCACACACGATTATACACGCAGTAAAACAGAACTTAATAACGATAAACACGACACAAGAATTTTACGTGGTTCGGTCCCAGCGGGGGACCTACATCCACGGGCTGCAACTAGGTTATTTCATTGATTATGTGCAAAGATTACAATTACATATCATCGTTATTTATAGGATATGAACTAGGGTTAAAGGCTTAATCAACAAAAAACAATTACGGGCCAAGTCCTTGTTCTTCTTGTCACCAATTTGAGCCCAAGCCCAAAACTAACTCAAAGTATTCACAAATCCTAACAATTACAACATTCTACGTACTAGTTTTTTTTTCATATTTTTATGAGCTTTTAATCTTTTCATCTAGATTGAAGAGCCAATACACTACTTACGAAAAATGATTATTATGCATGATACAAGGAACTATACTTTAGATTATTCGATTATCGTTATCCTTGCAGCTCATAATTCTCAAATAAACTATTTTTAATTGTTACCACGTAGTTGTTAGGTTGAACGCAGTCAACACGTAGTTGTTAGGCTGAATACATAGGATCATAAAGGTACTAAACTATAAACAAACTCATTGCTTAAAAGTTAAGTATGTGAAACAAAAAAGATTTCCTTATGCCATTTTTTTAACTAACTTTCGAAAAGATTCGACAGGTGAAAACATAGAATTTGTAAGTTGAAAGATAAATTTTATTAATTCCAGTCATATTGTTTGACCCAATCACCGACTTCGGGTATAAAGGTCCGAGGAATATAAAATCCATCTTTCTCCACTCTCCAATAACACTCCATGTTACGCTGAATTTGAATACAATAAGGTTGAGTTGACTTTTGATTATAAACAATAAACTCTTGTTGCTTTGACTCCCAATAAAAATGACATGAGAGAAGTGAGCGTCCCCATACGTCTAAGCAAAACCTAATTTGGAATTCCTCTCCGGCATTACGAACAACATCCCCAAGACCATCATCTTTTGAGTGACAACGAAATTTAAGATTGTTTACCTCAGTTTGGATATGAACAACGGCCTTTAATGTAATGCAATTGATGTCGTCATAGTTGCTAACAAAATTTGCATAAGGTGCAACAAAAAGATTAAGTAATAAAATGAAGAAAAATAATAGTTTTTCCATGAGATAGATTGATTTTTGTTTGAATCAAACACTTAAATAAATTTGACTATGTTATTATCATTGTTGTTATTGTTATTATATTATATCACAATATTACAACAATTTACATTGTATCATTACTTTATATTAAGAAAAAGTACGTCGTATTATATTGCATTACATTACACAAAGATATATAATATTATATTAACTAAATTATATTGTGTTACATTATGTTATGTTTAGGCATAGTGCAAGACATTAAAGTCACAATACATTATACATAAGTCACCAAAAGTATTATATTATATTATATTTCGTAACACGGCTTTAAATTACGTTATGTAAACGTATGTTGCATGACAATATTTGAAGGATTAATTTCATTGTGTCACATTACGCTACATGACATAAAGGTACATCACGTGACAAACTGTTACATTACATTACGCTATGCTACACCTACACGATACCACGCCAAGCCAAGACACATTAGTTTACATACACTTACGTTATGTTATGTTATGTTGTTACGATATGATATAATATGATATATTATGTTATGTTATGATAATGTGGTCGGGTATGAGGCAATGTAATGCTATTTTATATTGTATTATATGCTTTTTATATTATTTATTTATTTATTTATTTATTATTAGAGTTTATATCCTAAGTAAATTATACCTTACTATATACTATGATTAAAATTAGATTAGGTGTTACAAGGCTCTTATTAGGCAAGTGGCGGCCCCGTATTAGTCGACTGCATTTTGTTTTGTGTTTTTTTTGTTTTAGTTCCGGTACCGTAATGAAAACCGACTGAACGTCAATTTTTTTTGTTTTAGTTTCAATTATGTAACGAGCATGTCGGAATGTAACATTTCGGACTTTTCATTTTCTTATATTTTTAGTCGTTACCCGACCCGTTCCGTATTCGGGCAACTCAACCAACAAAGTCTCGCATTATTTAAGTATATTTTTTTCTTTTCTTTATTTAATTATTGTTATAACTATGTAAAATTTGCAAAACAACCCCCCTTAATTAACTTTAAACCTTGTGTATCAAACTCAAATAGCAGGGACTAATTAGCAAAAAAAATATTATATCATCATCTCCCTTCCCTGTCGCCGTCTACCCCCCCCCCCCCCCCACACCACCCACCCCTCAATTTCTTGTTCCACATTCACGTAGTATTTGTAAAATTGATCTCGTCAAATCTTTTGGTTACCTTAAACGAGTCCTACCAACACTACAAACATGGTAAATGATCACTAATTGGCAACTAAATAATTCGTTACTTAAAATTTGATCATCGTCCTAACCGATTCATAATTCTCTATATAGACTTGATCATAATTCAATTAAACGGGTACCCCCCCCCCTCAATTTCTTGTTCCTCATTCACGTAGTATTTGTAAAATTGATCTCGTCAAATCTTTTGGTCACCTTAAACGAGTCCTACCAACACTACAAACATGGTAAATGATCACTAATTGGCAACTAAATAATTCGTTACTTAAAATTTGATCATCGTCCTAACCAATTCATAATTCTCTATATAGACTTGATCATAATTCAATTAAACGGGTACACACCTTCTCTGCAACCTAGCGACACTAAAACCTACTCAATTGCACTAATCAATGGCGTCCAATCCCCAAACGAGTTCATGTTCAGTCCGCAAGAGTCCTTTGGCCGTTAACCATTAATTCGTGATCGCTTCTGGTAATTTTTATATGGTTCTAATTCGTTTTTTTACCAATAAATGTTAACCCCAAATCAATTTTACCAACCAATGAACAAATAAGGTAAACCCGATTCTAGGGTTTTGTTTTGGAGTCGGGGATGAACTGCGTATGTTATATATTTTTGGTTTCATAGTCTAAGCAGGTTAGACACCTGCCCCAGTGGCCGGTGCATATTACTTAGGTTAAAAGTTTGCGGGTCAAAAAAACACGACGGACTCACCAAACCCGGATAAACAAAAAAGGAGTTCGTTCTAACCCTAGTCACTTCATAAACCCTTCCATCTTCCTCTTCCTCTACAACTCCCTAAAATAACTCTACAAATCATCATCTTTGTCCTCAACTACACCGCCCACTATTAACCCCAAATTTGGGATTTCTTATTCCGTCTCCTTATTACTTGTCTCCTCATACAATAAGTAGTGTCAAACACTTTTTAACTTTTTAAAAGGTTAATAAGTTATAAATTAGCTAAAATAAACAACCCCAAACACCCCCTAATTCTTCGAAGAATCAACCACCGGCGATGGACGCCGCTAAATTAAATTAATAATTATCCGGTGAATCTACCACTGGCGATGGCGAATCTACCATCAGCGTTGGTAACTCGATTCATAAATCAAGTTCAAGGCCGCAACTTGATCTTATTGGTGCTGCAATTCAAGGCATTTCTAAAGAAGAAAGAGACCCCACAATTATGTTTCGTAATCAATATGATGAAATCTCCCCTTTAGATTATGTGTAATGGGGCTAGGACATCCAGCAATTGATGGCGCGTGAACACCCCCCCCCCCCCCCCCCCCCGCGAGAAGTGGGGCGAAATGGTGTTTGGGGAAGCTTATCATCGTTGGATGGATAATAATAATAATAATAATAATAATAATAATAATAATAATTAAATATGACTGTTACTAGCGGTCAAACATTTTAAAAAAAATAAAAAATATATATATACACACCTACCACCACCACCGTATTCTCTATAAAATACACACTTCCTCTTCATATTTTCAATCTTTCAACAGAAAATACAACACCTTTTCTTAAAAAATGAATCCTATAAACAACCCAAACTATTCATGGCTCGATTTTGGGCAAAACTACAATGAGCAGTTTAATTAGTTTTTATTTGTTAAATTTAATTATAAAACAAATTTAAAAAAAATGACGTGATGAGGCTAGAACTTCCCGCCCCACCATTACACCCCCTAATTTTGTTTTCTGGCCCCTGTCTAGTCAGCGCCACATGTCACTTCTCCTTCCCACTTCTAGCCCCATCACTGCATGTGATCTTCGCAATTAACATTGGAGTTAAAACAATAATATCCTTTTTGCATTTTATAATTTTGGTGTGATTTTGATAAGTTTCTTGCTATTTTTATTGAAATAGCATTTAGGTCCCCGCGCTTCGTGACGAGACCGTTAAATCAAACAAAAAAACACACGTAAAAACGTTAACCATAAACTCGATGCAAATTGATATGAAGTCGGTATGTATCAAGTTACGACATCAAAAACAAAAGAAATAAATCCGTCAATGTCAAAATACAACAAATTATTATATGTAGAACCCAAAAAAACCGGCACGTTACAGCTGTGAACCAACACGAATTCGGTTAATATCAGCTGTACCAACACAAATTCGTAAACATAAATTAGTAAGCCAAAAAAATATATTTTAAAGGCGAGGTATCAAACGTTGAAGCGCGAATATAAAACCATGTGACAATGAGATATTTTTAAATCATGAAAAACGTTTTGGTCATTGTAAAGACGAACTATAAGTATATAAAAAAAGTTTAAGAAAATCGTTTAACCGACAAAAAAAATATATAAAATCGATACTTGTTCAAATTTAATGTTTAAAATATTGTTTGTTAAATATTTTAGTTAGTTAAACATAAAATAAAATAAAGGAAATAACAATCTTCATTTCTATTTATGGATTATGACTAGTGAATTAGTATAAAATATTATAATAATGAATAGTAAATGAAGAAACACTAACCGGACCCCGGGCAGATTACGGGTAACCTGGGGGTTAGATAGATGTTTCCCACGAGGGGTTAGACCCGGCAAAGATGGTTCTTCTGATAACCTGCAAAACAGACACCGTGAGCTTGTCACTGATAAGGGGGGGTTCCTCCTTGTGACCACCCTCGGCGTGAGAATCAGACTAGATTGCTCTTTAAATATAAATGTATATTAAGAGATTGCTAGAGCAGATATCAGGTATAATATGATGATATTATGATAAGATATGATAAGATGAGATGATAATACCATTTGGGGTATTTATAGCCGAAGGTAGGTTTCCAAGGAGGTGTGGCCGGCTGCAATAGTATTCCTGTTCCACCAACAGTGGCCTACGCACGTGCCCTGCTGGTAGTTGGTGGGTAGGCAGCGGCTGATAGTGACCAGGCCTGCTGTGTACTATTCCCTTTCCACCAACTGCCGGCTATGCACGTGGTATGACAGGAGTTGGTGAGTAGGCAGCGGCTAATAGTGACATACAGTACAGGAGCATGCTGCTCGCCATACTGTTGTCAATAAGCTGTCGTATCTTTAGTCAGATCTTTTGCCCATACCTCGTCAGGTACAGTACAGAAGATCTTCCCGTATCGTACGGACTGGCTTATGGGCGGGAGTATTCCCCCTCCCGCCTTTGTGCGGGATTGTCCCCGGCTTTGCTCATTCCTTCAGGTGACACTGAGTGATTGAGAGCTAAGTGCCTTGTGCGTGTAGCCTTGCTGCGCGGGTGGCCTTCCCTGATGGCTTGTATCCGCAGCTGCGGGAACAGGCAGAGTCCTTCACCATTGGGAGGCATTTCCTGCGGGAACAGCTTGCGTACTGCGCGTAAGGACGTCACGTCTCTGAGCATGGTTGGTCCTGCGGATCCAGTTGGTTTCTGCGCAGACGTCCCTCTTCAAGGTGAGTCTTGCGGGTCCAACTGGGCTCTGCTGGGACCTACCTCTTCAAGTCCCCCCAGTCCAATGTTCTTCTCATGAGTGTTTAATAAAGTGAGGTGAACTTTTGGACTTAAGCAAAGGGTTTTGAAAAGGGTTTAGTAAGGTTTTCCATGGGGATTCTTCCCGCGGAAGTCCTTGTCACTTGCAGAAATTCCCGACTTTCCTGCTTGATCTTTGGGTATGATGCGGGTAGGTTTGTAACCTCCTCGCAAGTCAGGAGCGTTGAGTCCCACTTGTGTGGATTCTCCATGAGGTTTTGGTTGTTTTGAACATAGTGATCAATTATGTTAAAACCACCAATTCCATCCTGGAGCTTCAAACAATGTAGTTCTCGACGTTCCCGCTATGCGGGGATGTTATTTCCGTTTCCGCAAGCATTGCCCAGAAGATCCTTCTTGGTTTCAATTCCCTGCGGAGTGCTAGGTATGTGAAGGGTTTTGCCTAAACACTGTACCCGCGCTCGTCTTACGGTTACTTTACTTCCAAGTATTCCTGGCGTCAATTCCCTGCGGGTGCTAGGTATGTGAAGGGTTTTGCCTTAACACTGTACCCGCACCCGTCTTATAGTTACTTGGTTGCCGAGGTATTCTTGGCTTCAATTCCCTGCGGGTGCTAGGTATGTGAAGGGTTTTGCCTTTACAGTGTACCCGCACCCGTCTTATGGTTACTTGGTTGCCAAGGTATTCTTGGCTTCAATTCCCTGCGGGTGCTAGGTATGTGAAGGGTTTTGCCTTTACACTGTACCCGCACCCGTCTTATGGTTACTTGGTTGCCAAGGTATTCTTGGCTTCAATTCCCTACAGGTGCTAAGTATGTGAAGGGTTTTGCCTTAACACTGTACCCGCACCCGTCTTATGGTTACTTGGTTGCCAAGGTAAGGGGTATTTTCCCGCTTACTTTTGAATCTTTTTGAATTTTTTTTTTGAAATTCGAAAAGTTGGTGAAAGGATAAGAACAGTCCAAACCTCTGAAACGTCGTGCGACGGTTTCTTCTGACTGTGTCAGGACGTGCAGGAAGTTATGGTGACGTGACAGTACATGGTCATTCCAGACGCTTTTTCAGGCGCGTGGGCGCGATTTTTCGGGCGCGTGGCCGCGAAATGAATGGTACGCGTCCTTTCAACAGCTGTTGCCAGCTTGCTTTTTGCCACGTGTCATAGTTTCATTGCACCTTCGATTTCTCTCTCTTCCGCATTAAATTCATCGCATTAATTGCGATTAGTATATAAAGGGGGAGAGGGTTCTTTGTAATCCACACTTTCACTCTTCTCTTCATCTTCAAAACGATTTCCGGCGAATACTCATCTTTTCAGTCGAGCATTCCCTTGAAATCGTTTTCTTCTTTCTGCAAGATGTCTTCACGTGATCTCGAATCTACAGCCGATGACAAGAGTACTGCTGGCGAGTGCCAGTGTGCTCTGCCTGTCGATCTGTATCAGTACGTCGTCAGGAAGTTCATGCTCGAGTCTCTCGAGCCTGAGTTTCCTGAACCCCATCAGACGGTGTACGATGCCTCCAGAGGCAAGATCGGGGTATATGCTGCATTCTTTGTTTATGGGAATCTTAGGTTCCCATTGACAAAGTTTGTTTACCGTGTCCTTGAGAGGCACGGTGTGCACCTGACCGAGGTGCATCCGATGACGATTGCCAAGGTTCGCCACTTCGAGTGGGTGTGCCGGATTCTGGGCATTGAGCCCTATGTTGACCGCCTGATGACCTTCTACTCTTGGAGGTGCATCCAGGGGTGGTATACGTTGATAACCCGGATTAAGGGTTTGAAGATTTGCGCAACCGAGCGCAGTCTTCGCTCGTGGAAGCGGGAGTTCTTCTACATTTCGGCTCGCGCCATCCCCCTTGCCATGAAATTCAAGAATGGGCAAGCACTTCCCAGCCTTCACGCCTCCAACTACTAGGAGGCGGAATGGTTTTCGAAGATATCCCGAGTCCAATCTCCGGTTTACCGGTTTGCGGAGTCCGGGATGGTGATGCTCGGGATGAGCCGGGTGTGGAAGGATGCGGATGCGCAAAAGATCCCAATCGTCCTTGAATACGGTTCGAACTCTGTTCCTTACGGTATGCTCTGTTTCCTTTTGTTAATTTAGAATTTCTTCTAACTTCTTTCCTGTTTATTTCAGAGGGGAACGACTTGCAGTCGCTCATGTACCCGCGGGAGGCTGACGGTCCCGCTCGGATGGGTACTCGCGCTCTAGACGAGAACGAGTTGCCCATCCTAGAACAAACGGCGGATCGGTTCGTGGAGGTCTACCCGCTAGGCCACGAGATCCTTAGCGCCAGGCGGCCAGGTAAGGCGCTATTCGACCCTCGACCCCTCAATGTTGAAACCTCTGCTGGAATTCCTCTAATCGTATGTTCTGATGAGGAATCCGCAGATGGTCCTCCGTTGGTGCGGAAGAAGAAGGTTGCCGGCGGGAAGGGGAAGGAGAAGGTGGCCTCCACTGCCGATCCGGCGCCTCGGTCTGACTCGGAGACCGAGAGCGAAGAGGTGGCGGGGAATCCCGGTGGTGATAAGACCACCATTCCGGAGGCTGTGACAACTGTCACCGGAGAGCCCAGGATGACAACGGTGACCGGCGTGAAGAGGCCGGCTCCATCGGGTTCATCCCCGCTTGTCCGTACATTCAGGCTCAAGAAAACTCGTAAGTACAAACTTCCTTTATCTTTAACTTCATAGTTTTCCATCATTAATGCTTATATTCTTTGTGCAGGCGTGGATGTTGACGCATTCCAGGGTGGAGCGCAGAGTATCCCTCCGCCCATGACGGTAGGCTTGGTCAGCCTACCTGAGGCGACGACCCAGGCGCCTGCGCCTGCTTCCGCTGGTTCAGTTGCTCACTCCTTTGAGCCGACTGTTCCAGCTGTGATGACGTCACCGCCGGCTGTGAGTGCTATTTTTACCGCATCTTTCACCGAGCCGGCGGTTACTTTTGCTGCGGATTCCGCGGCGGCGACCGCGGCGGCTTCTACCATGCCTCCGTCATCGGCAACGACGGCCGATCCTTCAGGTATGCATGGGGCTTCTCGCCAATCTCTGCCTCCTTCCCATCTGCCTGACCTCTTGGATGGATTTCCGTTGGGTTCAGGTGATGGGTTTGGCGGCTATCGGCCTGTTATTGACCCTACAGGTGCGTAGGGTTCTTTTGGCCTATTTTATATATTTTTTTATCATCTTTTCCTAACTGCTTTATGTTTTTTGCAGTGTCGGATTCCAATGAAGTGTATGTTCTACGATGGAACATTCGCCGATGAACAACCCTTCGCACCCCTGTGGAGTGCGTGGAGTGGGCTCGTCACGCTGCTCCCAGTGGTGCGTTGGGGGAAGCCATGGCTAGCTACCAGGAGGGTAGGCTAACCAATGAGCTTCGGGTTCTCCTGGCCCGGATGCAGCCGCGCGTCGAGCTGCTTTGTCGTGAAAATGACAAGTTAAAAGCAGCTCGTCTTCAAGAAGTAGCTCGGGCGCGGGCTGTCCGGGAGGAGAACGTAAAGCTTACCACAGCTGCTGCGGAAAAGGAGAAGGCCTTCAAGGCCCTCGAGGTTGAAGTTCAGGCCCGGCTCGAGGCCCGTTCCAAGGCTGCCCAAGCTGTTAATGAACAGCTTCGGCTGGCTAAGGAAACTGCAAGGAACGCAACCGAGAGGGCCACCAAGGCTGAAGCTGTTGCTGAGCCTCTACGCGTGGAGAATGAAGAGCTTAAAGCCAAATTAGAGGCTCTCCAGCAGGCTCATGATGCCTTGGCGATGGAAGACGCCAAAAAGCTCCAGGAGATCTTGGACCAGAGGGGGGTGCTTGACCATACTGAGCGGAAGCTAAAGGGCGTCGAAGAGGCTGCGGCTAAAGAAGTGTTGCTTGCCAACCTCAACAAGAGTGAAGCCGAACGCGCCCGTAACGAAGCTCAAGCTGCCCTCCAAGAAGCTCTGGTTGCCAAGGAATGGCTTCTTCGAGAAGCGTTGTCTCAGGTATGCTTTTCATGTCTTTACGCTTTTCTTTGTAAATAGAAAAGGTTCTGATACTTGTATATTTTCTTGTAGGTTGTGCATCGGGTCTTCTCAGAGACGTCTTATGATGATGCTATGAGCGCAGCCCTCAACGCTTCTCATGAGGATGGGGAAAAGGCCGGCTTCCTGCTTGGTCTAGGGTTCGTTGAGAAAGGCATCCCGCCTTCCAACTTCCCTTTGTATAATGTTGATACTGAAGCTGTTTACGACCAAGCAGTGAATCAGTATGCCGCCTTCCCGCATCCGGTGGTGGAGAAGGTGAACCAAGTTGCTGCTGCTGATGATGGGCTAGCTATCCTTAAAGCTTTCCTTGAACTGCCACGATCTACTGATGGTGCTGGTCCAAGTGGAAGTGGCCCTGAAGCTTGATCCTGAAGATCCCTTCCCACTGCTAGGATAGATTTAGCTTGTATAGATTTATTTTCTTGTAGGCGGGTAGTTACCCGGCCATTCTTGTAATGAATCATTGTGAAATATAAATCTTTGTGCGGGTAAGACCGCTACTTTCTCTGGATTCCTTGCTTTATAAACGTTATATGACTTGCATACTTTAGTTTAAATTAGCAATTTTCCAAGTGTAGAATAAGTTAACCTTTGAACGTGGTAGATAATATGTTGAAGTTTTGCTTCCTCTTTCGTGATTGTGCGGGTAGGACCGTCACTTGCACTTAGTAGGATGGCTAAACTTTACCTATGTCTGACCTGCGTGGAGGTTTTCCTCATCTTTTTGAAATTTCTAAGTATTTAGGATAAGTTAACCTTTGAACGTGGTAGATAATAGGTTGAAGTTTTGCTTCCTCTTTCGTGATTGTGCGGGTAGGACCGTCACTTGCACTTAGTAGGATGGCTAAACTTTACCTATATCTGACCTGCGTGTAGGTTTTCCTCATCCTTTTGTTAGAAATTCTGTTTTGAATAAGTTAACCGTTCGACGCGCGGTTGTCAATAGGTTAGTGTTCAGTTTCCTCTCATGATTCATGCGGATAGACCGGCACTTTCATTTAGTAGGATGACTGAACTTTTCCCCTTCAACTGACCTGCGTGAAGGTTTGCCGTTTTTGGGTTTATGCGGGTTTTGCCGGGTTCCCCACGCAACGACTTTCCACGTAATTATGCGGTGAAGACCGGCATATCCGTGTTGAATAAATTAACCGTTCGACGCGCGGTTGTTAATAGGTTAGTGTTCAGTTTCCTCTCTCATGATTCATGCGGATAGACCGGCACTTTCATTTAGTAGGATGACTGAACTTTTCCCCTTCAACTGACCTGCGTGAAGGTTTGCCGTTTTTTGGGTTTATGCGGGTTTTGCCGCCTTCCCCATGCAACGACTTTCACACTTATGTATGCGGTGAAAACCGGCATCAGTGTTGATAGTTAAAGTATAAATGTAAAATCATCAGCGTCGATGTTCTAAGGAGAATCATTTCCATTAGAAGTGGCTCTTGGCCTTTTCTTTACAAATTTGGAATTGATCTACATGCAAACTGTGTAATTGAGCTCCCTTCCATGTTGTTGGGATGGGAGTGCCATCGAGCCGATACGCACCTGGTTCGGGATCTCGTTCTTTACGCAGCATGTAGTCTCCACATTGAATCTGGAATTTTTATTCGTGTTTTCCCCAGCTGGGGTTCTACACGCATCAGCCTGCTCAGCGTTCATTGCGCCACGAGGTGCGCGAGTGTCCCATCTCTGACAAATGCTTCGACCATGTCCTTTACGTCTGTGCATTCTTCAGTGTTGTGGCCTTTTGTCCTGTGAAAGTCACAGTATTTGCTCCGATCAGCATTGGGAAGATGTCGGATTATTGGAGGCTTTGGCCATGGGAGCTCCTCAGTGGCGAATATCTCGGTGACGCTTTTGGTGAGCGGCGTCCATCTGGAGTTCTGGTTCGACTGTACGTTACCCCTTCCGCCTAACCGATGTTGCAAGCCGGATGAGGTGTCAAAGTTTACCCTTGACTGCCAAATGCCTAGCTTCCGCTTTTTGTTTAATCGGGCGGTAAGGACGTTGTCTTCTCTTGTTTTCTGGGTGTAGAGGTTTGTGCTCTGTGGGAGATCTCTACCCAGTTGCTTCTCCGTTTCCGCAAAGCGTTTTGCTGCTGTCATGATGGCATCCCATGTGGATGGCATGCCATCTTTACCCGTTAAGGTGCGGATGAGCTCTGGGTCGTTCGCGCCCTGAATAAAAGCAGCGCGAACAAGATCTTCGCTAATGTTACCCAGACTTAGCTTCTTTGAGTTGAAGCGAGTGATGAAGTCTGGCAAAGATTCATCTTCCTCTCGAATGCATTTGAGGATTGTCCATTGCTCCTCGGTATACTTTCGTTGTTGGCTGAAGTGTTGGCTAAACTTCTGTTGGAAGTCTGCCCAGTCGTAGATGTGGTTGACCGGTAGACGATCGAACCACGCTCTAGCTGGCCCAACAAGCGTCATTTGGAACATGTAACACCACGTAGGTTCCGTCCAATTGCTGACGGTTGCCCCCGCTATGAATCTGTTCAAATGATCATCCGGGTCAGATATACCATCATATGTGCCTATGTTGGACATTTGTTTGGCACTTTTTGAGGCGATTGCTTCTGCAATGTCCCTTGCAAATTTGGACGTTCCCGCATTTGCAACAGTTGGTCTGAATGTTTTGGAGAAGTCACGTGGACTTCCACCTGTGTTTTTTGGATTGAAGGCTTCTCCAAAACGCCTTCTCGGTTGGGAGTCCGTTTCCTTACGCTTCCCTTTTGCCCTATGGCGAGGGTTCGCGTCGGTGTCGGATTCCTCCGAGTCATCGTCCAAGTATTCTTCGAATTCGTCAGCCTGTTGGACGGAACGCAAGCGTTCGTCCAACTCAGCTTGGAATTCCCTCTGACGTGCCTCCGCCCATGCCTTAACTTCATCGAGTGTTTGGCGGGGGAGTCTTGTTCGTTTCTCTAACTGGGTATCGGTGAATCCCAGTGAGCGATTATTTACTGCACTTGCCCCAGCTTGGGTAACTGGGGTAGTGTTTGTAAAGACTGTGTAGCCGGTATTCCCCCCAGTAGCTGGGGTTGTGGTTACCGGAATTTCTTTAACCATCTTTCCAGAAGTTTGTAAAAACTGAAAAGAAATGTTCTAGCTTTTATGCACGGATGGCGCCAATGAAGAAACACTAACCGGACCCCGGGAAGATTACGGGTAACCTGGGGGTTAGATAGATGTTTCCCACGAGGGGTTAGACCCGGCAAAGATGGTTCTTCTGATAACCTGCAAAACAGACACCGTGAGCTTGTCACTGAGAAGGGGGGGGGGTTCCTCCTTGTGACCACCCTCCGGCGTGAGAATCAGACTAGATTGCTCTTTAAATATAAATGTATATTAAGAGATTGCTAGAGCAGATATCAGGTATAATATGATGATATTATGATAAGATATGATAAGATGAGATGATAATACCATTTGGGGTATTTATAGCCGAAGGTAGGTTTCCAAGGAGGTGTGGCCGGCTGCAATAGTATTCATGTTCCACCAACAGTGGCCTACGCACGTGCCCTGCTGGTAGTTGGTGGGTAGGCAGCGGCTGATAGTGACCAGGCCTGCTGTGTACTATTCCCTTTCCACCAACTGCCGGCTATGCACGTGGTATGACAGGAGTTGGTGAGTAGGCAGCGGCTAATAGTGACATACAGTACAGGAGCATGCTGCTCGCCATACTGTTGTCAATAAGCTGTCGTATCTTTAGTCAGATCTTTTGCCCATACCTCGTCAGGTACAGTACAGAAGATCTTCCCGTATCGTACGGACTGGCTTATGGGCGGGAGTATTCCCCCTCCCGCCTTTGTGCGGGATTGTCCCCGGCTTTGCTCATTCCTTCAGGTGACACTGAGTGATTGAGAGCTAAGTGCCTTGTGCGTGTAGCCTTGCTGCGCGGGTGGCCTTCCCTGATGGCTTGTATCCGCAGCTGCGGGAACAGGCAGAGTCCTTCACCATTGGGAGGCATTTCCTGCGGGAACAGCTTGCGTACTGCGCGTAAGGACGTCACGTCTCTGAGCATGGTTGGTCCTGCGGATCCAGTTGGTTTCTGCGCAGACGTCCCTCTTCAAGGTGAGTCTTGCGGGTCCAACTGGGCTCTGCTGGGACCTACCTCTTCAAGTCCCCCCAGTCCAATGTTCTTCTCATGAGTGTTTAATAAAGTGAGGTGAACTTTTGGACTTAAGCAAAGGGTTTTGAAAAGGGTTTAGTAAGGTTTTCCATGGGGATTCTTCCCGTGGAAGTCCTTGTCACTTGCAGAAATTCCCGACTTTCCTGCTTGATCTTTGGGTATGATGCGGGTAGGTCTGTAACCTCCTCGCAAGTCAGGAGCGTTGAGTCCCACTTGTGTGGATTCTCCATGAGGTTTTGGTAGTTTTGAACATAGTGATCAATTATGTTAAAACCACCAATTCCATCCTGGAGCTTCAAACAATGTAGTTCTCGACGTTCCCGCTATGCGGGGATGTTATTTCCGTTTCCGCAAGCATTGCCCAGAAGATCCTTCTTGGTTTCAATTCCCTGCGGAGTGCTAGGTATGTGAAGGGTTTTGCCTTAACACTGTACCCGCGCTCGTCTTACGGTTACTTTACTTCCAAAAAAATATATTTTAAAGGCGAGGTATCAAACGTTGAAGCGCGAATATAAAACCATGTGACAATGAGATATTTTTAAATCATGAAAAACGTTTTGGTCATTGTAAAGACGAACTATAAGTATATAAAAAAAGTTTAAGAAAATCGTTTAACCGACAAAAAAAATATATAAAATCGATACTTGTTCAAATTTAATGTTAAAAATATTGTTTGTTAAATATTTTAGTTAGTTAAACATAAAATAAAATAAAGGAAATAACAATCTTCATTTCTATTTATGGATTATGACTAGTGAATTAGTATAAAATATTATAATAATGTATAGTAAATTAGATAGTAAAATAGTTAGAAGGACTGAATCCTCCTTTTAATATAATATATATATATATATATATATATATATTAATATGTGGCAAGTGCTCTTATCAAGTTAGTTTTTTTTTTTTTTTTTTTTTTTTTTTTTTTTTTTTTTGAGACATGATGATAGTGCGGTCAATGACAAATGACAAGAGGAAAATGTCAACAAAAGAGAGATGTGGTGAACGAATGGCAACCGAAGGAGTTTTCCAATTCTTAGAGGAAGGTTGCATTTTTTGAAATTTGAAACCGCTAAGATTAGTGAATGTTTGGAATTCATTCACTCAAAGCAACTTCATAGAGGAAGTGTATGCATCTAAACTAATTAAATGAACCAATTTCATAAAAGTTTAATATAATAAATTTCGGTAGATAAGACCATGAGTAGTCATAACTCTTTACCCCCGGGCATTATGCACTATGTGGCGCCCAGTCAGAGTTATGGTTTTTTACAAAAACAGAGTGTAGTTATAACTTTCCACCACCAGGCGTTATGCGCCACGTGGCGCCCAATCACTATTAATTTTATTTGTTTTTTTATATAATAATTCATTTAAATAATTAAATATATAATTTAAAAACTACATTAAAATTAAAAAAATACATTAAAAACAATCGGTTTCAACTGAGCGTCAAGACGGTGAGTCATTCAACTCAATCGGTTTCATTGTGGTACCGAAACTAAAACAAAACAAAACAGAAGCAAATTTGGCATTTGATCGGTCTCTGACACGTTTGTTACGGTATCAAAACAAAAACAAAATTAACATTCGATCGGGTTTTCGTTAACCACCAAGACACCAACCCAACATTTCTTTTTGTTAACATCACTTCTTCCATTTCATTCCAAAACCAAATCAGAAACCAAACTCATTATCCACCAAGACACCAACCCAACACCCAAGACACCTCCTCCTCCGTCGCCGCCGCCTCCTCTGCCGCCGTAAGCTTGAAGCCAAATCAGAAAACAAGGTCTCCTTCCACCACCTTTTCCTCCGCCATAGCCGCTGCCGGACCGGAGTTACTCACCGGCCATCTCCAAAAACACTTCCACGGCTCCCAACGGTAACCCCCACCCCCAACGGATAGTATTTTTTTTTTTTTGATATTTTAGCCAGATCTCGCGTTATATACAAAACACTTAGGGAAAAAAACCCCAAAACGCCGGGGGGGGGGGCGGTGTGCCCCCGACGTTATGCTCCAAAACGCCGGCAAAACACCAGGACTACGGATGGTCTAATAAACAAAATACTATCGAATAAGTATGTAGCTAATCTCTATTAAATGCAAAGCCTTTAAAACATTAAGATATTGGGAGGTCTTGGGTGGTTCTTCTAAGTGATAGAAATTTGCTATTTAAAAAAAAAAGAAAAAGGAAAACAAATGTCTATTAAAGTAATAAAAATTAAAAACATTAGTACATTTTAAATTAAGAAAACTGGTGTACTTTTATAAGGTGTGTTTACGTTGTGTGGGTCGATTTCAACGACCGTGCAGTCGTGTACTCATGAAATATGATTGGTAGACAACTTAACATTCTTTGATTCTTTTTTAATATATATTAAACTTAATCATGAATAATTATCTTATTATCCTACAATAAAGTATTCAAATGAGAAGATATTTAACAAGAGCTTCAAATCAACACAACAGTCAACTCCAAGGTTTCCATGCTAATGGGATGCCATTACCATGAAAACATATAGCCCTAATAATAATGAGTCAATAACAACAATTATTATTATTTTTCCTTTTCTAACGACGAAGTGCAGCTGGTCGTCGGATGAGTACAAATGGCTTACCACTCGTATGCAATTCACTTTATCCAGGTTCACAGTAATGCTACCCATATTTTTATTTTAGAGTGTGTACATGTGTTGAGTTCGAACTTGAGCACTACCTCATGAGAAAACCGTAAGGAAAATTCTCAACAAAGTGGAAGTTAATAATTATAGAAACTATATTTTTTTGTTCTCAACTTTAGTTTCACATGTTTATTCCCACCCCTCTCAACTTTAGTAACGAAACTTTTATCACAAAACTTTTACCAAAACAAATCGAACCGCTACCGACCAACTTCCCATTGCTCCGCTGCAACACGTGAAAGCTTTCTAACATTTAATGCATTTAATCCGTCCCGCCGCCACGTAAAGATACAAATACTTGTATTAGTTAAGAGAGAAACCATTTTTTTAATTTATTTATATTGCAATGGGCTGGACCATCAAACAATAAAGAGTACAATGAAATGTTAAATGTTGTTTATAGTCCACTAATAATAATAAGTGTCAACAAAGCTGTTTAATAATTTTCCTCTTTCTTATTTCTTACATTATTTTAGAACAACTTGGTTAACTGATAAGAGGCGTGCCCTCCCTAGTGGTGACGCTAGGACCACTTTGACGGATATCTGAGTGAAGGGACGAGTTAAGGCTTTAATTATGGGTTCGAACCCGCTAGGAGGCGAGGATTTACGGATTTTATCCAGTTCCCGTGCATCAGGAGATACGATCTCACGGCGGCTAGGGAGCTGATCGATCTTTGACGTAACCCGAACATGATAGGTATACGCATGAGATATTCTGTGGTTAGAAAATAGTCAGCAACTCATCATTATAAATTTAATAATCCACATCATTTATATAATTATAACCTGGTACTTGTGCAATGTTTGATAATAACGATATGCTTATGGCTATTTTTGTGCATAATTTAGTTTTACTTTGTAACTTAAAGTTGTAAGTGATTACTATTAATAAATGATAATTCGGTATAAAGGTATGGCTAGCCGAATGGGTTGTATAACTGGTCTTCAGTCTTAAATATTTTTTTATAATCGATTTGTCGATGTGGAAAGCCCAACATTGTCTACGGGTGGGAGACTCACAATCTTAAAAGTGGTCATGGAAACACTACCATTGTATTATTTCTCCTTATTAAAGGCACTTCAAAACCGATAAAACTGAAAACAAAGTTATCGTTCTTCAGCGTCGTTGAGTTACTATGCACGACCCGCCGAACTCTTTTTAGAAATGTAGCAGCATCGGGGGCAAATGACCAAAATGTATCAAAAGCAAAAGGAATGAAGGCGTGTTGATTCTCAACACACGTCTTCTCGTGCTTAGCAATTTTTCCTGTCACACGCGAACGGTTTACAGGGCTGTGGAACTCGTTTGCAAGATTGAAAACCATCTTACAGTTTCAAACTTGAATTTGAGTAACATGATCAAAGGATGTATTGGGAATGGTTAAAAGAAATTTACTTTGGGTTGGGTTGGGTTGACACTTAGCTTGTTCCGGAACCTCTTAAAGATCCAAACTTGTTTGAAAATATGTTGAAGAAAAACTGTTTGGTCGGAGAATACTTTGAGATTCGGAACCGACCATGGAAATAGAGATGGAAAATATTTTTTTTAAATGTCGTTGAAACGAACGAGATGTTGAATCTTTTGAACTTATGCAATGATGCGAGTGCGCCATTTGTTATGGGTTCGAAGAAACAACTAACAAAAAAGTTAACATATTTGTTTGGAAAGCTGAAATAGATCGTGTATCAACTCGGGGATGTCTAGCACATAGAAACATTCAAGTCGAGTTTACAAGATGCCCCTTTTGTTATAAAACTTTCCTTTGTATTTTATATGAGTCATTTTAATAACTTGTTTATTATATTATTTTTTTGCTTCGGAGTTTTGGGCTTTGAAAATACAATCAAATTATTAAAATCGTCAAATTATTTGAAAATGCAGGGTGAAATGGTTTGGCTGAAATTTTGTGGTGAGATGGCTGGGTCACCCCACAACATTAACCAAATCTTAATTAAGTTTTTGTGTTATTCGAATCTTAATTAAGATGATTTTGGAGATATCACATTCAGATTAATAATACCAAGTCAACGAAATATTATACGGACGCTGTGTATGTTTTCTCTTCGTTACGCTTTTTTATTGAAGTCAAAGTACTGAATTAATGCTTGAACTTATATCATAAAATTCACTAAATAACATTTAGTATTATTTTTGTAGTTTTGAAAATCCAACAACCACCACATACAGTATCTCACAACTTTCATTTAGTTACACAAATAGTCATACAACCTTTTCATATGATAACCCTCAAATTTTATTAATTACACAAGAAACTCCACAAGCTTTTAATATGATACCAGGGCCATACCGACAAAAGTCTCGCCGTAACGCGGGGGGTTTTCTTTCCCTCCGTATATGCAAATCCCCTGTCGTAACAAGCTGGAGATAAGGGACAAGTTATTATAAATGTTTTAGAAGGTAACCATGAAATGTATTAGAAGGTAACCATGAAACTTTGATTCTCTTAACTTTGATCACAAATCTTTTGTTTTTGTGCATGTTGAACACAAAACTTTGGGCCACAACTATGCATATATTGCCATATACGTACAAAATAAATATGTTTGTCAACAACAGATGTTAAGCAAGTAATTGTTGGGTTTCAACGGTGGTTCGAGACGAAAACGGATAAACTTTTTAAACCCGTTTTAGTTAATATATCGTTTCAATAGTTATTAATCCATATTAATAAACAAAGATATGAACGAGTTATAAAAACGCAGCGGAAAGTTAAAGATATAAACGAACCATAAGCCGGAACCCGAAACCCGGATCCGATTACAGCCAATATACGAGTACGATAAATATAAATAAATCAACCATAGTTAAGATGTCGATATATCTCGGTTATCGAAACCGGGAAGACACAGAAGGAAAACGAGAAAGGCTAGCATGACACAATCAAACACCCAATCCAAGATCTGGCGACGACGGCGGCTCGTGGCGGCGGCGGCGGATTCCGGCAATGGATGTGGCGGCGGCTTGTGGCGTCGGATATCAGAGGACGGCAGCAAGCGGCATTAGACGGCAACACAGCAGCAGCAGACAGTCATCGGAAAACCGGGCTCACCTGATTTTGACCTCGCCGGAGTTGCAGGTCCGCCGAAAAAACGAGACGGGGGTTTTTGACAGCTCCGGGGCTCTAAGGAGCTACGGTGGTGCTTGTGGTGGTTGAAGAAGGGCTGCTGGTGGTTGAGCCGGGTATGCGGCGGCCGGATAAAGCTCGCCGGAAAAGCGAGTAGCCGGATTTCGGCGTCGGAATTCTAATGGGCAGCTAAGGTTTGTTTTTTATGTTCCAGTTTCCATTAATAACATCTTATACTATATATAGATATTATTATTAGGGTTTAATCAAGTTAAACCAATTTGGGATTGAGCCCAATTAACAAAACAAAGCATTGTCCATTAAACTGTCCATCTAATTAAATGTGTCGGACCTAATTAACATTTAAATAGGCCTTTATCTCATTACCCCCGGTGTAACTCAGTCCGGGTCACATTCGGGTCGGTTGCGTTGACTTGACCCGAAACGACCATTAAATCCAACAGTCTCCCACTTGTACGTATTTGGGTCAAGTATCACAACGCTAACAGCTAGAGACGTTCTAGCTACACATAGCTGTCCCAACCGAATATGACATTTTAAATCCATAACCAAAGTATCTTGGAATACCTTATTGCAAGATAATGAATTTATAGTAATCGTTGTCATCTATCCTTTCTGTATAAGACATTAATTGAACAATGAGACATGGATCAAATCAATCTCATATGGCGTTCAATTATTGTAGTTCTCGATATAGAGTCAAAGTGGTCCAATCAAACACACAGTTAGTTTGGGTGAGGCCTCACACTTTACCAGTTTGAATCAACGAGGGCGCCAATATGTCTAACTGTTACATTTTAATGTAAGAGTACAGAATCCCATCTTGACTACATACAACTCCCACTGAACTCCAGAACATTCCCAACCAATGCCTTTATGGCTGGCAGTTACGCAACAACGGTTGACATGATCAAAGAATATTCCTCGGTAAACGAGAGTTCTAATATGTATCTCAGATCTAAGGATACTAAATGAGCATACTATTATCAAAACATCTTATGATCAAGGTCCATGAAGATGATTTGATGCAAGTTACATCCAACGTCATTCATAATGAGGTCTGTGAGTTTGGAAGTCAACTGCTTGAGTCCAAAGTCTAGAATAGTCTTAATTCAGAATCGCTCCCACGAGTCTGACCGACTATGGATAATTTAGAATACAATATTCACGGATTAAACGTATTAAAATGAACACAGTTGTATTATTCAACGTTTGCATTTAACCATTAAATCAAAAGTAAACAGAAAAGTACAACTGATTAAACGTTCATACATCCAAATACTAAATCAAAATAAATCACTAGCAAGTCTAAGCCCAATAGCATCTCTAAGCTGATCATGCTTGTCCTGAGTCATCGTCTTAGTGAACGGGTCAACTAGATTTTGATCTGTGTCTACTTTGCTTATCACGATGTCACCTCGTTCCAATATTTCCCGAATAAGATGGAACTTCCTTAGAATGTGCTTGGTTCTGTGATGAGACCTTGGCTCTTTGGCTTGAGCAATAGCACCTGTGTTATCACAGAATATCTCGATTGGTTTGTGAATACTCGGAACCACATCGAGATCGGTGATGAACTTCTTCATCCAAGCAGCCTCCTTAGCAGCATCTGATGCAGCTATATATTCGGATTCGGTGGTAGAATTCGCTACTACACTCTGCTTGGAGCTCTTCCAATAAATAGCTCCTCCATTGAGAGTGAAAACGAAACCCGACTGTGAGCGAGAATCATCTCGGTCAGTCTGGAAGCTAGCATCAGTGTAACACTTTACAGTGAGCTCCTCTTCCACCCCCCCCCCCCCAAACACCAAGAACATGTCTTTGGTCTTATTCAAGTACCTTAGAATGTTCTTCACAGCAGTTCAATGGGAAATGCCTGGACTCTGTTGAAAACGACTGGTCATGCTCAAGGCATACGAGACGTCAGGTCTAGTACACAACATAGCATACATGATAGAGCCAACCGTAGAAGCATATGGAATTGCTTGCATACGTTTAGATTCAATGTCCGTTGCCGGAGATTGCGATTTGCTCAACACGGTTCCTTTAGTCATTGGAACAGCTCCTTTCTTGGAGTTTTCCATTGAGAAGCGTGCCATCACTGTCTATGTAAGTACTTTGACTAAGCCCTAGAATCCGCTTAGATCTATCTCTATAGATCTTTATTCCCAGAATATATGAGGCTTCTCCAAGATCCTTCATTGCAAAACAAGATTCCAACCATTTCTTAACTTCCTTAAGCATAAGAATGTCGTTTCCAATGATCAGTATATCATCCACATACAAGATGAGGAATGATATAGTGCTCCCACTAGCCTTTCTGTAAACACAAGGCTCATCTTCATTTTTGACAAAACCAAACTCTTTGATTTTCTCGTCAAAGTGAAGATTCCAGCTTCGAGATGCCTGCTTAAGTCCATAAATGGACTTGCTCAATTTGCAAACCCTATTAGGATATTTTGGATCGACAAAACCTTCAGGCTGAACCATATAGACATATTCAGAAAGATGTCCATTTAGGAAAGCGGTTTTGACATCCATTTGCCATATCTCATAATCATAGTATGCAGCAATGGCAAGCAATATCCTAATTGACTTGGTCATAGCAACGGGCGAAAAAGTTTCATCATAGTCAACACCTTGAGTTTGAGTGAAACCTTTCGCGACTAGCCATGCCTTGTAGGTTTGCACATTTCCATGCATGTCGGTTTTCTTCTTGAAAATCCATTTGCTCCCTACTGCCCGACTATCGGGGGGTAGCTCAACCAAGTTCCAAACTTGGTTATCATGCATGGATTGCATCTCTGCGTTCATGGCATCTTGCCATTTCTTGGATTCCGGATCCAAGATAGCAGACTTGTAGTTAGTAGGCTCGTCCCCAGACTCGGCTACTAATAAGACTTCGGGACCATCTAGATGACATAAGTATCTAGAATTTGGTACATAAGTATCTACTAATAAGACTTCCATGCTCTTTGAGATGAGTGATGAACTTTGTGCTGAGATACTCTCCACCTCGATCTGATCGTTACGGACGTAGAACACAAGCACACGTACACACGAACACGATACGAACAAACACACGTTATATTAATAACTCAACACGTGATACTTACAGACTCTCGACCTCACGTCACTTGACTCACTGAATTACACGTAACTTAACCACTTGAACTCTTCGTAAACAGTAATCCGTAATCTATATAAATACACGACAACTTCGCCTCAGGCGAAGTTTTCCATAACTTCGCTTGTTCAACAAGTTCGCCTAGGCGAACTTGTCAACAACTTCGCTTGGTTAACAAGTTCGCCTAAGCGAACTTGTCAACAACTTCGCTTTAAACAAACAAATACATAAACAATATTACAGACTCGATTACAGACATTAGACATATGAACTACTGACATTTATGCACCAACAGATACTCTCCACCTCGATCTGATCGAAGTATCTTAATGGTTTTATCAATTTGTTTTTCCACTTCGTTTTGAAACTCTTTGAACTTTTCAAAAGTTTTGTGCTTGTGTTTCATAAGATACACATAAGCGTATCGACTATAATCGTCGATAAAAGAAACGAAGTATCTTTCATGGTTTCTAGTCATGGTTCTGAAAGGTCCACATACATCAGTATGTATGAGTCCTAACAGATCACTTGCTCATTCACTTTTATGAGTGAAGGAGTCTTTGGCGAGTTTGCCAGCTAAGCAAGACTCACAGTTGTTAAAAGAGTCCGGTCCTGTGGATTCAAGAATCCCTTCGGATTGGAGTCTTTTAACTCTTGCCTTGCTTATGTGGCCAAGTCGGCAATGCCATAGAAAAGTATCATTGATGCTAGTCTTGATACATTTTGAAAAGATGATATACGTTATTGTCAGGTTGAACATCAATCTCATAAATACTATTTCGAGGTTTAGCCTCAAAATAAAAGATATCATTTAAGTAAGCAGAAATAGTCATGCCATTAAGAACATACTTAAATCCTTGTTCAAACAACAACGAAACTGAAATGATGTTTCTGGTCAAGCCAGGAGCATACAAACAATTATTTAAAGGAAAAACTAGGCCAGATGGACAAGTAAAATGAAATACTCCAGTTGACAGAACTGGTACTCTCTTCCCATCTCCAACGATGAGTTCCATGCTGCCTTTATTCAGTTTCCTCCACTTCTCAGGCTCCTGCAAGACATTAACGATGTGGTAACCACATCCGGTATCAAATACCCATGTGTTGCTAGAGACAGTGAAAAGTTCAATAACGTATATGGAAATACCTCCAGAAGAGCCTTCACCATTGGCTCTCTTCTTCTTGATCTCAGCAAGGTATTCGGGGCAGTTTCTCATCCAGTGCCCCATTTGGTTGCATTTGTAGCACTTGCGCTCCTCAAAGGGGGGCGGCTTTGGCTTTGCAACAATCTTGTTAGTGTTTGTGGCAACCTTGGCAGCAACAGTAACTTTCTTCTTGCCTTTTCCCTTAAAACCCCGATTCTTTGGTTTTGGTTTCTTGACACCAGCAGATCGAATCATCAAAACTTGATTGGTCCTAGAAGGAATGTTCATCTCAGCCGTCTTGAGCATGTTATGAAGCTCCGGCACTGTCTTCACCCAACCATTCATGTTGAAATTCTTTACGAACTGGTCGTATGAGTTGGGGAGAGAGTTGAGAATGAAATCAGATACCATCTCATCAGGCATGGGATAATCAAGTTTCTTGAGTTGATCGATGTGCCCCTTCATCTTAAGAACATGCGCACTGACGGGAGACCCTTCTGCCATCTTGCAACTTATGAGTTGTTTCACGGTATCGAAACGTTCTTGACGGGCTTATTTCTGGAACATGCCCTTGAGTTGCTCAAGCATCTCATAGGCACCAAAGTCTTCCAAGCCTTTAGCAAGCTCAGAAGTCATGGTGGCTAGCATAATACAGGAGACCTCAGCCGAGTCATCCTTATGCTTGTCAAGAACTTTTCGTGCAGCGGCTGTGTTGTTTTCAGGCTCAGTTGGAACAGGTCCATCGAGAACATACAGGCACTTTGCCATGATGAGAACAAGTCTCAAGTTGCGGTGCCATTCGATGAAGTTGGTACCGTTCAGTTTATCCTTCTCAAGGATAGTCTTAAGGGCGTAGGGTGAGTATTCGTTTGACGACATCTGATTAATTAAGCAAAAGTAAATTTAATTAGTATTTTCGACGTTGTAGTTCTATTATTAATGACCCAATAACATTAATAAAATAGAAGTATGAGAATCTGGCTTCCAGTTATTAAAGGCAGCTGTAGCACACAACATTAATAAGTGGTTAGGCAGACTGACAACGATTGCCAATTGTGAATAGAGCACAACTCTCGGTTATGAGGCCTATAGAGACAACGATTGTCTGTATAGATACATTTAGCCTCATCTTTGCCCACTTTAAGTCTCCAGACAGCTTTAGCACGTAACAGGAGAGTAAAGTAATAGTTGTCCTAGTACCGTGACTTGTGAAAGCGCCGGATGTGTCAACGAAACGCTTTCACCTTGATGGGATAGGCTAGAAAACAAGTGCGGTGCTGTAGCTCCAAACACTCGAAATTTTACAGTATGCCTCAAGTGTGACTTGTAGTAGGATTGGCATAAACAATTGGTTTTACAATTGGGATTAATTTTAAAATTACCAAATAGAGTAAAAGTCAAATTTTACTGTATTTATTATTGGGACGAATAGATGAACCCTTTCATCTCCCTGGACACTTAGTTTTAGATAACCTATTAAAAACTAAGTTTGTCGCGATATGACTAACCAATTTTAAGTTAATAGAAATCTATTAAGTTATTAGTTTTGGAAATCAAAAAGCTTTTAATTTGCAAAACATAATCGGTTAATAAAATGTTTATTTTCAAATTTATTTGGTATTAGGTCGGTGATATTATAATCCTATTATAAACAATCCAAGCAACCACAATAGCAAATAATATGTAAATCCTTATGGCCAAAAGGTGATCGGTCTCGCTAGAGCCAATTAGGGAGGCCGATCGGGTCAAGGGGTTCACAACACAAACAACCACAAGGATGGACTTCTTCGTGCATCTGGTCATCTTGTCCGAACTCCCACTAACTCCAAGAAGTCTCGAGCTCGTCCTCGGTTATCTTCGCGTCTTCTTAATTACAAATTTATAAACTAACAATAATATGTCCTATTACAAATTTGAACCATCTTTATGGCCAAAAGAAAACCAAAAATTAAATAATAACCTTTTTATAACTTTTGAACCAACCATATGGCCAAAACAAGCTCAAACACCAAACACAACCAAACAAACACATAGGCCGGGGCCGGATTTACATATTCAAAATAAATAAAATTTTGGGTCGTTTTGACTTGGTCAAATAAAATAAACAAAACTTTGACCAACTCAAAATCACCTGAAAACAAATCTAGATCTATAAACTTTAAACGATTTAAAGTTTAAGATGTAGATCCGGTTTAAAGCGAATCGGGATTGACTCGTACGTTGTAACCGCGGCTCTGATACCACTGTTGGGTTTCAACGGTGGTTCGAGACGAAACGGATAAACTTTTTAAACCCGTTTTAGTTAATATATCGTTTCAATAGTTATTAATCCATATTAATAAACAAAGATATGAACGAGTTATAAAAACGCAGCGGAAAGTTAAAGATTTAAACGAACCATAAGCCGGAACCCGAAACCCGGATCAGATTAAACCAATATACGAGTACGATAAATATAAATAAATCAACCATAGTTAAGATGTCGATATACCTCGGTTATCGAAACCGGGAAGACACCGAAGGAAAACGAGAAAGGCTAGAATGACACAATCAAACACCCAATCCAAGATCTGGCGGCTCGTGGCGGCGGCGGCGGATTCCGACAATGGATGTGGCGGCGGCTTGTGGCGGCGGATATTAGAGGACGGCAGCAAGCGGCAGCAGACGGCAACACAGCAGCAGACAGTCACCGGAAAACCGGGTTCACGGATTTTGACCTCGCCGGAGTTGCAGGTCCGCCGGAAAAACGAGCCGGGGGTTTTTGACAGCTCCGGGGCTCTAAGGAGCTACGGTGGTGCTTGTGGTGGTTGAAGAAGGGCTGCTGATGGTTGAGCTGGGTATGCGGCGGCCGGATAAAGCTCGCCGGAAAAGCGAGTAGCCGGATTTCGGCGCCGGAATTCTAATGGGCAGCTAGGGTTTATTTTTTATGTTCCAGTTTCCATTAATAACATCTTATACTATATATAGATATTATTATTAGGGTTGAGCCCAATTAACAAAACAAAGCCTTGTCCATTAAACTGTCCATCTAATTAAATGTGTCGGGCCTAATTAACATTTAAATAGGCCTTTATCTCGTCACCCCCGGTGTAACTCAGTCCGGGTCACATTCGGGTCGGTCGCGTTGACTTGACCCGAAACGACCATTAAATCCAACAGTAATCACCAGAGTTAGATAATGAATATAATATATATAAAACTATGCAATCAATATTTTGAGTATCAACAATTAAATATTAAACAAATAATAGGTAAATAATTGGTGTCGGGTGACCACTACCTACCAAATCGGGTTTTGGCTACTAAGACGAAATAAATATAATTAATGGTGTTGGTTGGCCACGATTAATCGAACACAATCGATGGCTGCTAAGATGGCGTATGATCATACTATAATGTGCATATGATGGAACTCTCCGAATGCGATAAATAAACGAATGAGCAAGTAAGCAAATGACATGTAAGCATTCAATTGATCAACTACGCCTTATTTGAAATTTGCAATTGAGATAAGAATATGTTTAATATAATATGATACGTATAAAGCCCCCAAAACTGTTTTGAAATTAGTAAAATATGGGAGTGGTTACTTACCTTAATTATTGATGAGCTAAAAAAATAAAATACGAATAATAAACGAGTTTCGAGCCTTTAATGCGCTGACTGATCTGACACTAACAAACCTGGAACTATGAGATAGTAAACGAGAATTAATAACGAGAACATAGCCGCTTAAATCAGATCAAACGAATGTATAAAACTTAAGATATGAAATATTTAATGTATAAGCGAGCTAGTACTGTTCATAATTCGAACTTTGAATCATGAGTTGGGTTCTGACCAGTACACTCAAAATATCAAAATAAACATAAAAGTTTTCTGGCCTGAAAGATAATTTCGATCAAAATATATAGTAATTGAAAAACCATTAAAATTGACTTTTATGCCCTTAAACGAGTCGGAAAGCAATTGAACGACAAAACCGCATCAATCTATAAAATTAATTGAGGTCTATTGTTAGTTGGATGACATCAAACATTTTTCATGAAGACAACTTACCCAGAAAGATTATGGAACAACGATAAATCACTAGTCAAAAGGACTTGAAGCACCAAAGTCAAACTGAAGAATACTGAACTTGAAAAAATCGTCAATTGGGGAAGATGGAATTTGAAATTTCCAGAGATGGTGGCTGATTTGCATATGTAAATAGCATTTCTTGATAGGTTGGTAATAATAATAAGAGTCAGAATTTATTTATTTGGTAAACGGGCTCGAATATGAAACGATATAATCAATTAATGACAAAATCAAGTCTAATAACATAAAGTTTTCGGCTTGGACAACAAGAATACGAGTTAGAGAGTTAATATAGGCCTAGGTACATTTCTTGGAGCTTACATGTCGTTTAAATCGGTTAGAAACATATTTGGAGGATCGAAAAACATGTCAAACGATTTGAAAAACCCAAGAAACGTGTTGCAGACGGGATTTTGGTCGCATCTCGTGATATCTAGCGAGAAATTTTCTAGATTTCCAAAAATGTCGTTTTAGTCCCTGAATTTCTGTAAATGCGCTTTTTAGCTATCTTAAGCGATTTTAAGAGTTTCTAAGCATTATTTGACGAGTTTGAAAGTTACAAGAATATTAAATAAGTTAAATACTAATAATTACAACATTTAAATAATTCGAGTAAAGTGTCATTTTCGTCCTTGTGGTTTGGCAAATAATGCGAATTTAGTCCAAAAAGTTTATTTTTTGCATATGGACCCTCCACGTTTCCCAATTCTTGCCAATTACATCCAAATCACTAACCCCGTTAAACTTAATCGTTAAGTCATGTGTAGACATGTATTTTCGGTCTTTATTTATTATAATACTTATTTCAGTTAACTGCAATTTTCGTCTTTATGGTTTGTCCAAATATATGGTTTTAGTCATTGTAGGCTGACTATGCCTCAAGGGTGAACAGAAGTTTTCATTACATAACTCGCATTTACATTCATATTTGATTGATGTCATTATGATATTTGGATTGTTTATACTTCATTATCACACACACTGTGTGTGTGTATAAACCCTATGATTGCTTACCAATTTTGTGTTGACAAATACTATTTTTGCAATGCTGCAAATTAAGTTACACGATGAAATGAAGAAAGCTTAGATGTACCTTTAGAGTATTTTAAATAAATAAGTTAGGAATATTTTGTTGTTATTTTCTTATTCGATCCATGTAATGTGATATTGTATTTGATAATATTAATGTAAATACATTGACGCTTTTAATAGTGTTACATGCTATTGAACAATCTATCATATCACCCCGATATATTCCGTTGTAGGGTGGGGTGTTACATCACATATGACAAATTTATAGCCCAACCAATATACCAAGCAAACATAGCTTGACAACCACACCAATCGCAACCAATGCACCTAAGGCCCAATCTTCACACCGACCTTCGACCTTTAATGCGCTAAGTCCCACTGATCTTAGTTCAGGTTTTCAAAACATGCAATTCAATGTTTAGGGTCTAAACTAGTACTTGGATTCAGTGTTTCATATCTCGTATCATTTTTGACCCATGTCAAAATTACATCTCCTTTGTCGTTTGCCAATTATTGGAAACAACATATTTATTGGAAACATACAGTGTTTGCCAATTAAGACTACTCCCATTGGCAATCTCACAATTAAGACTACTCCCATTGGCAATCTCACAATCTTACATTATAAAATTAATTTCTCTCTCTTCAATCTACATAATTTAACTTATCCCAATCTTTTATACACATTCACAACCAATCCCAACTTAAAAAAATGTTTTTTTAACGAAGTCCGTGTTTAATAAAATTTATATCAGAATGTTCATAATTTTTTTTAAGAAATATCGTGTATTTAATTATTTTTTAGTTAGAATATTAAAAGTTAATTAAATAATTAAGTTATCGGGGGTTAGTTTGAATTGCAATCTAGGTTTGCTCCACCAACCTAGATTGACCTCACCATTATTTTACTAGAAAAGTTAACGATGTTAGAAGGTTGGGCTTAAAGTGCATAAAAGTGACGATTTCAGGTGTGCAATTGGCAAGTATGAAATAGGGATTGCAAAGTGCATTTAGTTATGATTATAGAGGTAAAAAAAAATACTTAACTCTTTATATTATTAATAAGAGCATTCTCATTCCACTCTCTATCCCTATATCTATAATTACACTAAAAAACACTATATTTCTCTCTTATTTAATTAAGAGGTAAAAAAAAGTGCAAAGTGCATTTAGTGACGATTTCAGGTGTGCAATTGGCAAGTATGAAATAGGGATTGCAAAGTGCATTTAGTTATGATTATAGAGGTAAAAAAAAAATACTTAACTCTTTATATTATTAATAAGAGCATTCTCATTCCACTCTCTATCCCTATATCTATAATTACACTAAAAAACACTATATTTCTCTCTTATTTAATTAAGAGGTAAAAAAAGTGCAAAGTGCATTTAGTGACGATTTCAGGTGTGCAATTGGCAAGTATGAAATAGGGATTGCAAAGTGCATTTAGTTATGATTATAGAGGTAAAAAAAATACTTAACTCTTTATATTATTAATAAGAGCATTCTCATTCCACTCTCTATCCATATATCTATAATTACACTAAAAACACTATATTTCTCTCTTATTTAATTAAATAATATTTATAATATCTTTATCATTACAGTTTTCTCTCTCCTCTACTCACAACCAATCCAACAAATATTAAAAAATAAATAGGGGCAAACAATGTTCCCCAAATGTTTCCCCAAATTTACAAAAAATCACTACATTTCTCTCCCTACCCTATAATTTACACTCACAATCACTCACAACCTCACCCTATAATTTGCAAACTTCCCACACATAATTATAGGAAATGGGATGGGATTGCTCTAAGGAATTTTTACATATATATACCTTTATTAGAGCATTCCCAGCTCATCCTCCATTCTAATCTTTATAATTACACTACAAAACACCACATTTCTCTCTCATGTCCAATTAAATAATATTTTTTACACCTTTATCATTTCAGTTTTTTCTCTCTCTACTCACAACCAATTCAACAAATATTAAAAAATAAATAGGGACAAACAAAGTTTCCCAAAATTTACAAAAAAATCACTACATTTTCTCTCTCTGCCCTATAATTTACACTCACAATCACTCAAAACCCCACCCTATAATTTACAAACTCTCCTCACATAAATTTAGGGGATGGGTTGGTGATGCTCTTAAAACCTTTAATTACATATTTCCCCAACTCCAAATATCAATTTACATATTTCCCCTTTTCATATCAAATTACCTATTTATCCTTGTATAAACTAAATACATAGACAAAATAAAAACATAACAAAACAGTAAAACCACCATCTTCTACCACCTTCTGTCACCGTAGACCTACCGCCGACCACCCACCATCACCTTTCATTGTTTTCTGGCGACCTTCGACCATAACATAACCAACGACGGCTGACACATCCCCTCTCTCACTTGATTTATTTCTCTTTCCTCTCTGAAATAACCTTCACCATCTCGCTAATGTCTAGAAAATCTGAAACAACTCGTCGAAAAAACGATTGCAACCACCACTCGGTGGTTTTTGTAACACCCCGACCGATGGCGGATTATACATCGGGGCGCCACGTATTGTTTCATTACTCGCGACACTATTTGGGTGTCAATATTTAATAAATACATTTCATTGCGCACGCGCAGAACATGACATAAAGTAACATAAATCATATCATAACTTAAAATATTCAAATAACATAATTTGTCTTGTTACATTTTAATCTAGGTCCAAAGAAAAAGAAAACATCCTACGTGTCCTTGAGATTCCCAAAAGCAGCTACAGCAAACCTGAACATGTGTTAAAATAAAACGTCAACACTTGCGTGTCGGTGAGAAATCAAGTTTAATAGATAATAATAGATAATACAAACACTGCGCGCAACATGTGCTTAACTGGGGTTTAACATAGGGTGTAATCAGATTGTGATCAAGCCTTAGATCATAGCTCATAGTTCAATCCGTGCTCCCAATTGAGCACAAAAACGATAAATCATACGTGCATGTGTAATAAAACAAGAAAACCGTAAACGATAGGTCTCCCGTGTTCATCTAATGGATCCATGAAAACTTCGGAATAGGCCGTCAAAGCGGTTAATGAGTCACACATACAAATAAACAGCCAAGTAAACGTCCATAACACATGGGGTTTTGCGCACATAAAGTTCATAAACAAGTTTAAGACTCAAGTTGTACGAACACATGAACATCCCAAAACGTTAAAAATAAAAAGGGGATTAAGTACGAGATTACTCACCTGAAAAAGGTGTGTTGCAAGAATCAACTTTTAAACAAGCACAAGTTAACCTATAAATAAGAGGTTATTGGTTTAACGATTGATTTTATGTCTTGAATATATGCAGTAAGTATCGATTTCTGTTAGTTAAACAAATTAAAATATATATATATTTATATTTACCGAGATTCCGGGCAGAACAGAAGAGAAGACGGAGGCAAAGAGAGGCGCTGAGGATCTTCGGCAGAGAGCAAAGGGAGAAAGATTTAGGGAGAGTGTTTAAGTGTAGTGTGTGTAGTGTTAAAAGAAAAATAGTTTTATTTATAGGAAAACCCTAGGGAACACAATCCCTTGAAAAGGGGAAAAGATCTTAATAAATCAAACAAAAGATATTAAAAAGCACAAGAAAACAAAAGCAAAAGATATCACAAGATATGCCGGCAGCTGCAGGGGATGGGGAAAAGCTGACAGATTATAGGTCAAAGCATGGGAGAAGTCAGACAAACACTGTTCAAGGCATGCAAAAGAAGATTTCAAAAGATAATGTCAGTCACTTTTTCTGTCAACCAATAGGATTGGTGCGCATGCTGCGCCGAAAGTGGCTTTTCGGACAGATGTTGGAACTGACCTAAAGAGCTCAAAAGATAAGATATCTCAAAAGAATACAGGCTGACCTAAACTGAAGAAAAGACTTAAGGTTAAGCGTGAGAAGATTCGAGCGCACGCGCGAGGGCGAAGGCAGACAGAACAATTCTTGACGCGCCGCGGGAAGAACTATAATCCTTAGCGCGCCGCGGGAAGAACTATAGTCCTTAGCGCGTCGCGAGAAGAACTACAATCCTTAGCGCGCCGCGGGAGGAACTATAATCCTTAGCGCGCCGCGAGAAGAACTACCATTCTTAGCGCGTCGCGGGAAGAATTACCATTCTTAGCGCGTCGCGGGAAGAATTACCATTCTTAGCGCGCCGAGAGAAGAACTACAATTCTTAGCGCGCTGCAGGAACAGTTCGCCTCGCGTATCGCAGGAACAACTGGTCTTCACGCAGGCTTCCTTGTAAGGAGTCTGGCGCGTGGAGCTGCGCAGACAACCTTAGGCGGGAAGAACCAAAGGACAAGCAAAGAGGAAGAGGCGGGACGGCAACAAGAGAGAAAAGAGGCGGGACGGCGGAAAAGAAATTATTATTATTAGTAAGTAATAAAAAATATATATATATAATTTATTTAATGTTAAATTTACAAAGATTAACAATCAAATTTTAAAAATCATAAAAAGAATCGGATTCGAAAACGGGTACCTGGGTCGGGTCGGATTGGGCAGTTGTCACAGTCTCCCCTACTTTAAGAAATTTCGTCCCGAAATTTATCTCGAAGTAGGTTGCGCAGAGAAAAGGTGCAGGTACTTGATCTTCATCTGATCTTCCCTTTCCCCAGTGAACTCGGCTCCGCGCTTGGACTGCCAACGAACTTTAACAATAGGGATGCGACTGCGCTTGGTTTGCTTTACCTCGCGATCCATAATCTCAACAGGCTTCTCAACGAAGTGCATAGACTCATCAACTTGAACTTCATCAAGTGGTATGTGGAGGTTCTCGTCAGCTAAACATTTCTTGAGATTGGATACATGGAAAGTTGGATGCACATTGCTGAGCGCGGGCGGTAGGTCAAGCTTGTAGGCAACTTTTCCCACCCTCGCAAGAATCTTGAATGGACCAACATAACGAGGTGCAAGCTTACCTTTCTTCCCAAAGCGGACAACACCCTTCCAGGGCGACACTTTGAGGAGAACAAGATCACCAACTAGAAATTCGAGAGGCTTCCGCCTGGGATCTGCGTAACTCTTCTGTCGGCTTCTGGCAGTCAGCAGATGATCACGGATCTTGGCGATTTTATCGGTTGTCTCTTGAACTAGTTCGGGTCCTGTGATTTGAACTTCACCCACTTCGCTCCAACAAATCGGGGAACGGCACTTTCGACCATAAAGTGCTTCAAATGGGGCCATACCGATACTGGAATGATAGCTGTTATTATAAGAGAACTCGATCAGAGGTAGGTGTGAATCCCAATTACCTCCAAAATCAAGAACACAAGATCGAAGCATATCCTCAAGGGTTTGGATGGTTCGCTCAGACTGTCCGTCAGTCTGAGGATGATATGCAGTACTCATGTCCAAACGAGTTCCTAACGCAGATTGGAGAGATTTCCAAAAGCGAGATATAAAACGGCCATCGCGATCGGATATGATGCTCAAAGGAGTACCATGACGGCAGACAATTTCCTTGACATAAAGATGTGCAAGTTGTTCAACACGGTAGGTTTCACGAATGGGCAGAAAGTGGGCAGACTTGGTCAATCGATCCACTATTACCCAAATGCTATCATGTTTGCTTGCGGTCAAGGGTAACTTGGTGATAAAGTCCATTGCTATACTTTCCCATTTCCACGTAGGAATTTCAGGTTGTTCGAGCAAACCAGATGGGCGTTGATGTTCAGCTTTTACCTTAGAACAAGTTAGGCATTTAGCTACGAACACAGCAATATCCTTTTTCATACCAGGCCACCAATAAGAAAAGCGCAAATCTTTGTACATTTTGTCAGCACCAGGATGAACGGAATACCGAGATTTGTGCGCTTCACTCAGTATGACAGAGCGAAGATTCTCATCATTGGGGATCCAGATGCGATTGAGATAACAGAGAATTCCATTCAGGTTAGGGACTAGATGTACTTCTGCACCACACGCTAACTCGGCGCGTAGGTTGCCTTTGCTGATCGATGCGCGCTGCGCGTCGCGAATGCGCGATTCAAGATCGTTTTGGATCGGCGCGAAGCGAAGCTGCGTGCGCGGCAAGATACAGTTAAGCTAGCTGGGTTTACGGCTGAGCGCATCGGCTACCACATTAGCCTTTCCAGGGTGATAACGGATCTCACAATCGTAATCGCTGATGAGTTCGTTCCATCGGCGTTGTCTCATGTTAAGTTCCTTTTGATCAAAAATGTGCTGAAGGCTTTTATGGTCGGTGTAAATGATGCACTTAGTCCCATAGAGGTAGTGTCTCCAGATTTTTAAGGCAAATACAACTGCACCAAGTTCGAGGTCGTGAGTCGTATAATTCTTTTCATGAATTTTGAGTTGCCTTGACGCGTAAGCGATAACCTTGCCTCGTTGCATAAGTACACAACCGAGACCTTGGTTGGAGGCATCACAATAAACGACAAAGTCGTCAGTACCCTCAGGTAACGCTAGAACAGGAGCTTCGCACAACAATTGCTTGAGCGTTTGAAAAGCTTCTTCTTGCTTAGAGCCCCAAACATACGGTTTGCCTTTGTGCGTTAAAGCTGTTAAAGGCAGGGCGATTTTTGAGAAATTCGCAATGAATCGCCGGTAATAACCAGCTAAGCCCAAAAAGGAACGGATTTCGGTAGGAGTAGACGGCGTAATCCAGTTCTTGATTGCTTCAATTTTGGATGGGTCGACATGAATACCCATCTTGTTTACAACATGACCAAGAAACTGTACTTCATCCGACCAAAACTCACACTTGGAGAGTTTGGCATAGAGTTGTTCGGTTCGAAGCTTTTGCAACACCAACCGAAGATGTTGTTCATGCTCGGCCTTGGTCTTGGAATACACCAGAACGTCATCGATAAACACGATCACGAATCGGTCCAAGAAAGATCTACACACCCGGTTCATTAGATCCATGAAAACAGCGGGTGCGTTGGTTAAACCGAAGGGCATGACCAAGAATTCAAAATGACCGTAGCGGGTTCGAAAAGCAGTCTTGGGAATATCTTCATCGCGGATACGCAACTGGTGATAGCCAGAACGGAGATCGATTTTGGAGAAACAAGAGGCACCTTGGAGTTGGTCAAAGAGGTCGTCAATACGCGGTAAGGGATACCGGTTCTTAATGGTGAGCTTGTTCAGCTCGCGGTAATCGATACACATGCGAAACGAACCGTCTTTCTTTTTAACGAACAACACCGGAGCACCCCATGGCGAAGAGCTAGGGCGAATGAATCCTTTATCGGTCAACTCTTGAAGTTGACTTGCTAATTCTTGCATTTCAGCGGGTGCAAGTCGATAAGGAGATTTGGCTACGGGGGATGCACCAGGGACAAGATCAACACGAAACTCGACTTCCCGAGCGGGAGGTAAACCAGAAAGATCATCGGGAAAGACTTCAGGAAAGTCACGCACGACGGGGATTTCAGAAAGTTTCTTCTTTCCTTCATCGGGTTTGACCACATTAGCTAAGAAAGCGACACATTTCTTTCGCAAAAGTCTTCGGGCTTCAGAGCACGACATAAGTTTAAGACCGTTAGATGGTTTCTCGCCGTAGATATGAAGATTTTCACCATTTTCCCGAGGAATGCGAATCAACTTCTTGGCGCAGATTACTTCGGCGCGATTTTGCGAGAGCCAGTCCATTCCAATAATCACATCAAAACTTCCAAGAGGCATGGGAATGAGGTCGATTAGAAAATCGTGTTCATTAAGGTTAAGCGTGCAATCTTTGATCACGGAGTTTATTAAAATAGTTTCACCATTAGCCAATTCAACTGAAAAGTTTTCGTTTAAGTTTACTCGTGGTCGCGCAAGTTTTTGTTCAAATGCGCGAGAAATAAAGCTTCTATCGGCGCCAGTATCAAAAAGTATAGATGCATATTGTCCGTTAAGTAAAAATGTACCATTAACTACGTCATTATTCGCTTGCGCTTGGTGCGCGGTTATATTAAAAGCTCGGCCGCGCGTCACTTGGTTTGAAATTTGGTTAACCGGATTAGCTTGCGTAATTTGTACTTGCAGTCTTGGGCACGCGTTCCGGAAATGACTGGGGTCACCGCAGTTATAGCACGACCTGGGTCGTGGATTAGGGTATGTTGGTTGTGGGTTTAGCGGGTAAGTTGGTGGTGTTTGCGCGATTGGGTTGGCGGGAAGGACTCTACAGTTCTCAGCAGTGTGACCAGTACGGCCACATCGGTTACATTGTCGACACGGGACGTGAGTTGGATGGTGAAGTCTACAGGTTGGGCAAAAGGGTTGGTTTCCTGTGTAAGGTTTCATAGTTGGCGGGGTAGGGAGTGCGGGATTGGTTAAGGCGTAGTTATGGACTACAGGGGGTGTTGGGTAAGTTGACAGTGGGTTAGGAGCGTGTACTAGGGGTTGGTAGGCGGGTTGCCGGACAATGGGCGGGTTGGTAAGCGCATAGGCTTTGCGCCTGCGCTTGAGGTTGTTATGGTTTGAGGGTTCTGGCTTGGTTTCTGTTGGTTCTGGGACAGTCTTGGTGAGTTTGGTCTTCTCGGCTCCTCGCAGGAACAGGGTTCCTGCCCTGACATGGTTGTCGCTGAGCACAGCGGCCAACTCGATGGCGTCAGAGAGGGTTGCTGGGTTCCTGGCCCATACAGAATCTTGAATTTCCATGGGGAGACCCCCAAGAAACTTCTCGATGGCTCGGCGGGAAGGGGTAACTAGGTGCGGGACAAGCAAACTTAGTTCGTGGAAGCACATAGCGTACTCGCGCGCTTCGCCACCGTACTGTTTCAAGTTCCAAAATTCCTCCTCAAGGCGCTTTATTTCGTTGGGAGGGCAGAATTCTCTAGTCAAAAGTTCCTTGAATTCCTCCCAGAGCATGCTAGAAGCAGCCTCTGCGCCACGCGCATGAGCTACTCCGTTCCACCAAGTAAGCGCCCTTGATTCTAGGACACTTGAGGCGTATAAGGTTCGTCGGTCTGGAGGGCATTGGGTATGGAGAAAGGTGTTCTCAATTTTCTCGAGCCATTGGAGCATTACGGTGGCTCCTTCAAGTCCTGTGAATTTCGGAGGGTTACCCGCATTAAAGGATTTAATGTTGTATCCGGAGGGGTTGGGATTATTTTGGTTTAAGGCTTGGGATATCGCGGCGGCCATTTCCTGGGAACGTTGCTGCCTACGTCTGCGCGCTGCTTCTCTCCTCTGATAACGGCGAGATAGCGGAGGCATTCTATAAAAGTTTTAATTTTTGTTAATATCTTGGTATGGGAAATCGTTTTAGCGCAAAGTATATCGTCGTAAAGCTTGTTTCGCGGAGTTAAATGCTATCAAATTTTGAAGTAAAATATGAATTTAAATGCAAACTTAATACAGGTAATGAATTCGAATTGAAAATCGACAATTCATGCATCACCATGACTTTCCGAATTCTCAATTTAAAATATCGAGTAAACGAGCATTGAAGGTTGACAATTCATGTATCACCATGACTTTTCAAATCTTCAATTTAAAATATCGAGTAAATGAATATTGGAGATTGACAATTCATGTATCACCATGACTTTTCAAATCTTCAATTTAAAACATAAAGTTAATGGTAATTGAAAATCAACTATTCATGTACCACCATGACTTTTCGGATTTTCAATCCCCACAACAAACGAATATGTAAGGAAATAAGTTGAAATTTAACAATAAAAATCGAAAGATCGCGAAATAAACATGAAATCATGTGCTGCATATACGCAAGCATATTTTATAAATATCGAGTAATTAACAATTAGCGCGCAAACATGAGATATTTCTCATGCGCGAGAAGGGACTCTTAGGTATTCTAGGTCGTTACGTCTAACCACCTATCCTAAAGTCACGGAGCTCTGATACCAATCTGTAACACCCCGACCGATGGCGGATTATACATCGGGGCGCCACGTATTGTTTCATTACTCGCGACACTATTTGGGTGTCAATATTTAATAAATACATTTCATTGCGCACGCGCAGAACATGACATAAAGTAACATAAATCATATCATAACTTAAAATATTCAAATAACATAATTTGTCTTGTTACATTTTAATCTAGGTCCAAAGAAAAAGAAAACATCCTACGTGTCCTTGAGATTCCCAAAAGCAGCTACAGCAAACCTGAACATGTGTTAAAATAAAACGTCAACACTTGCGTGTCGGTGAGAAATCAAGTTTAATAGATAATAATAGATAATACAAACACTGCGCGCAACATGTGCTTAACTGGGGTTTAACATAGGGTGTAATCAGATTGTGATCAAGCCTTAGATCATAGCTCATAGTTCAATCCGTGCTCCCAATTGAGCACAAAAACGATAAATCATACGTGCATGTGTAATAAAACAAGAAAACCGTAAACGATAGGTCTCCCGTGTTCATCTAATGGATCCATGAAAACTTCGGAATAGGCCGTCAAAGCGGTTAATGAGTCACACATACAAATAAACAGCCAAGTAAACGTCCATAACACATGGGGTTTTGCGCACATAAAGTTCATAAACAAGTTTAAGACTCAAGTTGTACGAACACATGAACATCCCAAAACGTTAAAAATAAAAAGGGGATTAAGTACGAGATTACTCACCTGAAAAAGGTGTGTTGCAAGAATCAACTTTTAAACAAGCACAAGTTAACCTATAAATAAGAGGTTATTGGTTTAACGATTGATTTTATGTCTTGAATATATGCAGTAAGTATCGATTTCTGTTAGTTAAACAAATTAAAATATATATATTTATATTTACCGAGATTCCGGGCAGAACAGAAGAGAAGACGGAGGCAAAGAGAGGCGCTGAGGATCTTCGGCAGAGAGCAAAGGGAGAAAGATTTAGGGAGAGTGTTTAAGTGTAGTGTGTGTAGTGTTAAAAGAAAAATAGTTTTATTTATAGGAAAACCCTAGGGAACACAATCCCTTGAAAAGGGGAAAAGATCTTAATAAATCAAACAAAAGATATTAAAAAGCACAAGAAAACAAAAGCAAAAGATATCACAAGATATGCCGGCAGCTGCAGGGGATGGGGAAAAGCTGACAGATTATAGGTCAAAGCATGGGAGAAGTCAGACAAACACTGTTCAAGGCATGCAAAAGAAGATTTCAAAAGATAATGTCAGTCACTTTTTCTGTCAACCAATAGGATTGGTGCGCATGCTGCGCCGAAAGTGGCTTTTCGGACAAATGTTGGAACTGACCTAAAGAGCTCAAAAGATAAGATATCTCAAAAGAATACAGGCTGACCTAAACTGAAGAAAAGACTTAAGGTTAAGCGTGAGAAGATTCGAGCGCACGCGCGAGGGCGAAGGCAGACAGAACAATTCTTGACGCGCCGCGGGAAGAACTATAATCCTTAGCGCGCCGCGGGAAGAACTATAGTCCTTAGCGCGTCGCGAGAAGAACTACAATCCTTAGCGCGCCGCGGGAGGAACTATAATCCTTAGCGCGCCGCGAGAAGAACTACCATTCTTAGCGCGTCGCGGGAAGAATTACCTTTCTTAGCGCGTCGCGGGAAGAATTACCATTCTTAGCGCGCCGCGAGAAGAACTACAATTCTTAGCGCGCTGCAGGAACAGTTCGCCTCGCGTATCGCAGGAACAACTGGTCTTCACGCAGGCTTCCTTGTAAGGAGTCTGGCGCGTGGAGCTGCGCAGACAACCTTAGGCGGGAAGAACCAAAGGACAAGCAAAGAGGAAGAGGCGGGACGGCGACAAGAGAGAAAAGAGGCGGGACGGCGGAAAAGAAATTATTATTATTAGTAAGTAATAAAAAATATATATATATAATTTATTTAATGTTAAATTTACAAAGATTAACAATCAAATTTTAAAAATCATAAAAAGAATCGGATTCGAAAACGGGTACCTGGGTCGGGTCGGATTGGGCAGTTGTCACAGTTTTCCAGTTTTTTTATGCCGCCGCATGCAATATATTATCCACAACCACTACCCAACACCACTACCATTTAACCGCCACCACCGCAACACCAATCGTCAAGCAACCCGTCTTCTCCTGGACAACATCAACCTACTCCGCCGGCACCACCAACGTCTCTGTTTGCCCTAAAAAGTCACATTTGAAAATCCGGTAGGTGCTTGGACAGAATGGGGTTAATGGTGGTTGAGAACGGAATTGGGAGGTTGTACCAAGTGCATAAGCATTTGTACTTTTGACAAAAGAAAATAAAAGATAGGAAAACAAATTACGAAGTGGACTGATCTGATCTTGATTTAGAAGTATATATACAATTCATTTTGTTAATTTATATAATTGTTTCGTATTTTATTTTTTATTTATTTTAATTAATGGGTAAATTAGTTAATTAATAAGTTTTTATAATGAAATGCACATATATATAATATATAAATGTTAAAGAGGGAAAATATGTAATTAAATTTTTCGGTAAGGAAAAATATGTAATTAAGGATGTTAGGACAGGGAAAGGAAATATGTAAATACCCGAATTAATAAACATGTTTATAAAATAATGTATGACCTTTTGACACATAACAACAAAAACATCATAGATGCAAGAAACAATATACAATTGTAAATTAAGAAAATATAGTTTGTTTTAAGACCAAACAATATTAAATTGAAATCACCAACACTAATATAACATGAAAGAAGAAGTGCCTATTAAGTACTTAGTTGGCATGTCGACAAAACACCATCTCCTACCCTCTAATCCAATCAAATTCCAGCACCTATCCACTTGTTTCTCAAAACAAACTTTTAGATTCGTTTCTTGAAGCAGGTATGTTTGCTTCTCTTTTCCCCTTTTGTGCACCAATCTTTGCTCACTTCACACATCTCATACTCCCTTAATCATTCAACCAAAGATTCTTACTACATATATCTTTTTCCATTTCCATCTTTTCAGGAACTCAAATCCCTTAACTTCATCAACTGCCAAATGGGATTTTCAAGATTTCCAATCTTGAAGCCATAACAAGTTAAGATCTTGCTGACCCATTTCTAGTATATTGTATTAATATCATCTTCTCTCTCTCTCTAGAGTCTAGAGAGAGAGAAAGAGTGGATTTGCTTTTCTTGATACCTTCATACCCCTCCATCTTTGGGGAAGTATTTTCTTTAATTTTGAAAAAGGTGGGTCTTTTAAAGATTCCTCAGGGTGGTTGGGTGGTTGGTTGTGGAGGCAAACAAAAGAGAAAAAAGCTATTCTGATTCCATTCACAAAAAAAAAAAAATGCCTCTTGATTTAACTTTCTTGAATCCATTGTAAAACCCTCATCACTACTTCAACTTTGATCAATCTTGAACAAGAAACCTTAAAGATTTGGGATTCAATGAAGTGGGAAACTTTGGTTATCCCACCTTCTTCATCAATATGGATGATGGAAGATAGCTTAAAGAGCACAATCTGGACACCTCTTGAAAACAAGTTGTTTGAAAACGCTCTTGCTAAGTTTGATAAAGATACACCCGACCGGTGGCAGCGAGTGGCGGAGATGGTTCCAGGGAAGACGGTGGCAGATGTGATGAAACAGTATAAAGAACTAGAAGATGATGTTACTAGTATTGAAGCAGGCTTGTATCCTAAATATGGATATAATTGCACCACTTCTAGTTTCACTTTAGAATGGGGAAACAATAACGAGTTTGACGGGTTCAGCACACCGCAGTATGGTGTTGGAGGGAAAAGATCCTTGGCGGCTGCTGCTGGCGCAGTCCCTGTCCCTCTGGCTCTAGTGGGCGCAGCACGGCCACTAGAGCCAGAAAGGAAAAAAGGTGTTCCATGGACCGAAGAAGAACACAAGTAAGCTTCTTTTGTTGTTTTTTTTTATTTGGATGTACTCAATAAATAATGATCAACTTGATATTGGTTTTCGGGAATTTGTAACAGGTTGTTTCTTTTGGGGTTAAAAAAGTATGGAAAAGGGGATTGGAGAAACATTTCAAGAAACTTTGTTGTGACAAGAACGCCAACTCAGGTGGCAAGTCATGCTCAGAAATATTTCATCCGGCAGCTTTCTGGTGGTAAAGATAAAAGAAGAGCCAGTATTCATGATATAACAACAGTTAATATTAACGAAAAGTCCGCCTCTTCAGTGGAGTATAATACTACCACTTCGCCGGAGCAATGTAAATTCCAGTGGAATCAAACAAACAATGAAAGCGCCAGCATGGATTTCAACCAAGCATATGGGAATTTGTTCATGTCTCCTACATATGGAGGGACCACCTATGGTGGTGGCGGCGGCGGTTTACATAGTTTTGATGCACCCAATAATATGGGTTTTCAGATGCAAACCACCTATCCTATTTGAAAACTTTTTGTGTCATTGGGTTTTGATTTGGGTTTGATATGGTTAGTTTTTCTTGGTCTTGTTCATGGTTTTTTTGGTTTTCTTTTTTGTGGTATTATCATAGGTGTGAATATTTTAGCCGTTTAGCGTGTTTTAGCTTTTCCGGAAATAGTTAGAGTTTGGATTATATATATGTTACGTTTACGTTTTTGTAAAAGTGGCACACGTATTCTAGTAGGGTTGTGATGCAGAACCTGATATAGCATCCGTGTGTTGCTTTTGGTTAGAGCTTTTTGAGCAAACATGATCTATCTTATAAGCATATAATCCAAGAATTTATTTGTGGACAGTTGACTTTCATTGACTCGCTCTCTTTGGGCAAATCGATATTCCGCTGACATGAAGCATCTTATGATCCTAGTTATTCTTGATCAATGATCAGGCTAAAAAGCTTGATTTACCTTGTACAAATCTAGATTCTTGCTTAACACTTGTCTCTATATTAATCTTTGTTATAAACCCCTCTTTTTGGTCAAAAGTGGATGTTCTTTCTCTGAGTGAGAATCTACCGGAAGATTGTAATGATAGTAGTGCCTTGGATCATGAGAGTTTGACTTTCTAATCCCACTCTTCTTCAAATGATTAAAACTTGTAAAGGTAACTTTTTGATTTTACTTTTAGGTTTTTTTTTTACTAGAAAAGCATCAACTGAAAGATGGTAAAAAATTAAATTTACTTTGGTAAGATATATATAAAAGTCAAAATAGTGTAAAAGTCAACACTAGTTTTACGTGTGAACAGATTATGCACCGTCTTGATTAAGAAAAAGAATCCAAGACAACTTTTTTCCATCGCATTTCAAGAATCTCCAAACAATTTATTATTGAAAAGAACAGTTGGATTTAAATATTTTAAAATGATTTTGTGTTGTTGGCTTGTTGCATTAAAGCTTTCTTTGACTTTTCAAAACTGGTTTTTGTTGAAACTTGTTAAAAATAAGATTTGACTAGACATAATTTAAATAGAGTTAAAATTTTAAGAATGAGAAGGCCATCTCTAATACGGATACGCGTAAATTTGTATTTTATTTGAATCGAACTTGAATAACTCGAAATTCTAATCAAAATAAATTTGATTCGTACCAAATGCGAATAAAAATTTCCAATTTTTGATAATTCAAGTCGAATTCTCATTCGATTTTAATTTCTAATTTGAATGAGAATCGAATTCGAATCTAGGTATCCCAAATCTAGCGTTATGGCGACGAGTTGACATGAATTTAGTCATTATCAGTTACATTCATTACGGTATAAATAAACTTAAGCAAACAAAACAAATAATACACACATCTATAAAAACAAAATGAAAATGAAAAATACACAGATATAAAAAAACAAAATGAAAAATACGCATATCCGAAATAAAATTAAACAAATACTAAATAATTAAAAAATTAAAATGCATCCATTATTTACGGTTCGGTTCAGTTTCATATGGTAGATATCTGTATGAACCGTAAACAAAACCATTCGCTACGTTTGAAATTTTGAAACTGAACGAAAGTTAAAGAAAAAACAATAGTGGAACCAAACAAATGTCCGGTTAGAACGGTTCATAGTTTCAAACCGAATCATGAACACCCAAAATTATTACATCGTCATTTGTCACCTAGGTATTAGGTATGTGTTCTGCGTTGCATAGCACGGGCACCCCTCTACCCATCTAGTGTGAATAAAGACTTCAATGGATCTCCTGCAAAAATTTAGACCTAAATGCCGTTAGCAAGTATGAAATGTGAATGTCACTTGATGAAATGTGTGATTTGATTGCAAGTTGCAACCCAAATGTAAGTGAATTTGTCTCCAAAGGCCCAAAAGTCAATTTGCACGTTGCAGCCCAAACATGTTTAGAGTGCCATGACTTGCCGCCCAAACATTTCTGGTCTTGGTCCAACAAGGAAATCTGACACATCAAAATAAAGAGACTAAAATAACCAGATTTTCGTTAGCTAATATAGCTTGTTTGATAAACAGATTGACATGAATACAACTCTAATACCACTTGTTAGATGTTAATTACACAATTACAATTCTGTTGTTTAAATCTTGCAAGCGGAAATAACTAGATCTAGGTGTAATGTTCATCAAGAACAAAGATGCGAATACAAACTTTCAAGTTGTAATAATCAAATTAATTTTACACTATGAATTCAATGTCACAATGCCTTGTACAGTCTATTTATTTATCTATGCATAGTACTGGATGTCTGGATCAACACAACATGATAAACTAAATAAGCACCAACTTGATCCGTTTCATTAACGTAATTCATCCGTGTGAAATGGTTTCATCCATGAGAACAACTACATATGTGTAAAGCGTTGTTCTGGGTTAACAAAATATGATTAAACTGTTTGAATGAGCATCAACTCAATTTTATAGCCCAACAATGAACATTTTCATTTTTATATGATTATAAACCGTCACATATATGCAAATATTGTTGTAAATTTGTGTATCCGGATGATGAATTTGATCAATGATGCAAACTTGTAATCTTGGTTTCTTGAACAATTGCATGGATTCATCTCTCAAATCATAAATTACTTTCAAATAAACCTATTTGTGGGTTACACGCAATGATTTATCGGATAAGACAAAGGTTTTTTTTAGATGGATTTAGATTTTGATGATTCTATATATGCAATGAAGAAACGGAGAAGAAGTAACCGTTCTTTTGTGTTATGTTTTATTCAATCGAGTCAGAATATCCAGGGAATGAAAAATATCAATTAATATATAATCCAATTCCAATTGCCTTATGAGCCCAAATAAATCAATAAAAAGTCTATTTATCATTACACTTAAGCCCAAATAGATAATTACTTAAATCCAAGTATAAAACTGAATAACAAAGCCCAAATAGCATACACACATGTCAGAATTTGAATTTGTTCTTTTTCTTAAAAGAGAACTTTATCCACACAACCAACCAAAACTGTAATAACTATTTACGAAAGGAATTGCTACAACTACATATAGATGGACCAAGATGAGCTACTTTTGATTGGTTTTCTTACCAACTTATATAAATAAAATATAAAAAGTTTTATGATAAAGGTAGGTGGAGAGAAGCACACATGTTTACATGTATGGGTGAGACGAAATTTCCACGTCAATACCAAATTCATAAGCTACAAACAAAACATATATTATATATAGTCCACCAAGCTTTAAAGTGCTGTCGGATCACGCGCACTAATAATTAAGGTTTATTAATTTATATACTGTTTCATCTTAATCAATCATCAAATATGCCAAAACTTTTTCATAATTTATCATTGCCGATTCCTTCACGTTTTCCTCGTGATTTCACAATCCATTAATGCTCATAAATCCATCCCACAAGTTTCATAATTTGTGCTGTAGTAATTAGCTTAAAAACCCACCAATCAATCAATAACCAACCATGCCATTTAGCTGGAACAACAACAACAAGACTAGACGCAACCCATTCTCGCAACTGGTTTTTGATCATCTTCGGTCACCCAAAACCTCTCCTTCTCTGCTCCTGGAAACCGGTTTCCCGAGGTCAGTTATCGATCTCTATGTTCGTGATAAGCAAAAAGATAGAATAGAGAAACAGAGAAGAAGTATCCCAACTAATTGCTGCGTTTATTATTGTTACTCACAGTTAAGTACAACTAACTCTCAACTAACAGTTCGTTAGCTAGATTACAAGCACATCCCTAACAATTACAAGTATTACAAACTAGTCCCTATAGTACTATTGTTTACACTTAGACCCCTATACTTTCCTATACGTAACAATACCTTCTCCTTATTCAGAATCCTTGACCCAAGGATTCTACAACTGAAAATCAGGAAATCGATACTGGAACTCATCTCTAAAGTCCCACGTAGCATCACAAGTAGGTAAATCTTTCCATTGTACTAAGACTTGACCTGCAACTCTATTCCTTCTCCTAGTAACTCTGCTGTCTAAGATCTTTAGGGGCTGCAAGGAGAACCTTGGAGCAACAGTAGGTATAGCTGAAACTTGTGTTGGAGGCCCGTTTGCTTTCTTCAATAATGACACGTGGAAAACGGGATGGATTTGAGCTTCCTTTGGAAGATCCAATCTATATGCCACAACTCCTATTTTATCAAAGATCAGATAAGGCCCAAAAAACTTAGGAGATAGTTTATTATAGCCACCAAGTCTCACAGGCGTCTGCACATATGGTTGCAGCTTAACATACACCCAAGTTCCTGTATCAAAGCTTCTTTCACTTCTTTTCTTGTTAGCGTATTGTCTCATTCGATTTTGAGCCTTATGTAAAGCTTCTTTGAGCAATCTTACAGTCCTTTCTCTATCACACATCATATCATCCACTTCAGCTACATTCGAGTCTCTATGGATGTAAGGAACATGCAGAGGTGGAGCATATCCATATAAAGCCTGAAAGGGTGTTGTCTGAATAGAAGTATGGAAGTTTGTGTTGTACCAATACTCGGCTAATGATAACCACCTATCTCAAGATGTAGGCTTTTGAAATACCATACATCTTAGATAAGACTCCACACATCTCTTTACCACTTCTGTTTGACCGTCGGTTTGTGGATGGTAAGCAGTTGACATATTGACCGAAATGCCTTGAATTCTAGTGAATTCTTTCCAAAAAACGCTCAGAAAAATGGTATCCCTGCCTGATACAATTGTGGATGGCCATCCGTGTAGCTTGTAGACATTATCCACAAATGCTTGAGCTACAGTGCTTGAAGTATATGGATGAGCCAAGGCTATGAAATGAGAATATTTGGTAAGTCTGTTGACAACCACAAAAATTACTTCTTTACCCCTGGATCTAGGTAATCATGTAATGAAATCCATACTAATGTCGGAGAAAACAAAAACTGGTACAGGTAATGGCTGCAATAGACCAGGGCCGTTTCAGACTTTACTTGTTGGCAAACAGTGCAGTTTCTAACAAATTCTCTAACTTCTTTCAGCTGCCCCTTCCAATAAAACAGACTTTTTAACCTCTGATGGGTAGCATGAACACCCTAGTGACCATCATAGCAGTAGAATGACATTCTTTAAGTATATCTTGTCTCAAAGTTGAATCTTAACCCACCACCAATTTATTCTTTCTCCGAAAAATCTCATCTTGCCATGTAAAATGGTTTGATGATTGACCTTGCTGAAGATCTGAGATCTGTTTTTGAACTTCAAGGTCAGTTGTCCAAGAGTTCTTAATTCTTTCCAAAAACAGTGGTGGGAAAGAAAGGAGTGTTAATTGGAACAAGGACACTCTTTGTACTCTAGAAAGAGCATCAACAGCCACATTTTCACTACCCTTTTTATATTGTATCTCAAAGTCATAGCCCATAAGTTTCACTAACCAAGAATGTTGTAAAGGAGTGGTGATCTTTTGGTCAATCAAGTATTTCAAGCTTTTTTGATCAGTTTTAATAATGAAATGACCACTTATGAGATAATAATGCCATTGCTTAGTTGCTAAAATAATAGCCAAAAGTTCTTTCTCATAAACAGACAAGGTCTGCTGTTTAGGAGATAGAGCTCTACTAATGAAAGCCAATGGGTGCTTTCCTTGCATCAAAACAGCACCAATACCTTTGTTGGACGCATCAGTCTCTACTACAAAAGGTTGATCAAGGTCAGGAAGTGCTAATACTGGTGCAGAACTTAGTGCAACTTTGAGTTGTTCAAATGAATCTTGTGCATCCTTAGACCATATGAATCCATCCCTCTTTAATAACTCATTCAGTGGTTTAGCAATTACCCCAAAATTCCTGATGAATCTCCTGTAGTACCCTGCTAAACCTAAGAATCCCCTTAACTTTTTAACAGAGACTGGTGTTGACCATTGTACCACAGTATCTATTTTTGATGGATCAGTGGAAACTCCTTCTTTAGTGATTATATGACCTAAATACTCTACTGATTGACCACCAAAAGTGCATTTAGATTGCTTAGCATATAATTGATTATTCTTCAAAGTCTCCAATACAGTCTACAAATGAATCAAATGTTGTTGTATATCCTTGCTATAAACAAGGATATCACCAAAGAACACTAACACACATTTCCTTAATAAATCTTTAAAGGTTTGATTCATTAAAGACTGAAAGGTAGCTGGAGCATTTGTTAGCCCAAATGGCATCACAAGGAACTCAAATAATCCTTGATATGTTCTAAAAGCTGTCTTTGAGATGTCAGATTCAAACATCCGAATCTGATGATAACCCGACCTAAGATCTAACTTAGAAAATATAGTGGCCCCTCCCAATTCTTCTAGCAATTCATCAATTAAAGGTATTGGAAACCTGTTTTTGATTGTTGCATCATTTAGTTGCCTATAATCCACACACATTCGCCATGTAGCATCTTTTTTCTTGACAAGTACAACATGTGAGGCAAAGGAACTGTTACTATTCCTGACAACCCTAGAATCCAATAACTCCTGAGTCATTCTTTCAATTACATCTTTTTGTATAGATTGGTATCTATAAGGTTTCAGATTAACGGGTTTAATTTCATCCTTCAAGACAATTTTGTGGTCACATTGTCTATTAGGTGGTAAGCCTTTAGGAATAGTAAAAACATCTGCATATAGTACCAACAGATCTTGTAAAGCTTTATCTTCAATGGTATTGCCAACCTTGGATCCAGACCCATCTGTGTAGGCTGGAGGAATTAACTGCAGACCATACAGCTGAGACTGAATAATTTTTGTAGGAGACCGTAGCATGTTGGACATCTTCTCAACAGAACACAAACTAATCTTGTTAGTTTCAATTCCTTTCAATTTGTAAGGAACACCCTCCACTTGAAACTCCATAGTCATTTTACCAAAATTCCATGTAATATCCCCCAAAGGTGTTAACCACTGGATTCCTAATACCATATCATAACTTTCTAAAGGAATCACTAAAACATCTGCACTAAACCATGTACCCTGCATCATCCATTTAAAATCCTTACACATATTATAACAAGTTAACTGGTTGCCATTAGCTACAGTTACTTTCATGGACTTAACTTCTTGAGTAGTAATTTTGAGTTTAGTAGCTAAGTTTTGATCAATGAAGTTGTGAGTTGATCCTGAATCAACCAAGATGTGTAAAGTTCTTGTTCCCATAGAGCCAATGATTTTCATAGTAGAATAAGAGGGGATCCCAGTCAATGCATAAAAAAAATCCTAGGTTCTTCTACTTCTTGCACCTCTTCTTGGATAAAAGTTTCATCTGAATCATCATCAGCTAACTCTATGACAAACAGTTGTCTGTTTGGACATTTATGATCAGGAGAAAACTTCCCAAAACACCAGATGCATTCTCCTTTAGCTCTCTTATCTTCTAACTCTTTGGTGGTTAATCTTTTAGAAGTTAAAGGTTTTTGGGTAGGGGTGGGTAACAAAGGAAGTTTAGTTGCATTAGTGGGGCCTGCAATCTTGGGGTTACAGGTATTGATGGGAGTAGGATTGAAATAGTTGGAAGTAGTTTTCTTTGTAGTGAACAGGGTATGGTGAGCAATATCTTGCTGTTTAGCAATTGCATATGCTTCTCTTAAAGTCCTAGGCCTAAACATCTTAACCATACATTTTAACTCTGGTTTCAAACCTCCCACAAATAAGCTCACAACATATTCTTCACATATTACAACTTTATTCAATAAAGCATCAAAAGCTAAACAATATTCCTTGAGGGATCCAGTCTGATACAATACCTTAAGTTCTTCCATGGCATCCTCAAGAAGAGAATCAGAAAACCTTGTAGTTATTGCACCCACATATGATTCCCAAGGTAGGGTATCAACTGTCCTACCACAAGATCTCATATATGCGCTTGGTGCCATTGAAGAGCAGGACCTTCAAAATTAACTACTGCAATCCTTAGCTTCGACGGATCAGGCGTGCGATCCATTTCAAAGAAATGATCACATTTGTATAACCAGCCCTCAACATCTTCACCATCAAATTTAAGGAAATCAATACGACCATAACGGCTTAATCTTTGATCACCCCCAAATTGAGATCCCGATGATGATGATGCAGCACCACCAGTAGGATGTTGATTACGGAGCTGTTCTTGAATTGGGGCAAGCATACGCTCCATCATCTTCTCCATATTCGACTGTAAATCAGCCATTGCTGCTTGTGAATTTGTCTCCATACGCAAGATCATGCGTTCATGTTCTTTCAGAGTCTTATCGACCTCTTGTTGATGAGTGTTAATGTTGGCAGCCATTTCTCGCACGAATTAGGTCTGAACGAAATTAGGGTTTAAAATTGATGAATTTGGGGAACAAAATTGATCGAACTAACAATCAATTAGGACTAAACGAACTGAAATTGTTGAATGAATTGAAGGAAATTGATCGAATCAAAGATCAATTTCAAGAAATGGAAATGAACTGGAAAGTAATCAGCAATGAGTAGCGATGAAGGAAGAATTAGGTCACCGAATTAGGTAACGGAATTAGGTCACCAGAGCTCCGACGGATCGGTGCTCTGATACCACTTGATAAGCAAAAAGATAGAATAGAGAAACAGAGAAGAAGTATTCCAACTAATTGCTGTGTTTATTATTGTTACTCACAGTTAAGTACAACTAACTCTCAACTAACAGTTCGTTAGCTAGATTACAAGCACATCCCTAACAATTACAAGTATTACAAACTAGTCCCTCTAGTACTATTGTTTACACTTAGACCCCTATACTTTCCTATACGTAACAGTTCGCAATCGCGCTAGGTTCCGTAAAGTATCACCCAAGAAACCGAATAAATCTTCGTCTGGTTCGGTTGTAGAGCTAAGCAATTCGTCGTCTGGTGGTTCGGATATTAGGGAATATTATGAAGAATTTGTTGGAGAGGATGATGAAATTAAAATTGTGAATTATGTAATGGTGGTTATGTTGAATATTATGTTGGTGGCGGTTTTGATATTCGATTCGAAGAGGTTTAATATTGGGATTACAGTGTCGGCTTTCGTCTTGTTGTTGTTGGAATCCGTCGGGAACCGGTTGAAATCTGTGAATTTGGATTCGGTTGTTGTTTGTAGCGAAGTGTTTGAAATTGAAGAACAAGTAGAATTAAAGAAGGAAGAATCGGATGAAGTTTTGATTGAAATCAGTCACAAGTGTTCGAGAAAAGCTATGATGAAATCGAGGATCAAGAAACTTGTACCCAAGAAGCTTCGCAGGTCTTCGATGGATTCAAAACATGAAATATGTTACGGGTTGAAACAAGAAGAAGCGGCAGTGAAGCCCGTAGTTAGTTTGAATGAATGCTTGGATTCAAAAGGCAAAACCTTTTGCATCTTGAAGCAAGATCATGATAACGTTGAGTGCGATGACGATGAATTAGGAACTGATTTACGACGGAATTATGGGTGTTTGGTTCTGTTTTTAATTGTTTTGGTTGGACTGATCGGAGGGCGGTTTTTGGCACTTGGGATGGCGTTATCTTGGTGCTTGATGTTGAAGTTGCAATCAAGAAATGTGAAGTTTTGCATCTCCTGATGTTAGATTTGTTGTTTTTGGGGTCAAAATGTTGTTAGTTCTTGACTTGTGCACAACTTAATTTTTAAGGAATATAGATAGATATATATATATACATGGTTCTTGATTGAATCTTGATTAATAATTGGTGATTAACCTTCTAGTCATGTTGCAATATCTAAATTGGTTGAGGAAGATGATGCATGTCCATTACTTTTATGTTAATATGGAGTGTAGAATTGTAGTATTGGGAACAATAAAGTCTTTGGCATGTAAATGTGTAATCATGATTGGTTCGAACTTGGAAGGTTCATTGTGTATTGCTATTTACTAACCTATTGAATTAAATGGGACCGGTGAGAAGACTTTTCTTCGATTGTGATGTATTTTTGACTAGAGATTTAGATAACCTGTCGAACGTGTTGAGTAGTTGACAAAATAGGTGATAATATGTCAGGGAGTGACATTGTATCATTTTGATTCAGGTTAAGATGGTGTCGACCTAAAATTAACATCGGTTAAAGTGAGTTATTTTAAAAAAAAAATCTAGTATGAAAATGGGTAAACATGTTATATCTTTTTCTATAGCAGGCAATGGTGACAGAGGTGGAGACCCTAGCGGGGAGGTATCAAAGATAGCAGTGGCGAAGCTTGGACTCGAGCGTCGGGGGGGGGGAGGGGACTCAAAATGTATTTAAAAAAATCATAAACGAGGGGGGCGGCTCAAATTTTTGGCCGAAAACGAGTAAATTTAAACTACGTATAAAACTTCCGGGCGAAAAAACAGATACATTTACACTACTGTGAAAGAAAATAGGGAGTTTTCGGGCGAAAATGAGTAAGTTTACACTACATATTAAATTTTCGGGCGAAAAACGGATACATTTACACTACCGTGAAAAAAAATATGGAGGTCGGGCTCAAATTTTCGGGCGAAAACGAGTAAGTTTACACTACGTATTAATATTCGGGCGAAAAACGGATACATTTACACTGACGCGAAAAAAATACGGAGGTCGGGCTCAAATTTTCGGGCGAAAACGAGTAAGTTTACGCTACATATTAAATTTTCGGGCGAAAAACGGAAAAAATTACACAACTGCGAAAAAAACAGGGGGGGCCCGGGGCCACCCCTAATGAATCTTCGCCATTGAAAGATAGGTGGTGATCGTGACGGTGAGCAAAAAGATGGCGGTTGTGTCGGTATCAGTGCGGGTCACGTTGCTAATGTTGTCACCCGTGCATGTGTAAGCGGTGGTGGTGGTTGTCGTGGTTGCATCGGCAGCAACAGCGTGTTCGTTGCATCGGTGTAAGAGAAGACCATTAGGTTGTGGAGGAGACAGTGCGGAAACAATAATAATTAGCATAGAAAGTAATTTTCAAGAAGCAACGTTTTGTATTCAATTTCTGAATGAATAATCATTACAAAAGACTCCTTTATACAAGGATTTCTAATATTGGCATGTATGAAAAGTTCTGAATGTTACGAGATTGAAAAGTCTTGTTGAATTAAATCAGAGGCTTAAATGGTGAATTTTAAGCCTAACAGTTGGACCAAACCGTAGAGATAATAAGCCATGTAATTTCGCAAGATCTGACTCATCAAGATTTTTAACTGTTTTATACATGTATTTATATAATAAAAGTTATATAAATATTTAGAGATTTAATATTAACTGTATTTTATTTTAAAAAATTAAGATAAATCATGTCAATCTAAACAGAAAAACCATTAATTATTTAATTGTTTTCATGATAAAGTTTCAATTTTGCTTCTTAAAATTCAACCCTTTGAAAGTTAACAACTAACTAAAAGCACCTCCCACATCGGAACTGGGAAATAAAAAGAAATGGTTTATTAACTGTTCAAAGGTATTTTTGTTGTGTTCGTAATAAGGAGAGATGGTTGGCATCTCCCCTGACAGGGACGGGAATAGCTTTCGAGCTTACCTGTTACACATCCGGTTAAGGCTACCCACTTCGGTGGATCTATAACCAAATTTTTTTACCAATACTTCAGGACCTATAAGATTCGGTTCACCATTTACGATTTGAAAACATAATCACTCATGTATGACTCTTGGTGCCTTTGTTTAAATTGTGCGTATCAAGAAGAAAACAAGTTGATGCCATGCGATTCCATGCTGCATATGTGATGATGCGTTATATAGTTATATGATCTAACGTGGCGCCTTATGCAATTGAACAAATCTGAACAAACATGAAATATCTTATGTATTATTGTTCAAACCTTCAAAACATAATCACTCATGTATGACTCTTGGTGCCTTTGTTTAAATTGTGCGTATCAAGAAGAAAACAAGTTGATGCCATGCGATTCCATGCTGCATATGTGATGATGCGTTATATAGTTATATGATCTAACGTGGCGCCTTATGCAATTGAACAAATCTGAACAAACATGAAATATCTTATGTATTATTGTTCAAACCTTCAAAACATAATCACTCATGTATGACTCTTGGTGCCTTTGTTTAAATTGTGCGTATCAAGAAGAAAACAAGTTGATGCCATGCGATTCCATGCTGCATATGTGATGATGCGTTATATAGTTATATGATCTAACGTGGCGCCTTATGCAATTGAACAAATCTGAACAAACATGAAATATCTTATGTATTATTGTTCAAACCTTCAAAACATAATCACTCATGTATGACTCTTGGTGCCTTTGTTTAAATTGTGCGTATCAAGAAGAAAACAAGTTGATGCCATGCGATTCCATGCTGCATATGTGATGATGCGTTATATAGTTATATGATCTAACGTGGCGCCTTATGCAATTGAACAAATCTGAACAAACATGAAATATCTTATGTATTATTGTTCAAACCTTCAAAACATAATCACTCATGTATGACTCTTGGTGCCTTTGTTTAAATTGTGCGTATCAAGAAGAAAACAAGTTGATGCCATGCGATTCCATGCTGCATATGTGATGATGCGTTATATAGTTATATGATCTAACGTGGCGCCTTATGCAATTGAACAAATCTGAACAAACATGAAATATCTTATGTATTATTGTTCAAACCTTCAAAATATAATATACAAATACTTTATATTTGTTTTGTTATTAACGAATGTGAAGCATAGTTTATACGCCTTCGGTTGAACTCATCATCGTCCCCTAATAATCCAAAGTTTACCTTGTAAACTCTAAATAGCTTTCTATAATTTCGAGTTAGGCGATTTCGCAACGTTGGCTTTTAGTTTATATAGTTCAAATTTTCTTGTTTGTTTTTCAAATTGTCAATACTATTGGCTTATTGGCATAGAAAAAAACTAATTTATTCCTTCAAAAAGTAATAATATAATTCGTTTTTTCACAACGTATAGGGTATAAGAAATGAAGCACCTATAACTGTAAAATTGTTAATGTGGTGTAGTGGTTATCACGTTTGCTTTACACGCAAAAGGTCTCCGGTTCGATCCCGGGCAGGAACATTTAGTTTTAGCTACTATTGTTAATTTTTCTCCTTCACTGAGTTATTTAAACAAACTATAATTAAATCAAGTGTGGTGCATGATGGAATTCTACTTTAAAGTGATTAAATAGTATCAGAGGTATAATAAGTTAGTCCATTTATATTGTCTTTTTAAACTTCAAGGTGTTCATATTAACTTGTTTAAAATGCAATTTCTATTTAACATGTTAATTACAGTAAAACTTGAAATCTAATTGAACGAATCCGACCAGAGATGTTGAAAATATCTTAAGTTTCTATACATCAACAATATTTTAGTTTTAACTTGATATCGAAAGCCTCGGGCATGTGATGTGTGATTGGAGCGCCATGCCTTTTAAAGTGACTAAATCAAATCAAGAGTAATAAGAAGTTATGCCCTATACTTTTTTGTCATTTAAAGTTAAAAAGGTTTGCATATAGAATTGTTTAAAACGCAAATTTCTATTTAACATCTTAATTGCAGTTAATATACATCGTATATACCGTATGTTCTTTCGGCTCTACAGCTAACTACCATAACTGTATACAGAGTTTTACACACAATGCTTGTATGCCACAGCTTCCGGCCGACTCTAGCATCCACCGACATCCAAAACTGTCAAAAACAAAAACCAATTTTTGGACTAATAAAAAACCAAGATGTATGAATAGGTAACATGGCAAACCAGGTCATTTTTATAAACGGGTCGTTTAAAAATTATTATTATTAATGTAAACACAACTTTATTTCGAAAGTAACCTAAACAGTTAAATAAAACAACTACCTGAATCAAATCATTCATAAGTAGGGTTCTGAATGTGTCGGTTTCAGTCAGTTTTGAGCTCAAAGCGAACCAAAAGCCGAGTTGGCTTTTGAAAATCATCAATTTTGGTTTTTTCGGTTTTTCAAAATGGTTTCGATTCGATTTTTTTGTTTCACCATTTGGGCTTCAAAATTTGGGGTCGTTTTGGACTCAAGTGGCAACAAAAACCAAAAATCTGGTTTTTAGGTTTTTAAAACCCCTTTGTTTTCAGGTTCCGGTTTTCACAATGGTTTCGGTTCGATTTCCGTTTTCTCGGTTTTACCATTAGGGCTTAAACAATTTTGTTGGAAAGAAAATGGCCCAAAATAATGAATTCGGGCTTGACACTTTGAGCCAAAAAAAATTTTTTTGTTAATTATTGAGCAATTAATTATTACACATTTGGATATAAATTTTTAGAGTTACATCATTTAAAAATTTCTAGTAAATTACTTAAAATCAATTTTGTTTGTTTGGTTCAAATTTTTTCTGTTTTTGATTGATGCAAAACTGAAACCGTACCAAAATATCGTTTTCTAATAAACATAAAAACCGAACCATCAATTTAAGTTTGATTTATAATTGAGTTTGATAAAAACCAAAACATAAAAACATATAAACCAAACCAAACCTGAAACTTTTTAATTGAGTTTTATTTTTTCAGTTAGGTTACGTTGGTTATTCCAGTTATGAACAAGAAATCTTTGATATTTGAATACATTTGCTTTTTTCAGGGTAAAAAGAAGTTGGGACTTACTTGTGGGACCCACGTGCTAACCAATGCAATGCGTTTATTGGTTCTCAATGAATCGGGTTGTGGCCTGTTAGTGTTAGGAACAAAGCGGCGCGCGGAAGCGAAACAGCACACACATGCACAACGATAAACACACATAAACGAAAATATAAACGACACAAGAATTTAACGTGGTTCGGTCCCCGCGAGGGGACCTACGTCCACGGGCTGCAACTAGGTTTTCTTATTAAGCTCAAGGCACACAAGATTACAATTACAACTAGGGTATATATAGACTAAATCTAGGGTTCCTAACTTGTTCTCCAAGTTAGGCCCAAACAAATAAGATGGGACCCATTAGGGCCGGCTAACCCTAATTAGGGCCGGCTGCCCTAATACCCTTTGTTCGAGTCTCCAACCCTAACAATCTCCCACTTGGAGGCTCGAGCAATCCTCAATCCACCATCCAAGCAAACCCTATACCTGTAACTCCAGTAATCTTAAAAACAGAAATCTTCCAAGCCTCCAGTTCCAAGAACAAGCTAAAACTTCACGGTCAGAAGTTCTCCAAGCCTCAAGCTCCCAAGAACAAGCTATGATTTCAAATAAAAGAAGTCCTCCAAGCCTCAGTTCCCATAAACAAGCTAAGACTTCAATCTAATCCTCCTAGTTGCAGCGGCCCGCTCCTCAATTACCTGAAGAGCCAGTTGAAGCTCCATTGAGCTCCAACCCAACAGTCATCAATGACCCAGCCATGGCAAAACCCGCCATTGACTCATCCTCAATCTCAACCGGCTCCCACTGATTCGAACTACCGGCTCCAGAGACTCCCAAAGAAAACACCACTCTCCAAAACCTGCAAGTACCCAGGAGAGATTTTCCCATTCGGAATTCCGGTATTCAAAACCCAACGGTGTTTTGAACTGTACCTAGAACACGGTTAGTGCTCCCACTGTTCCAAAACCCCTGACCTAGTTTAAACCTCCGAATGCACTCAGCTACATCCCGGTGGCTCCAGGATTCACACTTGCAAAATGAATCCACTTAGCTCTACACGATGCAGCGAGCCAAGACTTTAATACTCGGAAGTTGGTTCCCTTCTTCCAGCGATACATAAACTTGTACCTTCCCAAAGTCTTCAATAAGGTGCTGTTTGTTTTTGCAGACATAAACTGTCTGCAAGCTGATTTCATCTGTTTTCATGTCTGCAACTGAAGATGTGATCTGAAGATCTGCAAGCTGAAAATATAAGACTGTTTGTTTTTATAAGCTGATACTGTCTGCATAACTGTCAAACTTATCTCACAAGATAGAAGTCATTTATTCAAGTTACATAGAAAATATAATAATAAAATTGTGGCGGCGGACGGTGGGTAGTGGCGATGGATGGTGGTGGTGGACAGTGGGTGGTGGTAATGGACGGTTTTGGTGGGTGGTGGACGGTGGTAGTTGACGGTGATGGCGTCCGACAGTGGGTGGTGGTGGTGATGAACGGTTGTGGTGGGTGGTGGACGGTGGTGATTGGTGGTGGCTGTGATGGATGGTGGTGGTGGTGGTGGTGGCGGACGATGGGTAGTGGTGGTGGATGCTGGTAGTGGCGGCGGACGGTGGGTAGTGGCGGTGGATGGTGGTGGACGGTGGCAGTGGGGGATGGTGGTGGTGGCGTACGGTGGGTGGTGGTGGCGGACGGTGGTGGGAGTAGTGGATGAGAGGGTGGCTTCAAAGGGATAAGAGTATGATTTTTTTGCGAAGATGTTTTAAGCAAGATTTCTTTGCTTTTCTTTTAAGATGAAAGAAGATAACTTAAGATCTGTTTTAAGAAAAAAAACAAACAGTCTTCAAGGGTAATGTCTGCGCGCGTGCAGACATTAGCTCCCTTGAAGATGTTTGAAGAAAAAACAAACACCCCCTAAGATTCACCAATACTTCACTACAGTGGGTAACATGAAATGAAGTATACCAGAATCTCGAACCCAAGAGTCTCACTGCCTTCACTGAGTCCCAATGCATCAACCCAGACACATTCTCAGAAGCAGAATTCATTATCTTTTGACATTGACTCTAAAGAATGTCACGAACCTCCATGCAGCTCCACGAAGTCAACTATGCCCAGCTCCCACTGTCCCTGTTATCCCAACCCATTACCAAAACCAACATTCCATGAGATTATCCCCGATCGTACTTTTCCCGGTAAACGTGTTCACCCAGCACAAGATCCCGGATCCCCTCAAATGTCGAACTGCTGATCACCACCGAACAAGAAATAATTTCATAGTTCCAGACCAGCTAACCGGCAAACGGTTATAACTAACAGCAGTAGAGCTTTACCGAAAGCAAACGGTACCAAGGATTCCGCGATTGTACACCCGATCAGCTAATCCTAACCGAATAAACCTTTCAACCTGACTTCCCTTTTTTTTCACTTATGTCGTCACCAGCACACCAGAATCAGAATACTTAAAACCCAAAGCATTCCAACCTGCTAGTTCCATTTTCACCTGTTTTATCCCACAGTACCACATCCAAGTTCCTTTGACAAAACCAACCAACCGAAATCCAAACCGGTCAAACCTTCGATCATACCCATCCCGTCTCCAGCTATAACAATAGCAATCAGGAAACAAATCGAAACAGTGAACACATCAATGGTACGAGCCAGAACTTGACGGATGTTCACTACCGAACATTGTCAACTGACCGATTTGCTCCTACAATAAACTTCGCAGACAAATCTAAACCCAAATATTGATTTTCACGTAACTCGGTTCTCAAACAGCCCTGAAAAACAGCCCCGAACAGCCCTGTTAACCAGAAAAACGAAGATCTCTGACAATACTGTTCACCGCCGGAATCACTGTTCACGGCCGGAAACACTGTTCATGCCGGATACTGTTCACCGAGGCACTGTAGCGGCGGCACTGTAGCAGCCCTTCTCAAACCAGCCTCTTCTACCTTTTTTCTCGATCGATACCCGTGCAAAACCGTGTGTAAACAACGAGCCAAAGCTCTGATACCACTTGTTAGGAACAAAGCGGCGCGCGGAAGCGAAACAGCACACACATGCACAACGATAAACACACATAAACGAAAATATAAACGACACAAGAATTTAACGTGGTTCGGTCCCCGCGAGGGGACCTACGTCCACGGGCTGCAACTAGGTTTTCTTATTAAGCTCAAGGCACACAAGATTACAATTACAACTAGGGTATATATAGACTAAATCTAGGGTTCCTAACTTGTTCTCCAAGTTAGGCCCAAACAAATAAGATGGGACCCATTAGGGCCGGCTAACCCTAATTAGGGCCGGCTGCCCTAATACCCTTTGTTCGAGTCTCCAACCCTAACAGTTAGTTGGTATGCTAAGTTTGAGAGTCGGTCCGGGCTGGTTTGGCACTGACAAGAGGCCGAAGAGCCTTCACAACAATTGTCATATTGGGCCGGAAATCTGCCTCGTATTGGATACAAAGTGCAGCAACTGCTGCCAACTGAATATAATTTAAATGGGTCAAATATAAAATAGCTAAAAGGGAATATATTTAGTCAAAGATTATTAGATTAAGATTATTGTTGTAACAATATTGAACTTGTAATTATAATTAACACAACAATTGTTTATATAAAAAACATAAATGGATAAAAAAAGGGTTTGCGGTTCAACTCATGTTGCCATTTCAACTCGAAGCCATGTTTGGACCAATGTCTCTTAAGGGTTGCAATTCTTCACACGATCAGAAATTCAAATTAAAAATGAAAAACTGGGTTTTAGTATCCGGCCCATCTAATAAACGGGTTGTGTTTAGGTTGATTTGTTTAACCCGATTGATTAAGTGGGTCGACCATATCAATCCATTTATGATCCGTTTATCCCATTTACTACAGCCTTCCAACACGTTTAACATGTTTGCAACTTGATTACAACCCGCAAACCTGTTTGACTCGCTTAGATAACAGGGCTAAATGGTCATGTATGGGTTACACAATTTTAAATATGTGTTTCTTTAAATGTTAACGAAAGAACACGAACAAATTCAAGTCCTTTAAAAACGAAGAGGAACATGGAATTTGTTCGGTTATGTGTTCGTAAACCATATGTTTTCAAGATAAAAGCTTTAATGACCGAACACGGAAAAGGCCTCGTATAGTTCTTTTATGTTCGCCTGCCGCCCTAATTTCACCCCTATCCCGCTTCTTTTGCTAGTAATATTATGTGTGTGTGTGTGTGGATGGCGGAATACAACATTTTGCGAGAAGAACAAAATAAATGTGTTCAAAAGAACATTTATTTTGAACATTTTGCGAGAAGAACAATTTCACCCCTATCCCGATTCACTTTTAATATTTTAAACAAAATTTGTTCATTTTTAAAACCTGCAAATGTGCAAATCATGTGTAGGTTATATTTCCTACACATAAATGTGTAGGTAAACATTTAAAAAGGCATATGAACGAGTTTAATTGTTTTTATATATGTAACGTAGACATTTGTATATTTGTATATAAGAAATTAAAGTCCTGAAAAAAAAATATGAACCCCCGACAGAAAAATTTATACGATTAAAGTTTGTTCCTTTTGTTATCGTAATAATTTAATGTTTCATTGTATTGTAATGAACAGCTCCCTAAATATAACACACATACATGTGTAAGAGTTATATATACTTAATTTTTAAGAGAGAATAATAAGAAGTAGACCTTAGCAACTGCCTTTGGGGGGAAATCATTGTTCAACTTTGGATCAACACATTGCTTCACCTTATCTTCACTTAATTTTGGAGTTGCCTGTAACAACAAAACCAAAATGAATATTCCATATGAGCATTTATATTATCTTTATCATGATTAAGACTTGCGCATTTCTTAATCTCAAGACAATTGCAATGTTTAATTTAACTCATAGTTCTATTCAAATGTTTCATTATCCGTTAAACACCTAAAACTGCAACCATTAGCTTCTTTCTAGTTAAATGGAACATATATTAACTTGAAAACTTCTCCAAAAACATATTGCAACTTTCATGAGATGTTACATAATATTAATGATGATGATGATGATAATAATAATAATAATAATAATAATCATAATTATAATAATTGTGGTTTTGATGTAAATGAGAGGGTGTTAAAAGGATTACTAGTAGCAAGACACACCCAAGTAACAAGACTCTGTTCCCCTTTGGGCAATGTGTGGTCCACTGGTTTTCTTCCTGTCAAAAGTTCTAATAGAACGACTCCTAAACTGTAAACATCACTCTTCTGGCTTATTTGCCCTGTCATTGCGTACCTAAATCAAAACCATTAAATAATACTTTCAATCATTTTATTCAAATACCTAATAAGATATACACCAGTTGAACTGTAAAAATTTTTTGGCCAAAAACTGTTCGAGCTTGAAATCGCCTAAGTTCGATTTCGGCTCGTTTAATTTACTAGAGCTCATTTCAAGCTCTATGTCTAAAGTTTGGGCTCGGCTCGTTTATTATTTAAATCTAAATATGTATATAATATATATTTATCTGATTAGGGTATAACATATATAATTATCTAATTAGGTTTTAGACTCTTTAGAATTACAAACTGTTTAAGAGCTTCAAGAACTTCTAACAACCAATCTTTTTTTAATTATTTATTTTGTATATTAAATACTATTAGATGGTAGTTTTTGTCATTTGTTATATGTAATCACAAAATTACATATAATAAATGACAAAAATACCCTAAAATATATTAATTATACAAAATAAATAAATAAAATGCTTGGTGTTAAGTATTCTTAAAGTTATTAAATTATTTGAAAGTTGTGAAATTATCCTAATTATAATCATATACAAAACAAAATATATGTTATTTAGTTTTTTTGTCACAATTTAATATGAAACAACAGTTATTATACAATTATATACTTATTATAGAACATTATAAAATTTATATCTTTACAAATAATAGGGTAGTTTAGTCTCGTAGGCCTAGTCAAGCTCGGTATCTGAAGCTTGAGCTCAAGCTCATTAACTAAACGAGCTTCCATTAAGGCTTGAGATCGTTTAAGCTCAGCTTGTTTTCAAACTTTTGGCCCCAATGACCTGTTTCAACCCAAATTTGTTTGACCCATTATCCGACCTATCACCTCTAGTAAAAAAATATAGCAACACTCACTCGGGAGCATGGTAGCCAAATGTTCCCAAAACCCGTGTCGAATGCAAGTGAGCCGCAGTGTCAGAAGGATTGCTCAAGTTGAAATCAGCTACTTTGGATTCAAAGTCATTGAACAATAAGATATTACTGGACCGAATGTCTCGATGAATAATAGGCGGTTGAACCTTCTCATGTAAATACTCTAGACCACGTGCTGCACCATAAGCGATTTTGGCTCGGTGGGCCCACGTGAGATGTGGGCCAGGGGTAGCCCCTTCTACACCCTTTTTACCTATAAGTTCCAAAATATGGCCCCTTTAGGTTTTTAAACTAAGGGAACAATTACGAATAGAGCATGTTTGTGTCTGTTCATTTAAGCTTAACTGAACAAATGATCAACTACGAAGAGCTAACTGAACGGGGTTTTCTTGTTTGTGTTTGTTCCTTAAGAAAATGAATGTGTTCGTGTCCTTCATTAACAAGATAAACGAACGTTTCACGAATGAATATAACTGAACCAAAACCAATTGAAAGTAAATGTGAACAACAATGTGCAAATTTAAATGAATAAATGATTACGTACGTTCTCAAACATAAATGAACAAACAAGACATGGTTCATTCGTTTAACTGAATGAACAAAAAATTTAGTTCATGTTTGTTCGTTCATAAAACAAACGAGCATAAACAAAATTCCTGGTCGATCAGTTCAATGGATGTTCGGTTCGTTTACACGCCTAAACCCTTTTGATCATGAAATTTAAAAATTAAGTAAAGGGTAAAATGGGAATAGAAGAATGTTTATGTGTACCGTGTAATACGTCGTGTAAAGAGCCATTGGGTGCGTACTCGTATACCAAGATTCGGTTGTCTTCCTCCAAGCAGTAACCAAGCAATTCAACAATGTATTCATTTTTAAGTCTTGAAACTAACGACAACTGCATGCATTAACAAATATATGGATCCTTTTGTCTTGTTTCTTGAAAACACAAATAAAAGTATTAAGTTATAAAGTCTCGAAAAACAAGTTTTAAAAAGCTAATCAATATAAAGTAAATTTTCTTACTTTAAATTTGAAATAAGCAAGAAATAAGTCAACAGTTAATTTGGTTATCGCAGTTCTCAACAGACTATTGGTTCGGAAAAGAACGCCCTCATTATTCAATATCACACAATCACTATCTGATTATGATTATTCAATATCACAAACAACCGAAATTCTCACCTGGTTTGTAAAATCAGCATCGGGCTCGGGTGAAGATCCGGGATCCAACTTCTTTACTATTGCTTCTTGTTCATCACTCAACTTTGCATAATAAACTTGACAATAAGAACCATCTCCAATTAACGCGCGCGAACCAAAGTTACCAGTCATCTTATTCAAATCAGCCAATGGCAACTTTGGTGCTTCAATTGGTAACGATTTTACAGGAGCCCCAGTTCTAACTGCCCCACTGCTCCTAGGGTCTCCTATGGTACTACCTAGTACAAAACATCATAGTTATGCTATGTGCTAATTACTAAGTACATGGTTTTGGCATTGAGGTGCAAACGAGCCGAGCTGAGGGCGAGCCAAACTCGAGCTAGGGCTCAGCTCGTTTTGATCTCTTTTCCTAAAGCTCGAGCTCGGCTCATTTATTATTTATTAACTGATTTATATACAATTCACTGAAAGAATACGTAAACAATCGTAAATGAAGAAACATAAACATGCATTCACGAATATAAATGAGCAAAAGAGAATGTGTTCATGTCCGTTTGTAACTAAATGAACAAAAAACTTTGCACATATCCGTTTGTTTATTAAATAAACTAACATAAACAAACTTGTTGTTGAACGATTCACGAACAGTTTATTAAACATTTGGTTTGTTTACAAGCCTACTGACAATTTGACCAATGACACTTGTATTGTAACTTTCACTTTTATACCATCAAAATACATACATTTTGACTTACACGTCATTAATCAAATTGTCGGTATGGATTATTATCAGCCAATTGATCATAGTTTATATTATTAAAATCCGATTTATCATTTTAAATAAGGATTAACAAACATGCATGTTTATGGGATAAATATACCTCCTCCTCCTCCTGCGACATTGGTGGGCCCACGAGGCTGTGCGGTGGTTTTAGCTTTATTAGATTGTGTATCTTGCATGGAGTCCTCTTTCTCACCTCCACAACATGAGAACATTATAGAAATGTGGGCATAATAATCCAACAATTATCCTTATTTTCCACAAGCAATTTTTGTCTTGTCTATAATTTACACAACAGAAAGACCTGCATTGTCGAATAATCGAACGTAAAATCCATGAAAATCAATTGTTGAAAAGTGAGGCATTTTAACAAACAGGTGGTGTGCATAAAAGAAGATTAGAATATATATATATATATATACCTGATAATTGTAATGAGTTAATAATGCCAACAACCAACCAGATGATGATATTCAAAATGAGGAATAGAAATTCTGAAGATCAACCTGGTTGGAAGAAGGGAAATCAATTTCTCTTTCAAGGGCTTTCTCTTATTTGCATGCATATATATCTATCTATCTACTCTTTTCAACCTTCTTTTATTTTTATTTTGTACTTTATTCTTAAAAATATTTTATTATAAATGATGTATTAGTAATAATAATAATTATTGTTATAGGGTAATTTAGAATTATTAGATTTATAAAGTATGAAAATGACGGACCTGGAATTTTCTTTCATGCGGATCAGGTTTTTTTAGGGACAGTTGTGTATCGTTATATATTATATATTTCCAATCGGGTCATGCCAGACCGGGTCACATAACAAATAGGTAAACCAAATTAAAGTATATATACATAATAACATTACGCCAATTGTGGAGCACACCGAGGTGAAAAAACCTATGAATGGCTCATTTTATTGTAAAGTTATTACCGGTCAAACGAATTTCAAAAACTTACCTAATAGTTTCTATACTTTTTATAAAAAAAATACAAAAAGTAAGAATTATAAAAGTTTTCGAAAGTAAACTTATGTATATCAATGACAAAATATTTAAATAAATATTAAGAAATATATAGTACAAATAGATATAGAAGGATATTTGGAGGAAAAAAAAGATACATATTGAAGTTTTACCTTTACATTAAAAAAGTCAAACCTGTAGAGTTTAGTTTCCAGTTTATTGAGTGCTTTAAAATTTCATCCATTGCGGGGTTAGTAAATTGGACTGAACTGGCAAGGTAATGCTAAAAATAATATAACGAACTCATGAAAGTGACAAAAGTGACCAAACCACATGAACAAAAATGACAGTTACGCTCTACTTAATTTTACATGTTTATTTAACCAGATGCTTTTATACATGTTTTTAAGGCTCAGACAGAATACAACAATGGAGGTTTTTTTTTTTTTTTTTTTTTTTGTGTGTGTGAAAAATGATGCTAAAACACAAGAATATTGTGAATTTTTGTCATTATTAATAGGCTTTGAGAAATGGCGTTTCTGGGTCTCAAGCACCAGGTTGACACAAGATTAAACAAACTTCATAGGGAATCATCTTATCATGTTAAAACTTTTTCATACAAGCTAATTTTAAGACAATATATCTTACTTTAACCTCGCGAATCCGACATAATAAACAAGATTTCCTTAGTTTCACATAAAAATTCCCAAAATCTAGAGACCCTCGAACCCATAAACGTGAGGCTAATCATATAATATAAGCATATCAAACTCGATATATTTTTCAACTTATTGTTCTTTCCATATACGGCCTATGACTCTTAGGTTAAGTTCTTTTCCATTTCCACCTGAGATGAACAAAGCTAGCTTTCTGGGAATCACTAATCCGTCTTGACTGTCGCGAATCTTCTGGGGACTGTCACGAATACTCCGTGGGACCCCTTGCCATGTTACTTTACGTCCATACCCTTCGACTTCTAAAGAATAACTGAAACTCTTGGCCTTTGTGTCCTCACCCATGAACTGTAAGAATGACATGTAGACGCGAGCCGTTCCTAACTGGCACACTTCAAAGTGCAAACAGAACTGTCTTCCAAAGCAATTGAATACCTAGACATCAATTGGAACGAACAAAAAGTCAACAGTTTGACTTTATAAAGTTACATTTATTAGTATTTCATAACTTTCAAATAATTTAACTTTTAAGTACTCGTAACAACCAATCATTTTTTTTATTTATTTCATATATTTAATAATATATGCGGGTAGTTTTGTCGTTTATTATATATAATTATTTTATTACTTTTAGCGAAAGATTGTAGACACCAAGATTTAAACCTGCAGCAGCAGAACACATGTTTTACAGTAATGTTTGTAAACCGCTGCACCAAGAATACCGGATTATAATTGGTTATTACAACTATATGTAATTTTGTTATTACTGATATGTAAACTTGTGATCTAATCACACAATTACATATAATAAATAACAAAACTACCCTCATAATATAAAAAATATAAAATATAAATAAAAAATGATTGCTTTTTAGGAGTTCTTGAAGTAAATATATATAATTGTGTTTAGGTACATGATGTGGGTTCAGACTTCAGAATGCAACCATTTTCAAGAAGTAAGAAATAAACAAATGTTGTTAAAATAACAAATACAAGAATATAATAATACACACACACACGATGAGGTTCATTAAAAACACTAAATTATTGCAAGAACAAAAAGAACGAACCAAAATGGTTTAATTTTTTAATCCATGGTTCGTATTTTTTTTCAACTATCGTACTTCCTAAATACAAATGTGTATGATATGTACATAAAAACCATCAATTTAATTTGTTCATACTTCATACGTATTCCTTAATTTTTAATTGTTTACCTACGCATGTGTAGGTTCTATATTTAAACGATATTTGTTTTGTTTTCTGTGAAATTCATAACAGATGATTAAAAGCATAAAAAACGACATATAAATCTTGAGCGTTTCAATATAGAAAATCTCTAAACAACTTTCTACTAGCATCAATTTAATGTCCTCCGGTTCTTAAATCTTCAAATTTAAAATACAAGTAGCACAAATGATGTAAATAACAAAGTTTCTACAAGAAAACATAAAAGTACTAAAATAGATATAAAGAATAAATAAATTACTATTAAATAAGCAAAAAAATAAATACTTATCAAGAAATACAGCAAATTAACTTACAATTAACGGCCACGTGGTGTTTTCATCTTCACGTGGGTTCGACTTAGCATATCGATGCTTAAATGTGCATCCGTCTCGCATATCAACACTATGATCATTACTCAGATGATCAAGAAGTTTTGGAACATCACCCGTCACTGTGCACTTAGATCTTGCATGAGGACATTTGTAGGGGCGAAATCGACATTTTTGCTCGTGCTTTAGTTTGCTATAATAAGGGAAAATATCATGACAACCAAGATTCTGGTGTCTACAAGGAATCTCCAAAGATTCTGCTACTTTTTCCAAAGCCAAACATCGAATGTTTCCCAACTCGGAACGACATGTCGGGCAACGGTTTTTAACTCTTGCTTTGCATTTTGAGCATAACGTGTGACCGTTTGGACACTATATACAAATGAGCAAATTTAGCAGTTAAGAACTTCTGATAGTGATGTGAATAAACAGTTAAATGTAAAAAATTATAACCTGAAAGTATATAATCATCCAAACATTAGAAACTAGGGGTGTAAAAAAGCCAAGCCTATCTCAAGCTCGACTAGGCTCGAGCTCAGCTCAGCCAATTTTGACTTACGAGAGATCGAGCTCGGCTCATTTCAAGCCTTTTTCTAAAGCAGGAGCTCGGCTAGCGAGTCGTTTTTTCAAGCTTGAGCTCGGTGCGTTTATTATTTATTAATTAATTTCCATACAGTTTTAATTATTTTTATCATCCTTTTATATACGATAAATATTACTATATAAAAAATAACTAAATACATCACATAAAATTATACAGATATTAGGTTCGATAAGTGTGAGGGTCGGGCTCGTTATTAAACAAGCTTACTTTTGCCCTACACATGATTTGCACATGCGTAGGTTCTATAAGTAAACAAAATGCGTTCATATTTTGTTTTCATTTCAAGAGCGACTAATATACACTGCATTTCAACCATTTTCTACCATTTTTAAAGTTTTAAGATTAAAAGACTAAATGATTTAGCTTGTTCTTTTTGTTCTTGCAAAAAATCCGTGTTCTTCCTAAAACCTTTGCCTATGTGTGTGGTATATATATAGATCCATCTGTGTATAGCATATATAAAAGGTTAAAACCTACATAGATGTTGCAAAAATGACATGTAAAAATCTAAATTTCATTAACTTACCAAGCAGAAAACCAGTGTCTATTTCTCGATAATTATCCCAAGGCCTCGTTAAATTCAACTTAACAGTATCAAATATGAAAATGTTGCAAATATTGTAATAACAAAAACACATTCGAACATAATCTCCAAAACTCACATCAACACGTAGCACCCCCCCCCCCCACCACCACCCTAAAAAAACCATACATACAAAAGCACATCAAGTGATATACCATGCGAAACGAACCTGATTAATCGGAGGGTACATTGAGTTGGTGCACACAGGGCATTCAAGAAGCTTATACACACCATTCGTTAAAGAGCTTCTACGCTTTTCAATCGCCCTATTTGCACACTTTGTAACAATATTAGTTTTATCTGCCTTTAGCATTCCTACACCAGACCTCAAAACCATAGGATGTGAGTCAATAGCATGTTTGCAAACACCCCTGCGCGCCATATAATATTATAAACTCTAAACACACCGGTTGTAAAACTTATAGTTTGATCAAAAACCGTGTGTTGTTGATATCTTTAAACACTTTCACTGGTAATAACTGTTGTACACAGTAAGTCAAAAAAACAAACTTTTAGAGCTTTCTATAATGCTCAACTAAACACAGTCATGCCACCAATTTAAATTAATCAACTTCCATAAACAGAAACTAGTAATATGAATTCACATTTAAGCCCAGATGAAATCTTGAAAACCCTTTTAAGAATATATGATTTTGACAACATTTATGCGGCTGGGTAACCAATTTTTGTCATATAAAACTAGGGGACCAAACAAGCCGAGCCTAAGGCTTGTTTGTTTAGTTATCGAGCTGAGCTCGAGCCTTGTTTATTTTTAAATGAATTTTCGCTCATTTGGACTTTTATGTATCAATTTCACACTGCACAACCGAGCTCGAGCCGAGATTTGGCTCATTCACAGTACTGTACATGATCTCGACAGAGGTTAGGATCGTTTAACGTTTCTCAAAATATATAAGAATAATTAAACATGTTAATAAATTAATTAAAATTTTATACACTAGCCAAGCCCGAGACGTGCTTGTAAAAACGACTCACGAGCTAAAAAAAATAAAAACTCGAAGCCAAGCTCAGGCTCTGCTCGTTTGCACCCCCTAACTTCATATGAACCCTAAACATTAAAATAAAAAAAATAAAAAATATACAAAACCCCAAATAATAAAACTTAAACCAAATTTGAAGAATTGGGTTTTTTTGGTTGCTGAGTAGGTGATAAAATAAGCAAATACCCATCTGAAATCCCACATACACCAGAAAACATTTAAGCTTATATTATAATCATCGATCACGAACGACCGATTTCACAAAACCGAATTGAAATTGATCATAAGAAACCCTTTTTTAAGATTGCGGGAAGAAAAAACAACCGGAAATAACGCATATTAATATTATACTGCCTACAGCAGAGAACATGACTCACCATTTTTTATTTTCTGTCAAATCTTCAAAATGGGACCATCATGGGAATGTGAATGATTGAATAATACTCTACTACTCTTTAACATGGCAAGGTGTAGCAGAGGCTACAAAATGTGACGATTTATGTGATGGTTTTTGTTTTAGTAGTGTAGTGGTGTGTTAGCCAGGTATACATATATATATATATATCACACACACAAACTTATAATAATAGTAATAATAATACAACAACACACACGAGGCGATAAGTGTATGTCCCCTTCACATTTTGCCCCCCTCAACTTGTTGCCCCAAAATCACAATTCGCCGCCCTTCTTCTTTACCACTACACACACCCTAATAGCCATCTAATTTCGGTAATCTTTAGTGTTGGTGTCGTAACAAAGTTAACAGATACATGCTCAATTCAAATAGTTGTGATGCCGCGGGGGGTTTTGCTACCTAGTTTATTATCAAAAAGTATTCCCAACTATTACAAGTTACAATGCACCATAGGAAAAGAAAGAAGCCCCCCATGAATTGTGAATGGAAAGAATATCATCTTTTAAGCACTTACGAGTGTGTTATTCTTGGAGTTAAGATTATATAAACCCAAAATGGTCTTGTGGTAACTCAAGCACATTATGTGAACAAAATTCTTTAGGAAACTCAAAATAGTTCATCAATAACATATGTTGCTCATAACTAATTTCCATTTACTTGATATGTTCAATGGTTCATATCTTTTCTTACATGTTTTTGGATTTTTTAGTATTTTAACGTCCAAAACAAAGTAAGTTGGCCGGCTCAGCTCAACCAATTTAGTTATAGCAGTTTGATGATTTAACAGTCCAACAATGGTTTGAAACTTGGAATCGACCGTGTAAATTAAATCATTGTTTACCCTGTCTATATTTATCTTTCATTTTTAAAGGATGCAGTTATGCACATGTATTATATTTATGGAAAAAAGATCCAATACAATAATAGTTTGTCGTACAATAGGTACGTGAATCCCCTTTTTGCACGAAATCGGTCCATGAAATCACATCCCAACATCTCAGAATCGTCAATATATATCCAATTAATCATTAGTTCACCGAAAAAAAAAACAGTTTTGGATCGTTAATCGATCAATTTTTTACTTTTTTTTCATGAAAACTGTTTTTGAGCATTTTAGGTTTTGATTGAGCGTTTTAGGTTTTGGCTAAGCGTTTTTTGAGCGTTTTTAGGTTTTGCCTTTGAGCGTCTCGCGTACCTATCATACGTTAAGGCATTATTATACAGTATCTCGACCCTTTATTTATGAACCATATTTATTATTCTGAAAAACTATAATAAAATTAATTTTTTTTAGAAAGAAAATGAAAAAATCTGGTTCAAACGACCAAACTCTGGTTGTTTAGTTACCAAAGTGACAAAATTAACCCTTTGATTTAGCTGTTCAATGTTAAAACTACCAAACCGGACCATAAGCACCTCAGGTTTCCATAACCTGCTTAGAAAACCCTATCATCATAAGAAACTTGGAACTATTATTATACATAAACATAACTTGAGTTGTCAAAACCAAATGATCATTAGATTCCATTCCAAACCTTCTAATACAAATTCAAAAGATGCCCGTCAAACCATATCGGTCAGCAACATTGTACATTAAAAGTTCATCCCATGCATGCCCAAAAAGCCGTTCTCCTCCAATGGTAAAAGTCAAAGCCCACGACGCTAAGATGGCTGAAAATACCGTCAATCCGATTGCTGATCCCACAACATCTATAAACAAAACTAAAAATTAAAATCAATGCTTCAAAACTGCTTGATTACCTCAAAACTGATTTCTTACCCATATTAGTACTTTTAAAGTCGTTAAAACTTGAGTTTTGCAAAAAAAAATATGGAATCTTTAGAATTGTAAGTATTTGAAAGTCACCGGGTTTCAGGTGACAAAATCCAAATGGGTAACCTTAATCCATCTAAGATCATAGATGACAAGTAATGAGTAATTAGATAATCAACGGGTATGAGTAGAGGCGTAAACAAGCCAGGCCGACTCGTGAGCTACTCGAAACCTGTCCTAGATCTATTGGGTATCCTAGTAAACATAAACTAGTTTTCCTAGTAAACATAAGACTGTAATCTAAAATGCTATCATCGTCAACGCATCTATCAGCTTGTTTCAACTTGTATAAAAACCTCAAACCAACAAAAAAAACCAAGTGCAAAAATACTAAATCTGAATTTAAAAGTTTCATTCTTACATGTTTCACAAACTGTAACTTTAACTACACCCATAAGTGGGCCTATTATTAAGTTACAGAATAAACTCTTTTGCATTGACATCCGTGTGCAATAGGCAATAGCTATTGAAAAGGTAAAATCTTCACTCGTCATCTAGGTTTTAAAAAGTGTGAAGAGCTTCTAGGCGTTTGGGTCCCAAAAGCCGAGGCAAGAGCTTTACATACACGAGACTTTGCTCTATGTACAACCAAAAGTTACATTTTCTCATTTCTTTTACACGTAAGCCTTTTTTATCAAGTAAACCATTCATAGATTGTTAACTCCTATAGACCCTAACTTTGACCAATTTTAACGCTGAGGCGTTTTTCAATTCGTCTCATGCCTTAGACACGCTTTTTGAAACCAAACTCATCACCAACTATCTAATATGAATGCTTCGAATTCTATCCTATCACATTTGTTAAGTTTGGTAATTATTTTCATAATTTTGTTTCGATCCGATTAGGGGTAAATCACAAGTAATCCTACAGCTTAAACATCAATTCCCCAAATTGTAGCCCTAATTTGTCCAGCATCTAACTTATTAGCTTTCAATTAAATTATAATGAACTCGTATAAGTTCAACCATATTAGAGTGAAAATGAAAGTGAGATGAACTTACAAGGACGGATTCGTGGGAAGGAGGTGGAGTGACGAAGAACGGGCCAGAAGTAATAGCAATTGACGGCCCACAGCAACGGTAGCAACAGAAACCCGAATCCGAAGAACTTACGGGCGTGACCCACGGCGTCTTGCTCCGACAGACCTAATGGTCCGTCGACGGTCGGCCACTCCGGTCGCAGCTGTGATGATGCCGCGATGACTGGGATGGGGTTAGGGTTAGGGTTTATGAGCACGGCGGATTCCGATGGAATCGCTTCCTCCGACGCTCTCTCCATTCTCTCTCTCTCTAGAATAAGAAAGGAGGATCCGGTTTTCACATTTGACTTACAGGCTTTCCAAACTACTCGTGTCCAGCCGCTCACTCGGAGATTGCTTAAAGAATGCTCGTTTGATTTCGACTCAGTTTGAAAAGAGCCGTTCGACTTGGTTCATGAATGGCCCTGCTTGACTGACTAATGGGTACCCGTGACCCAATAAACATGATTTAATCCGGTGACTATCATTGTTTATTTAATAAAGAAGTGGCATGGTCGTTTATTGACAATACAAAGGGTCAATAAGCGAAAGTTTTGGATTCAAATCTCATGGATGATGATTAAAAAACTTGCCGCTTTAAAATAATTTACATGTTTTTATTTTCTTTTTATGAGTTTTTAGAGTATAATGTTTTCTATAATTTTAAATATATTATTGTGGTATGTTTAACTTTATTCACTTTTTATATAACTTTTTTTAGAAATTGATTGGTATGAATGTAATAGAGGATCTTCATACCTAAACCTTCATAAACCATGAACATGATGAGAAATTATTTTACTCGTGGATATTGTATACTTATAAGTTATAACTTATATAACTAAATTTGATTGTAAGAAGGGCCCAATTAACTAAATAATTTTGTTAATACCAGAGTAACTATTATCACACTATATTATTTTTTTATAACATAATTACACTAGTTGAAAACTATAATTACACTACATTATTTGTATATTTAGTAAATTAATTTTATTTATACCGGATCACACATTTTTCTTAAATCATCAATTTACATAATTACTTAAAAGTTTAGTAAAATGCATGTCTAAACCTTTAGGATGAGACAAGGTTGTAGTGCCTTAGGTAGACTCGAGGCAAGCATTTTCTAAACTGTAAAGAAGGTGCGTGCCTCCCCACCTAGAAGCAAGACGAGTGAAACCGACAAAAGTTGGTAGTTTAGGCTTCTTCCTATACACAATGAAATTCAAATCCGAATTTTGTAGTGAAACCGGCCAGGTTTTTATGGGAAATGATCGGAATTGAAACAAGGTTTTAACAAGCGCCGGTTACTTTTATCGGGCTCAAACTGGTTTCAAAGTACATAACGTTTTTAACGTTAACCAACCGGTTTGTATCGGGTTCTTTTTTTACAAGTACAACCCAACACAAATTCCCCCCTATCTCCGACCACCACAATCACCAATGGAATCCGACCACCACGTCGGAGATCTAGTCCGGCAACTCCTCCACCATTTACAACCCAACACAAACCCTAACCCCGAAGATGTCAACTACGCCATTCGCATATTATCCAGCCGAATGACACCATCAATACTCGCCGACGAACCCACCATTGCCAACTCCATCAAAACCCGTTTAGCCAAACAAGACAAGTTATCCGACGCCTTAACTTTCACTGATCTTTACTCCAGATTCGCTTCCAAATCCGGACCCGGTAGCGTTATTAATAAGCAGGCCGTTCTTTATTTGCTCAAAATCATCTCCGACGATCGGATTACAAACCCCAAGTTGCCGTCAATTGGACCCGAAATTAGTGATGGGTTTAGTTCAAACAGGTTGAAAAATGGTGGGATTTTGAATATAGTTAGAAACCCTAATGATATGAACAATGTTGCTTTTGGGGGTTTTGCTAGGTTAGTGTTAGAGGAGAATGACGTGTCGGAGAATGAATTAGTGACTGATGTGTTGTCTGTTTGTCAAGGAATTGATGGGAGGTATGTGAAGTTTGATGATATTGTCGATTCGTATGTTCTGTCGGAATCTATAAAGGTCCAGAGAGGTAGTAGAATCATGGTTCATAAGCTTTGTGAGCTCGGATGGTTGTTTCGGAAGGTGGATCGATATGTGACCGGCAATATAGTTGAGAATGTTGGGTTAGTTGTTAAATCGTTTTGTGTGGCTCTACAAGATGAGCTTGTGGAGTACCATAAGTTGTTAAGAGTTCTTCGATCACAGTCTGTGAACCCGATCCCGTTATTGGGATTGAGATCAGAGACTGAGACTGTGAGCTCGAAGGGGTATCTGTCTTTGAGGAGACTTGCGGTCTGGTTGGTTGAACCGACGGTTAAGATGAGACGAATGGCGGTTATTGTGGACAGTTGTAAGAATCTCAAGGGTGGGGAAATAGCTGGAGCGATTCATTTGCATGCGCAACATGGAGACCGTCTGTCTCATGATTTAATGAAACGGTTGCTTTTTAAGGTTTCATCTCCCGTTTATGAAATGGTGAGGCGTTGGGTTATAGAAGGTGATCTTCAAGATTTACACTCGGAGTTCTTTATATCTGAACTGTCTGTTGAACGTGATTATCTATGGAGAGACGGTTATCGGATTAATTATCGTATGCTTCCGTCTTTTATACCGAAATCTCTTGCTAATCGAGTATTAAGAACAGGTAAGTCGATAAATTTTCTTAAAGTTTGTTGTTCGGATCATAGTACGGCTGATTTAGCAAATCACAGTGAAACTAATGCACTTGAATCATTGGTTGCCGAAGCTGAAAAGAGAATAGATAAGCATTTAATGCACACTATTTTTACTCGCTATAAGTTTAAGGATCACTGTCTAGCGATTAAACGCTATATATTATTAGGGCAAGGTGATTTTGTCCAATATCTTATGGAAATTGTGGGGCCCGTTCTCTCAGAGCCGGCTAAAACTATAAGCAAAATTCATCTATCCGGATTACTAGAAAAGGCCATTCTGTCATCCGGTGCACAATATGATGATCGTGATGTTCTAGATAGATTAAAGGTCAAGATGATGCCACACAGGGGTAATGACACAGGGTGGGATGTGTTCCGTTTGGATTATGCAGTTCAAGTTCCCCTAAATACTGTATTTACAGAGTCCACGATGAGTAGTTATTTGAAAATCTTTAGTTTTTTGTGGAAGATTAGAAGAGTAGAATATTCTATTCTTGGTGCTTGGAAGACCATGAAACCGAATGTAATCGGTTCCCATGTTTTCACCAAGTTTCCAAAGGCGGTGGGTTCGCAGATAATTTTGACATCAAGAAAATGCCATGTTATTTGGGATGAAATGAACAATTTTGTTATGAATTTGCAGTCGTATATAATGTTTGAAGTTTTGGAGGTGACGTGGTCTACATTTTGTGACGAAATGGAGGCGGTTAAAGATCTTGACGATCTTATTGCTGCTCATGAGAAATATCTTGTGACAATTATTGAGAAGTCGCTTCTTGGAGAAAATTCCGAAAATCTTTACAAGAACTTGTTAAAGTTGTTTGATGTTATATCGCACTTTACCAGTATTGCGGATCGGCTTTATGAATTCAGAACAAGGTATTTGCACCTTTTCAACATCATTGTTTAAGATAGTGGTGTGCATGGGTCGGTTTTGGGTTCAAACGGATTACGGATCCAAATCCGAAAATTCGTTGTTTTTCTGAAAGCCCTCGGTTTTGTTTTTTTCGCTTTATCATTTGAGCTTGAAATTTGGGATTAATTCTTTTTGTTAGGTAATTATTAATTGATTATTTTATATTTGGGCTAAAGTATTTGGTTAACAGTATATTTTAAATTATTATAAAATATTTAAAAGTCAAAATTATAAATGAAAATCCATAAACTCGGTTTAATTAGTTTTTTTTTTGGTTTAAATTACATGCAAAACCGAAATCTAACCGAAAATTTGCCTTTTGAGGTTTTTGTACAGCACTCGGTTTTGGTTTAATGATTTTTTTCATTTGGGCTTGAAACTTTTGGTCCAACAAAATATTTGGCCCAAAATAACGAATTTGGGTCTAATAAGTTTGTGCTTAAAGGCTTTTTTATTTAATAATCGATTTATTATTATAGTTTGGGCTAAAACATTTAGGTAACACTATTTATTAAATTCTCAATGAAGTACTTAAAAGTCAAAATAAAAAATGAAAATCTCATTCGGTTCCATTAGTAGGGTTTTTTCTGTTTTGAAAACATGCAGAACCGAAACTGAACCGAGTGCTTAGTTTGTTTTTGTTTCGGTTCGGGTTTTTTTTTTTGGTTTCATGCACACTAGATGGGAATTTTGACCAGTTTATTTACTTATGAACGACCTGAGTTATGTTTCTCTCTAACGGGTCAAAACAAAATTAAAAAAATGGCCTAATATGAAAAAGGTCAAAATTTCAATGAGATGTAGAAAGTCACTGAATGGCAAATGCATAAAACCTCATAAATCATTTTATTTTCAAAACATAAGTATTACTGATTTACTGCAATAGTATAGTTTTTGTAATCATATTAAACACACTATTTATTTATAATGTTCAGAAATACCACTACAAGTGAGACCAAAAAAACCAAGACTTTTAAAAGCAAAGGCTTGGAAACTGACCCTTGGCTTAAAGACGGAAGAAAGGCTGTAACGCAACGCGCGAACGAGTTTCTTAATATTGTGGGACAAGATTTAGATGCGGTTTCAAAAGAATACTCCTCTGTTTTGAAGGGGTTCATAACTCAATTGCCTAAGCATGTTGATTTGAAGTTTCTCATGTTTCGGCTAGACTTTACCGAGTTTTATAGGCTGGCAACTTAGCTTTGGTGAAGTTTACATAGCAAGTAAACTAGTTTAATGTTGTAGGAATCTAGTGGTATAGCAATTTGGTTCATTTTTCAATCCATTTGTAAATCACTCCTGGCTTTAAATAGCGCGCCTCATGTGTGTGTCGATTTGGAAAATGCTTCGGGGCCTTGAGACTTGACTTCATGCGCATGTGGTCATGTTTGGTGGGTGATGTATAAAACAGACCAAGTGATGAAGGTATTAGGAGTAGTTTATTTTTTATGATGGTTGATAATTATAGCTAGTAAACTAGGTGGGTCGAGTGGGTTTTAGTTCTGGGCACGGGTCCTTGGCAAAATGGAGTCAGGTTGAAATGAGTCATTTTAGGAAGACAAAGAACTGGAACCATTAATCAAGGGGTGGATCGGTCTCAGGTTGGTTGGGTCGGTTTGAGCACCGGGTCAGGTTTGGGCCGGTTGGATCGGGTTGATGTTGAGAGCCACACATAGCACATGAGCGACCACCGAGTGGTACGTCGGTGGGTGGTGGAGGCAGCGACATCGGCGATAGAGTGGTCACAGTGGTAGTTGTGAGCGAGTCGGGGGCGGCAATGGTGCAGGCTACAACAATTAGCTGGTGTAGACAAGCAATGGTCCATGTAGTGCTAAGTGCTAACCCGTTTGGACTCTTCTTAAGCTAACAAATGTTATAATAGTTGCATGTTTTGATAGGTTGACTAATTTGAGTAGCGTCAAATTGACTTGTTGATTGATTTAAAATAGTTCAAATAAACTCACACACGTGTCATGATTACTATTTAAGGGATGTTTGTCCTAGCTTTTTTAACCAAGCTTATAGTTTTTTTTAGCTTTTTTTACAAAATAAGCTCAACTTAGTGTTTGGTTTAGCTTTTTAAGTTTATGCTTATGAGCTTATATAAGCTCATTTGAAGAAGCTTATGTGAAGATGGTTTTTTAGCTTATTTAAAGAAGTTTATATGTATAAGGTTCTAAGTTACTTATTTGCTCTCAATTGGTGATCAATTAGTAATTATTGAAGCAACTTATTACTCTAACAAATTAAAAAATTGTGGATTTAACAACTTATTAAGATACATAATTAACTTGTTGAATATAAGCTAATCCAAACACTTAAAAAGAGCTTATTAAATAATAGAAAATAAGCTATAAGCTACTTTATAATATAAGCATAAGCAAAAAAAATAAAAGCTAGGCCAAACACTCTCTTAGTTTGTAAGGTGATGGGTTTAAATCGTTATAAGTGCAAGGTTTATAGGATTTTTATGGTGGAAATTGCATTTTAAAGAAAGATAGAAATATGTTTCTAGATTCCTGTATCCAATATAAATATTATAACATTGCTCTATAAATGAGTCATCAGCAAACACACCATCCACACCAAACTAGCAAAAACTTCTAAATCACCAGGAAAGAATTCTTCAGAACACTCCCCAGATACAAATGTAGCTGGTCAAAAGGTAGATTGATCATGTTCTACTATCAAGGCTTTTGGAACGTTCGCGAGTACCACGAAGGAGCCATTACGGCTCAACAACGGTTCATGAAGGCTCGGCCAAGTGATGTCTTAATCTGCAGTTTCCCCAAAACCGGAACAACTTGGCTAAAGGCCTTGGCTTTCACCATCTCAACCCGAACCACATTCGACGAATCCTCTAGTCCTTTGCTGACTAAGTTACCCCATGATTGCATCCCTTTCCTAGAGAAGCACCATGATCAAATTCAAGACAATGTCATTGTCCCACTAGTGGCCACACACCTTCCTTACACCTCATTGCCCGAATCATACCGCGATTCAAATTGCAAGATCGTTTACATATACCGAAACATAAAAGATGTCATCGTTTCATACTACCATTACATGCGTGAAATGGTTAAGTTGCCCATGGAAGAAGCGCCGTTTGAAGAGGCAGTTGATGAGTTTTCTAAGGGTATTTCATATTATGGACCATATTGGGATCATATTTTGGGATACTTGAAAGCTCACACCGAAAGACCAGAAACAATACTTTTCTTGAAATATGAAGATATGAAGAGAAACCCTACATGCAATGTGAAGAAACTCGCTGAGTTCATCGGGTATCCATTTTCGATCAAGGAAATCGAAGCAGGAGTGGTTGAAAACATTGTGAAGTTGTGTAGTTTTGAGAACCTGAGAAACCTAGAAGTGAACCAAAGTGGAAAGCATTATTTGACTGATAGTATTGCTGTTGATAACAGTGTTTATTTCAGGAAAGCTAAAGATGGAGATTGGAAGAACTACTTTACGGAGGAGATGAAAGAGAAGATAGACAAATTGGTGGATCAGAAAATGAGAGGATCTGGTTTAACTCTGAAATGAATTAACATGCATGCATGTTCTTGATGATCATCTTTTGTTTATTATGTTGGTTTATGTTTGTTTTCATCTTTGATGTTCTGTGTCTTTTGAGTTTGTTAAGGATGTTGTTGCATTGAAGTGATCTTTTAGGAGATTCTAAAATTAAAAGTAATTAGCTTATGTTAAAGATATGAAAGATGGAGGATTAATATGCCATGTCACAAGTGGTAGATGATTGCATGCTTTCTTGTCTTCATTGACTGTTCATTTTTGACATTTGTTGGTCACAAGTATTGTAAACTTTTGATCAGTGAGGTTTGTAGGTTACACGTAGTGTTTGTTGATTACAGATATACAAAAAATTATAAAGGTATATTGGTTTTAAATAATTTTAATAATTACTACCTTTTGGTTGCTGTATATCTGTTTTAAGTTTTAACTAAAGAAATGGTTTGTGATAGTCTCATTTTTTACCATGTTTGTTTCCAATGATCTACCACTAACGGAAGCATAACTCCGTTAGTCTCTGGTCGCCGGGAAACCGTTTTAGGCCGGAAAATTTCTTTTTCGCTGGAAAACTCTATATTTTCATCCCAAGCATCTTTTAAACCTTAGTTCTGACCTTTGGAAACCTTTTTTTAAAGTAAAATCCTCAATTGTTGAGGTCGCTGGAAATCTAGGTGGTGGTCGCAGGAAAATACGTTTTCGGTCAGAAAACTCCTATTTCATGTGGCTATGGACCCACCGGACTTTTGTCTTTACTTGGGAGAGAAACAATGGTCGTGTTTGATCATGCATGATCTCATGTTATTGTTGTCTTTGTTCAGTTGTTCCCTTTCCATCAAGATCAAAGAATGTGGTGGTGCTTTGGGAGACACAACGTTATATTGTTGTAAACTCTTTTGCGATGTGTGTTTTTCCCACCACGTTTTCTGCCGCAAACTGGTCGTAATAGGGAAATTGCAACTGATTAGTGATCGAAAGTTGGTTGCTAATACCTATTTTTCTAGTAGTGTGAATCTACAAATTGTGACCGTTATAAGAAAGAATGTCCATATACTTACGGTTTACAAAATGATGGTCTATAATAGAAGTTAGTGGAAATGTAGGATTAAAGTTAAATACCTTTAACTAAGCAAACACTTTAGCTAGACTCTGTGTCTATATATTGTTTTATGATGTTGTATCCATTAATTCAACCCATATGTTGTTTTATAATGTTGTATCCGGCACTATTTATTTTTGTATGATGTTTTTAACGCATGAATTTTTATATATAACTAATGTCTCACTGAAACCGTCTCTCTTGGAATAGATAGTTTGATGTAGTTGTGGATGTTGTTTGCGGGTCACTCTCTTTATGGTTTCTTATTTCCTTTTAAGATCTTTTCAATCGTCTCTTAAAGTCACAATACATTAAACAAATCCATCAAGTTCACTTCATTATATATTTAAAGTAAGAAAACCCTATAAAACTATTCATAGTCTTCCAACTTACACCATCTCCACTTTCCTACCACTCCCTAAAAACACACACCTGGCTAATGTGTTCTATGGAAGACACGATGATCAGCAAGAAACACAGATGTTCTCCAGCCACAAAACCACTCATCACCATGAACCAAGGCTCTCGAACCATCTCCAAAATCAAGCCCAAGATTCGCATAATTCACATATTTGCGCCCGAGATCATCAAAACAGACGTTGCAAATTTCCGGGGACTTGTTCAAAGTCTCACAGGAAAACCAATTACCCAAAAGAAGACAAGAAAAGAAACCAATAAAAGATTAAGATTTTCGCCAAAGGTGAGTGAGAAGATCAAAGAGGAAGACAAAATATGGGATGGAGCGAATTCGAGTGGCGGGTTCTTGGGTGGGTTTGGTGATCTTGATAATGATGGGTTCATGCACGAGTTTAGCCATCACAACCATGGGTTCGCACCAGTTTTACCGAATCTTGATACATCGGCCACTTTGGTTGATTCTCATTTAGGGTTTACTTTTGGGGCAAGATCACCTAATTTGCCGACCTACCAATGATTTCTTTGCAAATTCAGGTTTATTTATCGTATCCAGTCTTGATTCATGTCTATATATCTCTTGATTCAGCAGATGCTAAACAAGTCTTTTCCTTTTTAATCATGAGAATTGATAGCGGCAAGCTTACGGACCCTGTCAATAACATATATACTACCCAACAGAATCTGGTAAATTAATTACAATTTGCACTAGGCAGATGACCTTCAAGATATCATGATAGGAAACCGAAAAAAGCTTCGGGTTGTAGCCAGCCATTTATAGGTTCAGGTCTTGTTTCGAACAAGATTTGTATAAATACGTGTTACCTGAGAAGGGATTTGTTTTGTGGATATTTATATCTTTGAAGGAGTTGTTTGTCCTTATCAAGTTTGTAAGTCATACAAGTAATGAGCTATAGAAATTTATATTTTCTGCATAAGACCTAGAAAGTAGAAACACTATCTAAAATGCTATTCCCGTCTTTTTTTCTTTCTTCATTAATTTTGAGAGTTTATTTGTTGAAAATAAATATTCAGATGTAAACTATAATATTGTTGTTATCCTTAAATACTAGCTACTAAATGAATATTGGTATCTAGAGTACTGTAGAGATAATAAGTTAGCTTTATCTTTAAAATCAAGCTTGACCTGAAGATTGATCGATGTGATCGACGTCTTAACTCGATCAACGTATGCTGTAAACTCATCGACCCGAAAAATTGAACATGCAACAAAATTTGTACCAATAGATGTTTCCATGTGTGCGGACAAACTTTTGTGATGGACTAGATCGAGTTTTTCATGGTTTGTAAATATAGGTTTAAAGTTTTATTTAACAAAACCATATAAAGACTATCTTTCGTGGGTGCTAGCTCTCACAAGTTTATGTAATGGATGATGAGAATTTCCCACAGAGGTTTTAGTCACAACATTTTCAGTCACAACTATTTACGACATAAAATATAGTCGGTAATACTCAGTTTTCTAGTAGTTATATATTGTCCATGTTTTTTTATTATTTTTTTAAATGTGTTTTCATATGTAGATATGGCAAAATTTGTTGCAAAAGCATTAATCAAGATGAACAAATCACACAATCAATTGAATTGCAAATAGATCGAATTTACTTCAAACGAACATTATAGCTATATATGCATTGTAATTGGTTGTTATGAAGCGACGAACTGATTATATGCATCGATCGCTTCAATCTAAGCCCTAAAACGACATCATCTTTTTCATATCAAGTTTGATGTTTACATCTTTGACCCTTCTAATTACTTAAATATTAAACAATATTCTAAATATAGTTTCACACTGACATATCTAACTCTAAATTTTACATGTGAAGATTAATATCTAACATAATCGTTGCACATACATTAATAAAATGATCACTATGAACAAATCAAACAATAAGTTAATTTGCAAAATGATCGAATCTACTTTCGTTGAATGTCATACCTATTTATGCACTGTGTTCAGTTGTGATGAACCGACATAGCGTTTAGCTGCATCGGTTCAATCTAGCCCTAAAATGATATCATGTTGACTATTAAAGTTGGATGTTTACAACTTTGACTCATCTAATTACACAAATACAAAATAATTCTCTAAAGATATATAGTTGCAACCTACGTATCTAATCCTAAACTTTACATATGAGGGATTAATATCTAACAAAAATCGGACTCTTTCTACTTAAAAACTAATAGACCAGGATTATTATTTATGATCTTAAGAGGTTGAATTTGTTAACGTTAGCCAAGTAAATATGGCCAATGCATGGGTATATCTTTTGAGTCTAAAACCTCAAATAATCATGTTATTAGTTATATGTAGATATTACTAAAAAAAATTGTAATTTCTTTTCCAAAAAGTATGATTTTGTAATTATATACTTGTTGACTTAGATGTTGTTCAACATATATGTGAGAAGTGATTTTACAGCGAGAAGTGCGAGAAGTTAATCTTAACAATCGATTATGTGTAATCAATGGTGGAAATCATAAATGACACATTTGTAATTATTATGACATTATAACAAATATAAAAGTAAAAAAAAAGGGTAGAATTGTCATATATAAATAGGCATGATTAAATCATTGAAAGTGTCTTCGTCACTTCCCCCTTTTTATGCCTCAATTAATATAGTGTAAAAAACGATTCTTTTATAGTGCCTATGGATAAAATGTTCTTTCATGTGTGTTTAGAGTGTAGTTACGTATGTTATATATGATAATTATCATATATTGTAACATAGTTTATGATGTGTATTTAAGTGGTTAACATGCAGCGAGTATATTGAGTTTATGTTTGCAACTTGCTTGTGTATGACCTATTAGTTATCTATAGGTTTATTAATATGTAGTATTTCTTTTTTTGATAAACTTATTTGATGTGTTGTGTATATTTCTTGATGTGTAGGACAATTGTAATTATTTATAGTTTTGTATTGTTATGTAGTATATCAAGTTGGATTTGTAGTATATCATGTTTGTTATACGTGATTATTCGTTATTGGGTATCTTATAATCCGAAAGCATAGGAGCCATTGATTGTGTAAGCTCATATATGATTGTGTATGGGTTTTTGAATGGTGTTCATATAAATATAAGTGTTCGTTGTTTTCATGTTTATCCGTGTCTATTTGGTTTAAAAAATATTTCTTACACATAACAAATAACCTACACATGTGTACCTTTTTTTTAAAAGGTGTACACATGTGTACATTAGCCTACACAATTAAAAAAACAAATAACTTACACTTGTGTTTTCGTATGACGTACACGCGTATGTTTTCATATATATAAAAGCATATTTCCTACACATGTACATATAACCTGCATATAACTTACACTTGTGTACAACCTACACAAAAAACATATAACCTTCATGTACGTAACCTACACATGTGTATATTAACTTACGCAAAAAAAAATATAACCTACAATTATGTTTACGCATGACCAGCCTATTCACTTATATTTTCACATATAGAAACATATTTCCTACACTTGTTTAAATGTAAGTGTTTGTAGTTTTCATGTTTATCCGTGTCTATTTTGTTTAAAATATATATTTCTTACACATAACAAATAACCTACACATACGTACATTAGCCTACACAATTAAAAAACAAATAACCTACACTTGTGTTTTCGTATGACGTACACGCTTATGTTTTCATATATATAAAAACATATTTCCTACACATGTACATATAACCTGCATATAACTTACGTTTGTGTACAACCTACACAAAAAACATATAACCTGCATGTACGTAACCTGCACATGTGTATATTAACTTACACAAAAAAAACGTATAACCTACAATTATGTTTACCCATGACCAGCCTATTCACTTATATTTTCACGTATAAAAACATATTTCCTGCACTTGTGTAACATAGTGAAGCTTTAAATTGTTTTCGGATTTGTTTATAAAGTATAAAAATCATTAAATTATAAATTAATAAAAATATGTATTTTGTTTGTTGATAAAAAGTTATTAGGAAAACATAGATTATGAGAATTCAAATTATGTATAATTTATAATTAAAAATATAAAATTCAGAATTAAAAGGAAAACAAAATTTTGTTTGTTGATAATGAAATCGGCATGGTTTTTTCATTGATAAAATGTAACTAGGGAACATAATATATAATTTATAATAAGAAAAATAATAATTAATAATTGAAGTGTAACTGCTCAAAGATAATAATTAGTTACCTTACATAAAAAAAACCCAATTATACTAAAATACCCTTATGATTAAAATAAATCATATAATAAAATAAAATTTATGATTGGTTGGTTTTATTTCTCGCACTTCTCGCTCTAACAATATTTCTCAAATGAACTTAATCCTATATATATATATATATATATATATATAATATATAGGATCAGGATCATGAGAAAACTTTTCTGAAATTGAGAACTATGAGAATCATTTTGGACCACAAAAAACCCATAAATAAAAAAATCATAAACTAAAAAAACACAAAAATAAAAAAAGTAAAAAAATCAAAATTCTTATTTTATCATCCGGTTTCATAAAAAAAACTAGGTTTAGCTAAGTTATATACACATATGTATAATATATACATATATGTACATTTACATGTTTTTTTGTACACATGTGTATAATTTAAGATAAATGATAATGTACATATGCGTATATTACGTAACTAAAGATTATATAAAATTATACATATGTGTATAATACGACGTTTTTTTTTAATTTTTTTTAATTTTTTTTATTTTTTTATTGAAACCGGAATGAAATATAAGAATTTTGGTTTTTTTACTTTTTTAAAATTTTTATTATTTTTTGTTTTATGATTTTTTTAAATATTTTTTAAAGTGTTTTTAGTGGTCCAAAATGGTTCTCAAAGTCCTCAATTTGCAAAGGATTCTCTTAGAATCCTTACCATATATATATATATATATATATATACTTTTTGACCATTGTTAACTCGCATTTAATTATAAATGCAACTTTTGACTGTTAATTTGTTTAGATTTCATTTGTACCAAAATATATATAGGCTTCATTTCTACCGAATTTATTGACTTAATTAGATTCAAATATTAGACTTTTTTACTAACTAATTATTTTATCTAGTTCTGAACTTATTGTTTATGGTCAGATATGGAATTGATGTTTACAGTTAACGATAACAAAATTAACAAGATTATATATACCAAAATTATGTTTTTTTATATAATGAACTCGTTGGTATTAGTGGGAACATTGTGAAATTGTTAAAACTTAAGGTAGTGTTTGGTATGGCATGCATGGATGAGATGCGGAATGGAATTGATCATTATAATGGAATAAATAGAAAAATGTGTTTGATTGGTCAATGAAATGGAATCACCCATTACCATATCCATTCCATTCTCTAAAAAACACTCCAAATTCATTTCATCACCCCTTGTTATTTTTGCATTCCATCACCTTTTCACACTATATTACCTTCACCACCCTCTCTCATTTTCATCGCATCTAAAAAGCATTTTTTACTAGTGCACCACTACTACCCATTGCTCTCTCGCCACCACCTGCCACCACCAACAATTGCTCTCGCCGCCTACCACCCACCACCACCATTACTGCTCGGCGCGTACAACCACCATTCCACTGCTACTCACTACCATTTTTATTTTATTCTGACTTTTTCTAGCTTATCAAAAAATAAAAACTAATAATTCATGTCATTTCCACATGGTAACCAAACATGCTAATAGAAGGGTAATGATTCATTGCATTACCTCGTCCATTCCATTCTCTAGCTCGCTCATTTCATTTCATCACTCATTCCATTACCTCATACCAAACAGATCCTTAGGCGGGTTTGTTTATACTTTATTTGAATGTCTCCTAGTATGACTATTATTCACGATTGTAAGCTAATTTTGACCAAGTGATGATTTGAAAAAGTAAGTGATCAAGATTTTGAGTTTTTATCTAACTTTGACTTTTAATGTTATATTCATATATACTGAACTGAGATTTGACCAAATTAAGTGTTAGTTTTGACTGGGTCTAACATTTAGTACTAAGGTAAGAAATTGTCTTTATTGGGTATGGAGTTGTAAGCTAATGTAGAAAGTATATATGTTTAAAATGCTCGATAGTGACAAATTTCTTACTGCAGATTAGTTTAGATAAATATAATCCTGACTCATTTAAAGCTAGATAGATAAAGAGGTGGCTATGTCAATCTCAAAAGAAACATGAAAAGGAGATCATATATTCATATCTATCTATTATTTAAGTTTCTTTAGTTGTATGTTTACCTCTTGTTTTAAATTAGTTTCCTAGTTCTTGTAGTTTATGTTTCATAGAATCATAGGGTTATAAGTATGTTCGTTTATTTTAAGTTTGTAACCAGAAAACTTTTTCAAGATTATTAAAGTTTCTTTTGATTATATTTCCAATTGTTCACCAATAATTGGTATCAGAGCGTAGGTGATCACCTGCGCTCTCTTGGGTGAACAAGAAAGGCATGAGACGACTAAAGTTGACCATTAGTGATCACTCGGTAACTGCCATAGGTAATTGTTTCAAGTAAGATTAAGTATATTGTCATTTTCTTGCGACCGTTTCCAATCGTAACAACCTTCTCATCGTAACAAGCATTGTCAATGGATTTGACCGGAGATAGCACTCTTTGAAGTGATGGTAATTATGATCATGAAAAGAAAGTATGTAGATAGTTTTATACTTGTTGGGATCATGATAAAGTTTTAACATAGTTTCGGTTCCTTATAGATGTTGTTTGACGGTCACTTTCTTTGAAGTTTGTTTTAGTTTTTAATTAATCTTTTCAAGTATTTTTATTACATTAAACAAATCCCTCACTTTAATTAAATATTTAACAAAGAAAACAATATTAATACATCTTTTCTCCTTCTAAACCAACTTACACCATACCCACCTTCCCACCACTCTCTAAAAACACACAAACACAAACTAAAGAACTATGGAAGACACGATGATCAGCAAGAAACACAGATGTTCTCCAGCCACAAAACCACTCACCATGCACGAAGACTCTCGAACCATCTCGAAAATCAAGCCCAAGATCCGCATACTTCACATATCTGCGCCCGAGATCATCAAAACAGACGTTGCAAATTTCCGGGAATTGGTTCAAAGGCTTACAGGAAAACCAACCCAAAAGAAAACAAGAAAAGAAAAGAAAAATAAAAGATTAAGATTTTCGCCCACGACAGGATCAAAGATCAAAGGGGAAGACGAGATATGGGTGGGAGCCAATTCAGGTGGCGGGTTCTTGGGTGGGGTTTGGTGATCTTGATAATGATGGGTTCATGCAGGAGTTCAGCCATCATAACCATGGGTTCGCACCAGTTTTACCGAATCTCGATACACTGGCATCTTCGGTTAATTCTCATCTGGAGTATTCTTTTGGGGAAAGATCACTCAGTTTGCCAAACAACAGATGATTTCTTTGCAGCTTTCTTTAAGAATATAGGTTTATTTATCGTATCTCGTATTGATTAAATTAATTATTTGTGTTGGGTGTTAATGATCGATCATTAGTTGACTAAATATAACCTCGGTCCAACTCTTGATTAGCTGATGACAATTGACAAACAAGTCTTTTTTCTTTCAGTCATGCGAACCGTTATCAGAAAACTCATGTGACCCTGTCAATACCATGCTAACAGGATCGCGTATTCACCTAAATTGTAGCTTGTACCGGACATGTAGGTGGCCTCCAAGATCTCATGGTAGATAACCAGTAAAAGCAAAGTTCGAATAGGAGATAGATCGACCTGCTAGATGGAAACAACTGACAAAAAAAGGATTTGAATTTTGATATGTTCAACTTGTATATATCTAACAAGATATATTATATAAAGTCTCTGTCTGTAGATTAAGGAAGGATACATGCTAGCGTTGTTGTGTCATTATCAAGTTCCATTTGTAAGTCTTGCAAGTAATGTTATATATTTTCCGAATAAGACTAATTAACAATATCTAAAATGTTATTTTTTGATTTAATTTTTGTGTGTTTCATTTTGAGAATTTATGTATTTTAAAGGTAAGTATTCTGAAGTATATATAGTTTTAATGTTGGTGTTATCCTTAGATAACAAATACTATTTACTGAATGGAATGGATATATTGGTATATAGTGATAACATAATTACGTCTTCGTAATATTCAAGACTTCAAGCTTATATATAGGTTTAAAATAAAATTGTCGTCAAAAATAAAAAGCATATAAAGATATAACAGTTTTAACTCTCTTACAAACCTATAAATGATCCATTTACATATAATTAATAAGAAATTAATTCAAGGGACATCAACATATGTGTTTTAAGAAGAGTAGAAAAATACCTTTGATGCGTTCTACAGATAACTTCTAAGCACACCATGTAACTCGGTTTCTACAATTCCATCATTTGTCGTTCATCGGAACCTTACTGCAGTTTCTGTTGGAAAAATTTGTTACGTGTGCATTAGTAGGTTGTTATGACACAACAAATGCACACTAATAGACATTGATGAATGAGATATCGATGTGTGATTGTGTGTATTTGAAAAAAAATACTATAGTGGTGTATCCCACATTGGTGGGATGAAAAACTTGTGCCTTGTTTTTCCTCTATAAATAGAGAGGTAAACTAAGTTGCAACACACACCAAACCTTACACACAACACAAGCATTGTTGCAAGGTTTTTCCAACTTCTTCTTCTTCTTCTTCTACATTTCTGGTTTCTTTTATTCGAACATTTTTCAGGTTTACGGTTAACTCCGGCAGTACTACTGCTCCGGCTGTTGTACCCAGGGAAACAACGAGTTCTCTCGGGAGACTCGAAATATTGTTTTAAGGGCCCCGTGTTCAACACGATCCTCAGCCAAACCGTTTATATTTTTTTTTTCCGTATTTTATTTGGTTTATTTCTTTGATTCTGTATTGTATTTCAAATTCTTGTATTGTATTGTATGAGTAATAAAACTGTTTGTTAATTTTCTGTTTATTTACTCAATTCACGAATTCGGTTCTTACAATCTAAAAACAATATTTTTAAAACCGTTTCGTGAAAACTTTGTTTAAATTTTCAGAAACTATTATGTTTTGATCCAAACCAGTTTTGTTTCAAAATAGTATATGTTTTAAAAACATTTTTTTCTTTTCTGTTTTGGTCTCAGAATCAAGAATTGGATCTTCAAAGTTGGACTTAGACAGATTCGTTCTTGGTTTAACATTCTGAAATCAGAAAAGGCTCCTTTTTGGGCTGTTTTTGTTATCTCGCACGAGATAAAGCTATCTCGCACGGGATAAATTTATCTGGCAAATTTCAGAATTTTCTGAAATTTTTTTCTAAGTTACTAACTTGGTCTGTTTTCTGTGTGCAAGAATGACAGGACCAACCCCAAACACTTCTAATGCTACCCCTGCTGTCCATTTGACCACCCCAGCCAATGTGGGAGCGACCACAATGGCTAACCATGCTGAAAAACCCGAAAAGTTCACGGGTGTCCACTTTAAGAGGTGGCAGCAGAAAATGTTTTTCTACTTGACAACCTTGAACTTAGCACAGTTCTTGGAGAAAACAGCCCCCATACCCACTGCCCAAGATGATGCCCAAAGTGTGAGTGCTTTGGACGCTTGGAAACATTCTGAATTCCTATGTCGCAATTACGTGCTCAATGGTTTGGCGGATCCATTGTATAACGTCTATTGTGGGATAAAGATTGCCAAAGAACTATAGGAGTCTTTAGACAATAAGTATAAAACCGAAGATGCGGGAACAAAGAAATTTGTTGTGGGCCGTTATTTAGACTTTAAAATCGTTGACTCCAAGACTTTGATCACCCAAGTCCAAGAACTACAAGTTATACTTCATGAAATTCATGCCGAGGGTATGACACTTAGTGAAACGTTCCAAGTTGCAGCCATAATTGAAAAGTTGCCTCCTAGTTGGGTTGAGTTTAAGAATTATCTTAAGCACAAACGAAAGGAGATGACTATTGATGAATTAATTGTTCGTCTTTGAATTGAGGAAGACAATAAAACGGCTCAAAAATTAGCTCGTGTGGAGCCAATGGCTAAGGCCAACATGGTTGAACTTGGACAATCTTCTAAGGGGGGGGGGGCATAAGGGTAAGGGTAAAATGAATAAGGGAAAGGGAAAGGTAAACCTTGGACCGAAGAAGGAGGTTGTGAAAAAGAAACCTCAATCTTCAAACTTCCAAGGTGTTTGTTACAATTGTAATGAGAATGGCCATCGTGCGAACCAATGCAAGAAGCCTAAGCGTGAGCGTGCGCATATGGTGGATGAAAATGGTGAACCGTTGGTGGCAATGATCATCGAGCTCTCGGCAATGATTGAAGAAATCAATCTTGTGGAGGACAAACCGCAAGGATGATTCATTGATACGGGTGCGACCCGTCATGTGTGTGGTGACAAGACCCTCTTTAGCACCTTTAAGGAGGCTGCTAGTGATGCTAAGTTGTTTATGGGAATCAAGCAACGGCCGACATCAAGGGTGAAGGGAATGAGATCTTGAAGATGACTTCGGGAAAAGAGCTTACTTTGAGCAACACTTTGTATGTGCCCGAAATTCGTAAGAATTTGGTTTCGGGTTGGTTTCTTAATAAGTTTGGTTTTCGTTTAGTGTTTGAGTCGGACAAGTTTGTCTTGACTAAGCGTGGAATGTATGTTGGTAAGGGCTATGCCCTCAATGGTATGTTTAAACTTGATGTAACCGTGATTGGAAATGAAATGAATAAGGCATCTACTTCTGCTTATATTATTGAGTCTTTAAATTCAAATGTTTGGCATGGTAGATTAGGACATGTAAATTTCAATTCACTTCGTCGTTTAATTAAATTAAAAAGCATACCAACATTCCACATTGATACAAACTCTAAATGCGAATCATGTGTTGAATCCAAACTTACAAGATCATCCTTCAAATCGGTTGAAAGAATAACCGAAACACTTGATTTAATTCACACCATGTGTGCAATTTAAAAATGTGCCCAACAAGAGGGGGAAACAAACATTTCATCACGTTTATTGATGATTGCTCAAAATATTACTATGTATATTTACTTAAAAGTAAAGATGATGCAATAGAAAAATTTATCTTGTTTAAAAATGAAGTTGAGTTACAACTTAACAAGAAAATTAAACGTGTGAGAAGCGATCGAGGAGGTGAATACGTTTCACCATTTGCGGATTTATGCGCACAAAGTGGCATAATACATGAATTAACCCCTTCTTATTCTCCACAATCAAATGACATGGCGGAACGAAAGAACCGTACATTGAAAGAGATGATGAATGCCATGTTGGTTAGTTCTGGGGTGAGCCATGACATGTGGGGGGATGCCATTTTAACGGCAAATTATCTTTTAAATAAGATACCTCTCAAGAATAGGGACGAGACTCCTCATAAGTTATGGAAGGGAAGAGAACCTTCGTACAAATACATGAAAGTGTGGGGGTGCCTAGCTAAAGTCACCGTACCACCTCCTAAAGCTCTTAGGATTGGTCCCAAAACTGTTGATTGCATTTTCATTGGATATGCTCACAATAGTAGTGCACATCGGTTTTTGGTACATGAATCCAAAAATCCAAATGTACACGTAAACACTTTCATGGAGGCGAGCCCCAATACTGTCTCGTATTTTGAGCACATGTTTCCTAAGTTAGGACACGCACATGAGGCCTCATCATCACGAGCGAATGATGTAGGTGCAAGCTCGTCAACACAAAATGACGACTTGGTTCATGAAGGAACACATGAACGGCCCGAGACTGAGGATGGTGATTTAAGACGAAGCAAAAGACAAAAGGTTGCAAAATCCTTTGGTCCTGACTTCGTAAGCTTTATGGTTGAAGGTGAACCTAATACCTACCATGAAGCGGTGACCTCACCTGAAGGACCTCAATGGAAAGAAGCAATCAAGAATGAAATTGATTCGATCTTACAAAATCATACTTGGGAATTGGTAGATCTTCCTGTTGGTTGCAAACCACTTGGATATCGTTGGATATTCAAAAAGAAGATGAAAGCCGATGGAAGTATTGATAAATACAAGGCGAGGCTAGTGATCAAAGGTTTTAGACAAAAGGAAGGTCTAGACTATTTTGATACTTACTTACCTGTAACAAGTATAACCTCTATAAGGTTGGTGCTTGCAATCGCGTCTTTACGAAGTTTGGAAGTGCACCAAATGGATGTAAAAACGGCTTTTCTAAATGGTGATTTGGAAGAAGAGATATACATGGATCAACCTGAGGGTTTCTCCGCCCCTGGTCAAAAGGGCAAAGTATGCAAACTCATCAAGTCTTTGTATGGCTTGAAGCAAGCTCCAAAACAATGGCACCAAAAGTTTGACCAAGTCATGATTAGCAATGGTTTCAAAATTAATGAGTGTGATAAATGTGTTTATGTTAAAAACACAAATGGAGGTTATGTTATTTTATGCCTTTATGTGGATGACATGCTTATCATTGGGAGTAATGATAAAATGGTTCAATCTACAAAAGACATGTTAAAGGCACGATTTGACATGAAAGACATGGGTTTAGTTGATACTATTCTTGAAATAAAAATCATTAAAACCAAAGAAGGTCTTACTTTGAGTCAAGCACACTATGTCGACAAGATTCTTGAAAAATTCAACAAGGAAGATAAGCGAGTGGCTCGTTCTCCTGTTGACACTACTCTACATCTATGTAAAAATAGAGCTGAGCCGGTTTCTCAATTAGAGTATTCAAGAATCATTGGAAGTCTAATGTATCTCATGACATGTACGAGACCCGATTTAGCATACGCGGTGAGTAGGCTAAGTAGATATACTAGCAATCCAAGTGTTCAACATTGGAAAGCTATTATAAGGGTGCTTAGGTACATAAGATACACAAGAGACTATGGTTTGCATTATACCAACCATCCAGCTGTGATCGAAGGGTATACTGATGCGAACTGGATTTCGGATATGAAAGATTCCAAATCAACAAGTGGGTACGTGTTCCTACTTGGTGGGGCAGCAATATCTTGAAAATCATCCAAACAAACTGTAATTGCTAGATACACAATGGAGTCTGAATTCATTGCCTTAGATAAATCTGGGGAAGAGGCAGAATGGTTACGTCAATTCGTGGAAGACATTCCACAATGGCCAAAGCCGTTGTCCGCAATTTGCATACACTGTGACAGTGAGTCTGCAATTAGTAGATCTCAACGTTCAATGTATAATGGCAAATCAAGGCATATGAGACGTTGACATAACACGATACGACAACTACTGTCAACGGGTGTTATCACGATTGACCATGTGAGGTCAGAAGATAACATTGCAGGTTGTTAACAAAAGGCTTAAGCACGGATAAATTTTAAAAGTTTTCGAGAGGAATAGGACTAAAGCCCGCAATAAAGGAAGTATGAGGGAAACCTAACTTAGCAGACTGGAGATCCCAAGAGCTAAGTTCAATAGGAAAACTTAATCATATGACCAGAGGCAGTCACTATGGGGGAGTACCCCAAAACCAAAGGGAGTCTTGAACTTCCTAGTCCTTTCTCCTAGGGGAGTACCCTAAAACTAGTGACATTTGGGAGAGGTTAAGCATATTAAGGTTAAGTGAAATAACCATGATGCTTTTAATGATTCATGGGAATCACCTATGTTAGAGAGAAGTGTGGTCGCTTCGAATGGAATTGTGGGAAGACGCAATTTCCTAGAGCTCTCGCAGAACCAGGACCGTGATCCATGACCATAACGGACACAAGAATGAGGAGTTGACCAAACCAGGGAGAGTATTGTGTGAATGCATATTGTCATCTACACAAATGGGGGTCTGTTCAAAGTCATCGCGACTACAAACCGCTAGGAGGCTAAGTATGCTTCACAACGGAAGGTTCAAAGGGAACACCTACCTATCCGGCAATACTCAACTGTTGAAACTTACTTCGAAGAATCGATTTCCATTCATGTGGGGGATTGTTGGAAAATTTGTTACGTGTGCATTAGTAGGTTGTTATGACACAACAAATGCACACTAATAGACATTAATGAATGAGATATCGATGTGTGATTGTGTGTATTTGAAAGAAAATACTATAGTGGTGTATCCCACATTGGTGGGATGAAAAACTTGTGCCTTGTTTTTCCTCTATAAATAGAGAGGTAAACTAAGTTGCAACACACACCAAACCTTACACACAACACAAGCATTGTTGCAAGGTTTTTCCAACTTCTTCTTCTTCTTCTTCTACATTTCTGGTTTCTTTTATTCGAACATTTTTCAGGTTTACGGTTAACTCCGGCAGTACTACTGCTCCGGCTGTTGTACCCAGGGAAACAACGAGTTCTCTCGGGAGACTCGAAATATTGTTTTAAGGGCCCCGTGTTCAACACGATCCTCAGCCAAACCGTTTATATTTTTTTTTTCCGTATTTTATTTGGTTTATTTCTTTGATTCTGTATTGTATTTCAAATTCTTGTATTGTATTGTATGAGTAATAAAACTGTTTGTTAATTTTCTGTTTATTTACTCAATTCACGAATTCGGTTCTTACAGTTTCTTCCATCGCAGCCTGGTCACTACGGAGGTTAATTTTTCAATATCAAAACACATGCGTTTCTATACATCGGAGTAAGGTTTGCTTGCTATTTATATTTACAAATCAAAATAAGATTTATCAAATGGTTTCTTAATATTCGTGTGCATTTTGTTTAGTGCAGAAGACTTGATCAAATCATCTTCACTTAGCCATCTCACAGTTACAAAAATAGGCATTTACAATAGAAATTTGTAAGAGAAAACATTCGCGATTTAAGCGACCGATTTTCAACAGAAATCGCATTGATCGCAAAAGTATCTATTGCTATTAGTCCGCAAAACGGATGCAATATGGAATTTATTCACAACATTTTCGGTCAAGGCTATTCACGACCAAAAATGTAGTCCGTAATGCCCAATTTTCTAATAATGTATATTGTCCATGGTCAGGATTATGAGCTGCCACGCTAAGCTGGTTTTGACAAATTAAGTGATGATTTTGACTATTTTAGCTAACTTTGACTTTTAATGTGACGCTTATTCATATAACAGCTGACTTTGACCAATTAATTGTTTATTTTGACTGGGCCTAACTGACTTTATTGATTTTTGTCATTTTTTCCTTCAGTTGATTAATTTTTATATAAGTTCTTTTGGGATTCCTTATTTGCACCTACGTTTGATTTATATAAGTTGTTTTTGATAAGTTACTCATTTCTAACTTATCAAAAACTCTATTTTCCTATTTAAAAAATTTTAAAAAGCCACATTACCCAAACACCTTTATAACTTATAAAAGTTAATAATTTATATGAAGGTAAAAATAAGGAATCCCAAACACCCCCAAATATTATTAAATCAATTTTAACTATTCTAAAATGCAAACCGTTTAATTTTGTTTAGGTTAATTCCTTGTTGATCTATTCAGCTAAAATATCAGATTAAGATTATGTTTTTGATATCTTGAAAGTTTTTCAACGCACAAATAAAATACATGTTCTTTTTGTAGAATTCATCTCCCTTTGCCTTTTGAGTTTCAAAAAATAGAAAGCTTGATGTTGTACATATATAATTTCAGATGGAATCGTATGAATCGTATCCAATACAACTGGTCAATAAAACAATTTTGATATTTTTTTTTATTTCTTTTAATGCTAACAACAAAAGCTGACCATCCATTTGGTTGAGAACTCATAAACGTGTGTTCCAATTTAATCCAACTGTCACAAAATGCATTTAATTTGATTAACAATAATCAAAGATATTTAACAAGAATTGTGAGAAACAAATCTCAAACTATAAATACAAAAGATTTAAAATTAAATACTTGAATGGAGACTTTGATAAGATGATCAAATGCAGGTTTATGAACCCTACAACGAAAAAAGATTGAAGACTACAGTGTTGATGCTTGTTAGAATGATCGTTTATCCACGGGTCACGGTTTCAGGTCATGTGATTGGGTTCGATTGGGTATAGAGACGCAAATTTTGGCCATGTTCAATTAAACGCTAGTAAAGTAGTTATAGTCAGATTAAGCAATTTACCCGTAATAAAGATAATTGATATATAATTCAAAACTTATATCTAATAACTAATTGTAATTAATTCTCAAATAATTAAGATGCCAAATATATCATTGTAGCCTTTTTGTACCTTTAATTTATTCTAAAACTTTGTAGTCAAACGTAAATGTCCTAGGATCAATAGTTAACTACTTAACAATTGCCACAGTAAATCTTTAGCACTTGTATAAGAATTATGTCCGATTTTTTTTGTAGATTTACAAAATTGCCCTTGGACCTTTTGTAGATTGAACTAATCAACTCTTACATGTTATCTATTTATGATTTTCCGTTGCACATTATTTAAAAGCGGTGACGAAAACATAATTGGAGACGAAAACTTGATCTTTAACAACCCGAAACTTCAAATTTTGATTTATCTTAGTAACCTTCAACTTATAACACAAAACTTCAATTGATTTATACAAAATTTTAACAATTTAAACGAAACTTTTGATTGAAACTAATATCTGAAACCTTGAATTGTGTATATGAAACCTTGAAGGGAAATTACTTGTCACATTTGGCCTTAGAGGCCTAATCGTGTGACCAACAGTTGATACCGGTTTTGTCAACATTTATCCAAGTTTGTATTACGTAGTGGAAATATTGATTAAAATATTCATTTTATAACACAGGGAATTAAAATATCTATCCTTGTTTATATCCTTATTCCCGGTTACCTAAAAATACTTGAGCTATATGCTAGTGAATAACGTTGACTTGACTCAAAAATGTTTTCGTAATTTGTTAATACGCAACACCATTAGTGTAACATCTCAAATTTTTCATATTCATATTCGTTTATGTTTAACCCGACTTGAATGTAATTTGGAACTTTCGAAATATTTAAATTTTGTATTTATTAGTATTTAACTTGGTTTAACTTATTTTATACTCTCATAACTTTCAAACTCGTAAACAATGCTTAGAAACTCTTAAAATCGCTTAAAATGGCTAAAAAATGCATTTATGAAACTTTAGGGACTAAAACTGTCAAAAATCAATGTCTAGTAAAAGTCCAACCTAGATCACTAAAATTAAGGGTATGTTTGGTTGAAAGGAATGGAATGAAAGGGGAATGGAATGGGAGAAGGAATGGAATGGACAAAGGAATGAAATAGATCATTACCATTCCTTTTTCTTCTTTGGTTAATATATGGAAATGAAATGAATAATTACATTATGTTGTTTGGTATCCGAAAAAATTTTTATGAATGAAATAGAAATAATTAAAATATTCCTATCTCAAAATATATAATTTTTTTACAAAAAAAAAAAAAAAAAAAACCTGAAATGACGACGGTTGTGGTAGCTCTGGAGATGAAAATGGTGGTGGTGGTGGCGACGGTGGTGGTGGTGGTCAAGCGATGGTAGCATTAGTAGTGATGGCGGTGGTAGGGTGGTGATGACGGTGGTGGTGGCCAGGCAGTGATAGTGGTGGTGGCGGTTATGGTCGGGTGGCGACGGTGACAATGTTTGTTATGGTTATGGCGACGGTGGCGGTGGTAGCTTGGGTGGTAAGGTGGTGGTGGTGTAGGTGGTGATGGCGACGGTGGCTGTCAGGTGGTGGTGGCAGCGACGGTGGTGGCGGCGGTGGTGGTCAGATGATGGTGGTGGCTATGGTAGTGGTGGTGGTGGTGGCGGTCAGGCGGCGGGGGTGGTGGTGGTGGTCAAGCGATGGTAGCATTAGTAGTGATGGCGGTGGTAGAGTGGTGATGACGGTGGTGGTGGCCAGGCAGTGATAGTGGTGTGGTGGTGGCGGTTATGGTCGGGTGGCGACGGTGACAATGGTTGTTGTGGTTATGGCGACGATGGTGGCGGTGGTAGCTTGGGTGGTAAGGTGGTGGTGGTGTAGGTGGTGATGGTGACGGTGGCGGTCAGGTGGTGGTGGCGGCGACGGTGGTGGCGGCGGAGGTGGTGGTGGTGACGGTGGCGGTGGTGGTCAGAGGATGGTGGTGGCTATGGTAGTGGTGGTGGTGGTGGTGGCGGTGGTTGTTGTTAGATGATGGTGTTGTTGAGAAAGTAGGTTAAAGGAGGAATGGAATGAAAAAAAAGAAGGGGGTAGGAAGGAATGGTTTTGATGGAATGGGATTCCATGTGTAATGGATGATTCCATTCCATTGTGCAACCAAACACCTCTTATTTCATTCTCACGTAATAAATCATTACATTCCGCCTGTCATTACTGCATAACAATCGCTACCTAAGGTCCAAGTAATGTAACCAGATATTATAAACTTGGCCACATTCATTTTTTGTTGGGCAAACGAAATCCCTCAATTAGTTTAGTTGATTTTGTCATTAAAGGCTTATTCGGTTTCCTAATCGAACCATTTTTCCTAATAAAAGAATATGGAGCATTATACTTAATCAAAACATATTTCTAAACCCTAAAATAATCTGGAAACTCAGCCACCAACTCTGAAAAATCCGTTCATAATGTTTTATGGTGTTTTCTTCAAAAACTTTCATCTTCCGGTTTGACTTTCAAGCTTCAAGACCCTTTGACTTGTGCTTTCACATTGTTCCGTAATCTTTCTGGGTAAGTTACCTTCTTGATTAACGTTGGTTTTTATCTAACTAACAAAAGCCCTAAATCAATGTTACTGATTGATGGGGTTTTGTCGGTCAATTGCTCTCCGGCCCGTTTTAGGGCATAATAGTCAAAATATTTGACTAACTGATTTCTCTATCTTGTGATTGAAATTAGCTTTCGGGCCAGAAGACTTTTATGTTTGTTTTGAAATTTTGAGTGTATTGGTCAGAACCCGATGTCCGACTCGAATTTCGGATTCTGAATAGTACCATCTCGCTTAAATCGTTAAAATCTTTGAGTTTTATACATCCGTTTGATCTGATTCCAGCGGATATGTTCTCGTGTTTAACTATAATTTATTTACTGTCTCAAATTTTCAGTTCTGTTCGTGTCTGATCAGTCAGCTCCCTTAAGGCTCGGGACTCGTTTAATATCTTTATTTTATCGTTTAACTCGCCTGGATATTAAGGTGAGAGTAATCACTCCCCTATTTATAGATTTTAAACCTTTTGGAAACCTTATGCGTACCTTATAATACTTTTATATATCTTAATTACATCATTTGCAAATCTCAAGTATTGTGTTGTTGATCAATTGAATGTTTATATGCTAGTTGCTTACATGCTCATTTGTTTATTTATCGCATTTAGAGAGGTCCATAATAATAACAGTAAGTAGCCAAAGCCCGATTCGCTAGGCTATGGTCAACCGACACCCTTACTTGTATTTATTTCGTCTTAGTAGCCAAAGCCCGATTCGCTAGGCTATAGTCAAACGACACCAATTATTTGCTTAATATTTAATTGTTGATACTCATAATATTGATTTGCATAATTTTATATATATATATATATATATATATATCTTATATTATTACATCAAAATCTGGTGATTACTTACTCAACATGTGTTGTTGACAAACCTATTTTACGTATATTACAGGATGTTTATCTTGGATATTTGAAGTTATTAAAGAACTTAGTTTATTTGACTTTTATGTTATTATAAAAAGACAAGATGTTACTATTATATTTGTTTTGACTTTATTTATAACCTCTTTTGAATAATGTGTACTTGATTTGAAATTAATAAAATAGTTAGATAAGTCACTAATATTGTATATTAGTGTCTTATGAGCTGTGAATCAATAGTTCGCGCCCCGATATTTCCGTCGTAGGTCGGGGTGTGACATAATGAATCGTTATCCACCCAATTTGATCCAAGTGTCAGGAAAATTCTAGTGGTCCGCTAAGTCATTTTTCCATAATTACATTGTAAACCCTAAAATTTGGTTTAACTAATGTTTGGCCTTTAGACATCTAAAATAGGCACTTTTAGCACAAAAATATCAGGATGTTAGATAACTTTCTTTTCAAATCCTTCTATTTTGGAAGGAAAGTGGAAAGAAAAATTATTAAAAGTTAAAGGGTTTCCTTTTTTTTTTCACTCACATTCATTAAAGAAACTCTAGAGCATAAATGTTTCCGTGTTTCCTTCAATTTATTTCAACTTCTTTCCATAAAAATGACTTGGGAAAACAACGTACACGTGTGTCCACACCTGCCAATGGGCTTGATTAATTGATTTGGATCCAAAGAGCGAAGGCTGCTTATGTAAACATTTTTTTAGCTTGGGCCTAAAAGTTTTAGGGCTTGGGTACTAACCAATTGATTATCTTTTATCGAATTTCGGCCGCCATGGACGGTCATAGAAAACTTTGGATTAGGGTTACATGTCTTTCTATTTAAATGAATCTAACTCTGTTTTCAGCCGCACCTGTCACACCCCGACCAAAGGCGGCGGAACATGCCGGGATGCAACGATTGCTCATAAGCGCATGACACTATTTAAAGCGACAATATTTAACAAACTCATTTCATTTCACATCATCGAAAATGACACATTACCAAATATTCATAACTCAAATACAACAAAATATAACAAAATATAGCAAATCAAATATTGTTCAGTTTTGCTAATATCCTAACAGTATTTGTGACGTTTTCTTCACCGAACTCCATAATCAACCTAGATGCAAACCTGTAACATTTCATAAAATAAAGTTTATCAACACAAAGGTTGGTGAGCAATTCATAAGTTTGAACAATAGATATATAGTATGAAAAGCCACAAAACTAGTATACAAAACCATAAATAATAGCTATAAACTTGGATAAATAGTTATCGCTAACAAGTTAGCGACACCCAACTATAAGGGGTTGCCAAATAGTTTAGGATTTTATAGTTATCGTTAATTGCATTACGTTAACGACACCTTGCCATGAGGGGTTGCCAAATGGTATAGGATTTATAGTTCCACCATCCAAAAGCGATAAACACATAGTCAAATAAGCATAGAACACCAAATCGAGCAATTATTCAAGTAAGGTATACAACAACGTTTGTGGTTTAAGACCCAAGTATAAAACATTTAGTTTAGATAAGTTGAAATGTCACCTCCAAAATAAAAGATAGAAAACGGGGTATGAAGTTACTCACATTCAAGTAATAAACTTGAAAGATTGATTATTTGGAGATTTGCCGGAACGACGAGTTTAACGTATGAAGCCTAAATAAAAGAAAGTCTTGGATTTAGAAATGTTGTCTTGAAGATTTTTAAATAAAATAATTGTTGCAAAAACTAATCAATTAAAGTTCAAGGTTTAAAATGTAACTATTTAAGAATTTATAATAATAACCCTTTTAAAAAATGTAAGTTTGCTCAAAACCGGGTTAAAGTATCTAACCTTAATATTTACTTAACCAATGTTAAGTAATAAGGTGGGGAAAATGCTAAAATGCAAGTTCCATTAGGCTAAAGATACTAAAACGGGTTTTTAACGAGTGTTCGGGTTGTCGGTTCGGGTCTTGACAAATGGTCAAACCCAAAGTCAACTTTCCAAAATATTAATTGTTATGAGATAACTCATTAAAACATACTAACACTTAACCAAGTATGTAGATCTATTGTTTAGAACTAACAACGCACGTTAAGCGAGTGTTCGGTTTTGTCGGTCCAAGCTATGTTATGAGATCAAGTTGGATCCAACTATTCCAAGTACTTAAGAAAATAATTAAAATCAGTTTGTAAACTATTTTTTAAAGAAATATACAAGTCTTGATAACTAAAAACACACTTGTGTGTCTTAAGCGAGTAAAAGTCGGTATAGTTCGGTCTTCATCTCACAAATAGTTCATAAATGGTTTCTACATGCCCAAATATCATAGAACTTGTATATTGGTTTATAAATGAAGAAAACTTAAATTTTACAACAAAAAAAGTTAACTACAAGTCTTTTAAGCAAAAGTTTCGGTTTAGTTCGGTTTCCATCTCCCAACGAGTTCATAGATGGATTCCATATGCTTAATATCAAAGAACTTGTAAAAAATGATTTTTGAAACTCAAATCTAGCAATAAACATGTTTAAACAACTATTTTAACAAAACTAGTAAACAAAAGTTCGGTTTCCGGTTTGGACTAGTTTCGGTTAAACCGAGGTTAGTCTTATACAAACCCACACCATGGAACTTGTAAATAAGATGAACAAACTAAAGGGTTAGAAGTTAGTCATAAGTGATATGTATAATAAGTTATGTGTGTGTAAATATATATCAAGAACACGAAGTCCTCCATGAAGCCTTGTCTTATGACATTCGAAACTTAACCAACCTAAGTTGGTGAAGTAACAAATAAAGGAAACAAGGGGTGTGTATTATATATATGTTGTACCACCATATTCAAGAGTTAGTAATGTTAGATGAACAAGTTAGAATGAAAGACTATAGTTAGTTTGACTTGAGAAGTCAAAACTTCAAGAATACATAAGAAATAACAACCTTGAATCTATGGAGTTTGAGAGAGTTTTTGGAGATGTAGCAAGAGTAAAATGAAGAAGATGGGTGTGTATATATAGTGAAGGAGTGAAAGGTTGGGTATAAAGATTCTTTTATGGTTTGCATAAAAATGGGTATGTTTAAATGGTCAAACAATGCATAATATAAAAAAATATATTTTATATATTTTATATATTTTAAATGACAAGATCCAATATTTTATATATTTGAAATGTTCGGGTTACAAACAGGTCGGGTTTACATAACAAAAGTGACCCGAAATTGACGAATGTCACAGTATTCCGTACTTTAGGAAATTTCGTCCCGAAATTAAGATGAAGACGACGATGCAAACAAATGTGGATACTTCTCTTTCATTGTGTCTTCTCGTTCCCAAGTAAACTCCGCGCCACGCCGTGATTCCCAACGAACTTTTACTAACCGAATACGACTACGCTTGGTTTTCTTCTCGTTGCGATCCATAATCTCAACTGGTCGTTCAACCATAATCATAGACTCATCAACATAAACTTCATCGAGGGGTATATGAAGATTAACCTCGGCTAGGCACTTTTTGAGATTCGAAACATGAAATGTCAGATGAACACCGGAAAGTTCTTGCGGTAGTTCAAGTCGATAAGCTACTTTCCCAACACGCTCAAGAATTTTAAAAGGACCAACGAAACGAGGAGCTAGTTTACCCTTCTTTCCAAAACGGACTACCCCCTTCCAAGGAGATACTTTTAGAAGGACAAGATCGTCAACATTAAATTCGATCGGTTTTCGCCGTTTGTCGGCGTAACTCTTTTGACGATTTCTAGCGGTTATGAGATTTTTACGGATTTGATCAATGACGTCGGTGGCTTCTTGGACCATTTCGGGTCCCGTGATTTGAGCTTCACCGACTTCGTTCCAACAAATCGGGGAACGACATTTTATGACCGTAAAGAGCTTGAAAAGAAGCCACATCAATGCTAGAGTGGTAGCTATTGTTGTAGGAGAACTCGATGAACGGAAGATGAGAATCCCAATTCCCACCAAAATCAAGAACACATGCTCGTAGCATATCCTCGAGTGTTTGGATTGTACGTTCGGATTGACCGTCCGTTTGAGGATGATAAGCGGTGCTAAGATCGAGACGTGTTCCCAAAGCTTCTTGAAGTGAACACCAAAAATGAGAGGTAAAACGGGCATCGCGGTCGGAGATGATAGACAATGGCAAACCATGTCGGCACACGATTTCCCGAACATAGATTTGAGCAAGCTGCTCGACAGAATACTTCTTGCGGATCGGAATGAAATGAGCAGATTTGGTTAATCGATCGATGATCACCCAAATGCTATCGTTGCCTTTTTGGGTTTTGGGTAATTTGGTGATAAAGTCCATAGCAATGTCTTCCCATTTCCAAACGGGAATCGGTGGTTGCTCGAGTAGACCAAAAGGTCTTTGATGTTCGGCTTTGACTTTCGAGCAAGTAAGACATTTAGATACAAACAACGCTACGTCCTTTTTCATACCCGGCCACCAAAAGGTAGCACGAAGATCGAAGTACATCTTATCCGCACCGGGATGAACGGAATAGTGCGAATTATGAGCTTCGTCGAGAATACAAGTACGAAGGTCATCGCGATCGGGAACCCACAAACGATTGAGAAAATACAAAAGACCATCGGGTTTGGTTTCGAGTTGAAGTTCGGCTCCACATGACATTTCGTCATACATGTTACCTTCTTCAACGGAGGTGCGTTGAGCTTGAAAGATACGAATTTGAAGATCGGTTTGAACAATGACGCTTAGAAGCAGAACGGATTTAACATTAACCTTTCGACTTAGGGCGTCGGCGACAACATTCGCTTTACCGGGGTGGTAGCGAATCTCGCAGTCGTAATCACTAAGTAATTCGGCCCATCGTCGTTGTCTCATGTTGAGATCTTTTTGGTCAAAAATGTGTTGAAGGCTTTTATGATCGGTAAAAACCACACATTTTGTTCCATAAAGGTAATATCTCCATATTTTGAGAGCGAAAACGACGGCACCAAGTTCGAGATCGTGAGTCGTATAGTTCTTCTCGTTGACCTTAAGTTGCCTTGATGCGTATGCGATGACTTGACCTCGTTGCATGAGAACACAACCAAGTCCTTGATGGGATGCATCACAAAATACAACAAAATCGTCGTTTCCATCGGGAAGAGTTAGAATAGGAGCATTGCAAAGCAGGTCCTTGAGAGTACAAAAGGCTTCCTCTTGCTTCGAACCCCAATCGAAGGGTTGTCCCTTATGGGTGAGAGAGGTAAGAGGCAAAGAGATCTTGGAAAAATTCCGAATGAAACGCCGATAATATCCGGCCAAACCGAGGAAGGATCGAATTTCCGTGGGAGTCGTTGGAGTTTTCCAATCCTTAACAGCCTCAATTTTAGCGGGATCAACATGAATACCTTTGTCGTTTACGATATGTCCCAAAAATTGAACTTCCTCGAGCCAAAATTCACATTTGGAGAATTTGGCATAGAGTTGTTCGTTTCTAAGGAGCTCGAGAATGGAACGCAAATGATGTTCATGTTCGGCTTTGGATTTAGAGAAGATAAGGATGTCATCAATAAAGACAATAACGAATTTATCAAGGAATGGTTTACAAACGCGGTTCATGAGGTCCATAAACACCGCGGGTGCATTTGTTAACCCGAAGGGCATAACCAAAAATTCGAAATGTCCATATCGAGTACGGAAAGCGGTTTTTGGAATGTCTTCTTCGCGAACACGCAATTGATGATAACCCGATCGAAGATCAATTTTGGAGAAACAAGTTGCGCCTTGAAGTTGGTCGAATAAGTCGTCGATACGTGGCAATGGATAACGATTTTTAATAGTAAGTTTGTTGAGTTCTCGATAATCGATGCACATACGAAACGAACTATCCTTCTTTTTCACGAAGAGAACTGGAGCGCCCCAAGGAGAAGAGCTTGGACGAATGAAGCCTTTATCGGAAAGTTCTCCGAGTTGGTTTGATAGTTCTTGCATTTCCGACGGGGCTAGACGATAAGGAGCCTTGGCCACGGGCATCGCGCCGGGCACAAGTTCGATTTGGAATTCAATCGGACGAACGGGAGGAAGACCGGTAACATCATCTGGAAAGACATCAAGGAAATCACGAACAATAGGAATATCTTGGATCTTCCTTTCCTTTTTGTCTTTTGTCACCGAGAGAGCTAAAAACGGAACGTACTTTTGGCGTAAGTACTTTTGCGATTGAGCACACGACATGAGATTTAGCCTTCGAGACGTTGTGTTTCCAAAGACCTTAAGAACCTTGCCGTTGACAAGCGGAATGCGAATGAATTTATCAAAACAAACGACTTCGGCACGGTGCAAAGACAATCAATCCATGCCTACTATGACATCGAAGCTACCCATTTGCATCGGGATGAGATCGATGGAGAATTTATGCTTAGAAAGAATAAGAGAGTAATCGCGGACGACGGAATTGATGGTAATAGAATTTCCATTGGCGACTTCAACAGAGAACGGTCGGGAAAGCTTAGTTCGAGGTATCGCAAGTTTCGACTCAAATTTCAAAGAAATAAAACTTCTATCGGCACCGGTATCAAATAAAATAAAAGCCAAATGATAGTTCACCAAAAACATACCGTTCACAACATCGTTTGCCACTTGAGCTTGATTTGCATTCATCATAAACGCCCGCCCTTGATTACCATGGTTGACTTGATGTGCTTGTTGTGGAGGTGGAGGTGGTGCTTGGATTGTTTGGATGGGTTGGATGAGTGGTGCATTGAGTTGGGGAATTTGGGGTTGGTAAGTTTGAACTTGGTAAGCTTGTGTTTGGTAGTATGGTATGGTTACGGTTTGAGCTTGGTTGGCAAACGCTAAACGTGGGCAATTTTGGCGGAAATGGTTGGGATCACCACAATTAAAGCAAGCTCGGGGTTGTTGGGGTTGGTTTGATGGGTATGGTGCATAGCGGTTTTGGGCATTTTGGGGAAAGTTTCTTGGTTCGGTTGGTGGGTTAGGTTGGTTGGGTTGGTTTCGTTGGGTGGATCGGCATGTGTTGGAGAAGTGACCAAATCGGTTACAAATTGTACAATGGCGACACGGCGAGTTCGTTGGGTGGTGAAGTTGGCAAGTGTTACATAGTGGGGAGTTACCAATATAAGGTTTTCGGTTTTGGGGAAAAGTTTGGGCTTGTTGTGGTGGTTGAAGTTGGGTGACGGCAAAGTTTCGGTAATTAGTCTTGGGTTTCTTCTTGTTGTTGTTGTTGTGTCGGGAGGAGTTGGAGTAGTTTATAGCTTGTGGTGCGGGTTCAATCTTGGCTTGGGGAGCGGGCTCGGTTTTGGCTTTCTCGATTGTTTTCTTGAGGGTTAGGGTACCCTCCTTCACGTGATTTTCCGATAGCCAACCGGCTAACGTGATGGCTTCCTCAAGGTTCGCGGGTTTGCTACTCATGACTGAGTCCCGGATTTTCATCGGTAAACCCCCAATATATTTGTCAATTTCACGTTCGGTTGGGGTGACCAAGTGAGGTACAAGAACGCTTAGCTCGTGGAAACGGAGCGAGTAAGCGGCGTTATCACCACCTTCTTGTTTTAGGTCCCAAAATTCTACCTCAAGCTTTTGGAGCTCGTGTTTAGGACAGAATTTCTTCTTCATCAGCGCCTTGAGCTCGGCCCATGGAAGAGCCATGGCCACATCCGTACCTTGGAGGTGCATGACATTACCCCACCATGTTAGGGCGGTTCCCCTAAACATGCTTGAAGCGAAGTTTGTCTTTTTCGCTTCGGGGCATTCGCTGTGTAAAAACACATTCTCAACAGATTCGAACCACTGCAACAACGTAGTCGCACAGTTGGTTCCATAGAATTCGGACGGGTTGGCATTAGTAAATTGTTTAAGCAGGTAGGATGCGGGTTTGGGCTCAATAGGTGCAACAACGGGTGCGGGTTGGTTTGCTTGTATTTGGGTTATTAGTTCGGGAATCACAGTGGCCATTTGCTTAACGATGATGGCGGCCATACGTCGAGTGGAGTTCTTGCGCGGTTGGCGTCTTAGCGGAGGCATGCTAAAAAATTATAAAGAAAATGAGATAAGTTTTTGGGTAAAAAGGAAATGAATATAAAGGTGTATAAAATAAAATAAGATTTCGATTTTTTGATTTGTGAATCCTAGAGTTAGTATGGAGAAGATGTTAGTGTTAGATATAATATAAAACTTTGTTTATAAATAACAAAACCGAAAACAATAGTAAATGGTTTTTTTCTTTTTTTGAGAATTTAAAGCTTAAAAATTTGAGATTTTGAGATTTATAGAGTTGGAAAAATCGTGCATGAACCACCATGACTTGATATTCTAACACTAAAAAGTTTTATAAAACAACATATTGGAGTCTAAACATGTGTACGAACCACCGAAACTTTTTTCATGTTTTCGACTCAAATAACAATAATAACAACATAAATCGAGATACAACGTCATGTCAAAACACTAGTCCACGAAATCACCGTAGTTCTATTGTTTTAACACCGAAAATTAGGATGGCGACCGGAACGCTCGCATTCGACTACTTAAAGCATTGACATTTATAACACGATTTATGGCCTAGAAAACGAGCATTATAACTCAACCATCCCAGGTAAGTAAATCACCTTCGATTCTTGGAATCTTTTTGTCAAATGGTCATTTTATAATTTCTCGTTTCCTATGATGGCTACAAACCCGAAATAAACGCAACCTTTAAGGGATTTGAAACAACGGGATCCAAGTTAATCTTGTAATCCATAAAACACAATGAAAATCTACTTTTTGCGTTTTAAGGTAAGGATACCTTGGAAATACTATGAAAGTGTGTGTATGTGATCATTTAGGATATTGGTGAATTTTAAACAAGTTAATAAATAAACATGCGATATGAACAATTAGATAGAGTAAACACGTATGAACACACGTATAGGACCCTAAGCATAACAATTCTAGGTCGTTACGTCTAACCACCTATCTTAATTGTCATGGCTCTGATACCAATCTGTCACACCCCGACCAAAGGCGGCGGAACATGCCGGGGTGCAACGATTGCTCATAAGCGCATGACACTATTTAAAGCGACAATATTTAACAAACTCATTTCATTTCACATCATCGGAAATGTCACATAACCAAATATACATAACTCAAATACAACAAAATATAACAAAATATAGCAAATCAAATATTGTTCAGTTTTGCTAATATCCTAACAGTATTTGTGACGTTTTCTTCACCGAACTCCATAATCAACCTAGATGCAAACCTGTAACATTTCATAAAATAAAGTTTATCAACACAAAGGTTGGTGAGCAATTCATAAGTTTGAACAATAGATATATAGTATGAAAAGCCACAAAACTAGTATACAAAACCATAAATAATAGCTATAAACTTGGATAAATAGTTATCGCTAACAAGTTAGCGACACCCAACTATAAGGGGTTGCCAAATAGTTTAGGATTTTATAGTTATCGTTAATTGCATTACGTTAACGACACCTTGCCATGAGGGGTTGCCAAATGGTCTAGGATTTATAGTTCCACCATCCAAAAGCGATAAACACATAGTCAAATAAGCATAGAACACCAAATCGAGCAATTATTCAAGTAAGGTATACAACAACGTTTGTGGTTTAAGACCCAAGTATAAAACATTTAGTTTAGATAAGTTGAAATGTCACCCCCAAAATAAAAGATAGAAAACGGGGTATGAAGTTACTCACATTCAAGTAATAAACTTGAAAGATTGATTATTTGGAGATTTGCCGGAACGACGAGTTTAACGTATGAAGCCTAAATAAAAGAAAGTCTTGGATTTAGAAAGGTTGTCTTGAAGATTTTTAAATAAAATAATTGTTGCAAAAACTAATCAATTAAAGTTCAAGGTTTAAAATGTAACTATTTAAGAATTTATAATAATAACCCTTTTAAAAAATGTAAGTTTGCTCAAAACCGGGTTAAAGTATCTAACCTTAATATTTACTTAACCAATGTTAAGTAATAAGGTGGGGAAAATGCTAAAATGCAAGTTCCATTAGGCTAAAGATACTAAAACGGGTTTTTAACGAGTGTTCGGGTTGTCGGTTCGGGTCTTGACAAATGGTCAAACCCAAAGTCAACTTTCCAAAATATTAATTGTTATGAGATAACTCATTAAAACATACTAACACTTAACCAAGTATGTAGATCTATTGTTTAGAACTAACAACGCACGTTAAGCGAGTGTTCGGTTTTGTCGGTCCAAGCTATGTTATGAGATCAAGTTGGATCCAACTATTCCAAGTACTTAAGAAAATAATTAAAATCAGTTTGTAAACTATTTTTTAAAGAAATATACAAGTCTTGATAACTAAAAACACACTTGTGTGTCTTAAGCGAGTAAAAGTCGGTATAGTTCGGTCTCCATCTCACAAATAGTTCATAGATGGTTTCTACATGCCCAAATATCATAGAACTTGTATATTGGTTTATAAATGAAGAAAACTTAAATTTTACAACAAAAAAAGTTAACTACAAGTCTTTTAAGCAAAAGTTTCGGTTTAGTTTGGTTTCCATCTCCCAACGAGTTCATAGATGGATTCCATATGCTTAATATCAAAGAACTTGTAAAAAATGATTTTTGAAACTCAAATCTAGCAATAAACATGTTTAAACAACTATTTTAACAAAACTAGTAAACAAAAGTTCGGTTTCCGGTTTGGACTAGTTTCGGTTAAACCGAGGTTAGTCTTATACAAACCCACACCATGGAACTTGTAAATAAGATGAACAAACTAAAGGGTTAGAAGTTAGTCATAAGTGATATGTATAATAAGTTATGTGTGTGTAAATATATATCAAGAACACGAAGTCCTTCATGAAGCCTTGCCTTATGACATTCGAAACTTAACCAACCAAAGTCGGTGAAGTAACAAATAAAGGAAACAAGGGATGTGTATTATATATATGTTGTACCACCATATTGAAGAGTTAGTAATGTTAGATGAACAAGTTAGAATGAAAGACTATAGTTAGTTTGACTTGAGAAGTCAAAACTTCAAGAATACATAAGAAATAACAACCTTGAATCTATGGAGTTTGAGAGAGTTTTTGGAGATGTAGCAAGAGTAAAATGAAGAAGATGGGTGTGTATATATAGGGAAGGAGTGAAGGGTTGGGTATAAAGATTCTTTTATGGTTTGCATAAAAATGGGTATGTTTAAATGGTCAAACAATGCATAATATAAAAAATATATATTTTATATATTTTAAATGACAAGATCCAATATTTTATATATTTGAAATGTTCGGGTTACAAACGGGTCGGGTTTACATAACAAAAGTGACCCGAAATTGACGAATGTCACAACACCCTTGCTTCTTTATCCTATCCACATCTCGCTTCGTAAAAAACTACATCTTATTCAGTAGCGATGTAAGTACTTTTAATTTTGTTTGATCTAATCTGGTTCAAAATCTTTCTTTACATATTTCAAAATCATTGCTTGTTTTCAAAAGTACTGATTGCAAATATTTTTAGTTTTGGTATTCTTATGGGGATATATCCATGGATTTTGTTTGTGTCAATGTAACATATTCAGATCAGTTTGAAATATGAAGAGAACCTTATCGATTACATTTTTTTGAGCATTTTAAGAATTTTTTATTTGCTATATTCACGTTCTATCATAGATCTGTAAAGAAATAAAAATTATTTGTAACGGATTTTTTGGGGTTCCTTATTTGACGTTTTTAAAGTAGTAGTGAATATTACATCTCTTACTTGTTTTGTCCATTTCAAATATTAGGATTGGTGTTACTTATTCGGATTTGGCTAATCAATCAAGAGAAAAATATAACATGTTGATTGTTTATAGCGCTTCAGGAATTACCGATTCAAAGAGGTAAATTCTAAAGCCATTATGTTCAAGTTGTTCACAAGTAATGGGTCACGGGCCAAAAAATCAATGGGTCATGTCTATTATATGTAGGGGTGTGCGTGGTGCGGTTCGGTGTAGTTTTGGGTTAAAACCGAATCGGAAACCAAAGTTTCAGTTTTTTTGTTTTTTCAAAATTGTTTGGTTTCGGTTTTGGGTTTACAGTTCTTGGGTTCAGTTTTTCTAATCGGACTAGTAATATTCGGGCCAAAGAAATTAGACCCATGATATTTTAATTAATAATTAACAGAATATTGTACATTTTGGTTTAGAATATTAAGAAGTAATAAATATTAGTCTTTAAGTTAACATTTTTAGGTTATGTTGTGGTTAGCGACTTACAACAATCTGATAGAAAAACACACTTAATTTTTTAGGTTTTCTGCTTCAAAATCTGGGATAAGTCATGGGTATATGTGTTCTCCCTTCAAATACAATCAGATATCATCATGTGCTTTGTCTCTGCAGGATTAATTTTCATTCCTTGTATATCGTCCCTAGGTTTGAAGCTCATCTAAAATGTGTTTATAATCATTAATATATATATATATATTGATGTATTTTTCTTGTTGCATGAAATGTTAAAGCTCGATTTCCTACCGATGTTACCAAATGTCAAGAAACTGATTCTGACAATCGGAGCTCATGAAGATGAATGTTTACTAGAGTTCACTTCAATTGCTACATCTTTCCCAAGTTTGGAGAGTCTTACATTTGAGGTATATATGTTAGCAAGTTAATTTAATGGCATAAAAACTATGACAAAAATGGTCTCACTGAAATTGAAAAAACATGTTATTCTTTTTTGCAGCTAATTTGTTTTACACTGATCAAAAGGAAGAAGGTAATGGATGTTGCTACTCACCGTCATAAGCACCTCATGCTTTTCCAAATATTGGGGTATCATGGTCGTGTAAGCGACGTAACTTGTTGCTTATGTGATAGAGAATGTCGGTGCGCTGAAGAAAATCATTATAGATACTCGGTTCCAGGAGTCAAAACTCAAATTGCAGTATATCTGCAAAGCGCTTCTTAAAGGATAAGAAGAGTGTCGATCTTTTGCAAAGAGGGAGCTGGTATCAAGGATATCTCTAGATGTCAGTCTGGTCATGCTATAAAAATAAGTAAAATTGAAATATTTTATGTAATTTGTCAAACATTGGCATACACGTCTCTTAACTAACATAGAAACATCTCTATAGACTACAAATCCAAATCAACCTTGATTTTGGTTATGTGATAGCCAAAGTTGTGTTTTTGATTGCTTGTGTGTCATCTTTTTGTTTTATGTGTTCTATTTTAACTATAAAAAAAGAGTCGATCAAGGCTTCGGTGTGTTATTGTGTGTGTTTAATCTGTGATCAAGACCAAATAATTTTAGAAAGCGGAAACTATGAAAAACTTGGGATGAATAAGTTATGCCGTCACAAAATAAAAATATAATAAAATTTATGTTTGTTCCTAACCCCTGTAAAACGAAAATGAAAGTTAATAATAAGTTGTTATTTTATGGGGAATAAAAAGAAAAAAATAGAAAATGAAAAGTGAATTCGAAACAAAGCTGTTGTCCAAGTCTTTTACTTTTATGAATTTAATTGTGATAGCTAGGTGAGGCTAGGGGTGAGCACGGTTCGGTTCGGTTTGGTTCGTTCGGTTATTGGGTGAAACCAAACCGAAACCGAAGCTATCGGTTATTTTAGAATACCAACCAATCGGTTTTCGGTTATCCGGTTATTTGGTTTTCGGTTATTTTCAGTTTCGGTTTTTAATTGCGAGTAGACATTAAAACAAAGAATTCAAAAAAATAGAGTACCTCACATATATTATATATATTGAATTCAAAATACAAAAATAGACATGTGTTACGTGTAACCAAACAAACACAAAGTTGTTTGAGTAGTAGAGTTTAAAATTCAACAAAGATCTTAATAAAAAAACACTAAAAGTTTGGCCCGAATATTCGTTTACTATCTTATTCATCTTCAAAGTTTAGACCCAATCTTCACCATCTTCATCACCATCAATGGTAGATTCTATTGGCATTTTGTTTCCGGTCATAACATCTTATAAAAACACGTAGAAAACATAGGTTCGATTAATCGGTTCGGTTCGGTTTTTTTCGGTTTTTTTATAATGGATAACGGAACCTAAACCCAAAAATCGGTTTTTTGAAAAACTAAAAAATTAACCGACGATTAATGCTTCGGTTCGGTTTTTTTCGGTTATTTGGTTTCGGTTCGGTTCATTCGGATTCCTGCTCACTCCTAGGTGAGGCAATCCTCTCGACCCACTGCCCAGTGTGGCATATATTTGCGTCCGAACTTCAAAAACTGCACTTGCAAACTTGCAACTATTCATGTGACTGAAAACAGAATAGTTACAAATTTAATAAATGTACTTGTTTAAGCCACCAAATTAACGACCTCACAGTTGTGTTTTAACAAAATTAACTTGCAAAATTAGCAGCCACATTCGGTCTATTTACTTTTTAAAGCACCTTAACCGTTGATGTGATGTTACAAGTTCAGAATACATTTTAATCTATGAGTAGAAAGTTTTCTTGCTGTACAAATATTCTCTTTCATATAATTAATAAGAAATTAATTCAAGGGACATAAGTTGTTTTAAGAAGACTACGTTTGATGCATTCTCCGACAGATCGACTTCTAAACTAATGGAGACTCAAATCTGATTTATGATCGACAACTGGAATCAAAATGATTAAATTGCAATGAAGAAGATGATCTCAATGGACCTACAAACTCATAACAACCACAACTGGTCCCAGGGCGTAGCCGTACTCAATTGCAAAGCAACGAGCCTAAAAACTTACTAATATCATTCTTACCTCCCTAAGAAGTTATTAACATAACAGTAGAAAAGGAAATTACACTTAATACCCTTTTAGAATAGACAAATGACACTTAGAGGCTAAACTATAATATGATATCTATCATAAGCACACCATGTAACTCGGTTTTGTACAATTCCAACATTTTTTCGTTCATCGGCACCTTACTGCTTCTGGCCACTACGTGTTGGAAGTAATTTCGGACTCCAAGTCACAAGTTGGTGAACTTGAGGGACCAATATTGACAAGCTGGTCATAGTTGTTTATGTTTCATAATTATAGAAAGTTTCCTAATTTTATTGTAATTATAATTGGTAATGTCTTGGCTAGCAAGTTAGGCTAGTCTATATAAACCGAGTTATGGTTAGACATTATAAAGAGTGGTGTGAGGTGTGACCGAGTTAGGGTTCATCAAGAGTCAAACCGAGTTAGGGTTTGAGGGTTTGTAATCAGTTTTTAGAGTGATATTTTCTGATTAATATAAACGAGAGTTATTCGTTTAGTTCGTGTTTGATTATCGATACGGGACTTGAATCGGTATCAGAGCCAAGTTCAAGAAACGATAATCGAGTTAACTTTGATCGGCGGTGAGGCGGATCAACGGTATAGTGATCGGCGGTTAGCGGTGGTTTGAGGAGGAGCTATCATTGTGCATATCGGAACCAAGTTGGATTTCTGAATCGGGGGTAAGTTGTCCGTGCGGCGATAATTTGGAAACAAGCTGGTTTTCCGAACGAGGCGCACCTGGTTGTTGACGACGGCAAAAATTGTAAAACTCCAGTTAGATTCGTTCTGAGAATTCCTAGTTCGGTGGATCTTTGCTTTGTGATTAAATAATTACAAGTCACAAAATCAACATACATTATACTTGAATTGTTTGCGCAGGTGACGAAGTCCCCAACAAAGAGAAGTTTTGGAGTTTTATTTATTTTATTTTTGGTTCAACCGCTTGAGTGTTTTCTGGTTAAACAAGACGTTGGAGTTTTATTTATTTTATTTTTGGTTCAACCGCTTGAGTGTTTTCTGGTTAAACAAGACGGTTTGATCAATTATTATTGGGTTTATTTATGTGGGTTGAACAAGACGGTTTAATTCAGAGTTTATTTTCGAGCAAACGGGGTCGGTTTGAAAAGTGGTTCGGAACATCATATTTGTTTGGGTTGGACAATCCGGTTCAATTCAAAGTTCGTTTTAAATCATAGAATGTTTTTATACGGGTTAAACGAGTTATTTTTTTAACCAAGGTATTAATTTAAACGATGTGCTCGTGTTTTGATTATGGAACAAAAGAATATCAAGGAAGATTGTTGTTCGCTTGATTAGATGATCGGGATCGTAGCCAAAGGAGTGGTTATGCGAGTTCATACGACCGAGTGAATGATCTGGGACAGGGTCACAGAGTTAGTCGAGTTCGGGAGAGCCGAAAGAACACAGTCATGGATCAAGGAGGGTTCCAGGAGATCAAGACTGAGATGATGAAGACCAAGTTGGTTGTGAAAGCCGAGATGGTTAAGATCGTGGGTCAAATCAGACATGTCAAAGTAGACAAGTTTAAAGACAAATATCTACTTATTTCGAGTCAAAAATTAGGGGGTGATTGTTGGAAGTAATTTCGGACTCCAAGTCACAAGTTGGTGAACTTGAGGGACCAATGTTGACAAGTTGGTCATAGTTGGTTATGTTTCATAATTATAATATGTTTCATAATTTTATTGTAATATAATTGGTAATATCTTGACTAGCAAGTTAGGTTAGTCTATATAAACCGAGTTATGGTTAGACGTTATAGAGGGTGGTGTGAGGTGTAACCGGGTTAGGGTTCATCAAGAGTCAAACTGAGTTAGGGTTTGAGGGTTTGTAATCAGTTTTTAGAGTGATATTTTCTTATTAATATAAACGAGAGTTATTCGTTTAGTTCGTGTTTGATTATCAATACGGGACTTGACTACGGAGGTTAATTTTTCAATATCAAAACATATGCGTTTCTATACATCCGGAGTAAGGTTTGCTTGCTATTTATATTTACAAATTACAATAAGATTTATCAAATGGTTTCTTAATATTCGTATGTGTTTTGTTTAGTGCAAAGACTTGATCAAATCATCTTCACTTAACCATCTCACTGTTACAAAAATAGGCATTTACAATAGAAATTTGGAAGAGAAAACATTCACAATTTAAGCGACCGATTTGCAACAGAAATCACATTGATCGCAAAAGTATCTATTGCCATTAGTCCGCAAAACGGATGCAATATGGAATTGCCAACGAGATCTTAGTCACAACATTTTCGGTCAAGGCTTTTGACGACCGAAAATAGTCGGTAATGTTCAATTTTCTAACAATGCATATTGTCCATGCATGGACCATGGTCAGGATTATGAGCTGCCAAGCTAAACTGGTTTTGACAAATTAAGTGATGATTTTGACTATTTTAGCTAACTTTGACTTTTGATGTGACGCTTATTCATATTAACAACTGATTTTGACCAATTAATTGCTTATTTTGACTGGGCCTAACTTTCACTTTTAGGGTTACTTTATCGATTATGGAAGTGTAAGCTAATCGAGAAAGTACATATGTATTAAATGATCGAAAGTGACAAATTTCTTATTATGGTTTTCTTTGACAATGTGGATTTAGTTTTTGGACTTTATAAATTTTAATGAACCAGTTATTGATATAGTGTTGACTAGCTAGGTCTATATGGATAGTCACTTGACATTAGATGTCCTAAAAAAGAAAGGCAAAATATCCACCATGATATAGCATGCACATGATAAAACTTCAATCCATGAGGTAGGGCAGTCTTATACTACATTGGAGTTTGATGACTGTTATAGATGCATTGTGTTAGATTACATGAATTTAAGAGTTTATCAACAGGGCCGTCTCCGAGAGCTTGGTAGTTTTCGTGGGCCTTGCACGAATTATAAAAATGGGCCCCATAAAATTTAACATATATATAAATCATAATAAAGCGATAAGTCAATAAATGTAATAACGATGAACAAAACAATACTATTAACACAAAATGATATATTTTAAATATTTACTTTATTACACGAATCTTGAGGCTCGCCTATATTTTTGTGAGTAAAGGTCTCGATCAAATAAGTGTTCAAGAAACATAATTTCTAATATTACATATAATTAAGCATATTATTACAAATTGTTAAGCTAATATATATTACAAATAATTAAGCATATTATTATTCAAGTGTGTTTATAAACATATAATCTAATCAAAATAAACTTTCAATGCATAATTGCAGAACATGAGAATAACACCTAGTCACTGGCCCTTCACAAAGTTACTTCAGTTTCAACTGATAAAGAATAAGAAAAGAACCATGTTTCAATTTCAAAAAATATACATCGTTAATTTAAAAAAAAATCATAATCAAAACCTAGTTTGAGGACTAAATTAAAGGTTTTTTTTTCACATAATCAAACGATTCCAACCTGTTTTAACGGCTACTGGTCGTCCTTGATTGAGTTCACGGTTTTGTTTCTTATGAAATCCACAAATCAAGTTCACTGTTCTAGTTTTATGGTTACCTGTCGACAGTCGTCCGTCGTCGTATCAGGCGTAATCACCATCCAGTCGCCGTCATGTACTCGTGTTTGAGTCATCGTTTATGGTAACCCTCACAGTCGTACTTGACAACCCGTCGCTGTAACTTAGGGGTGTTCACGAGCCGAGCTGAGCTCGAACCAGAGCTGGCTCGGGCTCGGCTCGAATTTTGATCCAGTTGGCTCGGCTCGAGCTCGAATTCGAAATCGAGTTGAAAACCTGAGCTCGAGTTCGGCTCGGTTTTAAAACGAGCCAGCTCGACTCGATTCGAATTGGCTCGAAATACAAAAACATAATGCAAATTTTAAACTTAATAGCTTAACTTAACATATAATATTTAATTTAATAAACCATATGCAAAAAAAATTCAGCCAAATAGATAGACTTCCAAATCAAGTCCATATATAAAAGATAAATATATAATAATTAATATATACATTATTAATTATATATATATATATATATAACCACTGAGCCACGAGCCGAGCCGACCATGACTCGGGCTCGGCTGGTTTCGAAACCGAGCCGAGCCGAGCCGAGCCGTTTTTGTTCGAGCTTTTTCCGAGCCGAGCTTTTTTCGAGCGAACCACGAGCTGCGAGCTTTTTGAACAGCCTTACTGCAACTTTCTTTTATTAGTTTTTTAACATATTTGGGCCATTTTTGATTTGGGCTGTGGACCCTTCTGGACTTTAGAATTTTTTGGGCCCCTCTAGTATTTGGGCCCTGTGTGGCTGCCTAGCCTGCACAGGCCCAAATCCGGCCTTTGCTTATTATTATATGCAACAAAACAATCTTTTGTAGCACCTTTTTGTGTTAGGAGGATTGGGACCGGATTGACGTGTAGGTTTTTTTTTATCGGCTGGGTTTGAGGATGTTCAAGGACACAAAGATTGATTATGGATTCAAGGTTGTACTTATCGGTGACTCGGCTGTTGACAAATCTCAGCTAGTTTCCCGTTTCGTGAAAAAGGAATTTACTTTAAATTCGAAAGCTACGGTTGGGGTTGAATTTCAGACAAAAGTTGTGGTCATTGATCAGAAGTTTGTGAAAGCCCAGATTTGGGATACTGCTGGTCAAGAGAGGTATGCTTAAATCTTTTGATGATTTCTACCCATCTTGGAACCATGTGATTTTAAGGTGAATTGGATGTTAATATGCCAAAATATAGCTTATTATCACTTATTGTTTAATAATATTTTGTACTGAAAATTTGACCAATAGCATTTAACGATGCAACTGAAAGTAAAGAGAGTACAATCGGTTACATTAGAATCAGGAACAGGTTGAACCTTGTATAACTGTTTCAGATCTGAAATTCAAGTCAAACAGCTATCTATGGTGTTCAACAACACAAAGATTTCTCATTACACACTGCATGCATTAGTAATGCAACAAACATAGAAATTATATTTGTTTTATTATATATAAACTTATATAGCTACATGTTATTAATGATGTTATCTAACTTTCTGTGTGTCAGATACCGAGCAGTGACAAGTGCATTTTGTCAAGGAGCAGTTGGTGCGATGTTGGTATATGATATGACTAAACGATTGACGTTCGACCATATGACGAGGTGGCTAGAAGAACTCAGGCGATATGCAGATGAAAACATTGTCATCATGCTAATTGGAAACAAATGTGACTTGACAAGCCTAAGAGCAGTACCAGTTGAAGATGCCCAAGATTTTGTAAAAAGAGAAAATCTATGCTTCATGGAGACATCAGCACTCGAGTCCACAAATGTCGAAAGCATGTTTCTTATGGCTTTGACAGAAATATATAGGAAAGAACGACTCAAACTACCTGCTGCAAACAAAAAAGAAGCTGATCAAGCCGCCAAGTCTCAATCTCACCAATCCCTACAACAATCACCCAAAACCAAACCCACAACCCTATCACCAACCCTCAAAGATGCCTTATCAAAGATTGACCAAACCATCCTAAATCCTGATCCCATATCTTCCAAACCATCCTCTAAGAACACACCACCTCTAGTGATCACTGATCCTGTGTTTAAACAGATTGTTGCTCTGGAAGCAGAGAACAAGAAACGAAACGATCAGATGCTAAAGATGTTTGAGCTTATTACAGCTCAGAATGACATTATCAAGGAACTTCGGCAGAAAGAAAATGAACATCTATTACTGACAAAGCAATCTACTGAAACCCAAAGAAGATTAGCTCTTAATGCCTCACAAATTGTGGACATTCAAATGAAGCTTAGTCAGTTAAAGCAAACTGAAGATCAGGTGACAAAAGATAAAGCAACTCATAAGTCAGAATATGATGCTTTGAAGAAAACAGTTGAAGGTTACAAGGCCGAGCTTGATACAGTCAAAGATCAACTGACCGTTGTACAGAAAGATCTTGAGAAAGACAAGAAGTACCTTCAGTTGAAAAAGATCTTCGGTGATGACGATGAGGAGGGGGTGGCTACTGATAAGGGAGTTGATGGTGATGATGACGATGATAACGATGATGATGTAGAGGATGCAGAGGACGAGGAAGACAATTATGATGAGTCGGGTGAAGGGGGTGAAGGTAAAGGTAATGCGGGTGAAGGCAATCCGACATGTTCTGGTGGTGAAGATTCACAACAGTTGAAAGACACTGAAGAACCACATAACAAAGATCCAGTTGATGCTGCCTATGAAGCTATGATGTCTCCACTATCGTATCTTTCAGGTACAGGCACTACCAGGGTGGCTCGTGGACAGCGAAAACAAGTTAGGACTTTAGGCCAACACTTAATTAAGGTCTCCAAATACAAAAATAACATTATATATAGATATATTATAAAGGGTAAAGTAAACTCGAAGTAATGTATTAGTGTGGTGGCAGGTTTGGCTGTTACTAAAGTATAGGTTATGAATTCAAAACTTATAATAAGCAGTAAAATTAAGAAAATTCATAACAATTGTCATGAAATGGCCACAAAATCTTGTTCTGATTTAGGCCTCCACATTCGTTGAATTTGTGTCAGTTTGGAGATCCGACTTCACCAAGGCGAAGATCCAAGCTAAACTAAGAGAAATCGTGATGTAGAGAGAAAGAAGGAGATTTCATTAATCAAGTGCAATATAGAAAGAGATGTAATGATGTGTATGTTGCGAGCAAGGCCAACCAGCTAACAAGTCTTGATACCCGCCCGCAATAACATATTCATTAATGTTGTTATTTATCTGATAAGATTACTCCACAATAGGATTCATGGATAGAAATTCTGTCCTAGGAAATTTTTGTAACAGTAGTTCGTTAGTTCCTTAACATCACGTAAGAACTAGAAATGCTAAACCAAAGTTTGTAACTTCATTAATATGTATTTTAACTAGGGGTGTTCACGGTTCGGTTCGAAACCGCGAAACCGCCCAAACCGGTTATTGGTTTGGTTTCACGGTTGGTTTTCTTTCTTAACTTTTGGTCGGTTGGTTTGAAAATTTATAGACCGTGCCGAACGGTTTGGTTTATGGTTTGTATCGAAAACCAACCGTATAAAATCGGACCAGACCGGACCATATAATTAATTTTATTTAATTTTTAAATAATATATATGTGTGTATACAAATTTATTGCTAGACATATTTAAATAAAAAATGTTAAGTGCATATATACATTAATTATATATGCACGGTAAGTAAATAATTGGGCTTAGCCCAAATACGAAATACACAGAACTTGGTCAACCTAATTTTTAAATGAAAACTCAAAGTTGGTGTTTAATATTGTAACTAGACGGGTGCCCGTACTATGCATCGGGGAATATGGACCTTGATAATTACATTATAGATTTACGGGTGTTCGTCGTTTCGTTTGTAATTGTGAAACCATTTATTGGTATAGGTAGATTCATAGTTATTATTTAAAATCATTTTAATATTGAAGTATAAACGAAACGGAACCTAACCATTGTTAATGGTTTGATTTAGTTGGGTAATTTTCAAAGGTTTAGTTTCAATTTTCGGTGACCAAAAACCATTAATAATAGCTTGGCTCATGGTTTAATTTAAGACCATTAAAACCGGACGACAAACGACTATATATAAAATTTTATTTTTTTAACTGAAAAAAACTATAACAATATCATATACTCAAATTAAAGAGAATTAAATGCTCGTTTTTATGGTGAAATTTTAAAAAATAATAACGTATGAAAATGTTATAAATGTTTAAATATCGTGGGGGTATTTGGGTTGGAAATGTAATTATGAAGAGTAGATAGTTAAAAGATAAATGACCAAAGTTATAACTATTTTTATATTTGCAAAATATTATTAAAGTTAAGGGGACAATCTTATAACTATTTTGGAGAAAAATGAAACATACGTGAGATTTAATGTTAGAATGACCACTTTGCCCACATTTTGAGGTAGTTGTATGTGCTTGAAAATTTGTAAATCCCTTAAAATCCACCGTCTTAATTTGCTCATCTTTCCCTCATTATATATAGTATAGATATAGATAACTGTTAGTTATTGATTACTATGATACATCAAACAATATTTTGGGCATTTTGTATAAAAGTCCAACATGTTCAAACCGTGAAACCAAATGTGACATTCGTCAAAATCGGCCCCCGTTTGTATTCGTTTATGATCCGTTTATCATGTAAATCGACCCGTTTTGTAAACCGAAACTTATGATATAATCAAAATGATGGTTTTTATGTTACAGTATTGTTTTACACTTGTTGGGTCTTGAAAACATCCTTTACGGGCCTTAAAACGCGTTAAAATCACTTAAAACGAACTTCGGGGGCCAAACTGTCATTTTTGAAACTTTGTAAAGTATCACTAGCAATGTTTTAAAAACCGGTATTTTACATGTACTGGATTGGGCTAACTAATTGTACAACCGGTTGAACCAGGTTATACCGAGAAGTACAACTGGTTGAATAGTTTACCTTATAATTTCCTATAAATGTAACTTCAATTTAAAAATAACTCAAAAGTAAATGATTCCATAACAAAAAAAGTAATCCAAAAGTTAATTCGTATTAGAAAAATAATGCAACAATACTCACTTTTATAAAAATAGTCCTAAAGTTTACACGTTTGAGTGTTAATTGTTAGGTTAAAAGTAATTTTGAAAAAATATGGGCCGCACATATCAAAAAATTCTTGGACTTAAAACCGGATTGTCGGTAAAAACCGATATTTTACAAAAACCGTCGGCATTATGTTCTAGAAAACCGGCCAAAAATACCGGACTCAAAATACCGGCATGCTGTGCGAAATCTGGTTTAACCGGTTCAACCGGACGGTTTAAACCGGTTTTTAAAACTGATCACTAGACCAAAATGTTTCTTATGTTTCCTTATGTCTCCTTGTTGGTTTTATTGTCCAACGAATCCGAGTTTTAACCCTTAAATCACTTGTTTAACCAAATTTAACTCTTCCTATAAATACAAGGCCATCTCTAACATAAATCCTTGCTCATAAACTCTTTCCTCACTCAAATTCAAGAATCATTCAAGGTTATATTCATGTTTATGCCGGGTTTGACTTTCAAAGTCAAACTTATGTAGTTTTTACATTTTAACTAACTTACTAACTCTTCTTAATACTTGAAGTATATGGCACAACATATATATAATATACACCCCTTGTTACCTTTGGTGGTTACTTTTCCGGCCGGTTGGTTAAGTTTCGGGCCTCATAAGGCAAGGCTACATGGAGGACTTTCGTGGTCCTTGTTATATATTTTCCGCATCTAACCATCTAACTTTATTCTTGCTTACTAACTTCTATTCATTTTAGTTTGTTTGTCATATTTACAAGTTCCATGGTTAAGGGATCTAAGAGTCTAGCCTCGGTTTAACCGTAAATAGCTACAGACCGTAAACCGAACTTTCGTTTAAAGACTTTATTTTTAACTTTTTGGTTGTAAAATTTAAGTTTCATCGTTTATAAATTATTATACAAGTTCTTTAATATTTGGGCATGTGGAAACCATCTATGAACTTATTATGAGATGGAAACCGAACCAAACCGAACTAAACCGATTTTCACTCGCTTAAGACACACAAGTGTGTTTTTAGCTATCAAGACTTGTATATTTATTTAAAAATACTTTACAAACTGATTTTAAATATTTTATTAAAGTACTTTGAATGTTGAATCCAACTTAATCTTATAACAAAGTTTGGACCGACAAAACCGAACACTCGCTTAACGTGCGTTGTTAGTTCTAAAACAATAGATATTAATCAGATATTAATATATGGTGAGATTAATTTTTACTTTAATAAGATGTTATAATCAGTTTAAAGGTTATCAAGGTTTGTTGAGACCAATACCCATTAATTCGGGTTAAATACATGAGAAGCCTTCATTTATAAATAAAATAATCTGATGGCTTGAGAAAATGTGAAGAGCAATTAAAAGACTTTTAAATGTTTCGTTTCAATGAGAAAATGTTTCGTCTTTGAAAGAAACAATTGTGTTATCCAATAAAAACTTGCATTAGGTCTAATACAACTCCACCTAATACAGCTCTTTTTATAAAATAAATGTTCTCTTAGAGAAAATTTTTTGTAGTGCATAAATTAATACTTTACAAAAATTGTTATGTATCTTAATTAATATATAATACTTCATGTAATTGTTGTCAAATATGCATTCTTCGTGTAATTATTAAAAATTAAAGGTTTTCATTTCTTTTTATTTCCACCTACATACATTAAAGACACTCTAGAGCATAATTGTTTTTGTGTTTCCTTCAATTTTTTTCAACTTATATCCATAAAAATGACTTGGGAACGCAACGTACACGTGCGTTCACACCTGCCAAGGGCTTGATTAATTGATTTAAATGCAAAGAGCGAAGGCTGCTTATGTAAACATTTTTTAGTGTGGGCCTAAAATTTTTAGGGCTTGGGTCCTGACAAATAGATTATCTTTTAACAAATTTCGGCCGTCAGGGGTGGTTATAGAAAACTATGGATTAGGGTTACATATCTTTCTATTTAAATGAATCTAACTATGTTTTCAGCCGCACCCTTGCTTCTTTATCCCATCTACATATCGCTTTGAAAAAATGGCATCTTATTCAGTAGCGATGTAAGTACTTTTAATTTTGTTTGATCGAATATGGTTCAAAATCTTCCTTTACATATTTCAAAATCATTGTTTGTTTTCAAAAGTATTGATTGCGAATATTTTTAGTTTTGGTATTCTTATGAACATATATCCATAGATTTTGTTTGTGTCAATGTAACATATTCAGATCAGTTTGAAATAGGAAGAGAACCTTATTGATTACATTTTTTTTGAGCATTTTAAGAATTTTATCTTTGCTATATTCACGTTCTATCATAGATCTGTAAAGAAATAAAAACTATTTAAAACGGATTTTTTGGGGTTCCTTATTTGACGTGTTTAAAGTAGTGAGGATATTACATCTCTTACTTGTTTGTCCATTTCAAATATTAGGTTTGGTGTTAGTTATTCAGATTTGGCTAATCAATCAGGAGAAAAATATAACATGTTGATTGTTTATAGCGCTTCGAGGATTACCGATTCAAAGAGGTAAATTCTAAAGCCATTCTGTTCAAGTTGTTCACTAGTAATGGGTCACGGGCCAACAAATTAATGGGTCATGTCTATTATATGTAAATGTGTGTGATTCGGTGTGGTTTTGGGTTAAAACTGATCGAAAACCAAAGTTCTGGTTTTTGTTTTTTCAAACCGTTTGATTTCAGTTTTTTCTGTTTTGGGTTTACAGTTTTCGTATTCAACTGGGTTTTGGATTCGGTTTTTTTGGTTTTGCTAATCGGGCTAGTAATATTCAGACCAATGAATTTTGACCCATGATATTTTTAAAATTGGGCCTAACTTTTTTTTAAATAAAAAAATTATGAATTTATAGAATATTGTACCTTTTGATTTAGAATATTAATAGTTAATAAAATATACTTACTTTAAAACTGATTTAATCTTATACAAATCAACCTAAAATAACCGATCAATGTTAAAAATAACACAAATATGCAAGTTTATTAAAAATAAACGATTCAATGAAAAGTAATTCACCAAATCGGTTTTTGGTTTGGTTCGGTTTTCTCAAAATACTAAACCGAATCAAGACCGATATTTCAATTTTCACTTAAAGTTAAACCTGAACAATCGGTTTCTAATTCAGTTTGTTTTTTCGGTTTCAAATCAGTTTTTTTTGTTTGCAGTTCATATGAAATGTGATGCCTTTTTCTTGTTGCATGTTTGCAGCTCATCTGAAATGTGTTTATAATCATTAACAGATATATAATGATGCCTCTTTCTTTTTGCAGGAAATGTTAAAGCTCGATTTCCTACCAATGTTACCACAATGAACCAGAGAAAAGGAAACAAAAGTAAAGGAAAGAGTATCAATTTTGCATTGTCTGAACCGGAAAGATTATTCGAAACTAAAACCCAACAACCTCATAATTTAAGTCGGGATATCATCTAAAGCTAAAATAAGTTCAAACATAAACAAAAAAAGACCTAGAAGATTCAAGCATCAACCGACCAACTCTAGCTTAACTATTTCCAGTATAATCTTTTTTCCACAAACAACAAGCTCCGGTCCAGTTTTTGTTTCACTTCCACCATCATCTCCAAACACCGCCTTCATTTTGTCTGTCTGCTTCAAGCATATCCCATCTTAAGGTTTTTCTTGTTTTACGTCCACATATCCTTCTGTTTTTAGCACCTATTTGATTTTATAAAAAAAAGTTAAATATTAGTCTTAAGTAAACATGTTTAGATTATGTTGTGGTTAGGGACTTACAAGAATCTGATAGAAAAACAGCGCGCTTTCTTTCTTGGTTTTCTGCTTCAAAATCTGGGATAAGTCATGGGTATATGTGTCCCCCCTTAAGCACAATATCTCTTTGAGATTGTCCCAAAGAAAGACGAGACAACTTTTCAAATGGCCATCGTCATATGCTACAGTTGTGGAGATGGTGTCTCTAAAACAACTTTTTTCTGAAGAATGTTCATGTGACGGAAGGCAATTTTGAAGAAATTAACAAATTCTCCCTATCTAGAAACGATATCCATCCATGGTTGCGGGCACTTGATTAATATCCGTGTTAGTGGACAAGCAACTAACTTAAAACACTTAGAGATACATAGATGTGCGTATATGAAATCCATTCATTTATCTGATTTTGATATTGGATCATTTGATTACATGGGTCGAGGAGTAGATTTAAATCTAGCTAATTTTCCAAATCTGGCAAACTCTTTTGTCAAGGGCATGCCTGGTCTTAATACAATACACTCAACCAGATATCATTAGGAGCTTTGTCTCTGCATGATTTTTCATTCCTTATATATCGTCCTCAGGTTTGCAGCTCATTTGAAATGTGTTTATAATCATTAATAGATATATAATGATGCCACTTTCTTGTTGCAAAAAATGTTAAGGCTCAATTTCCTACCAAATGCCAAGAAACAAATTCTGACAATCGGAACTCATGAAGATGAATGTTTACTAGAGTTCACTTCAATAGCTAAATCTTGTCCAAGTTTGGAGAGTCTTACATTTGAGGTATATATGTTAAGAACTTAATTTAATGGCATATAAACTATGCCAAAAATGGTCTCACTGAAATTGAAAAAATATTTTATTCTATTTTGCAGCTATTTTGTTTTACACCGATCAAAAGGAGGAGGAAAGTAATGCATGTTGCTACTTACCGTCATAAGCACCTCAAGCTTTTCCAAATATTGGGTATCATGGTCGTGTAAGCGACGTAAAATGTTGTCTCTGGGTGTCTAAATTGTACTCAATTATGTTGGAACTATTACTTGTTTTCACGCTTCCACAAACGCAACATAAGTTGTAACAATACTTTCTCGAAAATTAATGAGTAACAATAATTAGAGTTTATACATTAATAAATGATTGTTTCAGTATGACACCTATGACACCTGGCTAAATCTTGGTATGTTACACGTTTCGCGGTAAAACTCTGTTAATGTAAAATTGAGGGTGTGACATAAACATATAAGGAAATAAGCTTATCGAGCATGTTTATCTTATCACATATTAAGACAACAAAGTTGGTAAAGATGTTCATCACACGCAAACAAGCTAGTTGAATCATGGGACCCAAGCCATTGTGATGATGGGTTTTCCTTTTTCATCTACCTATTTAACCTCCTGGTATACCATATCTTCGACTTTATTACATACTAGCTTTTGAATCTGTGTGTTACACGAGATTTGTCAAGTGATAAAAATAATAAGGTCGTTATTTCAATTGTGATTCTCAAAATATTTATGAATTAATTTAATGTACGAAGTAAATTATGAATTATTATTATTTTCAGTTCACGATTTATGAAATGTATTTTTACCATATTTCACCCCGTGTACTACACATGATCGAAAATTTGAACTTAATGTAATTTCTCGTGTAACAATATTTAAAAGATAATAATTAATGTGTATAGACAATAATTTAGATCATAATGTCATTAAAGAATATAAATGCAAACCTATATATATATATATATATATATATATATATATTCTACCGTGCTGAAAAACAAACACCAACCTAATAATTGATTATATTTAGCATCAATTGTTTTTAAAGGTGATTATAAATGTAAAATTTACAAATTAAATCTTTAAACAATGAAGAGTTAACTGCCATTGTTTGTTTATTTATTTTTTTGTTAACAAGAGTGAATTGGTTCGTTTATTTTTGCTAAAAAAATGGCTCGGTTCGTTTATTTTTGTCAAAAAAAGTGGTTCGGTTTGTTTGCATTTTCAAGTAGTTCAATTCGTTTATTTTTGTTAAAAAGGTAGTTCAGTAAGTTTATGTTTTTGTTAAAAGTGGTTCGGTTCGTCTCTTTTTGTTAAAAAAAATGATTCGGTTTGTGTTTTTATTAAAGTAGTTTGGCTCATTTATATTTGACCAAATGGTTAAGTAAATGAGAGAAACAAAAACTATTTCATCCCTAATGGAAAAAAAAACAAAAAGTACTAAAATATCATGATTTCGGAAACGTCAGGTGTTTATTTGCATGAAATTTAAAAAAGGTGCTAAAGTTGCATAGTTGGTCAAACCCCGGGTATGAAAAGGCACTTAACTCAATGATGAATAAAATTCACACTATGTTATAACCCTATTAACAAAATGATTTTGACTCATGACCCATGGATACCTAGAATGAATGAGAAGAGATATTAGAAATTAAAACAAATGTAGGGTTGACACCTAAGCTTCAACATTTTCTTTTATTATTATTGTAAGATTGTAACTTATGGTTTTTCTCATAAAACTTGCTTAGGTCAAACAACAACAATTTAAATTTTGAAACAACTTTCTTTTTAACTTCCAAAGCAGGTGGCTTAATTACATTTTTTAGTATATCCTTACACTCATGGTTGTATATATATATAGGAAGGATCTTTTGAGAACTTGATGAGTTGTAAAAACTTTAAGAACTCAATATGGACCACACAATCAATTAAATGGGTATTGAATATGCGGCTGAAAATAAATCTGATTAAAAAAATTAATCTGGAGAAAGAATACAGATTTTTGATTATTACACAAGTTTAAATGTTAGTTACACATGTGTAATAAGTCGATTCGATGTGTAACAAAATACTGTAATTTTTTTTACGTTACTTACACTTACGTATTACATGTGTGTAAAAAATTGTTATGTTGAGTTCTTTCGAGTTCTTAAAACTCAAAGTGGTTCTCAAAAGAAATCAATCATATATATATATATATAGGTATTGGATCATTTCAGAAGTGTTTTTACAGCGAGAAGTGAATGTGTAACTCCATTAATCCCTAATTTCACTTCCTTTCTTATGTGTAGGTGTGTTGTGTAGGTGCATATGTATGTGTGTAGGTACGTATGTTTGTATATGTGTATGTATGTTTGTATGTGTGTAGGTACATAGGTTTGTATATATATATATATATATATATATATATATATATATATAGGTATTGGATCATTTCAGAAGTTTTTTTTACAGCGAGAAGTGAAGGTGTAACTCCATTAATCTTTAATTTCACTCAATTTCTTATGTGTAGGTGTGTTGTTTATGGTCAGGCAAAAGTCGTGTATATTATTATATTATTTGTCTATTTTTAGTTTAAATATTATGTGAACTTTGGTACTTCAAGCGTGTTTATGTGTTTCAGGATATTTGACATTAAGGACGCTTATCGGGATGAATTACGGGCTTGAATTGAAAATGTAGAAGACTCATAATGATTGGCAAGCTTTCCGATGCAAAATAAATGAAGAAAATTCTGTCAGACATCCTTAGCGCGGCGCTAAGGAAGTTTAGAGATACTCTAAAGACTCACATCAGGAAAGTAGACTTTAGAGACGCGCTAAAGTCTCACCCCTTGGACTTTAGAGACGCTCTAAAGTCCTCCAGACGGGAAATTAAAACCTAACTCTATTATATTGAGTTTTCAGCCCCCATTCGACCTATCTTTCATTCCTTCAACCAAAGACAAGCCCTAGGACGATTTTGCATCATCCCGAAGCCTCCGGTTCGTTCGTTTATCGCATGCTTTCATCCTCTCATCAGATAAGCGAATCTTTCGTGATGCCGATGTCAGGCTAAAACCACTGTATTCACTTTAGGCTTGGGTTTTGTGTAAACTAACTTTGATCAGATTCTATGTTTTGAATGAGTAGGAACTTGATTGATTGTTTTTACTCTTGTTTTACATTATGAATTGATTATTTAAACAGTCTATGATTTTGATTATCAAACTTTGCATCACTTATCTGGTTGTGTTCATCACATGTAGGGTTAGCTTTTATGTCATTGAACCAGTAATCGTTAGTCATTGCTTAAAATTGGTTTTCATACATTAAACTGGTAATTGGGTAAACCCGAGTTCAGTTGTGTTAACAATTCGGTTAGGGTATCGTTTTTCCTCACAACCCAACTGTTAGGTTTAGTAATTACTGCGCAATTAATCTTAAAGAATCTGTGATTAGTCGGTTATCACTTTACCTGAACCTGAAGTGAATCTTTCTCTCATAATTGTTTACAAACTTTTCCAAGTAATCCTGTGTTATTATAATCATCTTTACAAACTGCTTGACATCGACTGTCCGTCTAGAATAATAATTAATAATAATGAACTTTACTTACACTTTCCACGGATTCCCTGTGGAGACGACCTTACTTACCCGTACTAGTTATTGGTATTTAAGCATCATAAATACTTGTTTTTTATTAGAGCACGACATCTACATCAGTTATGTAGGTGCGTATGTACGTGTGCAGGTGTGTGTATACGTGTGTAGGTACGTATGTGTACGTATGTTTGTATGTGTGTAGGTACGTAGGTTTCAATGTGGCTCGGTACATTTGTATGTGTATAGGTAGGTTTGAATGTGTGTTAAGACATAAATACAACCAACCTACATACATACATATAGGTAACATCATAAGCAAGGGAATGAAAAATTAGGGATTAATGGAGTTACACATTCACTTCTCGCACTTCTCTCTGTAATATCACTTCTCGCAAGATCCATCCCCTATATATATATATATATATATATATATATATATATATATATATATATATATATATATAACGACCAACCAAAACTGTTATATAAACAAAATATCGATACAAGCAAGACGCTCGTACCGACTTAAGTACAAATAACTACCTAGCTTTAAACAACAATAAGCCCACCGCAACAAAACAACACAACCCAACCACCCATTACCACTCGAAGTTAAAAGCCCGCCACTTCTCCTATGTAAGACTCGTTTTCTTCCCCTGGTTCTTTACCCACAAGAAGCTAACTTGTATAAAGTTGGAGTTAGGTATCTCAAAAATTCCCCAGTTCTTTATCTATCTATACTATATATAAAGCTAAAGTTAGAAAAGTCTTAATTTTTTTAAGATGTATCAAACTTATTGATTTAGGTATTACCTTTATCGCATATAATAAAGAAGTTAAGAGTGCATTAATTAAGGTCTTTTTATCCATACCATACGTAATTACAATTACAATTACAATTGTTACCCCACAAATATATTCAGCTTTTGCAAATATTAATAAAAATTGCCCTTCCACCCCCCTTAAGTTTTCTAATATATTCCACTATTTTGTTTTTCTTTTATATCTTGTAATATATTAAGTTTTTATAAATTTCGAACAAAAAACAAGACATGGAGTATAAGGTAGAAGTCATTATTACATCAATGTACAAGTATTTTAAGCAATTATATCTTTTGTTTTTCCCCCTTAAACAGTTTAAGGTGGTTTCTCGTGGTTCCGTATTTCCCTCCAATGTGGCTCCCAACACCACCGGTGATCAATTAAATAAAACAACCTTCCGCTACAAATCACACATTTCATCAAATTAATGTGTAAATCTCTCTTTTGATTTCTCCCCATCAAATCCTTTATCTACGGGTGGAGGAAAAAGAACCATAGGCGGTGCCGATTGACGGAGATGAATCACGTTAAATCTTCGCAAACTCTATTGAACGAACATCACATCAGGTTTCTCTGCTCAGTTTTGGTTTTTGTTTTTTGCTTGACTGATCATCTTTGTTTTGTTCAGTTTATTCCACTTAAGCATGTTTGTTCTTTGATTTCATCAGGTTATGGAACAAATGATTTATAGCTATGACAAAATAACAGGACCAAAAATCTTGACGACCCTTAGATCTTACTTTGATTAAGCAAATGTCCAACAAAAAATCAAAGAGTGGAGGGAGGTACGTTTAGTAAAAATAGAGCGGACGGAGGTGCATTTAGTAACACCATTTTTTAACAAAGTTTGGAATTATCGCTAATACCCGAGTGAGTCTTACATGAAATGGGATGTCAACCATTCATATTGATCCAGACATTCCAAACCTAACTCACTCAACAATACCATCAAGAAGAATATCCACCACTATGAGAAAAATATCTTAAGTCTTAACCATTATTCCATATCATTGAACCAAAATAGGTGATTAACCTGTATATAAGTGGCATATAAAATGTGTTGTGATAGAAGAGAACCATGACCGATTATTCAAGAGAGAAAAAAGTTTATACATATATAAATGATATCAATATATCAAACTTGCAAGGGTCAAAATAAAACATATTTTCTATAGATCTTCTAATGATAAAGTGATAAACACAAGAATTCAAAAACTACAAACAACTCCCTCTACTATAATCCTCTCAAAATTCCATCTTGAAGTTAAAAAAGTTTTAATAGACCCACTACCCATATATATTTAACAATGCACCCTTTATATTAACTATGCCACCACAACCCCTTAGTAAGCAAGAGAAATAATCCTATAGTGTGATCAACACAAGACCTTTTGATTCACACACTTCTAGCCATCATTTCTTGAAATCTTCTGTATGATTCTTGTTTCTCCAATCTGAATTTCTCATGACAATTTGCTATAAACTTATCAGCCAGACGGTCAATCTCATTCATCTCATCAACTGTAATCTGAGAACCAATTTGCCCATTATTATCACCCGTTTTCTTTTCTTCGAGCCATTGGAGGTACCCAGCGAGTTGAGGCTGTGGTGCCATTTCATCCACAAATGAACTCCATATAGTTGAATCATAGTAGACTTGACCATTATACGGTTCGGGTGAAGCCATTGGGACAACATGGGATGAACACCAATTGTAGTGAAACCTAAATGAACCAAAATAAAGCTTATTCTTGTTTTTATTCCTTTTCAAGATCAAGGGTTGCAAGAAGTGGACATTGTTGATACGGATTGCTTTGAGAAGCTCAACGATTACTGACTTGGCCTTAGTGACAGCCCGAGCAATCCGGAAGGCATGGGTGAATATAAAGTTGTGGATTAGAGTCTTGAATTTCATGGAAGTGGCTGAGGAAGAAGATATAGGTGGAGAAGGAAAATGTGAAGGTGGTGAAGTTGCCATATTGATTTTTTATTGGGGTGTGTATTTCGGGCCTTTGTTTGAAATGGTATTTAATGGGGAACATGATGTTACAAAATACTTGGCCCTCATTAATATCTTGCTAAAAAGTGATTCATCGTGGATCTTGGTTCTGATTTCTATGGTAAAAAAGAAAGGTAATAATATGATTTTTGGTCTTTATATCTGATAATGATGATATCAGAAAAAAAAATAAACAAATAAAAATAAATACAAAGTTAAGAGTAAAAAATATTACATAGAAACCTTAAATGCATGTTTCTAAGCATTTCATATTAAGTTGTTTACTTTATTGATTACAGATTATATAAGGTAAAATATTATTTAGTAATGAGTCTTAAATTCTAAAGAATAAAGTGGATCAACATTTTCATCACTTATTTTCACATGCTTGTTTTTTTTTTGGTAACGACCGACTAAGTAACGACATGATACTCTGTACGCGCCTCTCCATTGACTAAAGGTAGCCTGAGCCGGCCACGAGTCCGGACGGACAGAGCCCCTAACGGTCCACCTATTGAGGCTAGGGATTCCCCGGATAAAACCTGACACCCACGCCCGGCAAACGACACGACAACGATGATCCGGTAAAACCGGATTAGATCATGACTCAAACCCTAGCAAGCCAGGTCATCCCTCATATTTGTTATTTTAAAAGCACAAATTTTACATTAATTTATAAAATAATTCATCAAATTAAATATCAATTCAAGTAGTTTATGTGTGTGTAGGTAATTTAAATAAAAGAGGCAACCACTTTGCAGATTTTGAAGTTTGAAGTGTCCCCTTCTTTTTCTTTTACATCTCTTGATGGTATGTAGGGCCACAAGACCCGACCCGACAAGACCAATTAACATCTGCTCCCATGTCTTTCTTTCTTGGATCAAAGCCATGCATCAAAAGTTGAACCTAAGGGAAATGAACTTGTGTACCATTAAAAAAAACTCGACTAACCAATATCGGATCCAAGAAATGATGAAAGAAAGTAAAGATTCACAAATTGATTATATCTTTTCCATTGAGAGGCAAACATTTTGTAATTTATCACTTTATGTTAAATTATTTGAACGTCTTTACAAAAAGATTTTCAATTTAAAAGAGTTGTATTTACGTCGAAATATATTAGCTACAAATTGTGAATGGAGAGAATTTAGAAAGAATAAGGAATTAATCCACAATCATAGTTGGCCCTTCTCATTCATAAAGAGGCTGTTTAAGTACAATCAATACAATGACTAATTTCACCTACAACCCTAACACTATGCTGTTATTACAATTAACCCCCTCTATTTTTTAATACCTAACAAAATAGAAGGTAGACTGATAAGAAGTTGCCTCTAGGCCTTTTAAATTAAATGAAAGCATATATACTTAAGAGAAACACTAAAGACCAGTTGAACAACATCTATTGTTTCTAAACCCATCAAACAAATATTATATAAAGAAAACAACAAAAGATATCACCTTTTGTGACACCGACATATGAACATTTATCTATATATATATATATAATACATAACCCATTCAAATTTAGTTCTTGGTTTTATAAACTTTTCTATTAGAATTAAGTTCGTAGTTTTAAACTTCATTAAAATCTCATAACATACGGTACATAGAAAGTAGTTTTCTGTTATATGAAGAATTCGATCAAAGAAAAAAATTATATATTTTGTGTTCTAAGTACTCAAATGGTATATAAGATATAAAAGATATCTCTAATATGCCCCTCAAGGTGATTCGTAGCAAAGCATATGGGATTTGGGACGGAGTGTATCAAATCGAATGTGTGAGAACCTTGGCAAAGATGTTAGCAACCTAAGCAACAATCATATCATATCGAACTCTTAAGATTCTATGCAGGTATTAATTCTCATATGAAATATAAGTTAATTTGTGTTTCGGATGATGATGAAAGACAAGATTGACCGGCAAATATGTAGACTAATATGTCATACCAGATGGACTTATGAGAGGATTAGGTAACCCATGAACCACAAAAAGTGATTAACAAACGAAATAAGCTTTTGACCTTGTTATATGATTTTGCTGCTTCATACACCTTATCGACACTAGCTACTTGCATAACAATAAATTTCTTTTACCGCTATTACAATTTAGTTCCCAACTTAACTTCTTATTTTATAATAAGTTAATAACTACTTTGATTAAAAATGATGCTTCTATTATTTATTAAGTCGTCAATTAATTTAAAGCCTATGTTCCAATAGAGAATTTATAAATTCGCTTAGGCTTTACTTTTTGAAAAATTGTAGACCCACACCCGCTTGAATTTTTTGAAATGATATTCTGAATTCTGAGGCAACAATCAACATGGTAAAATAGTCAAAATCACAATAAAAAATAGAAAATTAAATTGAAAAAAGAAAAGGAATTTGATTAGTCTGCAAGTCGACGAGGTAAATATGGCCGATTCCCCATAACTAGGGTTGTAAGCGGATCGAATCGAACAAGACAAAACCTTGTTTGTATTCGCCCGTTAAGCTTTTGTCAGACAACCGGACATTTCACAGACACTCTACCGAACGAAAATTCGTGTATGTGTCCGTTCATTAAAGAATTGAGTTTGTCTGTGTCCGTATGTGTACGTTCATTAGTATTGTAAACGGACGTTTACAAACACTAATGGACAACCAAACACTAACGGACACTAATTGACACACAAAAACCAATGAACACTAATGAAAGTTAATGGATAAACAAACATAAATATATCAAAATACTTAACATAAACACTTCAAATCCCGGATCGATAATCAAACACGAATAAACGAATAACTCTCGTTTATATTAATTAGAAAATCTAACTCAAAAAACTGATTACAAACTGTCAAACCCTAACTCGGTTACATCTCGTGTGTGCCTCTTGGATGAACCCTAACTCGGTTGCACCTCACACCACACTTTCTCTAATGTCTAACCATAAAATGTTTATATAGGACTAACCTAACTTGTTATCAAAGACATTACCAATTATAATTACAATACAATTAGGAAACATAACCACTATGACCTACTTGTTAATATTGGTCCCTCAAGTTCACCGACTTGTGACTTAGAGTCTGAAATTACTTTCAACAACACTAGCATACATTATACCATATGATATTCAAAAATACTTAACACTTAACATAGTAACCAAACACACAATCAAAACAAAATAATGCTTTGGAGTTCAAAAATCCACAAACTTTTAGTATTTCACGAGAAACAAGCTTCAAATTCTTCATTCTTCAAGGAATTTAAATATACAGAACACTATAAAAAGGGCGTTATCGGACGGACGTTACCGGACATTCACAAACACTGTTGAACGAACGTGGGCTTTATCCGTGTTCATCCGTTAAGCTTACCGAACAATATGTTTTTGTTCGTGTTCGGTTCGTTTATTAAACGAGCGTACATAAACTAACTTCCAACTGAACAAACGACCGGACGTCCGCTTCGTTTATAGCCCTAGTAACAACCACCTAATTATGTTTTCTCTAATTAAAAAGTTAATAATAATATATATTTTTGACATCATCAGTCTCGAGTAATCTATAACTATATATATATTTTTTTAATAGTAGTTGTTTTATATATAGAAAAACTGGTTTTTGAACCTGTGTATTACACGGGATTTATCAGATGATAAAAATAAATAAGGTCCTTATTTCAATTGAAATACTTATGAATTAATTTAATGTACAAAGTAAAACTTATGAATTATATTTTTTTTTCAGTTCACAACTTATGAAATGTATCTTTTTCATATTTCACCCCGTGTACTACACATGATTGAAAATATGAACTACTTAATTTCTCGTGTTATAATATTTAAAAGATAATAGTTAATGTGTATAGACAATAATCTAGATCATAATGTCATTAAACAATACAAATGCATACATAAAAATATATATTTTCTACAATGCAGAAAAACAACCACCAACCTAAAGGGTAAGTAAATGAGAGAGAAAAAACTATTTTATCCCTAATGGAAAGAAACAAATTTTTTTTTACAAAAAAAAAATACTAAAATAGCATGATTTTGGAAACGTTAGGTGTTTATTCGTATGAAATTTTTTTAAAAAAAGTACTAAAGTTGCATAGTTGGTCAAACCCCGGGTATGAAAAGACATTTAACTCAATGATGAATAAAATCCACACTATGTTATAACCCAATTGACAAAATGATTTTGACTCATGATCCATGGTAATTTTGAATGAATGAGATGAGAGATTAGGAATTAGGATAAATATAAGCTTGACACATAAGATTCAACATTTTCTTTTATTAATATTGTAAGATTATCGTTTTTATTAAAGTTGTTTTTAGAAGTAAAGTAGTTATTATATATAGCATGTCCTTTCTAATGTGGTATAGTGTTAGGAAGTCTGGGTTTCTTAATAGAGAACCAGGTTCAATCTCCACAGAAAACACTTTTATTTTGCATTGGTGGCTCAATGAAAGAAGGCTGAGATCTTTGTGATCTCTTGTTCAATTCTAAGGGCGTCTGAGTTTTACAACTAGTGGGTCTTCAGGCCCCAGGCATATGAGTTTTCCCTGAAACTGAAGACAACTTCGAGACGCTTAAGGGCTCCCTATGGTTGGGTTGGGCCAGTTGATGATGGTCTTTTGCAATTGAGTCATTCCGTATAAAACACATAAGCAATTTTCTGCTTGTTGTTCGTTAAAAAAAATATATTACTAGAATAATTATCTACATGTGTGATGATATGTTTTGTATGTTAGCAAGGATCAACACGTAATGCAAATCAATTTTACCTCTCCAATCATTGCTAGTTTGTTCATTTCCACATTTTATTATTATTATTATTATTATTATTATTATTATTATTATTATTATTATTATTATTATTATATATCAAGTTATCCTCCACACGATAAGTTAGTAAAATATAAATTACCCGCTTAGAATTGAACTTAAATCATGTGTGATAGTATTATAACTGTCTAATGTGTAATGAAATAACCATATTATTTTGCTAGAGGTTTTTACATGACCATATTACTTGATGTATAATATATATTATGTTATGCTCAGTTGTACTTGTCAGATGTATGCTAAGCATAGATTATACGTCATCATGTTTATGCAAATTGAGTTTCATAATTTCCATGATACCTTGTTTTGTTTCTATGGTAAACAATATTAAGGGGTGACACAAAGACGATTCATGTGAAACAGATAGCTAGTTAGAAACCAAGAAAAATAATGAGTGTGGTCTGGAAATAGGATGCATAGGTGTTAACGTGCGGAACAGTCTGGACCAAAAAGTTACGGATAAGACACCTAGACCGATTTTCAGATAAAGACATAGTATATGGCTTGGACTCCCTAACAAACCGGGGACCCCAAAATAACTAACTACAATAGCGACTGCTTCAGAAGGTTACCACAGACGTGGTCATGGGAATCGAAAGAGTAAAACAAGTCATTTGTCAACTAAGATGACGTAAGCCAAAACGTACACTCTGAAATTGTACCCTTTTGTTATTCCCGTACTTAATTAATCTTCATAATTGATTCTCAAATCGGATGATGGTCATAGATAGACTCCTCTCTCTATGACGAAACTCTCAGAAATGCCGTTACAGTTTAGAAGATATAAACTTGCTAATCAGTTTCATTACATGACCATGACACACACATCTATGAGGAGTTAACTAGGTTAAATAAAAGAAGTCCTGAAGTGTATATATCAGTTTAAAGATACCGGTTTACTAACAGTTTTGAGACTATATTTATTTTCACAATGGAGTGTTAACATGCTAACAACTGCATGTAATGTGTAAGACTAATTACCATTAATACCTTGTATTTCAAATTGATCTTTATCAAGCCGAGGACTGTTTTTAAAAAATTAAAGATAAATCAATAGAAACTAAATGAATTTGAAAGGGTGATTGCCATAAAACCAACCAAATTACCTTCATGGTCGTGTTGAAGTGAACATTATATACGTGCATGTCACGCAACCTTTCAAATCTCGGACTTCATGAACTTATGTGTCTTAAACGTGATGAAGTTTAATTTTATGAACGTTGCTACTTTTTTTTTGAACGGCTAAACAAGGAGAAACACTTTATAAAAAAAAGCATATATGAATATGATTTGTAAAGCAAAAGGAAGATTTATAATGAACTTTTTTGTATTAGACAAAAGCAAAAGGAAGACTTATAACCTATAGATGGCCTTAGTTAAAACTACAAGGAACAACATTGAAGTTTTCTACGAGAGATTACCTTTCCAAATAATAAAAACTTCATAAAAATTCAAAAATCTGGAAATGAAAACTGTATTGATGTCACTGTTTTGAATCTTTTGGTTCAGTTTAATAAGAAATATGTCTGTTGAAAACAAACGAATCTAAAAAACATAAAAAAGATAAAAACAGCAGCATACAAGTAAATCCTAAATTGGGTTGAATGGAAAAGAAAAATCATCTGACATCAATCTTTAGGTCGTAGTTTCCCAAATCATGTTGCTCTTCTTGAATTCTTCTAACAGACTCGCCAAAAGAGTGACTGCACTCCTTGATTTGAATAAGCTCAGCTGCTCAAGCGTTGGTGCGTCCCTAATTTCAAAAGGAACTTCTTCAAGACGGTAGCAGTTGAAAATATCCAAGTGTCTGAGACATGGGAAGCTTGTACCATAGGCTTCCCATAGTTTGATATTTAACCTTTCAAGTCTCAAAAATTTTAATTGTCAAAACTCTTGTTTATCAGTGTTCCACCGGCTTCCCTCAAAGGCATGGTGTCTTAGTTTTAGAGCCTCAAGATTAGGTAACGACTGAATGATTGACATGTCACTCCACGGTAGACGACAGTCACCTAGTGTAAGTGTCTTCAATGTTGTTGGGAATGTAATGTAATTTGAGAGTTGTCTGCTTTTATTTCCACGCAGAGGATAAATCCACAAACTAAGCGTTTCAAGGTAGGTGAGAGCTTTAAAGTCATTCTCCTCATCTGAGTAAGTTGTACATGTAAGTTCCTTAATGCGGGGAAAACACTTTTAAAAACTATGCACACCATGTCCCAACTCCACATCTGAAATAGTTTGCAAATTCATTGGTTTTTCAACAGGAGGAAACTTAAAGGTCACTTTCCATCTCCACAAATACCTTAGATTTATCAAATTTGATATGTTATTGGGCAAACACGTACTTTTACTTACATATAAATGAGGGTTTGAAGGCTCCATAAATTGCATATTAAAGATGGGAAATCTTGTGATGAATTCCAAATTGCAAGATACCTCAAGTGAACTAGCAATTCCATGCCTTTGGGAAAGTCCCTCAATTCACACTTTTGCAGTTCTAACACCCTAAGTAGCACAAAGGAACACAAATACTTTGCAATGTCATCACTTAAAGATTTGCAATGATTAAGCCACAAAATCGTTCGAAGGTTTTGGGCGGATGGATGAGTTAAGTTTGGATCATAGATATTAATGAACATATGAACGGGCTTATATATTGGTGGTGTGATAACATAAGAAAATTGAGAGGACAATATTAGTTTTTCTGTTTGAATGATGAACCGCTCTTCGTTGGCTTTTTTCCGGCATAGCTCCCTAACAAGCAAGGGGGAAGCTTCATTGAGGCCCGGGGTGGCCCCGGCCCCCCCTGGTTTTTTGCGCAGTAGTGTAAATTTACCCGTTTTCGGCCGAAAATTTTTATATGTAGTGTAAGTTTCTTTTTCGGCCAAAAATTTGAGCCCGGCCCCCCCTCATTTGTGAAATTTTGTATAAAGTTTGAGCCCCCCCCCCCCCCCCCGGTGCCTCAGTCCAAGCTTCGCCACTGCTAACAAGATCATGCACTTTACAGGTTGTAACAACTCCATTAGACCTCCTGTCTACTACAACTATAAGATTTCTATCAATTAAATCCATAAGGTAATCCTTTGCAATATCCTCCAAGCTTCTATTTCCATCTTCTTGAATGAATCCCTCAGCAACCCATAACCATAACAGCCTTGGCACTTGAAATTTGTAGTCTTCTGGGAAGCCCCAAGATAAAGAAAGGACTCTCTCAAGTGAAGAGGAAGATGATTATAACTTAAAGCTAATGTTTCCATGCATCCATTATGGCCACCAACAATGTGTGAACCAGCCTTGTAAGCAACTTCCACCCACAACTCTTTATTCCATGGTTCTTTTGCTAGAACTCCTGCAATGACAACCACCGCAAGTGGTAATCCTTGGCAGTTTTCTACTATTTGCATACCAATTCAGGGTACACATTGCCATCAAACACCTTTTTGCTCAACAACTCCCAACTTTATTTTTTTGTTCAGATATGATGAACATCTGATTTTGCCTGTTTGGCTGTTTAGCGACTTCAGTGTGGCGACTAGTGAGCAGAATTTGATTTCCAGTGTTGTCATAGTTTCATGCTATCCCATGTTTCTATGTTCCAGATATCATCAATGGCAATCAAATATATCTTACCCATTAGGTTTTTGTGCACCATTTCATTAGGTCGATAGTCGCTAGCCTTTTCAAGGCCCGAATGTGAATTTGAATAAACGGCCATGCTTATTCCATAATCTGAATCAACACATCCCGCTTATTATATGTTTGAGAAACGGTGGTCTATACACGTACATGGAAATGATACTTAACAAAGCCATCATTGAATACTTTGGTCGCCAGTGTCGTCTTGCCTATTCCACCCATACCAACAATAGAGGCAACATTTAGCTTTTTCTGAACTTCCAGAAGTTTGTCTCTTATAAGCTAAACATCACGATCAAACCCCACAAAAATTTCATCCAGTAATTTCTTCGATCCCAGGGAAGTTCTTGAGATGGGAATTGGATCAACATCATATCTGTTTACCGTTCTTTCAGTTCTTCGAGATGAATCTTTCTTCATGTTATCGATGCTCATACTCATGAATTCCACCTCTACTGACTTGAATAATCTCCTAACATCATCAAGATTTAGCGAAGGACGGAAGTCCTCAGGTGTAGGGACATGTCCGTTATTCCTGTTGTGAACACTGGATAGAAATAGATCAACGATATATTGTGCCTCTTCTGCTGCATATATGAATCTCGTTTTCAGATCATTAACCTCTTTGAGCTCATGCAGGCCTTGATGTTTGTCGATAAAAAGGGTTTGGATCATGGAGGCAAGCTCGTCATACAGAAGTTGGAATTGAGGTCTTTCACATATAATTAAGTATCTGGTTGTCAATGAATGGATTGTTGTTGCACTTAATGAGCTGTTGCAACTTCTCCATGAACATCTGGATACCCGCGTATGTCATTGTATTTCTTATAAACATTCAAAGAAGCATACATGGGTGGAAGAGAGGTGAAGGGCACCCCGAGGGGAGAAAAGGAGACCGAGTTTGTGATGCTAATACTTTATTATATTTTAGAACTTAAGAACTATTCAATACGTAAACAAAGTGCAAGTAGAATTTTAAATCATATCTTTTAGGCCATGTGTAGTGGAGGGACTACAATTGGGGGCGAATTGTGACACGTGGCGCCTAGTCCGCATGGAGTGGAAATTTGTTTTTGGGGTGTAATGGTGTAGGGGCTAGAAGTTAGGCCCACAGTGTGTTTTTTTATTATTTTCTTTTTATAATTAAACTAATTAAAAAAACCAATTTATTTAAATAATTAAATAAAAATGTATTAAAATTAAAAAATAAATAAAAAAATACTTAAACTAAAAAAAATACACAAATAATAAAAATAAATTATAATAAAAAAACACACCAAAATAAAAATACACATAAAAATTTCTATAAAAAAACTAATCTATTCGTCTTCGTCCTCGTACTCGTCTTCGTCCTCGTCTTCGTCCTCGTACTCGTCTTCGTCCTCCTCCTCAACGAGATGATTATCCCACACGTGTTGAACCAAATCCGCCTTCAGTTGGTTATGTATATCACTTGATGTGAGCTGGTGAATGTTATACGTTCGTTGTTCTTGGGTTGGTTCAGGGAACTGTTCTGGAACGCTTCCTGGTATATAGTGTTGACATATTGCTTTTTCCTCGTCTTCTAAAATCATATTATGCAATATGATACACGTATACATGGCATCGCTCATTTTTGCTTACGTCCATACACGACAAGGGTTTTTCACATAATGCCAACGTTTTTTTAGAACCCCGAAACACCTCTCGATATCCTTTCTCGTGGACTCTTGCTTCTTCTTAAAATAATCTCTTTTTTATTCGATAGGGTCTTGAAACGTCTTGACGCGAGTACTCTGGATATATCCCATCTCCCAAATAGTATCTGTGACGATAGAATGTATCGTTGGCATAAAACGGTAAGACCGGTATGCTACGGCTGATGTAATACTCTAACACGGGTGACGCGTTGATAACATTTATGTCGTTGTTGGACCCGACTGAGCCGAAGTAGGCTGACCAAATCCAGAGGTCGTGTGAAAAAATGGCTTGAAGACTAATCGTTGGCACTCCATGGTCACCACGAGTGTATTGACCTCGCCATGCGTTTGGACAGTTGGCCCACTCCCAATGCATGCAATCTATACTCCCGATCATGCCTGGAAAAGAATGTTTGCTTTCGTGTACATCATATATGCGAGTCAGGTCGTTTGAAGTAGGAATCCTCAGATAACGACGAGGGTATAATTGTATTATCCCTATACAAATAAATTATTAAACAATATTTATATTAAAAACAATAGTTAATACAAACAATTTAAATATTACCATCATCATCATCATCATCATCGTACTCAGTATATCCCACCAATAGCAATGCTATGGTAGGGTCTGAGGAGGGTAAGATGTAGACAGCCAATAACAATTTAAATATTACCGATGCAAAAATTCTCCAACGCATCTCTCGTTGTTTTCTCAGCCATCTTTAAATACTCTCCATTGATGTCGTGTTGCCGTATGCGAGGATGCGTAGAGCCGAAGTACACTTTTGGATGACGGAGAATCCTAAATATCCTCTTGCGTCGGGTTTCTGTTGAAAATACTCATACTCCCGCTCCATATCTCCAACGATGCGCAAATATAAACGCTTGGACATCCGAAAACGACGTCGAAACATAGCGTCATTAAATGTAGGTGTGTCGTCGAAGTAGTCCTTCATTAAACGAGCGTTCGCTTGCATACGATCCCGAAGGATGTATGACCGTCTACGTGATGCCGTAGGTGGAGCAGAGCCGGACACCATGTTATTGGCGACGACCCGAACCGCGTTCGTGACCTCTAAATGCTCTTCCGCCTCTTGTCGATGAATCTGATGAATTCTTCGACTCTTGTTGATTAATTGATCCCAAATCACGGCAGAGTTCGTGGAATCCGGGGAACTCATTGAGTTTGAAGAAGTATGAAAAAATAAAAATGATTGGTATTTTTATATTTGGGTTTGTGTATGATAGGGTGAAAATGGTTTAATTGGTTTGATATATATATTAAGTTTTTAAATTATTATTATTATTTTTTTATATTTAGCCGTTACCCAACGGTAATATTATTATTATTATTATTATATTGTTATTAATCTATCTCGCAGGCGACAAACTAACTCCGCCCCCGCCCCATTTCGCCCAAGCCCAGAAGGGCGGTGTTCCACCCTAATTTCGCCCAAATCTCGCCCACTTTCTCGCCCACTACGTTTGACCTTAGAAAGAATCATTCATATGTCATAAAATATATATTAAGTTCATGTACCCTAGCAAAGTCAATTTATTTACTTAATAATTTATTGTTCATTTTCATATTCATAAAATTTTATCAACATGGGTGACTAAACGAAGGAAGACTAGGATTTTTATGATCTCCAGTTTGATTCTGAGGCGTCTCGGTTTTAACACCAGTGGCCTTCGGACGGGTGAGTTTTTCCAGAGATTGGAGATAACTAGAAGAAGCTTAAGGACTCTATACAGCTGGGTTGAGCCAGCTCGCAGTGACCTTTTGTCATTGAGTCACACTATATAGAGTACCTAAATATTCTATATTTTTTGGTCGTTAAAAAAAGTACACTTAAAGAGAGTGTAAACTATCATTTAAGAAAAAAAATACAAAACTATATAGAAAATAAATACAAGAATATATTATTTTTAACTTTGCAAGATAATTTATAATTAGTCATGTTATAATTTTATTTTTATTTTTTTGTATTTAATTACCACAAACGTATTGCTACTTTCTATTCAAGATTGTGTTGAACGTATCCTCTTATCGTCATTACTTGTTGGATCCCGTCAAAGTTCTCAAATAAAAAGAAACCAAACCTTGTGTTTTCCTTTGTTTTTTTCTTTTCCTTTTGTTTTCTTTTAATAAAAATTAATCTTGAATCCTCAACCTTTTATAACAATGTTTGAAACTATCTGTAATACCGGAGTGAAATTTTCTTAAAACGGGAATTCAACCATCCATACGAATATTAACGCTTCTTATATAACTCACTCAAAAACACCATCAAAGAAGAAACTCATTAATGCGTAAAAGAACTCTCCCTTCAGTCATGCTTCAAACATGAGAAAAAAAAAATCTAAAACAGTAACCATCAACCCTAGCTATTGGACTAGAAGAATAAGTGCCTTGAATTTTCAACCTATTACCTTTCTCATTTTAGATATATAAACTTTCTCTAATAAATTAATGAATGTCCATTTTACTGGTGTGGGCGGGTTAAAAGAATTCTTTTTAATTGAGGTATTGCATAGCATTTTGATGATCCCAACTTGGACCATTGTTGATGAAAATGTTTAATATTAAATGTTTTGATTAATTTATCATGTTGAATACAATGACTATATTTAGTTATGAACGTATAATATAAGCTTAAACTGTTTACTTACAATGAAAAAAATAAGCAATATTAGTGTGACTCATACCACAATAGTACGTAGCCTTAATATGCGGGATTACAACTAAGGGTGTAAACGAGCCGAGCTCGAGACCGATCTCGTCTCGTTTATTTGTTTTTGAAGCTCGAGCTCGGTTCGATTACTATTAATTATTTAATTTTGTTATATTTATAAGTATTTTAATATAGATATTTTTTGAATTTTAATTTTTTATATAACATAATATATTATGTTATTTAGTTATTTTTATAAAAAGTTATTCAAATAACAGGCTTGCGGGTCAGTTTGATCTCGATAAGTAAAGCTTGAGCTCGGATTCATTTATTAAATGAGCTTACTTTTAAGCTCAAGTTACGAGCCGATTTCGAGTAGCGCGCGAGCGGCTCGGCTCGTAACAACTTATAACTAAACCAGGGTTTGGTGACGAAAACAAATCCAATATATTTACAAATTAAAAGTACCCGTCGTCTGTTCGTCCGCTCCGATCTTTGGTTTGGTCACCGCAAATCCGATCACTCTCCGGCGTCCGGTGAGCCTTTCTCCATTCACGCGCACACATTATTACATTTCTATTATAAATCTCTTCCTTTATGTTTCTTTCATCAGATAGTAGAACAGTTTCATCCGTTGATTTAGATTCTAGGGTTAGCATTATCGTTACGTCAAGTCGATTGTCACTTGAAATTGGGCTTCGTATTAGCTCCCGTTTTCAGTAGATGTATCCTGTTCTACTTCAATTTCATGTTTACACATTACAATTTCAGATTTTATTATTTTTAAGGTTTTTGGGGGAATTGAAAAGGAAATTTATATTAGTTATTCTGATATATGCAGAATTGTTTTTTTTATCATATTATTATGTCATTTTAGTTTTGTTTTCAGTTAATGTATCCAGTATATTCATGTTTAGAACTTTCATATTTTGTTCAAAGGTTTTTTGTGGAATTGAAAAGGGAAAATGAGTTCCTGAAATATTGAATGAGCTAGATTACTCCTGAGTTAGAATAATAATAATAATAATAATAATAATAACAACTTAGTTTTACCTGATTTGTAATATATAAACAATATAAAAAGAAAAAAAATATATATTTAAAGATAAAGATGATTTTAGCCATTGTGAATTATAAGGATGAACTAGAGAACCCATTGTGAATGCCTTATGATCTTGCTCTTTTGTGCAGTTTTTACCTGATTTGAATTTAAACCTGAAGTATTTTGAACTGATTTATTCAGTTAGTAGAGAATAATGGATACAACGGACTGTAGATACTTGGAGGAAGAAGATTCCTCACTGACAAAAACTATGAAGGGTACTGCCACTGGTTTGGCCGCAGGAACCATTTGGGGAACCGTAGTTGCTACTTGGTTGGATGTACCCCGTGTTGAGAGAAATGTTGCTTTACCCGGTTTGATTAGGACATTGAAGATGATGGGTAACCATGGGTTGACTTTTGCTGCCATTGTATATTGGGGTAGAGCAGTTGACACAGCATTACCGAATGAAGAGGGACTTTGTTAATGGAGCAGTCGGTGGGTTCGTTGCTGGTGCTGCCATTCTTGGTTTTAAAGGTTAGTATTCTTTTGTTCAACACTTCAACTAAATGTTTTTGCAATTTAGAGATATTAAGTTGCTGTTGTTTGCTATCAAATTCCATGTTTCTTTGATCTTGAAACTTAGAAGTTGTTGTGTGCTATCAGTTGCATTATCCTAATTAGGAAAGGTTTTACAGCCCAAACCAAATACTTTGAGACAATCCAAATCTTAGGAGATTTACTAGAATTTTTACAACACTGCTTATTATCATGCTAAAAGTTATATATATGTATATTAAAGAAGTGTGGTTATTTTCGAGCCCATTTCTTTTTGAACGGTTGTGACACAACAAAGATGCAAATAAGACTTTAAGAAGTGGAGAAACTGATCCTGTTCTGTGTGACAATCGTCAATTTCAGGTTAACTCCGTTAACTCAACTCCGTCAATTCAAACTTAAGATCACTAAATCTATAACGCACACTTCATTACATTTAAATTAGGGTTTAAATGACGCTTAACACTTACTACATGTGTAGTCTTTCGGGATTTGCACCGAAACGCAAACGAGTTGACGCAAACGATTGAGGAATAAACGAAAAACGTCAACATAATAATTATGGGATAATTATGTGTTAACATATGTGTTACTTGATTATATGGTGTGTAATGCTAGACAAGAAACAAGAACTAAGTTAGTTAAGTTAGAAAAACAACACTTGAAAGTAGAGGGACTTGAGTGTAACTTGTGTGTTTGTAAATAGATCCTTAACCTTAACCCTAACTTATTAATATTCTAAACCTAAGTGCCGATCGGAACCCTCTCCTCACCTCTCCTTGGCTGCCGTCCATCAATACACACACATACAACACCAAATCAAGTGTTTGATTGAAGAACTAGGTGCTAGGAAGGTATAATTGATCATCCTTTACATTCTTGTTGCTTGATTTTGATGTTTGTTGGGTTAACCACAGACCCTAGGCTGCCGATTTTCAGTATGTACATAGCTAACATGATTGTTGTTATTTGGATGATGATTTGATAACTAGATTGAATCTTGTTGTATGGTGATTGTTGTGTCTTTGATTTGAGTTCAAACACAAACCCTAATCTTGTATGTAATGTGAAATTGATGTGCATGGATGGTGTTTATGGGTCTAGAGGGTTATATGGATGCATGATAGTTCATAGATTGTTATTATGTTGAGTTTAGATGCAAACAGATTCTGGACAGAATGTGTATACGATGTTTAAGTGACTGTAACGAAGTGTAAACGTGAAAGTTGGTTGAGATTGTGGGTACTGCAGTAAACTAGGTTGAGTCTAGTTTCTATAAAGTATAAGTTTGTAATTTTTGGACAAGTAGAAGTTAACTTTTATGATTTTATAAAAACGTTGTGCAAAGCTGAGCTGTTAGACCTGCTGTTAGGTTATGTTGTAAATGTTATATCTCATGAACTACGAGACCAATTGGGTTGGTTCCACTTCTGGAAGTTGACTCATTGAGTTAGGAACCAAACCCAAGTGGTCTTGCATTTATTGGATTTTTCGTTTAACGGGAATTGCAAATAACATTCTGTTGTGCATGAATCTGACTGTTATGAGTTTGCTGTAATGATTTGATGATTGTGAGAAAACTATGAGGAATAAAAATGTAATAAAATATGTTCTGGAAACCTAAGATATATGTGCTTCTGTGATGATTTTTGGTAAATTAATTTAGATGCTATGATCGGTGAAGTAGTACAATCTTTCTAGTAGGATTTCTGTCTCGGTGAAACTAGCTGCTGAGTTTTGTGAAAATGCATGAAATATGAAACTTGCTAATTTATTATCGTGTTTTGACCAAATTGCCCTTGAGGAGAATGATTGCAAGATAATTGTCGTGTTTTGACTAAAATGCCCTTGCGGGGAATAACTGCTAATTGATTGTCATAATTTGACCAAAATGCCCTTATGGGGAATAATGGCTAGTTAATTGTTATTTGTTGACCAAAATGCCCTTACGGGGAAAAATTGCTAGTAATGTACGTTATGAATACATGACACGTATATGATTGCTTACACATGTGATGTGTCACAAAAACACTTGTTAAAGTCACACACGATTCACGAACGAAACACGAAACATGTTATGTGCATAGGTATTATGTGCCGGGTCTAGAGACTCGATAATATTCCGACACTTAGAAAAATCTCTTTGTTGTTTTAGAACGTTAGAGAGAGTTTTTCGGTGACGCGCATCTTGGTGATTTATTGTGAGAAATTCTTCGCAAACAGTGAGTTTCACTTTCCCCTCTTTAAACTGTTTTCAAACGCTTTTCACTTGGGGGAGATAACATACTCCACAACGCATTTGAGATTTTGTTATAAATTATATATCACTTGTAAAGGCTAAGTGGCAAACGAAATATTTGAAGTCCTACACATCGAACCGATTAATATTTAGAATAGTGAGTCACTGTTGAGTAGTACTACTGGGTTTGACAAACCCCACCCAACGCTAAACTCGACTGGAGGTCGAGTGGGTGTAATTTTGGCTAACACGTACCATGGTCTGGAGGACCTGGTGACAAGGCACTTACTAAACGAGTCAGCTTCGGTGTCGAACACTTAGTAATACTTGTTGTATAGACTAGCTACCTATCGATATATAATTTGACATAACACTATCTGGTAACGCAAAACGCTTAACGCAAAACGCCGTAACGTGGTTACGCAAAACGCTTAACGCAAAACGCCGTAACGTGGTTACGCAAAACGCTTAACGTAAAACGCTGAACGCAAACGCTAAACGATTTATTTTTATATAACTTGTGAACTCACCAACCTTGTGTTGACACTTTTAGTATGTTATTCTCAGGTAGCCGAGGCGGGCGCGCGGTTTAGGAACATGCATTGCTTGAAAACGCTTTTGTTATGCAAACTTATTTTTAACAGTTATCATTGGTTTTAAGTCGTCCTGCGTGACGCAACTTTTGGTTAAAGGTTTTTACGCTTCCGCATTTAATTACTCGTAAACGTTTTTCATGGTTTTGAAACTTTATTTTATGGTTTGATTATAACTGATGATTCCGATCCTGTTAGTTCACACCCTCTGACGGTAAAACTCCGTTAGTGGATTTTAAGGGTGTGACATTCTGTAATAGCATTTAGGAGTCTGCGTAGAATAATAAAAGTCACCTATTATCTTCATTTAGTTGAGAGCAATTTATCCTGTTCTGTAACAGCATTAGGGACATGCATAGAATAAATAAATTCTCCTATGATCTTCCTGTAGTTTTGTTTACCCGTTCAGTCTTTGGTCTAGTTGCCATGGAATTGGTTCCAAGTCGATGATTCATTCTGCTACAATAGATAAAAGATTTAGCTCGGGATCACAGATGAAAAAATCACAAGAACAAAATGCATATTTTATTTGCCATAAGTAACAGGCTTGCAAGCTTAGACGTCTAATCGAGATCAATAAATGAATCTTCAGCTTGAGCCCATTTAAGCTTGTCTTGATTCGAGTTTCTAGCAACCCGATCTCAATTAGCTGACAAGCGGCTTGGCTCGTTTACACCTGACTCATTAATAGGTAGTGGGTAGATTTTAAGGATGTTAGATACAATGTATATATGAAATAGGGTTTCTAACTCCTAAGGTGGCTCAAAGATTTTAGATCAGGACCCATTGAAAAATTTATCATATGATTTCAGAGAGATGAACTGTGTGTTTATGCTTTGTAGGCAAGAGCATTTCCACAGCCCTCTCTGCCGGAGCTGCACTTGCCGCTACATTAGCAGCAATTGATGTTGGCGGTCAGACCACGAGGGTCGACACAGGTAAGGAGTATTATCCTTACACCACCAAGAAAAGGGCTGATGTCGCCAACTAATCCTGCCAATCGATGACGGTGGTGGTGTTTTAAAGGAAGTTATTGTGATAAATAATCAACCTTTCATTCCAATGTTCGCTGTATGTTCTGTCTTGGAGTTTTAATCATACTAGTGTTGATTTACTCGCTCTTCGTGAAGACATTTGTCAAATAAAATTGGAGCTATTTATTTGACTCAAGAATTTCATATGTTATGAGTTTATTGAAATGATATTTTGGAACATGTTACTGCTGAATGATTGTTTTGTTGGTAAGTTTTGTTTGGTATAGTGATAACCTAGATTGATGTTTAGAAATGGTTGTTTGTGATATGGGTTGTGTTTTTCAGACTTTTCTGCAACGCAAAGCAAAACAAGTGTGCTAACAATATATGATCATACGGGCAAAACATGTTTATATATTTTACGTTTTAAATATGATTTGAACAGTAACAAAGTAAACTTTTGACAACTTATGTAAATAGAGAGAGAGATGGAGAATTAGATGTGTCAAGTTATTAAATAATCAATATAATTTAGAGAGAGAAATGAGAGTTTTGGTTAAATTTACTAATTTAGAGATACGGACAGAATTAAACGTGAAGGCTATATGATCATACAACAAAGTTACGACCCAAACACTAAATCCAAATAAGTAAATTTATAGACGCCTATAACAGTATTTGTATATGTACAACTTATGAAAATCGACACGAATTTAGTTGGTATATGTTAGGTTTATTACGGTACCAGAACTAAATCAAAAAATGAATTTGTAAAATGAACATGTATTTTTTTTATAGTAAACCAAAGAAAGAGCCAAACAACAAAAATTGGTTGGGCACGTAGCGGTACCGAAACTAAAGAAAAGAAAACATATAAAAATGTTAAAAATATCAATTGTAAGAAAAATATCACTTGTGACCCCGACAACATTTTAAGACTAAAGTATAATTAGATTAGGAGTTTTCATTAAGAGAGAGAAAAAACTAGGGGTTGTTTTATAGTATCGTAATAATTTCATTAAGTGTATCTCTGAATCGATCATATGTAGTGCGTGTTTGGTTATACTTGTTAATGGCTCATGAAGTCTTTTAATTGTTTAGTTTCATAAATATGTCGAAACATTTAGAGGTCATCTCTTAATCAGCAAGACCTTTTATTGATTCAATATTTAATTGCCAAACAACCCCTAATAAAGAGGCTAACCCCGGTGAATGAAAACGATCAAAGTGTTGGTAGAGCAACCATTTAACTTGTATTTTTATTAAAGCTTTTAAAACATCAAGAGGTCTTGAGTTCAAGTGTTTCAAATAACAAAAATTCTAATTGTTGCTCAAAAAGAGAAAAAACCGTAACTTTGGCTGTTCACAAGAAGAGAAAAAAATACATAACTAACGTCCAAATCGACCTTGACATGACCCATTTTGACCCAAGCCATCCTAACATGATCCGTTTTGACACATCTATATGTAAGCTATATATTGACTAAATATCCCGAATCTTTCACCTACTGAAATTAATTGAATTTGTAAAAAAATAAATATGAAATTCTAAAAGTAAAAGTAACAGTATAAAATGTCATTTGAACCAAAAGTATCAATCTCAAGTCTACACCTATCCTATCTAAAATTTTCATACTCCAAAATCCTTTTAAAAAGTGTACCTGTGTATAGCGTATGGAATCTCACAAAGATCCGAATTATTTTTATCCAAGATCTGAAGTCATTCAAGACATTTCACCTTTTCTTTTTATTTTTTCCCCTCTTATGCTAAATCACCATGTGCAGTCAGTACCCTTTAAGTGTGTTTGATTCACTTTCCTATTTTACTTTTTTCTTTGTAGTTTACTTTCACTTTGTTTATGTGACCAAATAAAATCTCCAGTAACCCAAATTAACACGAAAAGGCATTTGGTATATTAGTACCAGACTACCAGTTGGTATAAGAGAGACTTGGAATACTTTTTCATGAAAAAAAAATTTAAATTCATCACAAACCTCCTTTTTTTCTTTTATGTTGCAGTATAGATTTTTAGGACCGATAGAAACGGCTTTGTTGTCGACAAATCATGCGAGAGTTTGAAGACACGGGATGATGTTTAGGTCGTTTTGCACTTGTGGTATTGTGCAACGGGTTTTAGGAGGATTGGTTCATGGGAATTTGATATCGTGTCATTCCCTTTCGACAATATTTTACTTTTCTTTATTCTGCGCAACTGCGCTTTTGGTTTTGGTGTGTTTCTTTTGTCTAGTCTTGTACTTTGTCTTTAGAAGTCGTTTTTCTGGTTTCGTTTATATCTCAGTCTCGTCCCGTCTAGTTTCTTACTAGCCGGGTTTTTCTTAATAAAATGTTGCCGTTCAAGAAAAAAATGTTTTATTAGTAATTGGTTAAAAACATTTATGTAAATGTTATATTAGCTGCTGGTACCAAGACCCACGTCCACATGGACCACATGCAAACAAATAAAACATTGATGTGATCCGACCATAGCTCCCCTTTTCATCAAATCTTGTTTTTAATCTTTTAATGTTTGGTTTCTTGTTGAAGTAACGATCGAATCATTTAATAACTTAAGAATAAACATTTAAAATTCAATATATAATATAACATAAAAACAATTTTATTTCACTAAAGTTCATATAAAACTACAACTGAATCCTATAATATAAATGTATAAAGTTTCTACTTCAAGTAAAAATATATATTTTATTATAATAAAAATAAATTTACGATAACTTCATGCACATTCCAAATGAGTATAAACACATATTTATTTAATAAAAAATATTAATATTAGATATATCTATTTAATAGGGTGTGAGTTTCTGACACGTAACGTAAATACTGCATAAGCTAAACACGTAATTCATGATTTTAGATTTAGTTTAAACAAGTTTGACACATATAGCTATTGGGCAAGTTTGCGGTGGATGTGCATAACCAGTTAAGTTCTATCGTATGTTCTTAGACCGTGTGTTATATCAATTAATTTCAAATTTAAAAACATAAAAGAAAATTAATATTGTAGTTTAACATAATTATTTGATATATGCTTGGTTAAAGTTTGTAACTTTAGTTTAGAGTATTGATATGTAAAAAATCGAATAAATGTTTGGGATGAATGGATCGCCTTTTGTCCCTTTATGAAAATTCATGTCATATATTCTGACATGATTTTTTGAGTTTCATATTAAACATCAGGAAATATGCCAAGTTCCGCCCAATAGCCATCAAACCCAGCCTATTTATTTAGACTATTATGGTGGTTTCAACCTATTTGTCTATTAACATGAAACGTCACTGTCACTGTCGAAGCACGAAATGAATCTGACCTGATCCATGACGATGTTTCCACGGATTTTCGAGATGAACGAACCATGTCTTGATCTTCTTCTTCAGCGGCTGCGCCGGCGACCTGCAATGTCGAGACCTGCAATGGTTTCGGGGGTGTGGAGGCGACTGCTAAGATATCCTGAGGATTTCTTGTTCACAGACACAAAAAGTGGTGGTGGCTCTTACTGAGCATGACCCATGATAAGGAGGTGGAGACCTCCTTATATAGAGTCTCATGGCCACCATCATGGTACCCTAATGGGCCTAGCCCAGTTAGGGTTACCTCCACAAAACCCCCTCGGCCCAATAACATCGTATTAGTCCATGTAATGAAATAAGCCAAACATAATAGATTTAGGGTCGTAGAACCGGGTTTTAGTACCATACCCCTACAAGCCCCCCCAAGTCCAGTGTTGCTCCTGGGCGCGCAAGCGTCTAGGTGGAGCGCTGGACTTTAAAAGGTATGAGGCGGTTTTTTTCCCTTTTCTTTGGCCTTGTCTTTATTGTCTGAGTTTTGAGAGGCTTTCTTCATGATGGTGACATGTTGTAATAAAAGCCTGCGCGCGAGGCGACTTACAAGCTATAAAGTAATAAAGAAGCTGGCGCGCGAGGCGACTTACGAGCTTGTAGAATAATGAAGCTGGCGCGCAAGGCGACTTACGAGCTTGTAGAATAATGAAGCGGGCGCGCAAGGCGACTTACGAGCTATAATAATAGAGCCTGCGCGAGTGGCGACTTACGAGCTAAGAATAATAAAGCCTGCGCGCGAGAGGCGTCTTACGAGCTGAGAATAATAAAGCCTGCGCATGAGGCGTCTTACGAGCTAAGAATAATAAAAGCCTGCGCGCGAGAGGCGTCTTACGAGCTGTAAGAATAATAACAGCTTGCGCGCGAGGCGTCTTATGAGCTGTGTGAATAATAAAGGCCTGCGCGTGAGGCGACTTACGGGCCATAAGAATAATAACAGCTTGCGCGCGAGGCGTCTTATGAGCTGTGTGAATAATAAAGCCAGCGCGTGAGGCGACTTACGGGCTGTAAGAATAATAACAGCTTGCGCGCGAGGCGTCTTATGAGCTGTGTGAATAATAAAGCCAGCGCGTGAGGCGACTTACGGGCTGTAAGAATAATAACAGCTTGCGCGCGAGGCGTCTTATGAGCTGTGAATAATAAAGCCAGCGCGTGAGGCGACTTACGGGCTGTAAGAATAATAACAGCTTGCGCGCGAGGCGTCTTATGAGCTGTGAATAATAAAGCCAGCGCGTGAGGCGACTTACAGGCTGTAAGAATAACAGCTTGCGCGCGAGGCGTCTTATGAGCTGTGTGAATAATAAAGCCAGCGCGTGAGGCGACTTACGGGCTGTAAGAATAACAGCTTGCGCGCGAGGCGTCTTATGAGCTGTGAATAATAAAGGCCTGCGCGTGAGGCGACTTACGGGCCGTAAGAATAATAACAGCTTGCGCGCGAGGCGTCTTATGAGCTGTGAATAATAAAGGCCTGCGCGTGAGACGACTTAAGGGCTGTAAGAATAACAACAGCTTGCGCGCGAGGCGTCTTATGAGCTGTGTGTAATAAAGCCAGCGCGTGAGGCGACTTACGGGCTGTAAGAATAACAGCTTGCGCGCGAGGCGTCTTATGAGCTGTGAATAATAAAGCCTGCGCGTGAGGCGACTTACGGGCTGTAAGAATAACAGCTTGCGCGCGAGGCGTCTTATGAGCTGTGAATAATAAAGCCTGCGCGTGAGGCGACTTACGGGCTACTTTATGTCACGCGCCACGTGCAGATGTTGCATGCACGTGCGCGTAGACTTTGGTTTTGTGTTATGCGCCACGCGCAGATGTTGCGTGCTCGTGCGTGTAGACTGTGACATGTGCGAGCATGTGATGCGTAAGCATGTGATGCGTAAGCATGTGTAATATGCGTGAGCATATGTGATGCGTGAACATATGGTATGAGGATTCCCAACCCCTAAGTTTGGCGTGTAGCCATATGGGATCTTATGAGGATTCCCAACCTTGAAGTTTGGCGCGTAGCCATATGGGATATTAGGGGGATTCTCAACCTTGAAGTTTGGCGCGTAGCCATATGGGATATTAGGAGGATTCCCAACCTTGAAGTTTGGCGCGTAGCCATATGGGATATTAGGAGGATTCCCAACCTTGAAGTTTGGCGCGTAGCCATATGGGATATTAGGAGGATTCCCAACCTTGGCGCGTAGCCATATGGGATATTAGGAGGATTCCCAACCTTGAAGTTTGGCGCGTAGCCATATGGGATATTAGGAGGATTCCCAACCTTGGCGCGTAGCCATATGGGATATTAGGAGGATTTCCAACCTTGAAGTTTGGCGCGTAGCCATATGGGATATTAGGAGGATTCCCAACCTTGAAGCTTGGCGCGTAGCCATATGGGATATTAGGAGGATTCCCAACCTTGAAGCTTGGCGCGTAGCCATATGGGATATTAGGAGGATTCCCAACATTGAAGTTTGGTGCGTAGCCATATGGGATATTAGGAGGATTCCCAACCTTGGCGCGTAGCCATATGGGATATTAGGAGGATTCCCAACCTTGAAGTTTGGCGCGTAGCCGTATGGGATATTAGGAGGATTCCCAACCTTGGCGCGTAGCCTGATGCGCGCATGCACGGCGATAGAGTGGTGACTCGCAAGTGCGTGTGCATGGCAGAGGTCTCTTGCGCAAAACCCAGATGGTGGTTTCCGCGGCGGCACATGCACGGCTGCGGAGTGAGAACCCCCGGGCATGCGTACATGGCGGCGGAAGTCTAGTAACTTCTGGATCTGCAATTTAAGAGTCAGATCTGCAACTTTAGACCTAAAATCCAGGTCTGTAATCTAGACCTAGATCTGTAAATCAGATCTGGACAGATCTGAAGATTCGGAGCAGATTTAAAACCATCACAGATTCGGAGATCCTGAATCACAGATTCACAGATTCGGAGATCTGATCATTCGAATCACGGATTTTCCTTCTTGCCCAGATCTGGAAGCCTCTTTTTAGATCTATGGATCTTTTTGAGCTTTAAATAGAACAAGCTTTGAAGCCTTTTTCTGTAAACTTCCAGATCTGCGTTTTTCTTGGGAGAGATCTGACAGCCGAGATGAAGATCGAAGGGCAGTTCGTTGCCGTCCCACGGATGGCGCCAATGTCGAAGCACGAAATGAATCTGACCTGATCCATGACGATGTTTCCACGGATTTTCGAGATGAACGAACCATGTCTTGATCTTCTTCTTCAGTGGCTGCGCCGGCGACCTGCAATGTCGAGACCTGCAATGGTTTCGGGGGTGTGGAGGCGACTGCTAAGATATCCTGAGGATTTCTTGTTCACAGACACAAAAAGTGGTGGTGGCTCTTACTGAGCATGACCCATGATAAGGAGGTGGAGACCTCCTTATATAGAGTCTCATGGCCACCATCATGGTACCCTAATGGGCCTAGCCCAGTTAGGGTTACCTCCACAAAACCCCCTCGGCCCAATAACATCGTATTAGTCCATGTAATGAAATAAGCCAAACATAATAGATTTAGGGTCGTAGAACCGGGTTTTAGTACTGAAGAAACACCAATCGAACCCCGACCGATTACTGGTAACCTAGGGGTTGGAGAGCTGTTTCCCACGAGGGGTTAGACCCTTGGAAGATGGTTCTTCTGATAACCTGCAAAACAGACACCGTGAGCTCGTCACTGAGAAGGGGGGGGTTCCTCCTTGTGACCACCCTCCGGCGTGAGAATCAGACTAGATTGCTCTTTAAATATAAAAGTATATTAAGAGATTGCTAGAGCAGATATCAGGTATATCTGATGATAATATGATGAGATCAGATGGTCATACCATTTGGGGTATTTATAGCCGAAGGTAGGTTTCCAAGGGGTTTAGCCGGCCCAACACGCTACCAACTGTAACCTATGCACGTGCCCTGCCTGTGAGTGGTGGATAGGTAGCGGCTGACACAGAGCAGGCGTGTCGTGCACTCTTCCTCTTCTGCCAACAACAGGCTAGGCACGTGGTATGGCAGGAGTTGGTGGGTAGGCGGCGGCTATTGGTCACAGTGCTGTGGCGTGCTGTCTGCCATGCTGCTGTCAGTGAGCTGTCGCATTCTTGGTCAGATCTTTTGTCTGTACCTCGTCAGGTATCACACAAAAGATCCTCCATCATACGGACTGGCTCATTTAGGCGGGAGTTTTCCCCCTCCCGCCTTTGCTCATTCCTTCAGGTGACACTGGGGAGAGTTAAGTGCCTAGTGCGTGTAGCCATGCTGCGCGGGTGGCCTTCACTCATGGCTTGTATCCGAGGCTGCGGGAACAGGCGGAGTCCTTCACCATGGGAGGCATTTCCTGCGGGACCAGCTTGCATACTGCGCGTAAGGACGTCACTTCTCTGAGCATGGTTGGTCCTGCGGATCCAGTTGGTCTCTGCGCAGACGTCCCTGTTTAAGGTGAGTCTTGCGGTTCCAACTGGGCTCTGCTGGGACCTACCTCTTCAAGTCCCCCCAGTCCAATGTTCTTCTCATGCGTGTTTAATAAAGTGAGGTGAACTTTTGGACTTAAAAGGGGTTTTGAAAAGGGTTTTGTAAGGTTTTTCATGGGAAGTCCTTGTCACTTGCAGAAATGCCCGAGTTTCCTGCTTGGTCTTTGGGTATGATGCGGGTAGGTCTGTAACCTCCTCGCAAGTCAGGAGCATTGAGTCCCAGTTGTGTGGATTCTCCATGAGGTTTTGGTAGTTTTGAACATAGTGATCAATTATGTTAAAACCACCAATTCCATCCTGGAGCTTTAAACAACGTAGTTCTCGACGTTCCCGCTATGCGGGGATGTTATTTCCTTTTCCGCAAGCATTGCCCAGAAGATCCTTCTTGGTTTCAATTCCCAGCGGAGCGCTAGGTATGTGAAGGGTTTTGCCTTAACACTGTACCTGCGCTCGTCTTACGGTTACTTTACTTCCAAGGTATTCCTGGCGTCAATTCCCTGCGGGTGCTAGGTATGTGAAGGGTTTTGCCTTTACACTGTACCCGCACCTGTCTTATAGTTACTTGGTTGCCGAGGTACTTGGCTTCAATTCCCTGCGGGTGCTAGGTATGTGAAGGGTTTTGCCTTAACACTGTACCCGCATCCGTCTTATGGTTACTTGTTCGCCAAGGTTTTCTTGGCTTCAATTCCCTGCGGGTGCTAGGTATGTTAAGGGTTTTGCCTTTACACTGTACCCGCATCCGTCTTATGGTTACTTGTTCGCCAAGGTTTTCTTGGCTTCAATTCCCTGCGGGTGCTAGGTATGTGAAGGGTTTTGCCTTAACACTGTACCCGCATCCGTCTTATGGTTACTTGTTTGCCAAGGTAAGGGGGTATTTTCCCGCTTCTTTTTAAATTTTGAATTTTGAAATTCGAAAGGTTGGTGGAAAGATAGGAACAGTCCAAACCTCTGAAACGTCGCGCGACGGTTTCTTCTGACTGTCAGGACGTGCAGGAAGTTATGGTGACGTGACATTATATGGTCATTCCAGACGCTTTTTCAGGCGCGTGGGCGCGATTTTTCGGGCGCGTGGCCGCGAAATTACTGGCACACGTCCTGTCAACAGCTGTTGCCAGTCTGCTTTTTGCCACGTGTCATAGTTTCATTGCACCTTCGATTTCTCTCTCCTTCGCATTAAATTCACCGCATTAATTGCGATTAGTATATAAAGGGGGAGAGGGTTATTTGCAATTCACACTTTTCACTTTCATCTCTTCTTAAGTAATTTCCGGTGAATTTTTCTGTTCAGTAAAGCATTACCCTGAAATCTCTTTTCATCTTTCTTCCACTATGCCTTCTCATGATGCTGATGACCAGAAGACTGCTGGCGAATGCCAGTGCTCTCTTCCTGTCGATCTGTACCAGTATATCGTCAGGAAGTTCATGCTCGAGTCTCTCGAGCCTGAGTTTCCTGAACCCCACCATACTGTGTACGATGCCCCTAGTGGCAAGATCGGGGTTTATGCTGCATTCTTTGTCTATGGAAACCTTAGGTTTCCGTTGACAAAGTTTGTGTACCGTGTTCTGGAGAGGCACGGTGTGCACCTGACAGAGGTGCACCCCATGGCCATTGCCAAGGTCCGGCACTTTGAGTGGGTGTGCCGGATACTGGGCCTTGAGCCCCTCGTTGACCGTCTGATGACCTTCTACACTTGGAGGTGCATCCAGGGGTGGTACACTCTTACAACCCGTATCAAGGGTTTAAAGATTTGTACCACCGAGCGGAGTCTTCGCTCGTGGAGAAGAGAGTTCTTCTTCATATCCGCTCGCGCCATCCCCATCGCCATGAAGTTCAAGAATGGCCAGGCGCTTCCGAACCTTCCCGCCCTCAACTACGAGGAGGCGGAATGGTTCTCGAAGATATCCCGGGTCCATTCCCCGGTTTTCCGTTTTCCGGAGTCGGCGATGGTGATGCTGGGGATGAGCCGGGTGTGGAAGGCGGCGAATGCGGATAAGGTTCCGATCGTCCTTGAATATGGTTCGAACTCTGTCCCTTATGGTACGTCTTGTTTCATTTTGCTGACTTCGATTTTTTCTAACTTTCTTGTTGATTTCAGAGGGGAACGATCTTCAGTCGCTCCTGCACCCGCGGGAGGAAGATGGTCCCGCGCGGATGGGTACTCGTGCTCTGGACGAGAACGAGTTGCCCATCTTAGAGCAGACCGCGGGTCGGTTCGTGGAGGTTTACCCGCCAGGCCAAGAGATCCTGAGCCACCGACGGCCAGGTAAGCCTATCTTCTACCCTGAACCTCTCAATGTTGTGCCTGCTGCTGGAGTTGACATTTCTTCTTCTGAGGAATCCGCAGAAGGTCCTCCATTGGTGCGGAAGAAAAAGGCTGCCGTCGGGAAAGGCAAAGAGAAGGTGGCCTCTACGGCCGACCCGGTAGTCCTATCTGACTCGGAGTCAGATAGTGCAGAGGTGGCGGGGAAGCCCGGTGGTGAGGAGACCACCGCTCCGGAGGCTGTAGCTGTTACCTCCGGGGAGGCAGCGACGACGACGGTTACCGGTGTCAAGAGGCCGGCTCCATCGGGTTCGCCCCCGCTCGTCCGTACGTTCAAGCTCAAGAAACCCCGTAAGTACCCCTATAATTCTTGTCTAGATTTGTTGTTTCAAATAAATTTTTCTAACACTTTTGCTTGTGCAGGTGTGGATGTTGACGCATTCCAGGGTGGAGTTGGAGCAAGTATTCCTCCGCCAATGAGGGAAGGCTCGGTCAGCCTTCCCGAGGCGTCGACCCAGGCGTCTGCGCCTGCTTCCGTTGGTTCCAGCCTTCCCAAGGCTGTTCCAGCTGAGAAGGTGTCTCCGCCGGCCGTGAGTGCAATTTTTACAGCATCTTTCACGGAGCCGGCGGTTACTGTTGCTGAGGAGGCGACGCCAACAATGGCTACCACAGCGGCTGCCACTATACCTGCGCCACCGGCATCGACGGCCGGACCATCAGGTACGCGCCGGGCTTCCCGCCGATCTATGCCACCTTCCCGTCTGCCTGACCTGTTGGATGGATTTCCTTTAGGTTCAGGTGATGGGTTTGGCGGCTATCGGCCTGTTATTGACCCTACAGGTACGTAGGGTTCTTTTTCCTTTGTATATTTTTGTCATCTTTTCCTAACTGCCTTTGTTTCTTTTGCAGTGTCGGATTCCAATGAAGTGTATGTTCCAAGATGGAACATACGCCGAGGAACAACCCTTCGCACCCCTGTGGAGTGCGTGGATTGGGCTCGCCACGCTGCTCCTCATGGTGCGTTGGGGGAAGCCATGGCTAGCTACCAGGAGGGTAGGCTAACCAATGAGCTTCGGGTTCTCCAGGCCCGGACGCAGCCCCGCGTCGAGCTGCTTTGTCGTGAAAACGACAAGTTAAAAGCAGCTCGCGCCAAAGATGTATCTGAAGCGCGGGCTCTTCGGGAGGAGAACCGGCAGTTGGCCGCTGCCGCAGCCGAGAAGGAGAAGGCATTCAAGGCCCTCGAGGTTGAAGTCCAGGCGCGACTCGAGGCCCGCTCCAAGGCTGCCCAAGCTGTGAATGAACAGCTTCGGCTGGCCAAGGAGACTGCGCGAAACTCAACTGAGAGGGCTGCCAAGGCTGAAGCTGTTGCTGAGCCGCTTCGCGAAGAGAATGAGCAGCTTAAATGCAAATTAAAGGCTCTTCAGCATGCTCATGACGCCTTGGCAATGGAAGATGCCAAGAAGCTGCAGGAGATCCTTGACCAGAGGGGGGTGCTTGACCGCACTGAAAGGAAACTCAAAAGCGTCGAAGAGGCTGCCGCCAAGGAAGTTCAACTTGCCAACCTTGATAAGAGCGGAGCCGAACGTGCTTACAAAGAAAGTCAAGCTACCCTCCAATGGCTGCTTCGAGAAGCGTTGCCTCAGGTATCTTTAACTTTTTCTTTACGCTTTCTGCTCGTAATTAGAAAATGTTCTAACTTTGTATTCTCTTGTAGGTTGTGCGTCGGGTCCTTTCGGAGACCTCTTATGACGATGCGATGAGCACAGCCCTCAACGCTTCTCATGAGGATGGGGAGAAGACTGGCTTCCTGCTTGGTCTAGGGTTTGCTGAGAGAGGCTTTCTGTGACACCCGGTAAATTCCCAATCCCTTAAACTAAGTAATCAACCTAATAATTAGGTGATTGTAAATATTATGCGCGCCATGTTAGTCAGCGCGTGCATTTGTTATGTGCGCCCTGCGCGAGCGCGCCATGTTAGTCAGCGCGTGCATTTGTTATGTGCAACCTGCGCGAGCGCACCATGTTAAGAACCAGCGTGAGCATATGTTATATGCGCCATGCGTGAATGTTTTGGCTTTATGTTTTCATGTAACTTAACGTTATGTTGTCTATGGGTTGACCGTCCCGCATGATGCTAAGGCGGGTGCATCCTAAATCGTTTATGCGCATGCGGAAGGGAACTAACCTCCCCGCATGGCGGGAACATTGAGAGCTAGTTTGTCTGAAGCTCCAAGATGGAATTGACTTCAACATGACTGATCACTATGTTGAAATACCAAGACCACCTGGAGAATCTACAAATGAAACTCAATATCCCCAACTGCGAGAAGGTTACGCACCTACCCGCAGCAAAGAAATGTCCTACACGCAGAAAGCTATGCGCACAAAGTGATGCGCACAGAACACTTAGTCTATTCTCCAGACATAAGGAGATTACTCCCGCCCAAAAGGAAACAGTAGCGTGTTTAAGAGATTTTCCACTTTTTACTGTACACTGATAAAAGTACCTGAAAAAGCACACTGTAACATGAAAAGTCAACTGTCAGCCACCCTATTCTCACCAACCCCAGACCTGCATGTCCTGTTCAAATCAAATCAAGATCTTTTGTCCACTCCTCCACTTTTAAGTAAACAATAAACAATAATAATTTCCATACTTTATCATCATTACCCCTAGATATGAAAAGATTTCAATCCCCTAAAGCAAGGGATTGTGTTCCCTTGAGTTTGCCTATAAATATGTAACCTAAGTTATCACTCAAAACACACTCCAAAGAACTGCAAACTTGCACTAATCATCTCCCGAGCATCCGTTATTTTCGATTCCGTCCCAGTTACTAGGTAAGCCGAGGTTATAAACTTGAGATCTACTTTCCAAACCTTATATTCTCCTATTTCTTGATCTTAATATATATACTTCTTGTTATTTAATCGTATTCTAGACCTTCGATTCCGGGGCCAACACCAAGAAAACCCGAATCTCGATTAATCCCTTAACAAGAACCACAGGTGAGTCTCACAGCCCCTATTTTCACTGTTTTCACTATTTTTAAACTGTTTTCGGGGCGAGGGACACGTACTTAAATAATGTTTATCATGGTATACTTACAAGCTATGCAAGCGATTATGTGTTTAAGTTATGTTTCATGATGAGTAATGCAAACGGTTATCTAAGGTTTTCGATGTATGTGCGCTAGAACTCGAGTAAGTGATCACTTTACCATTGGAACTCTAAGGGTAGGGACTGCTGGTTTGATCCACCCACTCGTAGGGGTCGCACCTCTTTGCATGGACGAGTGCCTAGTATGGTCATGGGGCAGTACTATGGGTTTGAGCCCGCTCGTAGGGGTCGCGCCTCTTTGCATGGACGAGCGCCTTGTTTTCCGGCACAACGTCCGCGCGTAACCCGCGGGACGGTATTACTTATTTTAGCTCGTAGTGGCAGCGCCACTTTGCATGGACGAGCACATGTTCCTGAAACGTTCGCGCGTAACCCGCGGGACGGTATTACTTATTTTAGCTCGTAGTGGCAGCGCCACTTTGCATGGACGAGCACATGTTCCTGAAACGTTCGCGCGTAACCCGCGGGACGGTATTACTTATTTTAGCTCGTAGTGGCAGCGCCACTTTGCATAGACGAGCACAGTTCCCAGTAATGTTCGCGCGTAACCCGCGGAACGATTTTATCAGAATATGTTGATAGAACTATGTTTTACCAAGCTTGTGTTTTAATGATGCTATCAGAATTGTGTTTCAGAATGATTTGTATCAAGATTATGATGCAATACGATTTATCAAGTTACTAAGACTTGTGAACTCACTCAGTTTATACTGATTCAAATGTTTTTACGTGTCTTTCAGGAGATAACTAGGTAGCGCATGGAGTCACACTTAGAGCACCTCACGCTGAACATCTAAACTAGCTTTATGGAAGATTTTAGTTCTATCCCTTCGATGCGCGTGGTTGTTCCCGCCGCGCATGGGGATATGGCGTGGAAATCTTCAACAATTTTTATACTTGAATATTTTTATGTAAATTTTAAACAATGTAATGTATTTGTATTAAACTTTTCATGCGCGATGAAAATCTTACTTTGAATGTTTGCAATGGCCCGTGCTTAAGTATCAATTCCCACTCGCGCGCGCCCGGCTGTTTCCGCCGCTCAGGGCCGGGTGTGACAGATTGGTATCAGAGCACTGGTTATAGCGAACTAGGAAAAGAAGTTTTAACCTAGACTATAACCGTTGGGGAATCGCATGAAATATATTTCAAAGAAAATATTTTCAAAAGAAACTATACACACACTTAGGAACACGGGTCACACTGTCTAGTAAATAATGATAACATTATGTGCTCAGAGTACATGCGCTAAGTCTGATATATTTTCACTCTTTTAAAGCAAGAATGCCTCCAACTAAAGCCAAAGGAATTACCATGACACCCGAGGAACTCGCGGAAATAATCGCGCAAGCGATCGCAACACATGAGACCAGCAAGGCCGAATCAAGTCAGGGTCGTCAGAATGAGACCCCAGAACCCGAATCAGGAGCCTTGGACAAAGGATGCTCCTATAAGACATTCATGGCCTGTAAGCCTTGGCCATTCAAGGGAACCGAAGGGGCCATTGGGCTCTACAACTGGGTTGACAAGATGGAGACAGTTCTCTCCATTAGCGGATGTAGTGAGAACCAGAAGGTCCTTTACGCGACCTGCATGTTCCAAGAGGCAGCTTCGTCTTGGTGGAAGCTTCAAACGAAAACATTGGGGCGAGAAGTTGCTCTCCACAAGACCTGGGAGGAACTGAAGGAGATGATGATGAGAAAGTTCTGCTCTCGCGCAGAAATCCAGAGTCTACAACAGGAATTCTGGAACCACACCATGGTAGGAATGGATATCGACGCCTACAACAACCGGTTCAACGAACTTTGCCAGTTGGTGCCAGACATGGCAAACACGGAGGAAAAGAAGATCGAGAGGTATATTTTTGGGTTACCTCCTGTTGTTAGGGTTCCGCTCAACGCCGCAGCGCCTCCAACCTTTGATGAGGCGGTAGCGCGGGCCATTACCCTTACAAGGGATACGATCCGTGCAGGTATGTTGACTACGCGCGGAATCGAGCTGCGAACCTCTGATCCCAAGAGGAAATGGAACTCTCACCACCGAGGGTCCGACTCCAAGCAACCACCGTTCAAGAAGCAGGAAAGCGCAAGGGTTTACGCGATTCAGGCCGCGGAGCCACCACGAAAAGGATACAGCGGGCCTCGCCCATGGTGCAGCAAATGCAAGTATCACCACGAGGGTGAATGCGCAAGAATCGAATGTGCCAAATGTGGCAGACCAGGGCACAAGACGATGAATTGCCGTGTCAGAGAAGCTGGAGCAAGCGACAACTGCTACGCATGCGGGAAGCCAGGGCATTTTAGTCGGGATTGCCCGCAAAAGGGGAACCAAGCTCGCGGGAGAGCTTTTGTGATCGGCGCAGGCGAAGCTAAAGAAGAGCCGAATGTGGTAACCGGTACGTTTTTGCTTAACGGACATTTTGCATCTGTCTTATTTGATACTGGCGCTGACCTAAGTTTTATATCCGCTGAGTTTAAAGACTCCTTAGGCCTAGCAACCAGTAGGCTAGACACGCCTTATACTATAGAACTAGCCAATGGTAGGCAGTTATGCGCGAACGAAAGAACTGAACAATGTGTTATAGTCATGGGAGGTCACGGGTTCAATATTAACTTGTTGCCAATAGACTTGGGAAGTTTTGACATTGTGGTAGGTATGGATTGGTTAGTCGAGAACCGCGCGGAAGTTATTTGCCATGAGAAGCAGGTTCGGATCCCACTGTTGAACGGAGAAACCTTGGTAATTCAAGGGGAAAGAAGGGGAGTTGCGACGAAACTGATTTCGTGCCTAAAGGCGCGAAAGTGCCTAAGGAAAGGGTGCTACGCCTTCCTGGCGCATGTCGTAGAGAAGAAAGGAGATGAGCGAAGAATTGAAGACTTACCAGTAGTGCGCGAATTTCCAGAAGTTTTTCCTGAAGATTTGCCCGGATTACCGCCGCCGCGACAAGTCGAGTTTCGTATTGATTTGGTCCCAGGAGCTGCGCCAGTAGCTCGAGCGCCTTATCGATTAGCTCCATCTGAGATGCAAGAGCTATCCAATCAGTTACAGGAACTATTGGATAAGGGTTTCATACGCCCAAGCTTTTCACCTTGGGGAGCTCCAGTACTGTTTGTTAAGAAGAAGGATGGTTCGTTCAGAATGTGTATTGACTACAGGGAGCTGAACAAGCTGACAGTCAAGAATCGGTACCCCTTACCGAGGATTGACGACTTATTTGACCAGTTGCAGGGATCCAGTTATTATTCGAAGATAGATCTACGGTCAGGATACCACCAACTTAGGGTCCATGAGGAAGATGTGCCGAAAACAGCCTTCCGAACTAGATACGGCCATTATGAGTTCTTAGTAATGCCTTTCGGGCTAACTAATGCGCCGGCTGTGTTCATGGATCTGATGAACCGCGTGTGCAAACTGTACTTGGACAAGTTTGTGATTGTGTTTATAGATGATATTCTGATTTACTCACGGACCAAGGCCGAGCATGAGCAACACCTGAGATTGATTTTGGAATTGTTGAGGAAAGAAAAGTTGTATGCGAAGTTTTCCAAGTGCGAGTTTTGGCTTAGAGAAGTTCACTTTCTCGGTCACGTTGTAAACGAGAAAGGAATTCACGTTGATCCTTCCAAAGTCAAGGCCATCGAAAACTGGGAAGCGCCAAAAACCCCAACTGAGGTGAGGCAATTCCTAGGACTAGCTGGCTACTATCGACGCTTCATTGAGAACTTCTCCAAAATAGCTCTACCTCTGACCGCGCTAACTCAGAAAGACAAGAAGTTTGTTTGGGGCGAAAATCAGGAAACAGCATTTCAAATGTTGAAACAGAAGTTATGTAGTGCGCCAATTTTGTCTTTGCCCGAGGGGATAGATGACATTGTTGTTTACTGCGACGCTTCACATCAGGGACTTGGATGTGTCCTTATGCAGCGAGACAAAGTCATAGCGTATGCCTCACGCCAACTCAAGACCAATGAAAAGAACTACACAACGCATGATTTAGAACTTGGAGCGGTTGTCTTCGCGCTAAAGATTTGGCGCCATTACCTCTATGGTACAAAGTGTATAATCTTTACGGATCACAAGAGCCTTCAACATATATTTGATCAAAAGGATTTAAACATGAGGCAACGAAGATGGGTGGAGTTGTTGAACGATTATGATTGTGAAATTAAGTACCACCCTGGAAAGGCGAATGTGGTAGCAGACGCGCTAAGTAGGAAGGAGCGAATAAAAACGCTACGAGTCAAGGCTCTAAGGTTGACCATTCACGCAGATCTCTCTACCCGCATCCGAGACGCTCAGCAAGAAGCCTTGAAACCAGAGTTTGTTAAAAACGAATGCCTTGGGGGTATGGTTAAGAATTTGGAACTTAAAGAGAACGGCAATCTATATTTCGCTAACCGCATATGGGTCCCTCTCAAGGGAGGATTGCGCGAGCAGGTATTGAACGAAGCTCACAAGACGCGGTATTCCGTACATCCTGGCGCAGACAAGATGTACCAAGATGTTAAAACGCTGTATTGGTGGCCCAATCTTAAAGGCGCCATCGCGACGTATGTCAGTAAGTGCCTAACGTGTTCGAAGGTAAAGGCTGAATACCAGAAACCATCAGGGTTGCTTCAACAGCCAGAAATTCCCATGTGGAAGTGGGAACAAATCTCTATGGACTTCATCACCAAACTGCCAAGGACACCTGGGGGTTATGACACAATATGGGTTATTGTGGATCGGCTAACTAAGTCAGCGCACTTCCTGCCGATCAAGGAAACCGATAAGATGGAAAAGTTAGCCCGACTGTATATTCGAGAAGTAGTTTCAAAACATGGAGTCCCAGTGTCCATCATTTCTGATAGAGATAGTCGGTTCACATCAAGGTTTTGGAGATCGTTACAAGGGGCTTTAGGTACTCGTCTTGACATGAGTACGGCATATCATCCTCAAACGGATGGGCAAAGCGAGCGAACAATCCAGACATTGGAAGATATGCTACGCGCGTGCGCAATCGATTTCGAAGGTAGCTGGGATACTCATCTCCCATTAGTTGAATTTTCTTACAACAACAGCTATCACACAAGCATTAAGGCTGCGCCGTTCGAAGCTTTGTATGGGCGCAAGTGTAGATCCCCACTGTGCTGGGCTGAAGTAGGTGACAAGCAAATGACTGGTCCAGAATTGATCCAGGAAACAACAGACAAGATTTTTCAGATAAGGGATCGCCTTAAGACAGCGCGCGACAGACAGAAGAGCTACGCAGATGTGCGAAGGAAACCATTGGAATTTCAAGTAGGGGATAAAGTACTTTTGAAAGTCTCTCCATGGAAAGGAGTCCCCCGTTTCGGCAAGCGAGGAAAGTTGAATCCGCGCTTCATTGGACCATTCGAGATCCTGGAAAGGATCGGTCCGGTTGCTTATAAACTCCGTTTACCCGCCGAACTCAGTGGAGTTCATGATACGTTTCATGTGTCCAACCTCAAAAAGTGCTTATCTGACGAAACGTTGATTTTACCGTTGGAAGAGATTCACATCGACAAACAGCTGCACTTCGTAGAAGAACCTATAGCAGTAACCGATTGGAAAGAACAAAAGTTACGCAGGAGCAAAATCAAGTTAGTAAAGGTTCAATGGAACTCGAGGCGTGGGCCTGAATTCACTTGGGAAAGAGAAGACCAAATACGCAAGAAATACCCACACCTCTTTCAGAGCATGGCTTCTGCCAGCAACGTCTCCTAAATTTCGGGACGAAATTCGTTTAACGAGGGGAGAATGTGACACCCGGTAAATTCCCAATCCCTTAAACTAAGTAATCAACCTAATAATTAGGTGATTGTAAATATTATGCGCGCCATGTTAGTCAGCGCGCCATGTTAGTCAGCGCGTGCATTTGTTATGTGCGCCCTGCGCGAGCGCGCCATGTTAGTCAGCGCGTGCATTTGTTATGTGCAACCTGCGCGAGCGCACCATGTTAAGAACCAGCGTGAGCATATGTTATATGCGCCATGCGTGAATGTTTTGGCTTTATGTTTTCATGTAACTTAACGTTATGTTGTCTATGGGTTGACCGTCCCGCATGATGCTAAGGCGGGTGCATCCTAAATCGTTTATGCGCATGCGGAAGGGAACTAACCTCCCCGCATGGCGGGAACATTGAGAGCTAGTTTGTCTGAAGCTCCAAGATGGAATTGACTTCAACATGACTGATCACTATGTTGAAATACCAAGACCACCTGGAGAATCTACAAATGAAACTCAATATCCCCAACTGCGAGAAGGTTACGCACCTACCCGCAGCAAAGAAATGTCCTACACGCAGAAAGCTATGCGCACAAAGTGATGCGCACAGAACACTTAGTCTATTCTCCAGACATAAGGAGATTACTCCCGCCCAAAAGGAAACAGTAGCGTGTTTAAGAGATTTTCCACTTTTTACTGTACACTGATAAAAGTACCTGAAAAAGCACACTGTAACATGAAAAGTCAACTGTCAGCCACCCTATTCTCACCAACCCCAGACCTGCATGTCCTGTTCAAATCAAATCAAGATCTTTTGTCCACTCCTCCACTTTTAAGTAAACAATAAACAATAATAATTTCCATACTTTATCATCATTACCCCTAGATATGAAAAGATTTCAATCCCCTAAAGCAAGGGATTGTGTTCCCTTGAGTTTGCCTATAAATATGTAACCTAAGTTATCACTCAAAACACACTCCAAAGAACTGCAAACTTGCACTAATCATCTCCCGAGCATCCGTTATTTTCGATTCCGTCCCAGTTACTAGGTAAGCCGAGGTTATAAACTTGAGATCTACTTTCCAAACCTTATATTCTCCTATTTCTTGATCTTAATATATATACTTCTTGTTATTTAATCGTATTCTAGACCTTCGATTCCGGGGCCAACACCAAGAAAACCCGAATCTCGATTAATCCCTTAACAAGAACCACAGGTGAGTCTCACAGCCCCTATTTTCACTGTTTTCACTATTTTTAAACTGTTTTCGGGGCGAGGGACACGTACTTAAATAATGTTTATCATGGTATACTTACAAGCTATGCAAGCGATTATGTGTTTAAGTTATGTTTCATGATGAGTAATGCAAACGGTTATCTAAGGTTTTCGATGTATGTGCGCTAGAACTCGAGTAAGTGATCACTTTACCATTGGAACTCTAAGGGTAGGGACTGCTGGTTTGATCCACCCACTCGTAGGGGTCGCACCTCTTTGCATGGACGAGTGCCTAGTATGGTCATGGGGCAGTACTATGGGTTTGAGCCCGCTCGTAGGGGTCGCGCCTCTTTGCATGGACGAGCGCCTTGTTTTCCGGCACAACGTCCGCGCGTAACCCGCGGGACGGTATTACTTATTTTAGCTCGTAGTGGCAGCGCCACTTTGCATGGACGAGCACATGTTCCTGAAACGTTCGCGCGTAACCCGCGGGACGGTATTACTTATTTTAGCTCGTAGTGGCAGCGCCACTTTGCATGGACGAGCACATGTTCCTGAAACGTTCGCGCGTAACCCGCGGGACGGTATTACTTATTTTAGCTCGTAGTGGCAGCGCCACTTTGCATAGACGAGCACAGTTCCCAGTAATGTTCGCGCGTAACCCGCGGAACGATTTTATCAGAATATGTTGATAGAACTATGTTTTACCAAGCTTGTGTTTTAATGATGCTATCAGAATTGTGTTTCAGAATGATTTGTATCAAGATTATGATGCAATACGATTTATCAAGTTACTAAGACTTGTGAACTCACTCAGTTTATACTGATTCAAATGTTTTTACGTGTCTTTCAGGAGATAACTAGGTAGCGCATGGAGTCACACTTAGAGCACCTCACGCTGAACATCTAAACTAGCTTTATGGAAGATTTTAGTTCTATCCCTTCGATGCGCGTGGTTGTTCCCGCCGCGCATGGGGATATGGCGTGGAAATCTTCAACAATTTTTATACTTGAATATTTTTATGTAAATTTTAAACAATGTAATGTATTTGTATTAAACTTTTCATGCGCGATGAAAATCTTACTTTGAATGTTTGCAATGGCCCGTGCTTAAGTATCAATTCCCACTCGCGCGCGCCCGGCTGTTTCCGCCGCTCAGGGCCGGGTGTGACACTTTCCGCCCTCCAACTTCCCTTTATTCAATGTTAATACTGAAGCTGCTTATGACCAAGCTGTGAACCAGTACGCTGCCTTCCCGCATCCAGTGGTGGAGAAGGTGAACGAAGCTGCTGCTGCTGATGATGGGCTAAACATCCTTAAGGCTTTCCTTGGGCAGCCGCGCTCTGACGGTGCTGGTCCAAGCGGAGGTGGCCCTGAAGCCTGATCCTGAAGATCCCTTCCCACTGCTAGGATAGACTTAGCTTTGTATAGATTTCTTTTAGGCGGGTAGTTACCCGGCCACTGTTGTAATATATCATTGAAATATACGATTGTTATTCCTTTCATTGGATTCTTTGCTTTATAAACTTATGACTTGCATACTTAGTTTAAAATAGCAATTTTCCAAGTGTTTAGAATGAGAACCTTCGAACGTGGTTGATAGTGGGTTAAAGTTTCGCTTCCTCCTTCGTGATTGTGCGGGTAGAACCGTCACTTGCACTTGGTAGGATGGCTAAACTTTTAGCTTTTATCTAACCTGCGTGTAGGTTTTTCTTACTTTTTGAGGATAAGTTAACCTTTGAACGTGGTTGATAATAGGCGTGAAGTTTTGCTTCCTCTTTCGTGATAGCGCGGGTAGAACCGTCACTTGCACTTGGTAGGATGGCAAAACTTTTACCCATACCTGACCTGCGTGTAGGTTTTTCTTACCTTTTTAAGAATTTTGTTTTGAACCGTTCGACGCGCGGCAGTCGATAGGTTAGTGTTCATCTTCCTTTCATGATTCGTGCGGATAGACCGGCACTTTCATTTAATGGAATAATTGAACTCCTTCAACTGACCTGCGTGAAGGTTTGCCACGTTATTGGGTTCGTGCGGGTAAGGCCGCCTTCCCATGCAACGACTTCACGTAATGTGAATGCCGTCACCAGTGTTGGATAGTTTTAACCGTTCGACGCGCGGTTGTTGATAGGTTAGTGTTCATCTTCCTTTCATGATTCGTGCGGATAGACCGGCACTTTTATTTAATGGAACAATTGAACTCCTTCAACTGACCTGCGTGAAGGTTTGCCTGTTGAGGATAAGTTAACCTTTGAACGTGGCTGATAATAGGTGTGAAGTTTTGCTTCCTCTTTCGTGATTGTGCGGGTAGACCCGTCACTTGCACTTAGTAGGATGGCATAACTTTACCCATATCTGACCTGCGTATAGGTTTACCTTTTCCTCTTAAGAACTTTGAACTGTCCCACGCGCGGTTGTTGATAGGTTAGTGCAGTTCCCTCGAATGATTCATGCGGATAGGCCAGCACTTTCATATGGTAACTTTTTTCTCCTTCAACTGACCTGCGTGAAGGTTTATCATGCTTTTTGGGTTCGTGCGGGTAGGACCGCCTTCCCATGCAATGACGTTTTTTGTAATTATGCGGTGAAAACCGGCATATTAGTGTGTACAAAAGTATAAATGTAAATCATCAGCTTCGACGTTTGAAAGAGAATCATTTCCATTAGAAGTGGCTCTTGGCCTTTTCTGTACAAATTGGAATTGATTACATGCAAACTGTGTAATTGAACTCCCTTCCATGTTGGGACAGGAGTGCCATCGAGCCGACACGCACCTGTTTCGGGATCTCGTTCTTTATGCAGCATGTAGTCTCCATATTGAAGCTGATTTTTTATTCATGTTTACCCCAGCCATGGTTCCACACGCACCTGCCTGCTTAGCTTTTATTTCGCCACGAGGTGTGCGAGCGTCCCATCTCTGACGAATGTTTCGACCATGTCTTTTACGTCTATGCATTCTTCAGTGTTGTGGCCTTTTGTTCTGTGATAGTCACAGTACTTGCTCCGATCAGCATCGTGACGATGTCGGATTACTGGAGGCTTTGGCCATGGGAGCTCTTCAGTAGCAAATATGTCAGTGACGCTTTTGGTAAGTGGCGTCCATCTGGAGTTCCGGTGCAGCTTTACATTATCCCTTTCACCCAATCGATGCTGTAAGCCGGATGAGGTGTCAAAGTTTACCCTTGACTGCCAAATGCCTTGCTTCCGTTTTTTGTTCAATCGGGTGGTGAGGATGTTGTCCTCTCTCGTCCTCTGGGTGTACAGGTTTGTGCTCTGCGGAAGGTCTCTACCCAGTTGCTTCTCCGTTTCCGCATAGCGTTTAGCTGCTGTCATGATGCCATCCCATGTGGATGGCATTCCATCTTTACCCGTTAGGGTGCGGATAAGCTCTGGGTCCTGCGCGCCCTGGATGAAGGCTGCGCGAACAAGATCCTCGCTGATATTGCCCAAACTTAACTTCTTTGAGTTGAAGCGAGTGATGAAGTTTGGTAGAGATTCATCTTCTTCCCGTATGCATTTGAGGATTGTCCATTGCTCCTCGGTATACTTTCGCTGCTGGCTGAAGTGTTGGCTAAACTTCTGCTGGAAGTCTGCCCAGTCGTAAATGTGGTTAACCGGTAAACGATCAAACCAAACCCTAGCAGCCCCCACCAGCGTCATTTGAAACATGTAACACCACGTGGGTTCCGTCCAGTTGCTGACGGTTGCCCCTGCTATGAACCTGTTCAAATGGTCGTCTGGGTCGGACATACCATCATAAGTGCCTATGTTGGGCATTTGTTTGGCACTTTTTGGGGCAATTGCTTCCGCAATGTCCCTTGCAAATTTGGACGTTCCCGCATTTGCAACGTTCGGTCTGTACGTTTTGGAGAAGTCTCGTGGACTTCCACCTGTGCTTTTTGGTTTGAAGGCTTGTCCAAAATGCCTTCTCGGTTGGGAATCCGTTTCCTTACGCTTCCCTTTTGCCCTATGGCGAGGGTTCGCGTCGGAGTCGGATTCCTCCGAGTCATTGTCCAAGTATTCTTCGAATTCGTCGGCCTGTTGGACGGAACGCAAGCGTTCGTCCAACTCAGCTTGGAATTCCTTTTGTCGTGCCTCCGCCCATGCCTTAACTTCCTCGAGAGTTTGGCGGGGGAGTCTTGTTCGTTTTTTAAACTGGGTATCGGTGAATCCCAGTGGGCGATTATTTACTGCACTTGCCCCAGCTTGGGTAACTGGGGTAGTGTTCGTAAAATTTACTTCACTTGCCCCGGCTTGGGTAACCGGGGTAGTGTTTGTAAAAACTGTGTTGCCGGTATTCCCTCCAGTAGCTGGGGTTGTGGTTACCGGAGTCTCTTTAACCATCTTTCTAGAAGTTTGAAAAAACTGGAGAAAAATGAAGTTCTAGCTTTATGCACGGATGGCGCCAATGAAGAAACACCAATCGAACCCCGACCGATTACTGGTAACCTAGGGGTTGGAGAGCTGTTTCCCACGAGGGGTTAGACCCTTGGAAGATGGTTCTTCTGATAACCTGCAAAACAGACACCGTGAGCTCGTCACTGAGAAGGGGGGGGGGGGGTTCCTCCTTGTGACCACCCTCCGGCGTGAGAATCAGACTAGATTGCTCTTTAAATATAAAAGTATATTAAGAGATTGCTAGAGCAGATATCAGGTATATCTGATGATAATATGATGAGATCAGATGGTCATACCATTTGGGGTATTTATAGCCGAAGGTAGGTTTCCAAGGGGTTTAGCCGGCCCAACACGCTACCAACTGTAACCTATGCACGTGCCCTGCCTGTGAGTGGTGGATAGGTAGCGGCTGACACAGAGCAGGCGTGTCGTGCACTCTTCCTCTTCTGCCAACAACAGGCTAGGCACGTGGTATGGCAGGAGTTGGTGGGTAGGCGGCGGCTATTGGTCACAGTGCTGTGGCGTGCTGTCTGCCATGCTGCTGTCAGTGAGCTGTCGCATTCTTGGTCAGATCTTTTGTCTGTACCTCGTCAGGTATCACACAAAAGATCCTCCATCATACGGACTGGCTCATTTAGGCGGGAGTTTTCCCCCTCCCGCCTTTGCTCATTCCTTCAGGTGACACTGGGGAGAGTTAAGTGCCTAGTGCGTGTAGCCATGCTGCGCGGGTGGCCTTCACTCATGGCTTGTATCCGAGGCTGCGGGAACAGGCGGAGTCCTTCACCATGGGAGGCATTTCCTGCGGGACCAGCTTGCATACTGCGCGTAAGGACGTCACTTCTCTGAGCATGGTTGGTCCTGCGGATCCAGTTGGTCTCTGCGCAGACGTCCCTGTTTAAGGTGAGTCTTGCGGTTCCAACTGGGCTCTGCTGGGACCTACCTCTTCAAGTACCATACCCCTACAGTCACTTAAACAGTGTGACTTTTACTAACTTACCTTTTAACTTTGGTATACTATTTTAACTAACAAATAAGTTAAAGAAACAAAATAAAAAAAAAAGTATGATTAATTGATTGTGAAGGGGTCACACCTATCACTCATCCATTTCTCGTTAGGCCCGTTGTGAAAATGACTTTAACGTCCATTGACTATTGGATAATGGGTTTGACGCCTAAAAGTTGCTAAAAGACTGTGTTTAACGCTCCGACCATCAACTACTACAAGTGGCATAAAATTCATAATTTAAACACACTTAACATTTCATATTTAATATATAGTTATAATTAAAATTATAATTAATACAAACATTATATTGCATATTTTCTCCTATTGTTAATAGTATTAACACTTGTTATCTTTATGCAAGTTTTCAATCAAGAGTATATATATGGTAAATACGAAACAAGTCTATTTGATGCTAAACTTTTTATTATAGAAACATATATAAAACCTCAAAAGTGACAAAAAAGTTATTGTTTTAACAACAACAACAATACTTTCTTACAATCATAATTATATTACAAGCATTATACTTTCGGTTCTTCTTGTGTTTATCCTTTTATTATCTTTTATACTTTTTAGTTTTTATACTATTATTGTTATACAATACTAGTTTTAAGAAAAGTATGGGGATCTAACACTTATTATTATCTTTTATCAATATTTTAATCACTAGCGGTAAATATGGTAAATAGAAAATCCTCCATTTATAGCCTAGTGGTAAGAGACTCGAGTTTAATGGAGACATAAGTTCGATCCCCATTTATGTCACTTTTGGTGGATTACGACAATGAAGGGTTTGAGCTAGACCTTGTGCAAGGTTGTCAGTATGAATTCCGATCCCACCCGGTTTTCATCATACCGTGTGTTACGACATAAAGTTATGCTCTTGTCGTGGTACAACGACTCTCAAGTGGTAGCCGGCGGTATGATTTTCCTGTGAAACACTAACGTGAGTTTGATTAAGATAACATAATCTAGACAAAGTAGAATAATAGAATTTTTTAAATTTAAAAAGTGAGATAGCCTACTAGAAGAAAGTCGTCTATAACCATAAGAAAAAATATGGTAAAAAGAAGCTAAGTATATTCGGTACCAAACTTTAAGTAAAAGAAACATAATATTATAAAAAATATTGTTTTAATAATAATATATTATTACAAAACTTTAGCCCAGACAGACAGACAGACATCCCCACCTCGACAGCACGCACTATACATTCTACAAAACCCCTTCAAAACCTTATTCTTCGTATTTTATTTTCATATAATATTTAAATTCCTTTAAATTCTGCTTAAGAATCTTCCACCATTGTCACTCTCACTAAGGTACATTCACACACGCTCACATTCTCTGCATATATTCACTTCGATTTTGCGTCTGTTTACTCACCGCATTACGTTTTTGCTTACTTCGAATTAATGTATTTCGTTCTGGATGTTGTTCCGATTTGACTGATTTTGGCTTCAAAGTTTCGATTTCCGTCAACTTTTGACGCCGTTATCGATTTACAAAATTAGGGTTTTGAAATATGTGTTATCTGTTGCTTTTGCTCCTTCAGATCTGAAACTTTTGCCTTCCAATTTTTGGTTTACTTTCAAATTTAAATTTAAATTAATTAATTACTTTGTTACTTCTTGTTGACTAAATTACTGCTACAATAAACTGTTTCATTTTTTTCTACCAATGTAACATATATTTTTTTAATTTTTTCCTTGTTAGAATATTTTTTAAATATTTTTCCTTTTTAATTTTCTTCATATGTTTTTTTTAAATATTTTTTATTGTTTACCTACACTACACATTTGTAGGTTGCGTGTAGGAAATATGCCTACACATGATTTATATATATACATATATATATTTTAACATGATTTACACATGTGTAGGTTCTATAAATAAACGAATTTTGTTTATATGCTTTTTATAATGTTAAAAAAGATGAATAAAAAGATGAATAAACGATACATTTCAACCATTTTATTGTGTTTTTTAATTTTTAAACTTGAAAAAATGAATGATATGTTTTGTTTGTTTTTTTTTTCTCTTCTTGCAAAAATGTCTTTCGTGTTGAACCCTCCCTCGTGGATGATTTTTGCCTTCTTTATGATCTTAGTATGAACTTGGGGTGTGCATGGGTTGGTTACCTGAAGAACCATAACCAATCGGTTATGGTTGATTGGTTTTAAAAGTTGTTTGGTTCGGTTATGGGTCGGTTAATCGTGAACTAAAGTTGGACATAAAATGTTTGGGCCTAACTAATAAATTGTTATTAGACATTTGGGTTTGAATAATTTGAGCTTTATCATTTGACATTTGTAAACCTTTTACTAAATCTTCAGTTATGAATTGCTTAAATTGGTCAAAACCGACCCTTTAGTGTTTTCTTAAGTTCAGTCAATTTGGTTATAGGTTGATTGATTTGGTTTTTTGCACACCATAGCATGAAATTTATCCACCATTTATGATTTATTTACTTCATTTATACAATCTGTGTTAGTTTATGTTGTTAGTTATATATATTTCTGCTTTGATTTCTACTAATCTTTTATTTATACAGATGATGCAAAGACCTCCACAAGAAGATTTCTCCCTCAAGGAGACAAAACCGCACCTCGGTGGGGGCAAAGTCACCGGGGACAAGGTCACAACCACATATGACCTCGTGGAACAAATGCAATACTTATACGTTCGTGTTGTAAAAGCAATAGACTTACCTTCAAAAGACATCACAGGCAGTTGTGACCCATATACCGAGGTCCGTTTAGGGAACTACAAAGGCGTGACACGTCACTTCGAGAAGAAAACAAATCCCGAATGGAACCAAGTGTTTGCTTTCTCTAAAGATCGAATTCAAGCATCGTTTCTTGAGGTCACTGTGAAAGATAAAGACATGATTAAAGATGATGTCATCGGTCGCGTGTTGTTTGATCTTAACGAGGTCCCAAAACGGGTCCCACCCGATAGTCCTTTAGCTCCACAATGGTATAGATTGGAAGGAAGAAAAGGGGAGCTAATGTTAGCGGTTTGGTGGGGCACACAAGCAGATGAAGCATTTTCTGAAGCGTGGCATTCGGATGCTGCAACTGTTGGATTTGCAGACGGTTTAGCGAATATCCGGTCGAAAGTTTATCTTTCACCCAAACTTTGGTATGGTAAACTATTAGATTATTAGTATTAGGGTGTATTTATGTTTAGCTCATGGGCCCGAGCTTGGTTTTGAAATGCGCGGTGTGCTTCAATGTGTTTTGACCAAAAAGAGTTGACGCGCACGCATCACGGATTTGAGGCGTTTAATTTATAGAAAACTTTGTAAATGGATTGTTTAATTTATAACAGAGGAGCACTCAATATATAGTAAACGAGAGATCTGAAACAAATCCTAAACTAGCCTAGGGGTGTAAACGAGCTGAGCCAGAGGAGATCGGCTCGTGAGTCGTTTTCAAGTTCGTCTCGGGTCTGTCTCGTTTATTTGTTAATTAGTTATATACATATTTAATCATATTTATATATTTTGATAAAAATCTTAAATGAGACTAAGCTCGGCTCGAGGTCGTGTGCAGGACCTTAAACGAGCCAAAGCTTGGCGTGAGCTCAGCTTTGCAGTGCGAAATTAATACATAGAAGTCCGAAAGTGTTAAAAGTTAAAAATACTTGAGGCTCAAGCTTGGGCTTGATAACTAAATGAGCTTTGTTTGAGGCTTGGGCTCGAGATTGATAAAGCTTGGCTCGTTTCGAGCTTTCCATCGCTCTGATATTGAGTAGCTCGCAAGCGGATTGCTCGTTCACAACCCTGGCCTAAACTAACCTAACTCGGGCCAATGGATTGCTCTAGTTTGCATCCTTTATGTAATCTAATAATCTAATATTTGCAGGTATCTTAGGGTTAATGTTATAGAAGCACAAGACCTAATCCCAAATGATAAAACGCGATTCCCCGAAGTTTGCGTAAAAGCTGTTCTCGGAAACCAGCATCTGAGGACCAGGATCTCTGCAAACAAATCTTTAAACCCGATGTGGAACGAAGATTTGATGTTTGTAGCTGCAGAGCCATTTGAGGAGCCGTTATTACTGAGTGTAGAAGATAGAGTTGCACCTAACAAAGATGAAGTTCTTGGAAAGTGCGTGATCCCGTTACAATATGCTGACCGAAGGCTTGACCATCGAGCAGTCAACACAAGATGGTTTAATCTTGATAAAAATGGAGTCATTGAAGGTGAAAAGAAGAAAGAAGTTAAGTTTGCTAGTAGGATTCATATGCGGATTTGTTTAGAAGGCGGTTATCACGTGCTTGACGAGTCGACTCACTATAGCAGTGATCTTAGACCCACTGCTAAACAGTTATGGAAAAATAGCATTGGGGTTTTAGAAGTTGGAATATTAAGCGCTCACGCTTTAACACCGATGAAAACAAAAGACGGTCGGGCCACCACGGATGCGTATTGCGTGGCTAAGTACGGTAACAAGTGGGTCCGAACGCGTACTATTGTTGACAGCTTTGCCCCTAAGTGGAATGAGCAGTACACGTGGGAGGTTTTCGATCCATGCACTGTTGTAACGATCGGTGTGTTCGACAACTGTCATTTACATAATGGTGGTGATAATAATAGTAATAACAAAGACTCGAGAATCGGGAAGGTTCGTGTGCGATTATCTACTCTTGAGACAGACCGCGTGTACACACACTCGTACCCTTTATTGGTTTTGCATCCGACAGGGGTTAAGAAAATGGGTGAGATTCATCTAGCGGTTCGTTTCACATGTTCGCGGTTAGTAAACATGATGCACTTGTACTCGCAACCATTATTACCCAAAATGCATTATATATATCCTTTAACAGTGGCCCAGCTCGACAGCTTGCGACACCAGGCGACACAGATCGTGTCCACGCGGCTCGCACGGGCTGAGCCTCCGCTAAGAAAAGAGGTAGTCGAGTACATGCTTGATGTCGGTTCTCATATGTGGAGTATGAGGAGAAGTAAAGCCAACTTCTTTCGTATCATGTCTGTTTTAAGTGGGTTAATTGCGATCGCAAAATGGTTTGATCAGATATGTAACTGGAAGAATCCGATAACCTCAGTGTTGATCCACATACTTTTCTTAATACTAGTATTGTATCCCGAGCTTATTTTACCGACCGTGTTTTTGTACCTATTTTTGATTGGAATATGGTATTATAAATGGAGACCAAGAAACCCGCCGCATATGGACACACGACTGTCCTGTGCAGATAACGCGCATCCGGATGAACTTGATGAGGAGTTTGATAACTTTCCAACTAACCGTAATCCGGATGTGGTGAGAATGCGGTATGACCGGTTAAGGAGTATTGCGGGGCGGATTCAGACGGTGGTTGGGGATTTGGCGACTCAAGGGGAACGGTTTCAGGCTTTGCTGAGCTGGCGGGATCCGAGGGCTACCGCATTGTTTCTGATATTTTGTTTGGTTATTGCGGTTGTGCTTTATGTGACACCATTTCAAGTTGTGGCGCTTATTTATGGGTTTTATGTGTTGCGGCACCCCAAGTTCAGGCATAAGTTACCGGGTGTCCCGCTTAATTTCTTCAGGAGGTTGCCGGCTAAGACTGATTCTATGCTGTGATCAAGCAATGGGATGTAAGTGGTTCGATTTGGATTATGTTTTTACACGTTCGATTATTTGACGGGTTTTGGTAATTGCAGTCCCATACACTTTAATACCTAGGGGTGTGCACTAAATAAAAAAACCGATCCAGAAATGAACTGAAACAAAAACCGATGGTTTGGGTTTATGTTTTTGTAAATCACTAACTGAAGTTATAAACTTTCATTTTCGTAAAAAATAATGCAACCCAAATATTTTAGTCTAGATTTATAATAATCAATTACTTATTAATTAACAAAAAGATTTAGCCAGAAATTCATTATTTGGGGCATTTTTTTCTGCCCAAAAGTTTCAAGTGGCAAAACCAAAAAGACGAAACAGAACCAAACCCAATCCAAAAACAGAAAAAAACTGAAACTAAACGATTCTTAAAGTTCAAAAACCTAAATTTTTGTTTGAGCTCAAAACCGACCCAAGCACACCTCTATTAATCCCCATCAGGTTCACAAGTATCTGTTATGATCTTATGCCATTAAAAATTACCTGTTGGGATATCTATTTCTCAAAACCTGATCTTAATGCCACCTAAAAACCGACCAGAAATAGTAAAAAGTACTCAACTACACTTCTAAGTTCTACAACTCTGTAATTTTAATAGTTTCAAGTTTTCAACTAAACTTAACATACTGTTTATTTTATTTTTAAATTATATAATATATTAAGTGTAGTTGGGTGGGTATTACCTAATCCTTTATCCATCCCAAAACCGTGAAAAATTTCTAAAATACTAATCACTAGGGGTGTAAAATATGATCCGAGCCGAGCCGAGCCGAGCCGAGCCGAGCCGAGCCGAGCTTTACAAGAGCTCTGGCTGTGTGTCGTTTTTAAAAGATCAAGCTCATTTAATATTTAGTAATTAAGTCATATTAATTTTTGATTATTTTTTATGTATTTTTTAATTATAATTTTTATGTATATGATTATATGCATTGTTTATATTTATAGTAGGTTTATATGTAACTTTAACAAGAATTATATAATAAATAGGCTCGTTTAGCCCCGTTTGCTAGCTTGAGATTGGGCTCGTTTATTAACCAAGCTTATTTTAAGGATCGAGCTTGAGCTCGTTTGAGTTTTAATTAGACGATCACGAGCCATCACATAGGGTATTAATAAATTAGTTATTTATTATATTGGTAATCATATAGTGTTATTGAAATCATATTTGACAAAATTTAGTTATAAAAACCCACAAAATGGATAAAAGAAGTGTTTCGGGTCTGTTGACTGACGATACAGCCTGTTTTAACCCATGTTAAAAGTCAACCCATTTTGACCATGTATCCAACCCGCCTTTCTTTTGTGTTTGCAGTTAATTGATGGCAAGGAGTATCATCCCTTTAACTCATATGACTAGTGAAAGACATGGATCTTAGTATGCTGACTTTTATTTTGGTCAAAGTTCACTGTGATCATCTTTTGATTTGTGGTTATTGATTTGAAGCTATCTGTAGTTGGTATTTACATAGCAAATTTTTGCAAGATTGTTGAACCATGATGGAACTTATGAACTAGCAAATGAATATGTTAATTTGCGTTTATTTTGTTTGAGCTTTAATTTCCGTAGATCTAGGGATACTGTATTACAGCGAAAATAAACCGATATTTAAGCTGCTTTAAGTTTGGGCAGACTTAACAAAGTGCCTTTAAATAAGGTGTTTCTTTTAAAGCAAATGTATCATACGCCGTAGGAATTTTGTTGGTTAAAACTGTTAGAACCCAGGTACAAGATCTCTGTAATGAAGCCAGTTCGTGTAACTTCTTCTGGAATTGATGGGTCCTGTGTAAGGTTAGTATCCTTGGGTGGCGAGCGGTTCAGGATCATCTTCCTACCTTAGTTAGTGTCGTTGGCTAGGTGAGACGTTTGGTCCAGTCTGGTGTGCCCGTGTTGTGGTGACTATAATGAAACATCACAACACTTATTTGCTTCTTGTTCTTTTTGCTCACTCTATTTGGCAAGTTATTTCCCAATGTGCTTCTTGTTCTTTTTGCTCACTCTATTTGGCAAGTTATTTCCCAATGGTATTGAAATCGGTCCTTTTTTAATTTTTAATTGTTGAAATCATAGTGCCACAGATCTTTTGTCAGGCTCGCTCTTGGAACATCAACTTGAGTTCACCAATGATGTCATATGCTTTTAGGTACTCTAAATCATGTTGCAGACTAGGTTCCATAGACCAGACAGATCAAACAATCATATCAAACGAACTTATCAACCAAACAAACACGCGATAATGGGGTGACAACCCTCGACGCTTTTCATATAATTAAACGAACTTAACAAACGAACTTCACGAACTTATCAAACGTACATGGAGATGAGACTCCTAACTCTCTCTTGACTCCCTCTCAACTTATTACCAATAAAACTAACAAACTAGACTCTATTTATAGACTCACTAAACTTGTTCTCCAAGACATACCTTTCCTAAACCTACTACAATTCAAATAACTAAATTATAACTTAATAAAATAAACCCTTAACTTTATTATATTCAAGATTAATCCTTTATTCACCCCCTTAATCTTGAATTATTCATCTTCTTTTGTACCACCAAGGTCTTTAATTCCCAGTAGCACTCTCAACTCTTCAATCTTAATCATTGGTTCATCTTTACCCTTTCTTTTCAGTTGTTTGTAACAAACTTGTTTAACAAGTTCTTCACGTTCATCGTTCAAACCATCCACATTGATCTCACATACCACTTCATTCTCCACATTCTTCTTTTTCACTTTTCTTTTCATTCTTTGCTCATCAAAACTTGTAGATGGGCTATTCATTCCTTCTTTATCAGACCCTACTAGGTCTTCCATTCTGACAATTCTTCTCAACCTTTCATTCGGTTCTGACTTTTTCATCAACTGCTCGATTATTGACTTTCACACGCACTTCTAAACCTGCAGTCTTGTTAGCTACATCATTCCTTTCATTCAATTCCATAACCTTTCTCTCATCATCATCATTAGTAGATTTCTTGCTTCCTTTCTGCTCACTTATCTTATCAACTTTCTCATCCTCAAGGTTGTTTGAGTCAGACAAACATACCTGAAGATTCACCATCTTCTCTTCTTCTGAAGAAATTCTTTCTATTTCTTCATTCAACCTTTCTTTTCCTTTACTTCTCAAAACTGCTTGCAAAGCTTCTTCATTCTCTGTAGCTTCCTGAGCTTCAATATTACGTACTTGTTCTTCTTGAACAATAGCATCCAATCTTTCCTTCTCAACGATCTTATCCAATCTTTCTTTCTCAGCGGCTTCTTGAGATGCTTTTTCATCTTCTTCCTTCCGTACATAATCAATTCCAAGAAATCGAATCTTCAAAGCACACCATACTTCCTTTGCATTCATGAGTATGCCAACTTGGACCAATAAATCTTCCGGTAGGGTTTGACATATGAACCCTAACGCCGTATACATCTTCCTTTCATCTACAGCTACGCCGACTGTAGGTTCAATAACTTCCCAAAAGCCATAGTCTTTCAAAAATCCCTCCATCTTGATCGACCATACTTTGTAGTTCGATTTCGTCAATACCGGAAGTCCTCCAATCATCATCGTTTCTTTCTTATCTTTACTTTCTTCTCCAGTTTGCTATTTCAATTGGAATTGATTCCTGATCCCGAAACCAATCTCTAGTAAATAAGCAAATACCACAAACTTTTCTTCTCTTAATACTAACCACACATTACAATTACCACTTTGACTCTTCACAAATGCAAACTCGACCACGGCTTTCACAACCTCTCAACTGTGTGTACCTAGCTACCAATTAAATCCTATCAACCAACCTATTTGCTTAATCGCTAAAGCCTACGCAACACAAATATATTGGCGGCTCCAAGGAAAAACCAAAGTCAAAACAACAAGATTTAAAAATAAGAAAAACAATCTTGTTTTCTTTTGTTGCACGTAACGACAGAACAAAAGAAATAAATTGAAATTTCTTTGACCAACAAATTAATAAAGACACTATTGAAATCCGTGCAACACCTTTTCTTTTCCCTTGCTACCGTATTACGAACAACCGATCAAATTAATAGCAAAACCTCTCAGCCGAACAAACTGAAATAATACAAAACTTTTCGTGAATACGAGCCGTAGCTCTGATACCAATTGTTGGCCCAGACAGATCAAACAATCATATCAAACGAACTTATCAACCAAACAGACACGCGATATTGGGGTGACAACCCTCGACGCTTTTCATACAATCAAACGAACTTAACAAACGAACTTCACGAACTTATCAAACGTACATGGAGATGAGACTCCTAACTCTCTCTTGACTCCCTCTCAACTTATTACCAATAAAACTAACAAACTAGACCCTATTTATAGACTCACTAAACTTGCTCTCCAAGACATACATTTCCTAAACCTACTACAATTCAAATAACTAAATTATAACTTAATAAAATAAACCCTTAACTTTATTAATATTCAAGATTAATCCTTTAGTGAGCACGAGACATGCAATAGGTTGAGCATAATTGAAATGCTTAGTCCATGCATCTTGAACCTTGGCTGCATTGGCTGCCGAAGGCTTGGGGACAAGTCCCTCAAGAACGTACATCTTCGTGTCTTGCATAAGCACAAACAAAAGGTTGCGATTCCAATCCATGAAGTTTGTGCTGTTGAGTTAACTCGGTTCTAGAGAGCTCGGAGGGAATATGAGTTGTTTGCGTGAACAATTGCATGAGTTAATTGTCATCTATACAAAAGGAGTTTGGGTTTTAGTTCTTTGATATTAAGTCCTTTAATAATTAAGTACCTTTATTATGTTTATAAAATCTTAATTAGTTAAAAGCTAAGATCCAAACCTCCCTTAACTTCTTGTAATTGGCCTACACTCTTACAAGATTGAAGTCAATTGATTGGTAGGTATGAAACCAATTGCTTACTTGCAACTCTAAGTCTCTTGGGATTCATTAACAAATGAGTAGTTAATATTGGCATGCTTAATATCGATTATGCTAACCCAGCCTTTGTGATTGGCCTATACACTTCTCATAAAATCGAATTATAAGTCACCCAAGCTTAAAGACATGTGATACATACCTCCATCCTTGTGATTGGCGAAGTGTACTTCCCAGTTCCCACAAGATTGTTATTTATCACCTTACTTCGTAATATAAAAAATTTAAGTGAATGGCCTGGGACAACTCTCAATGAAAAATTCATAATAAAGTGCAAGTGTTTTAATTAGGATGACATAAACTATAGTTATTTTGGAAAAAAGGGTTTTCACCGTTTCCATGTAAGTAACATTTATAAAACTTTTTATGTAACGAAATATCATGTCCTATAAGTCATTACATATAAATAAATCCATGCTTTATTTATTCGTCTAATAATAAGATTTATTCGGTGACGTTTACAATTAAAACATTTTAGATATTAATACGTGGGTATTCATTAACGGTTGGTTTTAATCTTTTAATAAAACCTTTATATTATTAGGCTTTTAGTTTTTATAAAAAGAAACTTTATTATTATTTTAAATTTTATAAATCAATTTTCATGAGACCTTAAAATAATCATTAATGTTTCTTATGTAATTGTTACTATGGACATTATGAGCTAAACTTTCATTTACCACCTTAATTTATGATGAAATTGAACTCAATTTGATGATTATATATTTATATTGAATATGTGATTCTTAGTTCTTGAAGTAATGGTTGTGTTATAATTATCTTTTATTAAGATGTGTTTTGATATCTTAACTAAGTAAATCCATGTTAATGATTGATATCTTTACAAAAACTCTTAATCCATATCAATCATCCATGACTATTCATGTTCTTTTGTAACTAAGTTGGATGAAAGAAAACTTAGACATTTTTTATAAAACACATCTCCATGTGTGAATTTGGAAAAATGTAACGCTTGTTAGGATCAATCTTTCTATTTATGACAATTTATAAAATAACATTGTTGATATGATTGATTAGGTTGTACGTTATGCCAGTTATAAAAATCATAAGTCAAGAGAGTATATAAATATGACTTAAATTAATAAACCATTGGCGGATTATATCCGAAATCTTTTCCATTTGTCGTTGGACTTGATTATTAAAGTTTTGAAATAGAGTCTAATCTTTATATACTTCAAGAACTAGCTCACCTATCTTTAAGACTTTAAATGACACTTTGGTGACAGACTTAAAGTTCTGCATGCTACTTTCTAAAATGCCATGAGAATAGCAGTGCTTAAAGTTAAGAAATTATTCTATCTTTAAAAGCGAACTTATCACATATTCTTATAATTAATCATTAAAAAGGTTTAAGCATATTCAAAGTAAGGTGGTAGCCTTTAAATACTATTCATCCCGTTCAAAGTTCTTATACTTGATTTAATTAGTCTAATTCAAAAACAAAAACAAATTTAAAAACAAACATTTTAAGATTATTATTCTCGGTTAATTTAATTACAAAAATTTAGCATTGAAAACATTGCGTGTCCTTAGATCGATACTTGGTTCTTAATAATACTGTTCTACATATACCATAGGTACATTTGCATATTAGAGTGTGGTGTAGTCTTAGTAAAAATCATTTTTATAAATTTAAAATCTGATATTGTGTTAAAAACAATCAATATTCTATACACCCTAGCACACATCACATCGATCAAAATTCTACACATATGCAGCAACAAAATAGAGATTTCGAAGAATTATACATTCCACCTAACTATTACGATGATCTATTCTTCACTGATGTTAGCCTCTCATTTCTCTATGATTTTGTCGAACATGCCTAAGAAGAAGACGCGGCATCTAAAAAACTATACGTGGCACGTGATCGCAAAAAATCTCACCAGGTTCTAATGGAGGATTGTTTGTTTTTTAAATTCGTAATTCAGTTTTCCTAAATAAAACAGAAAATGGTTTAGGGTACTTGAAAAAAGTGACGACACCAAAGATAGAATTATAAAGTAGTTCAGAGTAAAAACGGGGCAACACTACTGGATTAGTGGAGCTTTAGGATACTCCGGGGCACACACTAAAGTCGTACCTCTGCCTCCATAACTTCTCCATGAATATACTACGTATACTTAAATGAGTTGTTAATCAACTAATATTGTCATAGTGTAATTTTTAATAATGTTCGGAACTACCTGAATATCTGAGTTGTCAACCGTCAATGCTGATTTTAACGCTAAAGGTCTGACTCATTCATGAATACCATCAAGAAAAAACCCACAATTAAGTCATTTTCAACCTAATACCATAAAGATTTCAAACCTTAGCAAACACTTTCGTGTCATTGGATTAGAAAGCAATTGCAGAAAGGTCTTTAACTAAATCTACCATTAAAATACTAATTGCATAAGCAAATTCGATTATCATGTATATCATTTCATTAATTCAACATCTCTTCTTTTCTCTTATTCTCCCTCTCTATCTCCAAGTCTTCCATGAGAGAATGGTTTCTAATTACTTCAAATAGCAACTCAGGTCCTAAAAGCAGATCAGGAGAAACAGTTAGACATAAATGGGATATGTTAAAAATAGCTTAAAAGTTTTCTTTTTCATATTTAGCATTCAATTCATGCTCATAATTTCTTTTAAGCACCACCTTCTCTCTAGAGACTTATCTCTATACGCATCTGATTATTATTTTTGATTACATCCATATGGGTTTTGAGAGAGGTGAAGACCACCATTACCGTCACACCAATCAGAATCCGTTCGCCATGATCAATAATAACCATAACATGTAACTCTTTAAAACCTTATATCAAGATCAAAACTTTGTGTGTTTGTAAATTTTAATGTTATTATATTATTATTCAGGCGAAACGATGGAGACGGGCCTTATGGTTTGGTTGATTTGGATCAAGCAAATTTTCTCTATGGTGAAGGACAAATTGCTGCAACTGAAGCTCATCAAAGAGGTGAGTTTTATAAGTTATAAACAAGAAACTTCATCTGCTTCTCTCTCTAAAAGGATTATTTTTTGTTCATAAAATAAAAAGTATGTTCTTCAGCAGGGAATATGATTTGATAGTACTTGCTTTGACCAAATCCTCTAGCTCTTTGAAGAACAAAAGGATCTTCATCACCTTCATAAAAAAAAAGAAAAAAAAAACAGAAAAAATAACTCTTTATTTATTTAATGGATAAAATTCTTTTTTCAAACATTTTTCTGTCTTTCTGTTAAGAAGGTTTCTACTTTCAAGATTTGGACCACAAACATGCAGTTAACTAAGCATGGATTCATTCTCTTGGTTCTTTTTGTTCCAAGAACTTATATTTTCTGATGTATATGAATATGATAGTATTTGCTTTTATCAAATAGTTATGGGCCATGAATAGTAATTATGACCATAAGATGTATTAATATTATTTTTAAACAACTTAATTTTGCTATCAAAAAGAGGCAAGCGGCGCAGTATGTTGTCTATTTGCCTTCTGTTTCGATTTAAACACTACTCATTAATAAATGAAAATTTGAACTTATTTTTAAATGCAAGTTGAAAAAAAAGAAAAAAAATAATTTATCACACTTTTTAAGTTTTATTGTCGGTCGAATTTAATTTTTGACGAAAACAGGTAAGAAACAATTAATGCTTGTTTACCGGGAAAATTTCTTTATATCACGAGAACTTGTTGACGAAAAATTCACGGTTACCGTCAATACCATGCTAAACAACAGAATCAGGCACACAGTTTAACCAAACCATCCTAGAAAATTTAATTCTTTTCTTTATAAAATGAACTCTAATTCATCATCAATAGATGATTAATTCTTCTTTTATCAAGGTTAATTACTTAATTTATTTCAAAACCATATTTATTTGTGTACTAGTTATTCATTCAAAAAATTGATGGTGTGCTGATGGTTCAGTGTCATCAGGAATGAGACCTCCACCTCTAAACATATTCACACCGCAAGGTTCGGTGTCATCAGGGATGAGAGTACCTCCAACTCTAAACATATTCCCATCGCAGCCGATGTATGTTGTAGACCCTTCAACCTTTACTAATAAGGTATGATTTTCTAAAATCCAAAGTGTTAATTAAAGGTAATTACTACTTATCATTTAAGCCAACATTAGTTTATATTATTCCTTTTTCTTGTAGTCATTAATTTTTGATGTATTAAAATTTAAAATTTAATCTGTATTTGTGTGTTAATTTGCTAGATCACTACTGGATTAGCTTCCTCATCAAGCAGTGGTTCAAGAAGACCATCTGACCCCCAAAATGATGTTCCTCCACCTGTCCCTCAATCTTCTAATGCTATAAAAGTACTTATAATTGCCTATTATATTTTTTGTTATTAATTATTTAAAACTACATAATTAATTAATAATGCAATTAATTAATTATTTAACTACTTGTATAGTTGTATATAATATAATTAGGATATATACTCATGATCCTATTATCATTTTTGCATACTCATATACTTAATTGATTCAGTTCTTAATCAAGATTTTTTTTATTGAATAGTTGGTGCAGATTGAGGGAAACAAGAAAAGGCCATTGACAGAATCTGATCAGGGTCTTCCCAAAACACCTGATCCTAAGGTTCCTATTTTTATTATTAATACTTGCAATGTCCAGAAAAAAAAAGCTGTACAAGGAAAATTAAGAAGTGAACTGTCTACATATTGAGTGATCTTATTAAGCAGGCATTGAGGAGGCTTGTCCAGAATAGAGAAGCAGCAAGGAAAAGTAGGCTGAGAAAAAAAGTAAGAAAAAGAGAATAATTTGTCTAAAGTTTCATAAATTTTTGTGCCTGGGGATGATTTATTTTCATGATTTTGTGTGCATTGTAGGCTTATATTCAGCAGCTAGAATTAAGCAAAGTTAAGCTTACCCAGCTGGAACAAGGGTTGCAAACATCTAATGCTCAGGTGATTAGTTCCTTGTATATTTATTAGAAAATGACAGGTTTATGCTAAATAAATTTAAATCTTGTTGGTGAATTTTTAAAAATTATTGAGACAATTTAGGCAAATACCACATCTTACTCTTCTGTTTTGACTTGGACATAATAAAAAGTCAATTCTCAAATATTTCATACGTGTATGGGATGTGCTGAATGATCATGAACGTGGATAATTCATAATAGAATAAAACTAGAAGAAAAGTTATCTGATTCAACGGCGACTTAGCGACGACAAAGTGTCGTTGGTATAGATAGGGAAACAGCAACGACTTGTCGTTGCTATATTTTGCCTGTTTTTTTTTCCATCTTTTATACGTTTCCTGACATCTCATCTGTATAATTTAGTTCGTACTCAGACATAAACATGTGGGTAGAAACTTCATGATAGTTGATATTGTCGAAGTTTCTACTATAGAAATCAAAAACAAATCCGTAAGCTTTTTATGAGAGAACAGACAGTTGGTATGAGATGTCGATGTTACGTACTATTTTTTGTGTTCATATTGTAAGTTTCTTTTCCTTTTTTTCTTTAGGGGGTTATTCTAGGTGGTGGAGATGTTTTTGGAGCTGATCAAGGGGTGACTTTAGGCACGAGTAACATATGCTCTGGTACGACAACAAGATTAACTAAAATGCTTGATTAATTAATTAATTCTTATATTTGATCTTCGAAGAAGGTTTCCTTATCGTTTACCGTTGAATGATTCTTATTATTCATATAAATAACTTATAGATGCAACAGCTTTTGACATGGGGTATGCAAGGTGGTTAGAGGACTACCATAGGCAAATGTCTGAGCTTCAAGCAGCAGTTCAAGAACGCTTGCCAGAAAATGAGCTCCGCATATATGTCGACAATTGTATAACTTGTATCGATGAATTAATGTATATGAAAAGCATTGTTGTCAAATCTGATGTTTTGCACATCATCAACGGTACTTGGAAGACACCAGTTGAGCGATTCTTCATGTGGATTGGAGGGTTTAGTCCATCTGATCTCATCAAGGTTTAAACTTTTCTTCATGCTACATACGTCATTCCAGATATATGTATATATCATACACACATACATACATACATATATAAATATATAACAAACAACCCCAAAATACAAGATTCTAATACGAGACGTAAAGTGGTATACATGCATAATCGTCAAAATGCCACACGAATAGTCAAAAGTAAGTGACTTTTGCAAGGAACTTCCATAGGACGCAAAACCAATGTTTTCATAACCCAATCAGGCGGACAACAAGTTCAACCGTCGAGCCGGTTGAACACCTTTGGTTAAAAAAATGACGGGCAAGGCTAAAAAAATTTTAATTTTTTTTATAATAAACCGGTTCAACCGATCCGATTTTCAGTCAGACCTGTTGAACCGGTTCAACAAGCCGGTTCTCTAGGAGCCGAGTAAACTACACTGAACCAGACCGGTCAGTGAACCGAATCCTGGTCAGACCAGCCCGGTCTGGTCTCAACAGCATTTTGCATAACAATACTACATGTCATGTATGTGCTTAATTTGGAGTTTTTTTGAAGTATATAACCTTGATTTAACATATGTTAAAATGAACAACCAAGTAGTATTTAATAGATGAATTGAATAAAAATAAAAAAAGATTAAAGATTAAAGTACTATAAATTAAATGATTAATTTATTGTTAGAAAATATTCATTAACGTCAGAGATAAAATATAATGTTTATTATGTGTGAGTATTATTAGAAATTAGAGTTGGCATAGGAAACGAGTTTAGGTTGGTATACACAGAGGTGTAGATATATTATATATGATGTGGTTTTTTGTTCTTAGTAACATTAAAAGAGTCGTATAAACCATCGGTATGATTCTTTGATAGAAAGAAATCACAAAAAGGGGTATGTTGCTACCATTTTGAAAGTATTAATTATCGGTGTTGCTCGATCTAATTAAATCCAACACTCTTTAACTTAGTTTAGGCTATGTGTAGTGGAGAGGCTACAAACTGGCGAATTGCAACACATGACGTCCAGTTAGCAAATGATAGGAATTTGTTTTTGGGGTGTAATGATGTTGTGGGCCCCCTCCAGTGCCACGTTACCATTTTTTTATTATTTTCTTTTAATAAAAACTAAACAAATAAAACCCATTAAATTAAATAATTAAATAAAAATACATTAGAATTAAAAAAGAAACATAAACAAAAATACATAACAAAAAAAACTAATATCCATAATATTCATGCATTTTTTGAACTTGTCGTTATTGCAATAATGCGGCCTCTTCGTGTAACCCGTCCGCTTTGAGTGATTCGTAGTCTTCTTTCATTTGTTTTAGCTGAAGCGTCCGGGCTAGCTAGCATTCCGTTCATTGGTTGTTTTCATGTTGTTTCCCATATTCACGGCATGTGTTTTGAAACGACCGAACACCTCGTTTAGATGTTCGACTTCTTCACTGGCCGCGGGGTGAATCGTGACGACGACCAACCATCCCCTTTATTTGTATTATTTTTTCTTGCTCTGCCACGGGGTCGAGCTAACTCAGGTACTTGGTCGTTTTCGTCATCTAAATTAACCGCGTCGTGTTCGTCAACGAGGTTAAAGTTAGAGCATCGAAGGGCGTGTTTGGTGTGCTCGGATTTGTCGAGGACGATGTCCTCGACTTTTTTGAAGGCCGGGATGATGAGCCGGCTCGTCGAGCGACCGGAACGGTGGATGCCCGTTCCATTTCGCGCATAGCCTTAGTTTTTCCCAACATTTTAGTTGCTTGAACGTTTTCCCGAGCCACCCTTCGGTGTGCCCTTGAGATCGAAAGTCGCTTAACGCTTGGGATTGGATGTCAGGTCGTTTTTCCCGCTACGCCAACCGGACCCGTGCAAGCGGTTATATATCCCGACAAACTTTTGGCAATCCGAATTAAGATCCTTCCAGTGGGCTTGAACCGCTTCTTTGCCCCGGTAGTATTCGGGTTTACCCGTTAGCGAAAGCCCAGCTTCAAAAACTTTCCTCCAAAATAATCTGGCGGCTTGAAAGTTAGCTATAAATTAAAATTATTTGTCACAATTAGTATACATTTTTAATAAACACTGAATAAAGTTATATAAATAGTTAATATTAAAAAACTTACCGACGTTGGGATCCTCCGAAACGACGATCCAAGCCCTTGCGAGAGCTACTTCCTCCTCCTCGGTCTATTGTTTGTATGGATCACGTTGCGCCATCGGCTCATCCAATTTTTTTTTTGGGCCAACTTTTGGCTTGAACCGGAAGTCCGTGCCGTCCGAGTCTCCGGCTCCGGTTGGGTAGACCCGAACGCCGACATGAGGTTTTGGGGCATGTGGTAGTTAGCATACATGTTTAGTTTCGGGTCAGCAAAACCAAACGGAAAATTTTGGTTTGGTTGGTTTCGGGTGTTCGGGTTCCATTGCATGTTTACGTTCGGTTAGTTTTGCGAACCGGTGACTTGACCGAAAGGAAGGAATTGGTGTTTTGGTTGGTTCAGGTTGTTTATAGGATTCATTTTTGTTGTATTTTTGAAGAATTTGGTTATGTGTAGTGTATAAAATGTATATGGATTTGGAGAAAAAAGGTATATGTATATATATATTATTTAAATTAAATTTTAATTTTTTACATAGGACCGTTCAACGGTCATATTATTATTAAATTATTATTTTCACACAACACACGAGTGGCAAATACCTTGCGCCCCCTCCCTTTATCGCCCCACAATTCGGTGGGAGGGGGGGTGTTCTCGCCGGAATTTGCCATATATCGCCCAAATACCATGGCCACTACGCGTGGCCTTATAGATTACAAGTTATCTTTATTAGTCTTTTTAATTTTAAACCACCATCATCACCTGTCGTCCCCACTGCAACCGCCACCACTCACCCTCATCATTGCCAACCACCGCCTGCCACTGTTACCAACTTAAAGTAATGATTCATTTCATTATCATATGGTAACCAAACAAAACAATAAAATGATAATGATTCAATTCATTCATTTATCCATTCTTCGTCAATTCAATTACCTCATAACAAACAAACCATAAAAAATTGAACAAACTTATGTTTGACACTTTTTATTAATTGCAAACTCACACTTTCATGAAACATTGGCCTATGTAAATAGACATTTTTTTTACTAAACCCTAACTTAGGATCCAAAGTAAATAAACTGTTAAAATAAACTTAGTAAAGTAGATCATAGTACAAACCAAAAATAATACTGAAAATAATAAAGCAAAAAATTAAACTTGACACTTTAACCTCTACAACTTTCTCTATCATTCGTTGTTTTAATAAACTTCCACAAAACCTTGTTCCTCACGTTATATATATATTTAACATTTTGTTCATCTATTACATAAAACAAAAGACAATTATATACCGACTGACGACTGTGGCACTAAAATGTTATCTACTTTTCCTAAGTTATGCTCACGTCCTTATATTGGTAATTACACTTTACGTTGTTCCTTTGTTTGAACTTATGTTGCAGATATTTGCTAGTCAAACTGAGCCATCAAGAGAGCAATATATGGCAATATGTGAAGTGCATCAAGCAACACAACAAGCTGAAGAAGCGCTCTCGCAAGGTTTCAATGCACAAAACCAATCTCTATTCAGCACCGTCTCTTCCAATGCTCTAAGCTCCCCTGCAAACGTGAATAACTACATGAATCAGATGGCTGATGGCATGACTAAGCTTGCCGCCTTTGAAAATTTCGTCCTACAGGTACCCTTTTTTGTTTTTTTTACAAAACACAACTTTATAATCATATATGTTGATCTATATCAAAACAAAATGCAAACGAGAAAAAAACTACGTCATAAGTTATAATTACAAATCTCAAAATGAAAATACATGTTAGACGTATGCATTTAATTTCATAGTGGGTCAATATGATGGGAATATGCTGTCAGACCATCTCTAACGGTTGGTTTATTTTGATTCAAACCAACTAAAAAATCACTTAAACCATTGAAGAGGTTGGTTCAAACCAAATACCAAGGTTTGAGGTTTGATTTTTCAAACCATTGAAAACCATTCATTGTGGGCCCAGACATAACATCTCCCCCCCCCCACACCCATATTTAATATTTATAAAATATATACATATATACAAATTTTTTTAATTATTTCAAAAATTATGTATTTTTTTGTTTGTCTATCTTTTACGTAACAACTTGTTAAACGGTTAAATTTTTTAATGCCTAGTTAACGATTTTATTATCTATTTTACAACTCTTAACGATTCAAGGATTTACGTAACAAAGAAGCTCTGAGGCTATGTGTAGTGGAGGGGCTACAAATGGGGGCGAATTGTGACACGTGACGCCCAGTCAGCAAAATGGGCGAATTTGTTTTTGGGGTGTAACGGTGTAGGGGCTACAAGTTGGGCCCACAGTATCTTTTTTATTATTTTCTTTTTATAATTAAACTAATCAAATAAAAACCAATTTCTTCAAACAATTAATTAAAAATGCATTAAAATTAAAAAGAAATATAAAAAAATACATAACTAAAAATATAAAAAAAACATATAGCTCGGTTGGCGTACATGTTTAGGTTCGGGTCGGGAAATTGAAACGGATAGCTCGGTTGGTTTAGGTTCATCAGGTTCCATTGTAAGTTCACGTTCGGTTGGTTTTGCGAACCATGGTGTTGACCGAAAGGAGGGAATGGGTGGTTCGGTTGGTTCGGGTTGTTTCTAGGATTCATTTTGCATATACATATATACACACACACAACATATATACATATACATATATATCACACACAACATATATACATATACATATCACCACACAACATATATACATATACTTAATAGGACATTTGTGGATCGTTAAGAATAATAATAATTCATAGGTTTTATTATTAGGCAAAAGTTTAAAATTATTTCTCTTCATTTTATTAGAGTAATTGTCATTTTAAATTATGTAATTTTTTTTGTTTATCTATTTGTTAATTTTAGTTAATCTATATTTTACTAAATTTTTATTATATTTCTATTTATTTAAATAAATATTAAATATTTTTTAGAATTATGAAATTCTTATTTACAGTAAATGTAAAAGTAAGTGATGATCTAGAAATGTAAAGATGGTTTGAGAAAATGTGTTGTTAGATTAAAATATATGGTTTTTAAAAGACTGATTTGACAGTGATGTGGTTGATTTGAACCAAAAACTATTTGAGATGGTCTTAGTTATCTTTGGTTAGAAAACCTACTCCAAACAGATATTAACCTGCTCCGCTACCAGTCTGATCATAATATTAATATCCGACATGCAAAGGTTGAATTGGTCCTATATATCCACGTCTCCTAAATTGACTTGATGAAATATAGAATTATTAATCTTATGGACTAGTTCTATATATCTTTCATTTTAAATGTTAATTCTTTTAGGTTGTTTCATTTCAGTGATTACTTTGTGACTTTAATCCTTTATGTCCTTTAATAAAGTGTTTTATTATATAATATCTTTTCACTGTTTATTTAAAAAATGTTAATAACCAAGGTTTATAGAAATTCGATGGATGCATATTGTAAAAGTAACTTGTAGTTTCTTTCGTTACAATTGAACAATTTTATATTTTGCATATTAGTCATAGTTTCTCACGCATGATTGGAATATGTTTTTCTAGAGCTTGTGTTTAGCTTCTCATACGTATTGGCTGTAGTACGGCGGTGTGTAGTTCTAGAGGTTGTCTTGTCTTGGCTTGTTATATGTATGATGCTTTTCTGTACACTACCATACCAAAATAGTCCCAAACTCATGTTTAAAAGTTTAATTAGACACAATGTTTACCTAGCTAGACATACGTATGAGCATTCTTATTATTGGGTGTGTGTGTGTGTGAACAAATTAATTTGATTGTTTGTTTTCAATCTGTTGTGTATCTAAACGAATGCCTTAAGGAATGGAAATTAATTCCAATTTCATCCAAATTCCATTCCATTCAGTGAATCGAACACACCCTAAGATCGTCATTGCAGTTTTGCATATAACGCTAGGTGTGTGACGGCGGTGACGAGTGATTGTGGGTTTCTGGTTGAAGCACATGAACAAGAGGATCCGCTAGAGCGATTGTAAAGTAGATTTATGTTATTGATTTAAGAGTTTTTACTCCAATATGTTGATTAGGATTAGTTGCAAATTACTAGTACATAATTTAGCTAAAGTAGATATTGATTAAATTTGCATGATTAATTTGTGAAAATTGTAGAAATATGGAAGGTAAATATTGGTTCTCTATCGCCGTTTGCAACTTAATTATCAATTGGCTTGGTTGGACTGGTTAAAGCAACTCCTTTGACGATTTAAACCATTTTTTTTTATCCAAATGGTAGATTTTTTCAAAATTCTAAGGTTCAGTTTAACCACTGTTCTGGCGCCTTTTGGTTTCCTTAAATTTCCTATTGGTAATCTTTCCACCAAATGGACCATTTAGTTAGGAAATATGCATATTGGACACACAGTTTGTATTATTATGGTGTTTTTAAGTGTCGTTATATCGATTTGTAACTTCTTTGATCTGTTAGAGAATTGTCGAATGTTGACTATCGCAAGCTCAAATTGGACTCTTTTTTTCATGTTTTACGCCCTCCGCTACGCTTACATTTAATTGCTAGCATGTCCTAATTATATATGCATGTTTGTATAGCCAATTGACAATCTAGATTGTAATCGGCTCGACATTTCTAACATAGTCTCTGTATATGATTATAAATTACTAACAAAAGCACTTACTTGCAGGCGGATGATCTGCGACTCCATACCATTCATCATGTCCTTGATCAGCTCTTGACAACCCATCAAGCAGCCAGGGCTTTGATAGCAGTTGCTGAGGACTTCCATCGGTTGCGCTCTCTTAGCTCTCTTTGGGCGACCCGCCCTTGACAAAATTAGGACAAAAGAAGAATTCATAAGTGGTTCTAGTTTTTTTTCTTCTAAAGTAAATTTAAGATGTTTTGATATATTCTCGTTGCATCCCTGGTGTTAAGAGTTGTGCAAATAAACAAAAGTCCCATAACTAGATTTGATAGTATGGAAGTTAATGTGGTAGACGCTTTTTGGGTGCCAATTTAGATTCTTTCTGGCAGTTTTATTTATCATTGTCTTTTCTTTCTTTACAAGAAAAATAGTAGTGGAAATGGTTCCAGATTATTCCGGACCGGTAAGTGAATGGGCAGAAAACTATAGATGTTGTATGCTCTAGAAATTGACAATTCAATTTGAGAAATAATTGAAAGAAATTTGGTTACTTTCAGATAATACTTTTTATATAATAATATTTTTTAGCTACACTAAGAAAAAGATTTATACGTATATTCTTTTAATTATTATAATATCTTTTTTTAATAAAAGGGTAAAATGACTAAGTTGTTCTCATGTGCAAAACACATGATCAGATTTAACTTATCTGGAAACATTAACTGGGTTAGAGTCAAAGGACAAATAATGTAACATTTGGAAACATAAAGTATAAAACATGTTACTTTTAAAGATAAAGAACAAGCAATAAAATATACTACAAACATAAAGAACAATTTCTGTAATTCTGTCTATTCTTTATACATATATGTAAAATTAAGATAAATATGATAAATTACACACACACACACATATGTATATATATATATATATATAATAGTTCAAATAAAAAATAATTGTTTTGTGAGAAGTGTGAAAAGACTTTAAAATAAAGTACATCATCTAAATAGAACACTATACCATGTAAATAGGAAACTATACAACTTTTAGAAACTACCAATCTCAATCACTAGATCCTAGATTCAAGGGTTCACATTTATTCTTATACTTATCACAAAACTATTGTTTTTTACGCTAACCATACCCTATATGTGTGTGTGTACATTATGTAACCGGAGATTAAATGATAATATTATATGTACAATTAAGTTTTGTTTTATTTTATTATTATTATTTTAAAAAACCGGTATGCAAGATAAACATTTTGATTTTTTACTTTTTAAAAATTTAAGTCTTTTTTGTTTTATTTTTTTACTTTTTAAATATAATTTTAGTGGCCTAAAATAGTACTTACAGTTCTTAATTTCAAAAAGTTCTCTTAGTATACTCATCACACACACACAGGGTGAGGATCCTAAAAAACTTTTTGAAGATAACTTTGAGAACCATTTTATTAAAATTATAAAACAGAAAAAACCAACATTTTTTTCATTTAATCTCCATTTACAGAAAAAAAAAACAAAATATATAAAAATTTATAAAAAGTAAAAATACCAAAAATAAAAAATCTCATCCCGGTTTCATAAAAAAAACCTAATTATACACATATGTATATTTTCATTTAATCTCCAATTACATAATGGGTAGGGTTAACTAAAAAAATATTTTTGCAAGAAGAATAATAATAGATCATAGGCTCTTTTATCTAGGATTTATTAGTTGAGATTATTAGTTTCTAAAAATTGTATATATTCTTATTTACATTGTATACTGTCTTATTTAGGTGATGTGCTTTATTTTATAGTCTTTTCAAATTTCTCACAAAATAATTATTTTTTATTTGAACCCACTTTTTTACATAATGTATAAAGAATAACATATACAAAATTAAAATTATAAGTATTATACATAATATGTATAATTTTGTTAAATTGATATTTTATTTATTTATTTATTTATTTTATATAAAACCGAAATGAAAGATAAAAAATTATGATTTTTTATAAGTAAGGTTGGTATGTTTGGTTCATACGATCACAAGGGCGAGTATAAAATAATTAAAATGATGGGCCGAAACTGATTAGAGTAACACATCTAAACAAACATGAACTCCTTGTTCTTTCTATAAGGGGGAATAGGCACCCATCACTTGATCATAGTTGGCCACGTCATTTATCACTTAAAACCTTAAAACAAGTTTACACCCATTTTTCACACGCGATACTTACCACTTTATCACTTGCATCCAGGAACTTTTTTTTTTGCATTTTAATTTAAATACATAAATTGAATATGAAACTAAAATTAAATTTAGATACATAATATTCTAGAGTAAAATCAGATGAGTCGGGCGCAAACATAGTTCCTGAACCCTCTATGTGATATTGTATTATATAATTATTTTAAAAATATTAAGTTGTAGTAGAGTAGAGAAGAAATCCGTAAAAAAATGTAAAGGATTTTAGAAGTTTATATTGTAAGAAAGAGAACATTTTTATTTTGAACTTTTGAAATATAAACCAATTAAAAGTCAAGTGATTGTTAGATAACGTTCACATTCCCTATCACATTGTGATCCACATCATGCCGTGATAGGGGGGCTTGCAATGGTCGTCCTCGAGATCACTTGGCTCCATCACAGGAGTGCCCCGTCCCCATAAGAGAACACCTATACTTAGCTATAAATGTGTCGTTGTTTCTAAGGATTTAAATACCTTGGCCGAGCCAAAATAAAAAAGCTCATAAGCCAAGTAACGAAATATATAAGCTAATTTTTAAACGACGATTAACGTTATAACAATAAACATAGCAAATATATAATATTAAAATTAAATACCATAATAGCTAAAGGGCGACCCATATTTTTTGAAGCTCTCCTAAAATTATTGACAACAAAGAAAGAATGAGGCAATGTGGAATTTCAGTCGGCCGCTAATTCTTGTATTTTCTATTTGATTTTTATATTTAGGTAGTTTTTAATTTTGGTTTGGGCTCAATAACTTAAACTTGATTAAATGAATTATGGATAAAAAAAAGTTTTGGGCCCAATAATTATAAGAGGATCTATCCAATAATATTTTATAAGATTTATATTTTTAAATACATATATAAAAACGTTTTGGCTCCTAAAAACTACATGCCTCAACCGGCGATCTGTCTTGCGTACCCTCTCAGCCGACCTTGATTTTAATGTGGCTCTATAGTGACTTTTCAGTTTGTTTGTGTGGAATTGTTACTCAATTGTCAATACACCAATAAGCAAGGAACCAAAGTTCCATTTCGGTTGATACTACTAACTCATTTATTGATTAGTAATCATAGTTGAAAAATGTAATTTGTGAACTAACAAATATCTGGAAATGTGGATCTGTCTTGCGTACCCTCTCAGCCGACCTTGATTTTAATGTGGCTCTATAGTGACTTTTCAGTTTGTTTGTGTGGAATTGTTACTCAATTGTCAATACACCAATAAGCAAGGAACCAAAGTTCCATTTCGGTTGATACTACTAACTCATTTATTGATTAGTAATCGTAGTTGAAAAATGTAATTTGTGAACTAACAAATATCTGGAAATGTGGATCTGTCTTGCGTACCCTCTCAGCCGACCTTGATTTTAATGTGGCTCTATAGGGACTTTTCAGTTTGTTTGTGTGGAATTGTTACTCAATTGTCAATACACCAATAAACAAGGAACCAAAGTTCCATTTCGGTTGATACTACTAACTCATTTATTGATTAGTAATCGTAGTTGAAAAATGTAATTTGTGAACTAACAAATATCTGGAAATGTGTCTAAAAGTGATTAGCTTTTGATAATTAACAATTTGTCTATTTTATTCAACAACAAAGAAAAGTAAAAATACGCCCAACATTTGAAAAGTAATTAATATTATTAACAGTATGACTAAATATTCTTTGTATCTACCCACAATTTTTATGACTTATTTAAGTACTCTAGATTGCTATCCATATCACGTTGCAGTTGCATTCTTTTACACACTCTGATCACTTAAAAAGACATTACAGTTAGCAAATGGCGACGAAGAGTAAGATCTTGATCATCGGAGGAACAGGTAGTATTGGAAAACACATCGTCGAAGCCAGTGCAAAAGCAGGCCATCCTACTTTCGTTTTCATAAGAGAGGCCACACTCTCTGTTCCTTCCAAATCTTTCATGTTGGACACCTTTAAGAAATTGGGTGTTACGTTCATCATTGTCAGTAATTATTTCTCTAATAATTTGCTTTCATTTAAATCTTGATTGCGTAAATAATGTGCTCTTCTGTTGGGAATTACCGAGTCGACTTATGGCTATGCGTGGAGCGACTTGGGATACAAGAAACCGGTTAACTTGGCGTGCAAGTAATCGGGTTATCTATGGATAGTTATTTTATGGAATAATCTATTTTAGGTTTAGATGGAAATAATTATCGTGTTGATTTTATTCTGTCCTAAATATATTCTAACGCGTTTAGGTTAGTCTATATATACCGTGTTTAGGGTATGGGATATAGTATCAAGTTTTTGAGTCAGATTTCTTGATCATCAATAAAGTTTGGGTGTTAGCCAAATATTGTTCTTTGTTTCCGTTCACCTGATTACCATACCTTCATCATGTTTTTGGGTTGATAAAAATTACAAAGTCTTACAATACAAATTGAATGTAACAAAAAAGATTTGATGTAAATACGTGGGTTTTTTTCTAGAAAAATTAACCTGGCCTTATTAGTAATTTCATCATACCTCATACCTGATTTTAGATATATAAACACACTAATTTATGTTACGTACAATTTACTATAATCGATTAAAGTTTACACGACTTTTCTGGTGCCTGTTTTTTAATGTAAAAATGTCGTACAACCTAAAGAGCATCTTAAATATATAGTCTAAAAGAAATAGTTTATGTAGCAAAGTATATTTAAAATGATCATTCGAACCAGTGACGGACTCAAGATTTTCGTCAATGAGGTCCCAATTTTTTCGGTTTACAAAATTTTTGGGCCGGTCGTTATTCTGGTCGGGCCGAGGCGATGAACATAATAAAGCAGAGAAATATGGTGTCATTGGAAACGAGTAAGTAGAAAGAATTTATATTAGAAACTAGATAGAACATAGACTTTTAATTCATTTTTATTCATGACCGAAAAACATAAACGTAAGCTATATATATGGTCTTACACTCTTACATACATGACCAAACATGAAAAACTAACTCTAACACAAATAAATGGTTAATTATAATATACATACACAAAATAAATAATAAAAGAATATGTAAAACCCATGTTTTCATTATATATGTTGCATGGTGATAAAAAAACAACAAAAATAGAGTATGATGAGGCTTGAACATGCAACTTTTAAAAGAAAAATAAGGGACTTTCCACTAGATCAATTCAACCTTAATAATATGGGTTCCAATTATTAATTTTTATGGGGTCCTTATAAAATTTAATATACAGTCTCTTAGTAATTTTTAAAATACATTGGTGTCCCGGGACCCTGATAGGTTCTATGTGGGTCCGCCCCTGAGAACGCTTGTAAAATCAAGCCTAGGCGATGATTAATAGCTAGTCGATACCCCACATATATACTAGTCAACGATTAATCAGTATTTGGTCAAAATCGGTCAATTTTGAAAATTTACATATAAATTTGGTGTGTGTATGTATGTGCGTGTGTCTATGTGCATCTGAAAAATATATAAATCTCAATCCAACTAATCATGAATAATTGCTAGTCCCTACCAATGTCCGGCTAGCGTTTATGTAATTATTTTATATTGATTCCATAATTTGTGTGTATTTTTGGCAGGGTGACTTGCATGACCCTGAGTCTCTTGTTAAGGCAATAAAGCAAGTAGATGTGGTGATTTCGACAGTAAGTTTCGCGCAGCTAAGCGATCAAGTCAAAATTGTTGTGGCCATTAAAGAAGCTGGCAATAATATAAAGGTATCCAAAAGTACAGTTTATTTTTCATTTGATTGTGATTCTACTATTTAAGTTTGATTAATAATGTCATATTAGAGTAACTGAAGTTACTTTCAATGGCTAATCAAATACAATGTGTAAAACACATACGATTTTTCATTGCATAAAAAACATAAATGTAGCCATAATTTATAACTTTTGCTAACGTTGGTGTGATCATCACGACATACTGAAGAAATTTTACCCATCCGAGTTTGGGCATGATGTGGATCGTGCACGGCCTGTGGAGCCTCTGAAAACATACTCGGGAATCAAGGCTCAGATACGCCGTGTCACTGAGGCCGAAGGAATTCCACTTACATGCATAATTGCTAACTGTTTTAACGGTTATTTCCTGCCAACATTAGCTCAGTCGAGGGATAAAGTGGTTATCTTAGGTAGCGGAAATGCAAAAGGTAAACATAAATTTGTTTTATACATAGTTTAAAATAACTAGCATTACGTAAATTTACCATTTCTAATCACCAAGCTATATTGTAGTTGTTTTCAACGATGAACTTGACATTGCAAACTACACCATCAAAACCGTGGATGACCCGAGAACCGACAACAAATGTGTTTACATAAATCCTCCTAGTAACATTTACTCATTTAATGAGCTAGTGTCATTATGGGAGAAAAAGATTGGGAAAACCTTGGAGAAGGTGTATCTACCGGAGGACCAAATATTGAAAAACATAGAGGGTAAGTTTGTTCAACGTACAATAACAATAAATAAATCTCTTTTGTTTTCATAATCCATTTATGCCAAAAATTACAACCATTTACTTATTATTATCATGCAGAATCACCGTATCCCCACAACCTGATGTTGTCAATCTCTCACTCGACCTTTGTCAAGGGAGAACAAACCAACTTTGAGATCGAACCATCATTTGGGGTGGAAGCTTCTGAGCTTTATCCTGATGTTAAATACACCACGGTTGATGAGTATCTTGGTCGTTTTGTCTGAAGAGTTTTCTCCTACAGCGTGACTACGGTGGTCTGTTGCAGGTGATCGATGGATAATAATAATAATAATAATAATAATAATAATAATAATAACACCGTATGTTTATTTGTGTATGCGTGCTTTAATAATTTCCATAGTTTCTAAACCCTTTGGTTTGCTCAGCATGTAGTCAAAATTTATATGATGATACAAATAATTATTCTTCATTTATGGTATTGTAACTATTGTTTGTATTTGAAGTTCAATTCTAGCATGAACTAGCAACATAGCGTTGAAAATAATATAATCTTAAACTATCACAAATCTAATCTAAAAGAAACCTTCCTATTGCTTTATTTATAAATAAACATTCTCATTCATTTGACTCGAATTTACGGATATAGGTCTCACCAAACCTTATTAACCTTAAACGAGTTATAATTAATAAATTAATCTCACCAAATATTTGTATGAAAATACCATAAAATAAGAATTTACTAAAATTAATATTTGATTTTTAAAAAAAGATGTTATTTATAATTAATAAACAATTTTATAGTAAAAAAAATGTAGGTCACCCATATAGCATTTAAATTGGGCTATAATTAACATCACATTTATTTATATTTGCAAAACTCTTTCATCATCAAATACTAAATATATTATTAATTTTCTTACAATAACTAAAAATAAGATCCAAAAAATATATAAATATTAGAAACGAATATATAAAAGAAACCTCCTTACATTTTTTTTTCTAGCCGCCAGATTGTTTTATTTGTAAATAGAGGCTTCTCATGCATTTGACCCGAATTCACGGGTATGAGTCTCACCAAACCCAGATAGCCCTTAAACAAGTTATAATTAAAAAATTAATCTCACCAAATATTTGATATGAAAATACTATAAAATAAGGATATACTAAAAAATAATATCTGATTTTTGAAAAGATATAATTTATAAATAGTAAAAAAAAAACTGCCCTCCTTGAGAGTTGGCCCTGCGATGGTGGTGCTCAGGTGGTAGTGGTCTCAAGTGGTGGTGGCGTTCAGGTTGAGTTTTCTAACGAGAATTGAGTTTTCTGGCAAAAAACACAACATTTTTCCGGCAGCGAAGACTAAAGGAGTTACACTTCTTTTAGTGGTGGTGGTGTTCAAGTCGTGGATCGTTGGAAGCAAACATGTTAAAAGGTGGGATTGTCCCCAGCCTTCGTTTGTTGGCACTGACAACAGCAAAATATGATATTGGAATTATTAAAACCAATATACGTTAAAACAATAACATGTTGACCATTTTTAATGACTGAATTACATAGATTGTCCTTTATGTTTATACCAAATTTCACTCAGCGTCCTTTATCTTCAAAATTAATATGTTTTATCCTTTACGTTTCAAAATCCAACCACGTTTGTCCTTTGACCCTAACTCCGTTAAATTTCATTTTTAAGTTAGGTCATGTGCAACTCACGTGGGGGCATAAAAGTAATTGCAAACCCTTTTATCCTAATTTGTTCTGATTTGAGTTTTCTAGGGTTTTTAATTTTACGGTAAAGAAACTGATTGGTGTTTGATGCGATTTCGGTTGGAGAAGTGGAGCGGCGTGGTGACAACGTCGGTGTATTTTCAGGTGGGTGGCGGTGATTGACCGGAAGTTGTGTCGGCAGCGGAGGAACCTTCCATCCGTACTGTTCTTTCTCCTCTTCCCTACAATAGAGCCAAACAATCGTTTAAAGAATGATTATATTTATTCTCTATCAATCTAAATCACGCTTTGTCCTTTGAAACCCACCAAATTTAATTTCACCCACCAAACCATAATGTGGTGGTATAGGGCCGCATAAGAGGGTGAGTGGTGGCGGAGTATTCCGACGAAAAGTATCAGGTGGTAGTGGTGGTGGAGGTTGCCGACGTTGAGTCCCTTTCAGGTGGTGGGATTAAAGAACGACGTACTTTATCATTATTATTATTTATGTTTAAACGTGAAAAGACGGATTTACCCTTCAATTTAACGAAAAACATAAACAGTGACTTAACGGTAAAGCCAATCGCAGGAAAAAGAACCACCACATAGGCCTTACATACGAAATGACATTAGAGGGTTGAAAACTGCATATTGAGTTACACCACAAGGGCCCCAAAGTCTAACATAAAACTGGACACATGTAAACTGGATAATCACCTCTTCTAATTAATTCCCGCTCATTCTGATTAGGCCTTTTTTCACATGCCGGTATATGGATAGTGGATACCCGATGTTAACCCACATAGACTGTTCGAATCTTACTCTTTACTGCAATACCCAAATATATAAACCCTAAACCATCTGATAAGCATTCGCCATCGTCTCTAATCTTCAATATTGGTACATAATTGTTCGGATCTATTAGAATAGTTTGAATCTTAATCTTCAATCTCATTGATTGTCTATTTCTAGGTTATTATTATTGTTATTAGGAAATGACCATTAAACTTCCAGATTTTTTTAATTTGAAGATTAAGAAGGCATATTACATTTAGTTGGTTCAAGTTTTGTTAAAAATCTGTGTACTACTAAGATGTTACTAATGCCTTTTTTTTCAATTAGATTTCAAATTTTTGCAGATTTATGCTACCAAACGTTGTTTTTTTTAAATCATTACGTAATTATAATTGCATCCTTTTACTATAATATGATTACATTATGTTTTTTTATATTTAAATCATTATGTAATTATCTGCTTACCTGTCTATTTTTATTGTAATTGTATCATTTTATTATAATATGATTACATTATGTTATTAGATGCTTGATTTTGTTTGATATATGCTCATTTCAGACCGGCACACAAGAGCGGCTGGAAAGCTCATACATAACTAGGGCATTTTTTAGACAAAATGGCAAAATGGGTCCTTTATGTTTTCATGGTTTTTCAATAGTCGTCCTTTGGAATACTTAATGACTGAAATCATATTATGTGTTTCCAAAATGATTCACGTTACGTCCTTTTACACTAACACAATTAAATTTTTTCGTTAACTCTGATCACATGATCTGCACGTGAGGGTAAATCCGTAATTTCATGGTCCACCTAATTTCCCCCCTTTTATAACCCTCCCCCGTCCGGACCATGAAATTACGGATTTACCATCACGTGCAGGTCATGTGATCAGAGTTAACGAAAAAATTTAACTGGGTTAGTGTTAAAGGACGGAACGTGAAACATTTTAGAAACCCATAATATGATTTCAGTCATTAAGTTTTCCAAAGGACGACTATTGGAAAACCATGAAAACCTAAAGGACCTACTTTGCCATTTCATCTATTTTTTAAACATAACATGTAATCCCGATACCCTCAACCTGAATATGGCTTTTATTTGCATTTGAAACTTTTTATGAAAAACAGTTTGTGTACAGAAGCTATATTGTGTATGTATATTTTTTCTTGCTTTCATATTATTATCTTGAGTTCTTCCCATTTCTATAAGAGAGAAATACACAAAAATGAAACTTTAATATCATATCTTTATCCTTTAATACAATTCTTTTTTTGAATTGTAATCTAGCTTATTCGGTTGTGCAAAACAGAATATTAAAGTGGTATTTAACCAAAGAAAAGATGTTGCAAGGAACGAGAGACATAAATAACTTAATTTCTGGTTGCTATTGAGAAAGGGGCAGAGAATAAAGTATATTAATGTACATGAAAAAGAATTAGAGATCGAAAGGAATTAATGGATAGACGATGTATAGAAATTAATGTTGTTATTAACATTAGAGAAAATTACGATTTGCCTCCCTGTGCAAAATTCGCAGGCGAGCTCAGTATAAGCCATTCCGTTAGTTTAGAATGTTAACGGCCGTTAGTTTCCGTTAGTTTTTTTATCCTTTTTAATAGCTCAAGAAAAATGGTCGTTCGAGAAAAATGTCTGTCGATCACCACCATACTCCTTTTCTCTTCTTCTTCTCCACAATTTCCACCCAACTTCCTTTCTCTTCTTTTACAAACTCATTAATTTCTAGATCACAATTTCCACCCAACTTCCTTTAATAGCTCGAGAAAAATGGCCGTTCGAGAAAAATGTCCGCCGATCACCACCATACTCCTTTTCTCTTCTTCTTCTCCACAATTTCCACAATCTCCACAATTTCCACCCAACTTCATATATATATATATATATATATATATATATATAACAAACCTATCTTCTTCCCTACTTCACCTTCACTGCCGACCACCGCTGCCCGTCCCACGTTGCCGCACCCCGTCACCGCCTCAATTAAATATAACTCGTACATATCCATGTCAAATAACTCAACTCTAATCCCATGACACCTTGAAAAGTTTTGTGCCAAATTTAACAACTTTGAAAGTTGAAGGGCTATTAGTTCATTTAACCAAAGTAAAGATCTGGTTATAAGTTGGGAATTTGTTAAACTTGATGATAGAGGACTATAATATGTTCCCAGTAAGTTCCTAGTGTGACATTCGTCAAATTTTGTATTCATTTACCCGACCCACTTTGTATTAGTATCTTCATTTGTTAATAAAATTATTTAGTATTTATCGTTGTTATGTTGTTTTGTTTTTACAAACTCATTTTCAAGTCGCATTTCATGTGTTTTGTACCTAAACTTGCATCCAAAGCAAGTCCAAGGGCCAAATATGTCAAAATCCCAAAATTCTGGAAATCCGATTGCATTGCGCATCGCGACAGACACAAGTTATGCTCGTTGCGTAGCATGACGATCCTAGGGTTCGTCCGAGAAACCACTTGGGCCGAGCTACGCGATAGCCATTTTCTCCGCTCGTCGTGTAACATCTCGAAAATTTCCATGCTAACTTTGGACCAATTAGGACAACTCATGAAAAATAAAGGACCAAAAATATTTCCCAAAATATGTAACGGAGATTGTGAAATAATAAATTGGGTTTATCCCACGTTGGTGAAATACGAAAGTGAGGTTGTCTCACAATGGTAGAAATAGAAAGTGGATTTGTCCCACATTAGTAAAAAGATAAAATTATGAGCTTCTTGTAAGGAGAATGAAAGACACTTGGTGGCCTTAGCTAGGGTGCGAAGCACCTGACGCACAAGGGATTGGGCGATGGGCGCAATGTGGCTTCAGAGCTGTCGTAATATTTTTGTAAAAAAGTATGAAAATGAAAATTTTGATTTTTTAATCCATCGCGCCACGCAACGGATGAAATATATGTGGTCGGTGTTTGGAGAACATGATATGACATACTTGGGTGCGAGTACGAACTAAGGAGTAAATGATGTCACTTCTTTTTAAACTTGTTTACGCAAATATGGTCACTGGCAGAACTATTAACTTTCAACCGAGGAGTCGATATACAAATTTCTTTTTCTAATGATAGATTTTACTGTGTAAGCATCAAAATTTGTTAAATTAATTTAAATTTAAATAAACTAGTATATATAAAATATATAGCATAATAATGTATTTTATCTAATTAATAATATTCAATTGACAAGCAATATGACAACGTTGACTTTACTAGAAGCTATTTGTTTTACAGTAGACTAAATTACAAAAATACCCATATTTCTCTATCTTTTTCACATAGCCTTCTAATCTCCAACCTAATGTATACTTTTGACCCGAAAACCCGGGGGGGGGGGGGGGGGGGGGGGTGTCGTCCCCATTATATTTCGCCCATGAAGCTACAGGTTGTTATGTTTGATGGTGGTAATGCTTTTAAAAGGTAACTACTATTTTTTGTATGTATGTGTATGTGTGATGATGCTAGAATTTGCATGGAAGAATAGTTTAGCCGTCACAGTTAGTCAACATACAACATTTTTATTTCAATGCTTGGCGTGCAGCAGTTCAATAAAAAAAAGCCACCATATAATTATACCATGTGATGATTTGTATAAAATTGAATAAACGTTAATTTCACTTCCTATAAATTTAATCATACCCTATGCTGTTAATCACATCCTCAGTTAATACTTAATTCACCTAGCCATGACTGATTTCCAAGGCTACTTCTTCTACTTTCTCATATGGCTAATCTCCACCACCATAATCCTAGCATTCTTTAAATCTAATCGTGCCAAATATCACCTTCCACCAACGCCCTTTTCGCTTCCCATTATCGGACATCTCCATCTTCTTGGTCTGATCCCTCACCAAGCTTTTCATCGGCTTTCACAACGATACGCCCCAGTTTTTCGTCTCTTTATGGGCTCTGAACCTTGTGTTGTTGCTTCTTCACCCGAAACAGCCAAAGAGTTCCTCAAAAACTATAAAAATGCATATTTGGATCGGCCAAGAAACTCAGCCACTATTTACATTACATACAGATCAAAAGATTTTGCCTTTACTCCATACGGACCCTAATGGAAATTCATGAAGAAGATAGTCATGTCGCAGCTCCTAAACGGTACAACAATTGATTCCCTCCTTCATGTAAGGCAAGATGAGATTAATCGTTTTATAAAATCATTATTTCAAAAGGCCAATACCGGGGAGGCTGTAAATCTTAACGCGGAGCTGGTGAAAGTGACTAATAATTTGATATCCAGAATTCTTCTGAGTGAAAGATGTTCAGAAAACACCGGGAAGGCAGATGACATAAGGAAATTGATCTTTGAGATAACTGAGGTGATGGGTACCTTCAACCTCTCGGATAACATATGGTTATTTAAGAGGCTAGACTTACAGGGATTTGGGAAAAGGGTGAAGGGTATTCATAGAAGATTTGATGCATTGATAGAGAGGATTATTAAAGAGCATGAAGACGCAAGAACAAAGGCGTTGGGATCTGAAGGGAAGGACTTGCTCCGCATTTTACTGGATATCGCGGAAGAAGAAAACACAGAGATAGATTTGACAAGAGAGAACATCAAAACCTTCATTCTGGTAACCAAAAACCCTTCATATAACCTTCAAAAATGCGTAGAATTATTTCCTACGTCTATAAACGACCTACAAATCCAAAAATTTCTATACTTGTTTTGTGTTTGTATGTGCAATGAAATACTAACTTATCTATCTTGTAATTCCAGAATATATTCGTTGCAGGGACAGACAATTCAGCGATTATCACCGAGTGGGCTTTATCGGAACTTATTAATCATCCAAATGTGATGATCAAAGCTATAGAAGAAATTGATAATGTTGTTGGAAAAAACAGACTTTTACAAGAATCAGACATACCGAACCTGCCATACCTTCAAGCAATAGTCAAGGAGACGCTACGTCTCCACCCACCTGTCCCAATGATTCCTAGAAAATCAACAGAAGATCGCACAGTCGCAGGTTACCATATACAAGCAAACATCAGTATTTTTATTAATGTGTGGGCTCTCGGACGGGACCCGAACTATTGGGAAAATCCACTTGAATTTAGGCCTGAAAGATTTGAGGAAAAGCTGATGGATGTGAGGGGACAACACTTTGAGTTGTTACCATTTGGAAGTGGGAGAAGGATGTGTCCAGGGACTTCATTAGGGCTAAATATGGTCTATGCAACATTCGGTGCTATGATCCAGTGCTTCGAGTGGAAGGCTGGGAAAGATGGGAATCTTACTAGCGTTGATATGGAGGAGGGACGTGGTTTAAACCTGCCTAGAGCTAACCCTTTGGTTTGTGTTCCTGTGGCTCGACTTCATCCGATCCCGTTGTCAGCTGATCATGCCATGGGTTGAGTTTAATCACACTGTTTTTATAAGCTGCTTTTGATTTTTATATGGATTATTATGTCAGTTTTGATAAGTTTTAAGTTACGCCCTTGTATCAAATAAAAATACATGTATACGCACGTTCTTATAATTGCTTCGATTTGAATTATCCGGAGAATGCCTTATATAGATGTATCAAATGTTGGTATCCGACGAGAAATATAGATAAACGAATAGGAAATAGGCTGAACGCTTTTGATTAATTGATAATAAGTTGCATACAATGAATGAATAATGAACTCTCTTATATAGAGATCGAGGATAACAATGGATATAAACTTAAGACCCGGACTTTAGTAACGAAGCTTGGCTAATTATAGGGGTGGCCAAAAGTACTCAAGGGTGAAGACTCAATACCTACAAAATTTCCAGATGAAATCAAAATGTTTCCCTCGTCATTCCCGTTTAAAAAATGATGAAAAGACACAATGTCGAGAAATAAGGCACAATGCCAAAAATAAACAAACAATACAATCAATGATAAATAAAAAAAGAAACAATAGTTCGCAAAATTTAACAAAATGCCAAACAAAATATAACACAATGTTGAATAATATAACACAATCTCAAGAAAAAAAAGACACAATGTCAAGGAAAAAAAGGCACAATCAATGATGAAAATAAATACAAAAAACAATGATAAACAAAAGATACAATGATGTTTTTTCCTCAACACCATGTCTTTTTCGACTTTTTTTTATATTTTTTTAGAACGAGGAAGACGGTTGAAATTTTTTGCGTTTTTACATTTTTAATTTTTATATTAAATTTTGAGTTATAATTTTCTTTTATTAATTTTTCAGTACTTTTTAAGAATTTTTTGTAGGCTAGAAATCCTACTCACCCTTCTTATTTTTATACTCTTTTTAAAATAATTTGACCCTTGTTTTTTTTATTTTGTATGATAATATATTTATTCGTAGGAATTTAGGATAAAGAGATATTCTTGAAGTTTTTAAATAACTTCAAAAATTTAGGATTATGGCTAACAACTTTTGATTATAAACAGGAAACTCTGGGTTTTTCTCCATTCATTTCCTTCTCTGCAAAAAGAAGTACTTGTCACTCCTTACTGTGTGTTGTCGTTGAAAAAACAAGGTATATATGATTTTGAAACCTTTTTTTATGGTTGATTGTTAAAGTTGCTTGTAATTGGAATATTATATTATTGTATAGGTTTGAAGATGTCACGATCGATTATGGATTCAAGGTTGTACTTATCGGTGACTCGGCTGTTGGCAAATCTCAGCTAGTTGCCCGTTTCGTGAAAAAGGAATTTACTTTAAATTCGAAAGCTGCGGTTGGGGTTGAATTTCAGACAAAAGTTGTGGTCATTGATCAGAAGTTTGTGAAAGCCTAGATTTGGGATACTGCTGGTCAAGAGAGGTATGCTTAAATCTTCGATCGTCTTCGAACAATGTTACCAACGCCACACTTAACTTTCACTTTTGTTGTAAAACTTAATCCTAGATTTACACTTAACTTCACACACACATTGATATTTATACGCAAAATGAGGAAACCTGCATTCGTTATGATCGAAATTAAGTATAAACCTTAAAGGATTTTTAACAATCGTATCACTCAATCAAATCAATAAACTCAACAAAGTCAATAGTCTCCACCTTTCTCTCCTAAAGTTACTCTAGTCAATATTCAAATTGAATAGTCTAGTTTGTTGTAACTGTCCATTATTCTCTCCTTTGTTTTATTATTTATAGTATTGTAAATCATAATGTAAATAAAGTGAGATTTCCTTCTTTCATGGTATCATCCTTACGACTCCTTTCCCTGTGATTATCATCATGACCACCACCACCAATGCTTCTTCTTCTTCATCCACCACTATTGAAACCAAGCTTCCAATGGCCACTATTCTCTACATGCTTACCATCAAACTCTCTTCCACAAACTACCTCTATTGGCAAAATCAACTTCTACCTCTTCTAGCCAACCATGAACTACTCGGCCATGTCGATGGCTCTATTCCTTCACCACCGAAGTCAATTATCGTCGCTTCTGTTGAGCAGCCTAACCCGGAGTTTACGGCTTGGTCGATCTCCGATCAACAGGCCATCCTTATTCTTAACTCCTCGCTCACAGAAGAGGCAGTTGCTGAAATCCTTGGCTTAACCACGGCTCGCCAAATCTGGACCACCCTTGAAGCGGCCTACAGCAACACTTCTCTTGAACGGATGCATCTGCTCCGTGACAATCTTCGTCGTTTGACGAAGGGATCCTCAATCGTATCAGATTACGGTCGTCGTTTCAAAGCCATCTGTGATCAACTCTCCGCCATTGGTGATCCTGTTAAAGACACTGATAAGACTCATTGGTTTCTTTGTGGTCTTGGTTCCACCTTTGAAAGTTGGTCCACCGCTATCCGCACCACCCGCGACCCGCTTCCCTTCCGTGATTTACACAAAATCAGAAAGCCAGGAACAATTCCTCTTGGCTATTAACCCCCCAGCCAATCCTCCCGTAGCCTTTGTTGCTCAAAATACTCCGGCCCGATCCACCGGTTACTCCTAAAATCGTAACCAGAAGCGTGGCTCATCATCTGGGTCCTACGCTCGTGGCCAATCATCGGGCTCCTCCTCTAATAGAACCCGTCGGCCTCCTCATTGCCAACTGTGCCGCACCAATGGACACTATGCGAACAAGTGTCCCAAACTTTCATCCTTCGTGGCCTCGACTTCCGGAAACAAAGACATTGCTCGTGCTTTTCACGCTCAATGTCATGTTCAAAACGAGGATGCTCCAGATTGGGCCGCCGACACTGGAGCAGATCGTCACATGACCGATGACACCGGTAATCTAACTTCCTTTTCTCCTTACAAAGGAGGGTCCTCGGTCACCTTTGGTAATGGTCAATCTTTACCCATTACTCACAAGGGTCATGTTTCATTAACCAAACATGTTAAATTAAATGATGTTTTGTTGTTCCGTCCTTAACTCGAAACCTTCTTTCTATTAGCAAGTTGACAAATGATTTTCCCGTTGATGTTCTTTTTTCTAACTTTTTTTTTGTGATCCAGGACCGGAAAACAAGCCAACCTCTCGCTCAAGGTCGGTGTGAAAACGGTCTTTACGTGCTTCGGGACAAGTCTTTTGCTTTTGTTGCTTCTGTTTCGTCTAATAAAGCCTCATTTGAATTGTGGCACACTCGTTTGGGTCATGTTGCTTTTGACATTATTAATGTATTAAAAAGACGATCTAATCCTCACGGGAAACAAATCTTCCCTGATCACCTCTTTCGCAGCCCATCTACATAAGGAATTTGCCATCAAAGACCTTGGCTCGCTAAGCTACTTTCTTAGACTTGAAGTAGTTCATGATGGAAATGGTCTTTTCCTTACCCAAACCAAATATGCCAACGATATTCTAACGCGAGCCGGCATGACCGAAGCCAAAACGGCTCCAACCCCACTTGCCTCGACCGACTCTTTCACCAAAGAAAGCAATTCCTTTTCCGATCCCACCCTTTATCGCTCTCTCGTTGGTGCTCTTCAGTACCTCACCATCACCCGTCCTGACCTCTCCTACGTCGGCAATCAAGCCTGCCAATACCTTCACTCCCCAACCGATCACCACTTTCAATTGGTTAAACGTATTCTTCGATATGTCAAAGGGACAATCTCTCATGGTTTAGTTTTCACACAACCAACAACGGCTTCAATTTTAGGGTACTCGAATGCGGATTGAGCTAGGTGCATTGAAACAAGAAGGTCAACTTATGGTTACTCAATTTTTTTGGGTGTGAACTTAGTCTCATGGAGTGCAAAGAAACAACCAACGGTATCACGTTCAAGCTGTGAATCGGAATATCGAGCAATGGCGAATGCTGCAGCTGAAATTGTTTGGGTCACTCATTTGCTACAGGAATTACACGCTCTTCCTAAAACTCGCCCGACTCTCTTATGTGGCAACAAAAGTGCTTTGTTCATGAGCCAAAATCCGGTTTCTCATAAGCGCGCGAAACACATTGACTTGGACTATCACTTTGTTCGGGAACTAGTTATGTCAGGAAAGCTACACACTAAGTTTGTTCCTACCAAGCTTCAACTTGCGGATATCTTCACAAAGAGCTTGCCTAGACCTCTCTTTGAACATTTTCGAGACTTGCTTCGCGTACGTCCGCCGCCGTTTCGCTTGTCGGGGGGTAACAACCATATCACTCAATCAACGGAGTGCAAAGAAACAACCAACGGTATCACGTTCAAGCTGTGAATCGGAATATCGAGCAATGGCGAATGCTGCAGCTGAAATTGTTTGGGTCACTCATTTGCTACAGGAATTACACGCTCTTCCTAAAACTCGGCCGACTCTCTTATGTGACAACAAAAGTGCTTTGTTCATGAGCCAAAATCCGGTTTCTCATAAGCGCGCGAAACACATTGACTTGGACTATCACTTTGTTCGGGAACTAGTTATGTCAGGAAAGCTACACACTAAGTTTGTTCCTACCAAGCTTCAACTTGCGGATATCTTCACAAAGAGCTTGCCTAGACCTCTCTTTGAACATTTTCGAGACTTGCTTCGCGTACGTGCGCCGCCGTTTCGCTTGTCGGGGGGTAACAACCATATCACTCAATCAACGGAGTGCAAAGAAACAACCAACGGTATCACGTTCAAGCTGTGAATCGGAATATCGAGCAATGGCGAATGCTGCATCTGAAATTGTTTGGGTCACTCATTTGCTACAGGAATTACACGCTCTTCCTAAAACTCGGCCGACTCTCTTATGTGACAACAAAAGTGCTTTGTTCATGAGCCAAAATCCGGTTTCTCATAAGCGCGCGAAACACATTGACTTGGACTATCACTTTGTTCGGGAACTAGTTATGTCAGGAAAGCTACACACTAAGTTTGTTCCTACCAAGCTTCAACTTGCGGATATCTTCACAAAGAGCTTGCCTAGACCTCTCTTTGAACATTTTCGAGACTTGCTTCGCGTACGTCCGCCGCCGTTTCGCTTGCCGGGGGGTAACAACCATATCACTCAATCAAATCAACAAACTCAACAAAGTCAATAGTCTCCACCTTTCTTTCCTAAAGTTACTCTAGTCAATATTCAAATTGAATAGTCTAGTTTGTTGTAAATGTCCATTATTCTCTCCATTGTTTTATTATTTATAGTTTTGTAAATCATAATGTAAATAAATTGAGATTTCCTTCTTTCAATTTTGATAATAAAGATGCAGTATAATAGGTCAATAGGTGATGCATTTGATTATTCAAATCCTAAGTTACCTTGTTTTATTATTATTGCAAAATTTAAAATTCAAGTTATACAACCTGTTTTATGGTGTTTAACATGAACATTACTGCAAGACACATAGAACTTATATTTGTATACTTTTTTTTTCAAAACTTATATAGCTTCAAGTTATTGATCATGTTAAACAATTCTCCGTATTTCAGATACCGAGCAGTGACAAATGCATATTACCGAGGAGCAGTTGGTGCGATGTTGGTATACGACACTACTAAACGCCAAACATTCGACAATTTAACAAGGTGGCTAGAGGAACTCAGGAGACATGCTGATGAAAACATAGTCATCATGCTCATTGGAAACAAATGTGACTTGACAAGCTCAAGAGGTTCTTGGTGGATGCAGGACTTGGGACCGCCAGGATGATTATGCAGGATGAGCCTAAAGGAGTTCCAATCAACCGAGCCACCAGGTTTGAGAATAAGGTGGGATTCTATAGCCTATGCGCCTGCGTGTCAGTTGAAGAGGCCCAGGAGTTTGCAAAAATAGAGAATCTATACTTCATGGAGACATCAGCACTTGAGTCCACAAATGTCGAAAGTGCGTTTCTTACAGCAATGACAGAAATTTATAGGAGGGTTGTAAGTAAAAGAACTCTGAGTGCTGAAGAAGATTTTGGGAAATCAGCGTCTCTTAAAGGAAATGCGATACTTGTTCCTAATCAAGATGAAACCGCTGGTGGAATGGGTGGCTGCTGTGTATAGTTTATCTAATTATCTATCAATCTATTTTCGATCAGACCTCCACACCCAGATTGGCTTTTGTTAGTTTTTCTTCTTTGATATTGTCATTCATCTAAGGTGATTTTTGCGAATGCATGCTGAAGCTTTGCACAGAGAGCGTATAGACTTACTTCTCTAGGATCATTTGAGTAACATCAATAACAATTCTATGATGGTTTCTATCTCTTTCACTAGTTAATGAACATGACTCTTTTTTTCACAAATTTCTAGTGGCATTCATGTCAGATAAAGTGTCAAAGTTGACAAATGGTAAGTACTCTCTATCAATTTTGACCGTTTTTTCATTAAAAATTATACGACATGACTCGCTTCACTTTCTGATCTTGTCTGACAATCCGATCTCGTACCCGCACCTTGAATGTTGTTAAATAATCTATTTATCTTAATCAATTTTGGAAATGGTAAAGTACTCTTTTATCAATTTTGACTGTTTAATGAAAAAACAGTCAAAATTCCAAGTTTTTTAAAGAGTCAAAATTGACAGAGTATTTTTTTAAAGAAGAGAAAAGGGTATTAAAATTGGCAAGTACATCACAACTTTAGCATTCCAACACAGGGTATATGATAATTTAGCACCCATAATCCAACATCCAAGAGAATGTTTATATAGAATGATGTATTTGAAATGTTTATTTCATGAAAGTTTTAGTTAACTCTGATGTTTAGAATTGTACGTGTTTATGAGTAAATCCAACGTTACGTGAGGTGCTCGGATTCGGGGCCTTACAAGATGCCTCTTGAATGGGCGATGTTATGCAATGTCTGAAAAAGGAGAAAAGTTTGCCATTCCAATTGGCGATGTTCTGCCATGTATTCACGAGCCACTTCAAGATTAAGTACATTATATTATATACATTGATAATATATACAAGGACCATTATTCTTTTGAATTAGATTTCAACACATTCAATAAACATATCCACAAATTTGTTTCTTTCATACATTCTCGAACCATAACCATCTTTCATTATTGGTTTATAGTTGCCACTACAATTGGCGATTCGTTACAGGGTGGTCCACTAAATAACGATTTGTTTCTCTCATATGACGTTTTTTCATTCATTAATTAGCAAAGCCACAGCGTTCGATTCACAAGTGCCAAGGCTATGCTATGCTTTTTTGAAGTACTATAAACTTAGCATTAAACATTATTATTATCTATGTTATTATTTGTATTCTTAACATTGTTATTATCTTCTGTTAAACACACTACCAATCATACTATTCGTTTGATTGTTCTTGTTTATATATCAACTTTTTTTTCCATCATCCCATTGCGATTTTCTGAGAGCCTGAAAGGTTAAATCTAACTTAAAATCATATGACACTTTATCTTATACCTCAAGAAACTTATATATATATGCACAATATCAACATGCTCTTTACAAGAAAAGAGAAACCATCTTAGAATTGTTATTAATGTTACCTAGTGAACTTCTATACTCTCTTTGTACAAAACTTCAGCATTCATTCGCGAAATTCGCCCTAGATAAATGACAATATCAAATAAGAAAAACTAACAAAGCCAATCTGAGTGTAGAGATTTGAAAAGAATATATAGATAGATTGATAGATAGATGGACAACTATCAACAGCAACCACCCTGCTGTGCACCACCAGTGTTTGTGTTTTCTTCTTGGTTTGGAACAAGTATAGCTGTTCCTTTAAGAGATCCTGATTTTCCATTATCTCCTTCAGCACTTAATGATTTCTTACTTATAATCCTATATATTTCTGTCAAAGCTGTAAGAAACGCGCTTTCGACATTTGTGGACTCGAGTGCTGATGTCTCCATGAAGCATAGATTCTCTCTTTCTGCAAACTCTTGGGCATCTTCAACTGGTACTGCTCTTAGACTTGTCAAGTCACATTTGTTTCCAATGAGCATGATGACTATGTTTTTATCTGCATGTCCTCTGAGCTCTTCTAGCCACCTCGACATATGGTCGAACGTCGGGCGTTTAGTCATGTCATATACCAACATCGCACCAACTGCTCCTCGATAATATGCACTTGTCACTGCTCGATATCTGACATGCAAAGAGTTCATTATTAATAACATGCAGCTATATATGTTTTATATGCAACAATACAAATATAAACTCTATGTTTGCTGCATGCATGGTCTCTAAACGATATTCATGTTGAACACGATTAATAGTTGTATGAATTGAATATCAAATCTGAAACAATAAGACACGGTTCAATATTATAAAAGTTACATTGGATTTTAATGATCCAATGTATAACCTATCTGCCTATATTAGTTCATGATTCTAATTTAACCGTTTGTACTATTTTAACTTTCAGTTTCATCGTAATCAAATGCCCCCCCACTTGAGTATTCATAATAGATTCACACTTAGCTTCCAATTGATCCTTTCAAGTGAAAATCTATGATAATTGGCGAGTGTGATTACGTATGACAATAAAAGTGAAAGTTAATAGTGGTGTTGTTCAAATTTGCAGTAAGGCATATTAATATCCAATTTTCCTAAAATCAAAAGGTTCCAAGATGATCAAAGGTAGATAGTAATCAAAAGATTTAAGATTTAAGCATACCTCTCTTGGCCAGCAGTATCCCAAATCTGTGCTTTCACCATCTTCTGATCAATAACCAAAGTTTTCGTCTGAAATTCGACCCCAATCGTAGCTTTTGAATCGGCATTAAATTCATTTTTCGTAAAACGGGCAAGTAGCTGGGATTTTCCAACAGCCGAATCACCGATCAATACAACCTTGAATCCATAATCGATCTTTGCATCATTCGACATCCTCAAATTCTACCAGTAAAAAGAAGACCCTACACGTCGATCCTCCTCCTAACACAATATAGAAATACTCCTATCTTTCCTTGGATTAATCATGGGAAACCTTTTCAACTGTGATCCAAAAGATTCTTTTGTTGCATATGATAATAATAATAATAACAAACACGTCAATGTGAAGAAATAATTTCCCCGAATATGAAGAATTAGCTGTTGGTAATGCGTTTTCAGGGCAAGCTAGGGTTTGTCAAGAAATGGGCATGGCGATCTTGTTTTCGTCTTGATCGAGGAAAGCCAAAAGGGGGATGCATGGGTTATCAAAACTACCTAAAAAAAATATTAAGAAAACATAATTGATCGGGTTAGAATCGCAAAGGTGATGTGTTTTTGATATAAATTAAGAATTAGATATTTAATTTGTTTGTAAGATAATGCTTAAACAATACTAAAAACTAAAAAACAAACAAAAAGTTTGTATCGTGTCCTAGGCATGGTTATTATGGTTTATGAGTCTACTGCACCCTTGACCAAGATCATAAATTAACGCACCCATGGGCATGGGGATCTGCTGTCACCGTCCAGGAGTTGGTCGAACCAAGGGTGGCAACCTTGATCCTTCTCATTTTAAATGAGTTAATTTTAGTTATTTTAAAATTAAATGGATCGGTTTAGGTTAGAGATTTTAACTAAATTGGTTAAAACGGGTCACTTGAAATTCCGTCTTGTTATTTTCGGGTCAAATTGGGTCGACAACTTCAAATAAATGGGTCGGTGTGGGTTAGTGTCATAAGGAAATGTGGCAGGTTCGGATCGGAACGGGTTTTTGCATGAGACAGGTTTCGCCGCGAAACAAGTTTGTTTTTTTGTTCCGTTTAGTCTGTTTTTTCAGTTTTGTTTATGTTTGGTTTCAATATTTTTTGATCGATTTTTTCGATTTCGATTGATTTGGTTCGGTTTTGGTTTTTTATTTCATTTTCGTTGATTTTTTCGGTTTCGGTTTGATTTCTCGGCGGTTTTTTTTTGAACGAGTACAACGAAGAAAACATTTTAGTTTTTTTACTTTTTTTAAATTTATAGTTTGAGTTATAATTTTCTATTATTTTTTAATATTTTTTGAGAGGTTTTTGATCTTAATAGAAAATCCCTAAAAAATGTTGTAAAAAAATAATGAAAAAAAAATCATAAATCAAAATATAAATAAAAACCAAAAAAACTTATAAAAACTAAAATATTTCCGATGTTATTCTCATTCAAGAAAAATAATAATAAAATATCTGAAACCCGTTCGACCCAACCCAACCCATTTGACACCTCTAGTCATACCATATAAAAAATTACATTTGTATTTATACGTAAAAATTTGAATGATCCAATATCGACCTCCTAATTTTTTTAGATTAACCACATGAAATTTGGAGGCGCGCCCCTATTAAAAATTAAGATAAAATTTACATATTTATGAATAAATATAATATATATAAATCTACTTATATTATTAAAACAAAAACCTTATTCCATATGTCATTCAACTAAATTATTATCATTTATAGAATTACTAAAAAAGTTACAAATATAACTTTAAATGTTGTATTTTTTTTTCCGAACGGTGACTTTCACAGTTAAGCTATCTCACTGCGCAAACACGGAGCGTCGCACCCCGCCACCCCACTCAGGCCAACTATGTTGACATGATCGGGATCCACGCTGGCATCCGAGTTTGGCTTGGCGTTCCCGGTAAAACCCAGTTGGCTCACCCCGCATGAAGGCATGACAGGTTTTAATGCTCTGGTAAAATCCGGTCGGAATCAAGATTCGAACCCGGGACATCCGGGTCATCCATCATGTTCCTGGCCATTGGGCAAGCCCCGCTGTTCTATTAAATTATATTTTTAGATATTTATAAAATTATAAAAATTTATTTATCATTATTTATATCTTATTACTCCATAAAGTATGTTATTATGTATATTATTAATAACAACAAGGATTTGTCTCCTGTCATATGTCTACTGCAATCACCATCTAAGTACCAAATACTATTAATAGTCTTAACTACCCTGCATACATTATGCAATTAATTAGACAAAGGCCCCTAGGGCATTTTTGTCCACAGAAGGTCAACGGTAAAGTGACAAAACTTGTTTATTTCCAAGAAAATATTTATTTTTTGATGAGGTGTCATTTGAAGATGAGTAACCTTTAGGTAACGAAGTAAATACTTGTTCCTCAAATTTCACAATTTTAGGTTTCTCAATCTTCAATTTTGAAATTATTATTGATGGATCGTCAGATTTTTCAATCTCTGGATCCCTTTTGTTTTTATCTTTACAATTTGTTTTCCAAATGGCTTCGTTTTTACGTTTTACTTTATTGACTTTGGATCTCACATCCATTTCACTGGGTTCACTATCGGCTTGATCAGTTCTAGAGTGGACTACTGAAATTTCCACTCATTAATTGACAAAGCTAGTTTTGAATGTCAACATGTTTCTTGAACCAGATCTTGCAATTTCTCGCAAGGTGAGAAGGATGATCAGAAACAAAACAACATTTTCTCGTCAGTTACTTGTAGTAATCGTTTGCAATATGGTATTGTTTTTGCTGTGAAGAAGGTGGATTCGAGGTTTGGTATTAACTTTCATATATCCTGTCTGAGTTGTAGACTTGATCATCACACGCTTTGGCATATTGCGTCTCAAGATTATAATAACCATGACCACAGTAATGTTGGTCGACTTGTAATATTGAGGATGATTGATTAGCATGATTAGTTGTTTGAGAAAATGTTTATCGGTTATGGGGTGGAACATACTAACTAGAAGTACTACGTTGGTTAACATTTTCAAACACTTTGTTATTAGTTGGATCATCCTTAACACCACAACTTCTAGAAGACCAACTATGCGTATCAACATATATATAGCATTATCAACCATATCAATATAAACATTATCAACCAAATCAACACACGCATTATCAACCACATTAACATATTGATTTTGTTTTAGAAAATTTTTGTTAGTTTCTTGAAAAATTTGAGTTTCATTATCAGTAAGTCAACCATTCACAAAGACATTACCTATACTTTTGCTAGTTTTATCTAATGAAAACTGTTCATGATGAAGAAATATCATCTTTAACTGGTAGGTGATCAAAGTTTATTTCATTTATTATTTAATTGAGCCAGAGTTAGAGTTTGATTAGTTAAATGTTAAGTACAAATATATGGTTATGTACTTGAGTTTGTGTGCCGGTTTGCCGACTCAGTAACCAGTGTTTGCATCATGCAAACAAAGTGCCTCCTACGCTGGCAAGGCAACGATTTTTGACTTTGATAACAAAACGTATAAAAGAAAGACGCGATCATAATATATATTAGGTGTATTTAGTTTCTGAATATTAAAACTCTTTATTTTAACATTCTTTACATGGGTTTGTTTATTGTCTCTATATTTATTTAGCGTTTAAAAGAGAAAGTGTATGCCAATGAAGAGGTAGCCTTGTCCCAGGTGGTAAATGGTGTTTGGATTGGGATATATGGATGAAATTACTGGAAAGAGATGTTTACGGTGTTTTCTATCAGCACTTGGTTAACAGGTAAAATATTTACAAACAATTATGGTAGCTTTGTAGTTTATTATACAAATTCCATTAAGGTAATAATCAAAATCGAAAACTTGCAGCCCATGATGGCTAATTGATTAAAAAATGTCATAAGATAGTTACCAACGAGATAAAGATATTATTATCGTTAAAATACATATGAATGAAGTTACAAACTTTGGTTTAGCATTTCTAGTTCTTACGTTATGTTAAGGAACTAGCGAACTACGGTTGCAAAAATTGGCTAGGACAAATTTCTATCCATGAATCCTACTGAGAAATAATCTTATCAAATAACGACATTAATGAATATGTTATTGTGGTTATCAAGACTTGTTAGCTGGTTGGGCTACTCGAAACATACACATCATTACATCTCTTCGCATATTGCACTTGATTAATGAAATATCTTTCTCTCTCTACATCACGTTTTCTCTTAGTTTAGCTTGGATTTTCTCTTTAATGAAGTCGGATCTCCAAACCGACACAAAAACAATATCACAAGGTTTTGGCTTGAGTGTGTTGTGTAATTTAGGTGGAATATGAATATGGTGAAAGGTTATTATACTCCTAAGCCCATGACATAATTAAGCCCATTATCTTTCATTAAACCCACCCATTTGTTTTAAGCCCATTTATAAATTCAAAAACTTTATTAATAATAAATCTTTCTTATTTCAAATGGTTTATAAAAACTAGATGTTACAAGATCCATATAACATTTTCTTTGACTAATGGAGCAGTTTTGGGTCTCAGCCGCATGGATCATCTGGATCTTCAGTAACATTTTGCATGTTGACACAAAGATGATAATAAAATAGAGAAGGCAAAATGTTTATCAAATGAACTGATAATATTACTGAATAAGCAAATGGCCTTAAATAGGCAAAGTACATAACGGAAACAAAGACTTAATCAAATAACAAACTAGCATATGAAATAGTAAACATAAACATGCAAAACTTAGAGAGAAAATAGCCAAAAGACCAGGCCTTTATTCAACAGCTAACAACTCCAAATTCATTCTTCTAACGGTCACACAATTCTTGAATCAGCTCCAATATTGCAAACTGACTTTCACCAGGAGTGGGAGAGTAACGTTCTTCAATAGTACTCTTCTCCCGCTTGACCTATAACATACATGATCAACATATTTTGGCAACTATTCTTCAGAATTGAAGTTGAGTGGCATATCACGGACAAAGTAAGACTCAATGTTAGAAGGAGCAGTAGTGCCTGTACCTGAAAGATACGATAGTTGAGACATCATAGCTTCATAGGCAGCATCAACTGGATCTTCACCACCAGAACATGTCGGATTGCCTTCACCCGCATTACCTTTACCACCACCACCTTCACCCGACTCATCATTATTGTCTTCCTCGTCCACTGCATCCTCTACATCATCATCATCTTCTTCCACATCCTCATCGTCATCACCGAAGATCTTTTTCAACTGAAGGTACTTCTTCTCAAGAACTTTCTGTACAACGGTCAGTTGATCTTTGACTGTATCAAGCTCAGCCTTGTAACCTTCAACTGTTTTCTTCAAAGCATCATATTCTGACTTATGAGTTGCTTTATCTTTTGTCACCTGATCTTCAGTGAGCTTTAACTGACTAAGCTTCATTTCGATGTCCACAATATGTGAGGCATTAAGAGCTAATCTTCTTTGGGTTTCAGTAGATTGCTTTGTCAATTCTTTGATCAGTAATAGATGTGCCTTTTCTTTCTGCCGAAGTTCCTTGATCATGTCGTTCTGAGCTGTAATAAGCTCAAACAACTTTAGCATCTGATCGTTTTGTTTCTTGTTCTCTGCTTCCAGAGCAACAATGCGTTTAAGCACAGGATCAGTGATCACTAGAGGTGGTGTGTTCTTAGAGGGTGGTTTGGAAGATACGGGATCAGGAGTTAGGATGGTTTGGTCAATCTTTGATAATGCATCTTTGAGGGCTCCGGTTGAGGCAATCGGTTGTTGTTTCTTTTGGTGAGATTGAGACTTGGCGGCTAGATCAGCTTCTTTTCTGTTTGCAGCAGGTAGTTCGAGTCGTTCTTTCCTATATATTTCTGTCAAAGCCGTAAGAAACATGCTTTCGACATTTGTGGACTCGAGTGCTGATGTCTCCATGAAGCATAGGTTTTTTCTTTTTGCAAATTCTTGGGCATCTTCAACTGGTACTGCTCTTAGGCTTGTCAAGTCACATTTGTTTCCAATTAGCATGATGACAATGTTTTTATCTGCATATCGCCTGAGACCTTCTAGCCACCTCGTCATATGGTCGAACGTCAAGCGTTTAGTCATATCATATACCAACATCGCACCAACTGCTCCTCGATAATATGCATTTGTTATTGCTCGGTAACTGACACACGGAAAGTTAGATAACATTAATTATTAATAACATGTAGATAAGTTTATATTATATAATAAAACAAATATAATTTCTATGTTTGTTGCATTACTAACGCATGCATTGCGTAATGAGAAATTTTTGTGTTGTTGAACACCATAAATAGCTGTTTGACTTGAATTTCAGATCTGAAACAATAATACAAGGTTCAAACTCTCTTTACTTTCAGTTGCATCATACTCATATTAGATTTACACTTAATTTTCAATTGATATCGCTAAGGTGTAAATCTTTGATTAATTGGCGAAAATGAAAGTTAATAGTGGCATTGGTCAAATTTTCTGTACAAAATATTGTTAAGCAATAAGTGATATTTTGGCATATTAACGTCCAATTCACCTAAAATCACATGGTTCCAAGATGGGTAGAAATCAAAAGATTTAAGCATACAATATCCCAAATCTGGGCTTTCACCATCTTCTGATCAATGACAGTAACTTTTGTCTGAAATTCAACCCCCATCGTAGCTTTCGAATCAACGTGAAATTCATTTTTCACGAAACGGGCAACTAGCTGAGATTTGCCAACGGTCGAGTCACCGATAGGTACAACCTTGAATTCATAATCAATCTTTGCGTCCTTGAACATCCTCAAACCCTGCCAATATCACGTCAATCCGGTCCCAATCCTCCTAACACAAAAAAGTGATACAAAAGATTGTTTTGTTGCATATATATAACAATAAGTCAATAAGAATAAAGACATCAATGTGAAGAATTAGTTGGCGATCTTTTTTCCTTTTGATCGAGGAAAGCCAAAAACGAGATCGCAAAGGTGATGTGGTTTGATGTAAATAATTACAAATTTATTTTGTAAGATAATAATTACGTATAGCAAAAAACTAAAAATAAAAAACAAACAAAAAATTATGGTTTGCTAGCTATCTATTTTAAAATTTTATATAGTATTTGTTATAACACACTAATAATCGATGATCTAGATTATGAATTCACACAACAGATACAATTATTGTGACTCAAAGCCAGAGTAATCAACCATAGGCATGGGCATCATAGTGCCATCATACGGGGACAGCCGCACCCTGTGAAAAAAAATTGTTGGGTTTATATGTTAAAATCAACTTAACGAAATTTCGACATCCGACCTCCCTAGATTTTCAAGAAGGATTCCATGAAATTTCGAGACGCACCCTTATTAAAAATTAAAATAGGAATATACATATTTACGAATATAAATCTAATATAAATCATTATCAAAATAAACACATATATAAACATTTAAGTTTTTTAAGCCATATAACTATGTAGGTCCCTGAAACGGATCTAACAAATTGTTCTTGGATCAAGCTAAGTTGTAGGCTAGCGAAAATCACCTACAACCGAGCTAGATTTGGGATCTTGTTAGTATCTGTGTTATTTACTATAATTGGTAAGTTTAGAGTGATTGGATGGATAAGGTTAGAGAGAGAGTAGAAGTTTTTCAAAAGGTTATTGTGTGCATGGCAATGCATCCACTATTTATAGTGGAAGGCATGCCATGCATCTTTCCATTTATTTTCGGTCCCATGGTCTTTGTTTACAAGGCCTCGGGCCCAAACATACATCAAATACAAAACAAAAGCACAACATACAAAGTTACAAACGATAATTAGCTAACAAATACAAAAGACTTATAACAATGAAATGGGCTCTACAATCTCCCTATAGTCTTTAATACTGTTAGTTGCTTCTGTCTTGAGTCCGTCTCATACTCAAAAGCATCGGGGCGATCGATTAGTTGATTTTCAACAATGTAGCGAACAAACTTGTTAAACTTCTCAACTATTCGATCGGTGTTTCCCTTAGCTATATCTTCAAGCGTGTGTAGAGGATACTTGTACAACTCCATTATGTCTGCCTCACAGAACCCCATCAACTCATGCTCGTCAAAGAAACGAAAAGATCGCAGCTGCTTGCAATGCACAACTGCTTCACCAGTCTCACCATCAAAGTCCCAAGAAGTGAAGTCTGAAAGAGTGTCGGGAGCAAAAGGTTCTCCGTGATAATCTGCGCGCCCGTCCTTTGGCATCTGACAAGAACCGAGCCCCGGTGCGGAAGCGTGTGACACGGTAATAAACGAGCTCGAATCCGGGATCTAAATTAATAACTTGTATTCACTCTTGAAAGATTTATGGACGGATGTGGAGAGTTCGATTCGATTAACAATCAATATAAGATGAACAATTGCAATCGAAACACAAATAGATAGATGTAGTAGTATGATTTTATTAACCGAATGATTTACATGAATAATACTCATACATACATACATACTCATAATCGCTCGACCACCCGGGAAGAGCTTATCCCCAGGGGCAAACTCTCTAATACATGAAAATATCACACATGCACACGACTAAACAAATTATCTAAATCATCCATTTATACTAGTCTTGTGCCTTCCGTCTTTTGGATATGACCAAACAAATAATATAAAACATAATAATTCGCCCGAAAACATCTTCAATCACTTGTTATAACATCTTTTTGTCTTGCATTAATGTTTATTATAAACGAGTAATGATTCGATGCTCGGTCTAAATTATAAAACCCAACAATCTCCCCCTTAGACCGATGCCATCGAATCACTTTCACGATCACCTCATAAACCGATGCCTTTCATTGAAATTCTCCCCTTCACGTTAAGCATCTCCATTTTTTAAACGGATACAAATGTATGGCATAAAACGAGGCTTCAAACTCAAATAATCAACTTCGAGTCAATCCGAAACCGTAAAAGGAAATAATTTACCTTCGAATGAGTCTTCCACTTGATTCAACAAAAAATTGCGATGAAATTCTATATAATTCTTCTCCCCAAATTTTGTTGCAATATCTTTAACGAACGTGTCTTCAAATCAAGTTCGAGTGAAAACATAAAACTCTTCAATTCCAATAATATTGACCATCCCTATCACGGATTGTTGATAAAATTCGAAAAAAAAAACGAATTAAAATAATACTTTTGTGGTTGAAAGTTGACATTTGACTTGGTCAACTCTTGAAATGAGCCGGAAAATTAACCATATTGTTCTTGTAAGCATCTCGTTGAAGTCGTGAAATTTTGGTGAATTTTGCCCATTTTTGCTCAAAAATCTTCAAAACTACCAAAATGCCCCTCGTTGACCGGTACAGTCAACGGATGAGTTGACCATAAAAATCACTCCAAAATGGTCAATCATATTTGGGCAAACATCTTTCATGTAGAACACTTGGTCAAAAAGTCAACAGAGAAACAAGTATACATTCTTTTCTTAAACTATGCTCGTTTGACTTTTGAAAGTCAACTGTTATAAGTTACCCAAAAGTTCTTCCAAGCACTTGAAAATGTTCACGAACAATTGCTTTTTGGTCACAAAGACTCATTTTTTTCACAAACACTTAAGATATTTAGACAAGTTTTCACCAACTTTAAGTACCCGTGAATAAATCTTGAGGTCCCTTCACAAATAGATAGGCTACTTAGCCAAATTTTCATTAAGAACAACTACTCGTGACCAAATGCTTCACGAGCACTTAAAATACTTAAAGAATATCTTAAGTACTCGATCCCAACACAAGTACGACCCCTTCTCTTTAATGCGATCACGAGTAAATAATATTTAGCCAATTTTTCCGTGTAAAATAACTACTCGTGACCAAATTGCAAGTACTCTTGAATGACCGTGAAATTTCGCTTCACAAGCGCCTACACTTATAATATTTTCTAGTCAACGTTAGATGCTCGTGACCAATTGCTAAGTGCCCGGGACAAAAGTTATATACTCGGGACCACTCGGGACAAAAATTATATACTCGAGACGCATAAAAACTTGACGTTTCTGCACATTTACTCGTTTCTGCATCAACGATTACCAAAAATGCCGATGTAGAATTATATATATACCAGCAGTAAATTACTAACATGTCCCTGCAAATTATTAAGATCAGCATCAACAAATACATCAGCAAATAAGTCTTATCAGCAGTTGCAGCATGCCAGCATGTATCTTTTCATGCAGTCAAATCAGGTGATCGTGTTATTTCAGCATCTATCTACTCAAGATCATCAGCTCATTAAACAAATAACTACTTTTGAATACCAAATCATCCCATTAATTATCATTGCAGCGGCAGCTGATTATGCAGCAAAACAGTAAACATATCAGCAGCAACTTTCAACAGCAAACGTTTTCTGGAAACTCATCAGCATATGTTCGAGATTATTATTTGAAGTGAAGCAGCTACCTTATTTCGAAAACAAATATCTGTGCTATTTTATTTGCTCAAACGTATACAATGTCTTTTTACATAAAACTTTCACTCTTTTTACAAAAAGTCTGTTTTATCCATAAATATTTCTTATCACCACATTTGCTTTACTTTTGCCACAAATGTTTTTTTTTCAAACAATCTCTGGTTATCACAAAATATTATGTTTCTCTAAAAAATGTCCTTTTCATCAACAAAATGTCTTCTTTGTTACAAAAATATCTTTTCCACCACAATTTTCTTTGCAGAAATTAATCATAACTAAAGCACATCAAAAGGCTATCTTATTATCTTTAATAAATTAACAGCCTATGATTAATATATAATATCACATAACTACTATTTTCATATTTATAGTTAGTTATGCCTTTTTGTTTTTGGAAGATTGAAATTCTTCGAATGGTCTAATCTTCAACAATTTGTCTGGTTGTTGTTACACTTCTAAAGTTCTAATGCGAGTTATGATACAATTCTCCCAATCAGAATGCCCTCCAATGGCGAAGGATCGCGTAGTGATGTACATAACAAAAGGCATTGAATACAAGTTCATGTTTACTGAATAGAGTGATATGTAAAGCAACTAAAATAGGTGGTTTGTTTCGACTTTTGAGTGTTGGTGAGTTTTTCTAACAAAGAAATGGAAGAATTGAAAATTTGATTTATGTTCTGTTTTTAGTCATGTTTTGATTTGTGTTGAATCTTATGTTTATGTTTACACTATATATATTTGACTGCAAAAAGAAAAAAAGAAGAGAGAAAAAAAAGCATTATGCATGTTGAATTAAAATAATGACAATAATGGTGACAGTGAAACGATCACTATGTGTGATACGTGGGAGGTCGGATGTTACAAATACATTACTATTAATGCCATAGTAGTGATGCACTAATAGAATAAAAATTTGGAATGGAACACATACCTATTTAATTAGAGTTATTGACCTTGATGATACAAACATGTTGACCCGGTATAGGATCTATGTATAAGTGTATGACAACATGAGTATGATCGTTGTTGGGAATACTTACACAATAAGTTTTATAAAATGTTTTGGTGGAAAAAAAATGTGAATGAAAGATCCTACTGAATTGAATTGGGTCCAGAAATATAAGAAATAATGAGAATAACTTATAAAAATGATTGGAATTAATTTTTTGTTTGATGTATCAACTAAATTAAATCATAACCACATAAATTGGAAACTACTCGAGTTTCCAAAGCAGAAAACACTCTTTTCTTATTCTCTGAATAATATTATAGTAATCCGTTACATAAATATAATATCGAATTACATTTCCTATGCCATCTAGGGTTCACCGAGTAAGTAATTAGGTAAGATTCACTATATCATATCAATTTATCAGGACACAACTTTGTCCGTTTCCTTGATTTTTAGTTTCCCAAAATTCTATTTTAAAAAATTTATAAAAAAATCATAATTTTACATGTTTTCAATTAATTGTAGAATTCAAATTTTAAATTTGCAACAATAATAATTAAAAAAAAGAAGGATAATGGCAAAAAGGTAATAAATTAGTGGTTGGGAGAAGGCCAATTTGGGCCTCACCAGAAAACAAGCGTTTTGTTTTAATTTGTTGACACGGAGAAAGCAATTCTTAAATACTCCTCCAACCACATCACAATAATATTAATATTAATATTATTATTTCATCCCCAATTATCAAATCAATTCAATCTTCTTCTTCGATTTCGATACCAAATTCTCTCGATTCCTTTCATCATCCATCGTTTTATCTGCTCAATTTCAGGTCAATCGATTTCTTTTTCCTTAATTAGTTCGTTTATTGATTCAATTTGTTTTAATTGGGCGAATTGTAATTGACATGGAGATCGGTGCAATTGGTGTATGTGTTTCTTTGTTTTTGTGGGTTAGATCTGTTTAGGCGATTGGTGATTGGTTGATGTGATGAATTTGAAACCTTATTTTGGTTGTTTTGAAATTAGGGTTTCGTTTAGTTTATGTTAATTGTTCAATTTGGGGTTATGAATTAGGCGTTTGTTTATTGGTTGTTTTGATATTGATATATGATGATGAATTGATGATTATATGCGGGTTTATCTTTTGTTCTTTGTTAAATTGGGGATTTGTATTCAATTATGAATATTGATGGACAATTTGAATTATATAAGTTTTAGAATTCACAAACTTGTCTTTTTTTATATTTTCATTTAAGTGTTTGATAACTTTTGAAGCTTTAAAAGTAACAAATTCTCGATTTTTACCGATGCGTCTGTGAATTTCTTGACTTTTTTCAATGTGAAATGATTAAAAACTGTATCGAACCCTTTGATATAGATCACAATTTTATAAAGGTCAATTTGTATGTTTTAAATTCATAGTTTTGATTAGTTTGTATGGTTCTTATCATTAGTTAAGTTCTTATGGAAGTTTGGAACCTACCATTGGTATGGAAACAATTGGTTTGGATCAAAATTTGTGCGTTGTATTTGATAAGTAGAATCTACTATACCTAATCATCTACTCGTTTAATGTTTAAGATACTGTTATAAGCAAATTTGAAATAAGATTGCTCATATATTGTTAAAGTTGTCTTGCTTTTTTTTTGTTGCTCATATCAATTTGAAATAAATTGATGATTATATGGTGGATTTTATTTTATGTTCGTTGAATTGTATAAGTTAACAAATTCACAAACTTTTCTTTTCTATATTTCCATTGAAGTGTTTGATAAATTTTGAAGCTTTAAAAGTAACAAATTCAAGATTTTTACTGACACGTCTGTTAATTTCTTGACTTTTTTCAATGTGAAATGCTTAAACACTGTCTCAACTTATTAACAACTATCAAACCCTTTAATATAGATCACAATTTAATAAAGGTCAACTTGTATGTTTTAAATTCATAGTTTTGATTAGTTCTTATGGTTCTTACCGTTGCATATGATAAATAGAATCTACTGTGTCTGCTCGTTTAAGATACTGTTAGAAGCAAATTTGAAATAAGATTGCTCTTATCTGGTTAATTTGTCTTGTTTTCTTGACAATCACTGGTATACTTTTGTGTAATGTACATGTTAAAGGATTTTGACATATACAAGCGTTAACCTTTTCATGATATATTCTATAGAAAACTTACCGGGTTAGTTTCTTTCAGCTGCTGAGTGAATATGCGTAGATTGTCATGTTATATAATCGTGTTTCTTTAATTAGTGAGGAATTAAGGTTTTTTAACTAAAGCTGTGTGGTCAAACCGTCAAAAGTGAGCCGGTTTGAACATTGCCTATTCGGACCTTTTTTGTTTTGTTCGGACTTTATTTTTTTCTCTCGTATAGCCTTTATTAACATGATAAATGCTTAGGGTAGAATAAGTATTGTATTTAACTAGTTCATTACTTGGATAACCTTGGTTTTGTGGTTGTTTGCTTATTATATCATTTTCTTTTTAATTGGATACTATAAATGGTTTTAAATTTTTTGGTATTAGTGATGATTTTAATGACTAAATATAGATAAGGTTTTATACTATATATGTGTAGTAGCATTTATTTTCTAACCCTAATATATATATAAAATTTATCGCGCGTATTTGGCCTTTTTTTACTCGGCTGTGCACGTACTTTTTTTTCTTTCCGCTTACGCGACATGCAAGTATGCAACTCTTTTGCGGCTCAAGTCTGCTTTGTTGTTGTCCCTTGACTGTCTGGAACTAAAACTTTTTGTATAGATTGGATGCCATGCTGTTCTAAAGCTTGAGTTAACTACTGTTTACAAAGTTCTATTTTTTATTCATTCTCATTCTATATTTTTGACATTGTTGGTGAAGGGGAGCTATCTTGTTTGCTTTTTTCTAATGTACTTGGGCTTGAATGTGGTTGCAACGTATTTGTTAATGTCTTCTGATAAATCTCGTATTTTCAATTCATGCAACTCCCAATCTCAAAATAGATTTTGTTTCGCTTTATTTCCTTTTTCTTTTATATTTCTAAAAACTTTTACTTCTTACATACAAATGTCTATGTTGTGCACATAAAAAAACCATTAGACTAATTTTTTTCATGCGTTTTTTTTTGTTTTTACTTTTAAATGTTTACCTACATGGGTGCAGCCACCATGAACATGTTTTGTTTATAAGTATATATTTAGAATGCTTGAAGAGGTCAATAAACATTGCATTTAAACCCCTTTTTTGTATCTAATTTTTTTATGTATAACCCTCTCCTAGTATATATTTACATGTATATGTGTGTGTATATGTACATATGTATGTATCTAGTGGAGGGTTTTACTACCTTAAACATTGTGGGAACCAATTTGGAACATAAATAACTGTGTTCTCGACATATTACTGGTTTTGATAAGGGACATGCCCTTATATATCTTCACACACACGCACACACATCTTTCTTGTTTTTTCTCTTTTCTGTGTGAAAATGCATGGATTACATAAATAGGTATAGAGCTACCCATATACGTCGGTGTTGATACTTGTAGATGATATACAATTACTTAACAGTAGAAGGGCTACACTAGATTGTTATCATGAAACATAGAGGCTTTAAATTGTGCATCGACCTTGGTCGTTGACTCCTTTTTAGTGCTTGTAAATGTGACATTGTTAATGGGGTGTTTGGGATTACATTCGCAAACTAATTATCTTATTATTGTTACATTTCATAATTGAAAATGCTTACTTTTGAGTTTTTGGATGGAAGCAATTGTGTGTGCAAACCAATTATCTGATTATTGTAGGGTCAAATTTTCATATTTTGTTATTTATTGTCTCTGCTTATAACGAATGGTTCCAAAAAGACCCCATGTTAACGAATAATGTTATACAGAAAGTCAACTGATGGAATCCACCAAAGAGACCGCAGCTCCAGAAGGCCCGATCCTTTGCATCAACAACTGCGGGTTTTTCGGGAGTGCAGCAACCATGAACATGTGCTCCAAATGCCACAAAGAGATGATGCTGAAACAGGAAAACGCCAAACTTGCAGCTTCCTCTTTCGATGACATCATCAATGGCGGTTCAGGGAGTGCTGATGTGATCAAGACTGCCAAGTCAGCAGAACTAATGGAGTTGAATGTGGGCCCAATTCAAGCACCGGAGTCATCGACCCAAGTCCCGGAGGTGAAAGTGGGGCCCAACAGGTGCGCCATGTGTCGCAAGCGGGTTGGTTTAACAGGGTTCAACTGCAAATGTGGTGATCTTTTCTGCTCGGTTCACCGTTACTCGGACAAGCACGAGTGCACGTTTGATTACCGTGGCGCAGGTCGTGATGCGATAGCGAAGGCTAACCCTGTGGTGAAAGCTGAAAAGCTTGACAAGATATGAATAAGGGGGGGTTTGGTCTAAAGTCAAAGTCAAAGTCTTTATATGAATGGTTGTGAAATTGCCAATGTTGGTGCCCTTGGTTATAGATTGTTTGAAATTTGATTTGGAAGAAAAGGGTGCATTTGTGTGTGTGGGTGGGGTGGGGTGGGGTGGGGTGGGGGTGGTTAGTAATGTATTGATAGATGGATTGATGGAACTTGTTTGTGTTGAACTGTAATTTGTTCTCATTATTAATGTCTTCATCTTGTGCTACTAATGAGATGCTGTTGTGCATAGCTCATGTTTGGGATTGCTTATTTTAAGCTCTTTTGACTTTGCAAAAATTTTAAGAAAATTTTTTTAAAAGGAGTTTTGACTTTTGAGAAGTAAGGGAATTCGGATTGTTACGGGAATGTTGTCATCGTCGTCTAAAATACCAACTTCCAGTCACCGTCCCCATTCCATCTTCGGCCGTTCCATCGTGGATGACCCGTTAAATCTTTCACCTAATTGTTTACCTAGCAACTAGCTATGGTTCAAGGGCGTGAAGTCTTCGCCAACGAGCCAAGACGTCAACAAACCCGTTCTTCCACGACTTGATCGCCGCTGTGCAACCACATGATATCGATTGTTCGTAATTGTACAATATATAAATAACTTTATGTTCCTAAAATTTAAAAACCATAAGTTATCATTGTAAATAATTAGTTTCAAGTTCTCAAATCATAAACTGAACTACAAACTGTAAATAACCAAACCGCATGTATTTCAACCATCTGATTTGTTTCGTTATCCGTTTCAACTGTTTATCAACACACCTACTAAATATATGATAATGGATATATTATACCTAAAGAAATTGGTACCGGATATTGAACACGAACTCAAAACCCATACACGTTAATTTGGCTAAGCACCCAAACACGCATGTTATATAATTGAGAAACTTCACAAAACTCAATTACCCAATTACAATCTCTAAACCCCAAAGCACGAGTATTTATAATCTAACCTATCACGTTTAGACTACAACTAGGATTGCTAATTAATAGGACATAATAATTATACTAACAATTAAATCTAAGCACATTTAATTGTTTATAATTATCCACTCCTTAAATCTCGTTACTTAACCTTGCACGCCAAGTAACGCCTTGAACCGAAATTCCCAACAATCACCCTCTGAATTTCGAACTCGAAACCGACAAGTCTTCAACTCCAAGTAATTCCCGCATCTCCTTGAATTTGATTCTCCCAAGAGCCTTCGTCAAGATATCGGCACATTGCTTAACACCACTAACATGCTCGACACTTACCTCTTCACGATCAACACATTCTCGAATGTAGTGAAACTGAGATTTAATGTGTTTGGTCCTTCCATGGAAAACCGGATTCTTCACGAGTGCTATTGCTGATGTATTATCGATACGTAACACCAATGCTTGAATTTCCTTGTCGAATAACTCACTTATCAAGTCTCTTAGCCAAACCGCCTGACACGCGGCTGCGCTTGCCGCCATGTACTCTGCTTCACACGATGAGAGTGCAACTGTACATTGTTTCTGAGAACACCAAGTAATTGGTGAAGACCCAAGATAAAACACGTGCCCAGTAGTGCTTCTGCCATCGTCTTGGTCAATGTTATGGCTACTATCACTATAACCAACTAACACGTTTTTCCCACGAGTATAAGAAATACCAAAACTGAGAGTACCTTGAATATAACGAAGAATTTGCTTTGTAAGAGTTGCATGAGATTGCTTCGGCTTTGCATGTACCGGCTTACGACTCCGACCGAATACGCCAAGTCGGGACGAGTTTGTAAAAGGTACTGGAGACACCCGACAATCTTTCGATATCTCGTAGCATCAAAATCTTCTTCGTCTTCAAATTTAGAAACTTTTATACTCGGATGCAATGGAATTTGAGCAGGATTGCAAACCTCCATTCCCATCTCGCTTTTAATATGCTTCGATTCATATCCAATATTGTGCGGTTCCGCCTCTCGACAACACCATTTTGTTGAGGTGTATATGGAGCGGTTAAATGCCGAATAAAACCCTCGTTTTCAGAGAACCGATTGAAATCACGAGAAGTAAATTCTCCCCCTCGATCGGTTCGAAACGTCTTAATTTTCTCATTATTTTCAGCTTGAAGGTATCAAACGCTTCACTTTTTTCCTTCAACAAAAAAGTCCACATGAAACGTGAAAAATCATCTATCGAGACGAATACGTACCAATTTCCGGCTATGGTACTAGGAGTAATGGGCCCACATAAATCTCCATGGATTTGTTCCAACGCTCGGGTTGCTCTAAAAGTCGCAGACTTCGGAAACCGTTTGCTTCCCAACTAAGCACGAGTCACAAATTTGATTTTCTTGATCAACTTTTGGCATTCCAACGACCATATTATTTTTTACCATTTGTTTCATAGACTCGAAATTTAGGTGTTCTAGTCTCGCGTGCCAAAGCCAGTTCTCGTTATCAATCCGGGCTTGTAAACACACGGGTTTCCCCATCTTTAATTTAATCGTATAAAGACGATTCTTGGATCGAGTAAACCGCATCAACAATTTTCCTTGATCATCATACATCAACAAGTAATCATCTTTCATACGAATATCACAACCACTTTCTGTTGCTTGCCCAAGACTAATAATATTACTTTGTAAACTAGGAATATAATAAATGTCGGTCAATAAATGTTGTTCCCCCCGTTTTACCGACTAGCAATATCGACCCTTTCCCGCAAATATCAACATAAGACCCATCTCCAAATTTAACTTTGCCACCAACACGCTTATTTAACTCAGAGAAAAAAGATAAATTACCCGTCATATGGTTGCTCGCACCGTTATCCAAATACCACAAGTCTTGTTCGTTCGAACCACTCTCGTAATCTCTTGGTATAAACTTCTGTTCATTCAAGTACACTTTTTCTTGAACGCACTGCACCATATAGAGGGACGAGTCTTTTTCTTTTGCGCCGGCCAAATGTGCTTGTCTTTCTTTCCTTCGTACCGGACACCTCGAAACGAAGTGACCAAATTCATCACAACGAAAGCATTGAACTTCCGACTAATCCTTTTTACCCTTTCGTTTATCTCCTTCGTTGGACCCTCCTTGTGAACCACGGTTCTGACTCCCACGTCCATTACCACGTCCTCGATTCGAACCTTTCCCGCGCCCCCTACTCGATTCGCGTGAAAACTGCTTCGAACTCGAAGAGGATTCAGAATTATTAAACAAAAGTTTACCTTCTTCAGAATGCAACACGTGTCCTTTTATACGCTCCTCATAAGCCTTCAACCTCCCGACAACATCCTCAAAACCGACTGTTTTAAGGTCTAACACTTGCTCGAGGGATGCTACAACTTGGATAAACCGGCTCGGCAGGCTTGTGAAGAATTTCTGAATTAACTTCCTTTCATACGGTTGTCCAAGTGTGGCTGCTTTATAAGAGATCGCGGTCATTCTCGAGGCGTACTCGTCAATGGTTTCAGTTTCTTTCATCATCATACCGTCAAATTCACGTATTAACGTATGAAGTCTAGCATCCTTCACACGTTCCGCGCCCATATTTCTTGACTTTATGGCATCCCACATCTCTTTTGCCAATTTGAAATTACCGATTTGAAGTATCTGTTCCTTGGGAATCGACTGAAACAGAAGCGCCTTCACGATGTTATTTTGTTTCGCGTCATTAGAGCCCGGGTCAATCACATCCCAAACTCCATGAATCCCAAAAATAACCTCTAGATGCATACTCCAAGTCGTGTAGTTTGTTTTCGTCAAACGCGGACACTGAAACGACCCGGAGATCGTCTCCTTTTTCGCTTGGTTCGCGTCACCCATCTTGGTTCTACGACTATAAGTTTTTGAAAAGTCCTTTGGTGTAACTGGTTCAATTTTTCCTGCCTACACGATTAAACCCAGTTGCGAATCTGAGCCGAACACACCTTTTGGTTTCAGAGAAACACAACTGATTCTCTTTCAATGGACTTGAAATCACTTTTGAGCCGTCTTTCTCACTGACTCAAATATTTATATGGTGAATTTTATTGATCAAAAATTCAATAAAGTGAATCCAATATAATATTGATTCAAGATATCAATTCCAACTCCCTGGACGCCCACTTTTTTAGTTGATATTAGTTTTATATCATGAATTAATATAGCAATAGCAGATGCGGCAATTGCAAGAATTGCCTGAACACAACACCTGAACGCAGGTCACCGATTGCTTATTGAGAAACCCTAGGCTTGGTCCCTCAATCCGATAATCGGTTGCTGATTGCTGCTGTTCCTCCTCACGTCACAGGGATAGAACACCAATTACAGTTGTCGGCCGGAGATCCTTCACGTCACAGGTTACTCCGTCTTCAATTGCACATGTCCGACCTTCGCGCCGGTTCCAGGTTTGTCGATTAACAACGCTTTGATACCAATTAAAGAAATTGGTACCGGGTATTGAACACGAACTCAAAATCCAAACACGTGAATTTGGCTAAGCACCCAAACAAGCATGTTATATTATTGAGAAACTTCACAATGTTATATTATTGAGAAACTTCATAAAACTCAATTACCCAATTACAATCTCTAAACCCAAAGCACCAGTATTTATAATTTAACCTATCACGTTTAAACTACAACTAGGATTGCTAATTAATTGGACATAGTAATTATACTAACAATTAAATTTAAGCATATTTAATTGTTTATAATTATCCACTCCTTAAATCTCGTTACTTAACCTTGCACGCCAAGTAACACCTTGAACCGAAATTCCCAACAATACCGACGGAAATTAGTTATATATGATATTAGAGCTACTCGACTCTTTACACGAAAGTAGATTAATAATCTATAATTTATTTAAGTGTCATTATTCATAATTGGAGATTGTGCTATTGAAGACGGTCTTTCACGGGGTTGTGGTTATAGCCTGTTGGGGATTATAAAAAACCCGAAACGAAAAGGTTTTTAAATGCAAATAAGTTAAGATAGATGATATAATTGGAGATGTCAAGTCTCTAGGTTTCTTGTGGTTTAAAAATTGATTGAAATGTAGATTACGAGAGTGGTGTAAATTCAGAGTAATGTAAATCGTTCGGTTTTGGACGTTGGCTTATAAAAGTTCACGAAATATATCATATAATAGTAACCAAATTTCAAAAGTGTTCCAATTAAATTAGCCATACAATTTTTCTTTAAATCGGTTAATTAAATCTTCAAATCGAGTCTCATCGGATTTTTTGTGTGACCACAAAGTAACAGAGGAGAACATGTGGAGTCGAGATTTGCGATACATGTAGTTTCATTTAAAAATAAATAAAAATTAATTATATTAAGAATAATAAACAACAAATAAAATTCACGTTGCCACTCCATATCAACATTTAAAAATGGATAGAAAGATATCCTTATTGAAACAAAAACAAAACATGTTAAAATTCACCAATTTATATGGGAGATATGAGGGATGACCTTGGCTTGCCAGGGTTCGAGTCTTGATCTCACCCGGTTTTACCGGCTCCTCGTTGTCGTGCCATTTGGCGGGCGTGGGGTCGGGTTTTATCTGGTGAATCCCTCAATAGGTGGACCGCTAGGGGTTTCGTCCGTCCGGACTAGTGGCCGGCTCGGGCTACCTTTAGCCAATGGGGGCCGCGTACGAAGTACCCGGCGTTACTTAGTTGGTCGTTCAAAAAAAAAATGAAAACCAAGTGACTTATTTGGAATCCTTTTTAAACTTAACTTTTTTAAAAATTCAGGGCCCAAAGGAGCGTCATGTATTGCTGCAATGGCGGGAATACTTGGAATATTATGGCGGGAGTCAAACCCAATTTCGATTGGTTTCACTTTCACTATATATGTCTTTGTCTCTCTTTGATTCAATTCAATTCAATAGTATTGTAATTAGCAACAACAATCAATCAAAATGGGCAACAAGAAAACCGATGAACAAAATCAAATCGATCATTCGAGCTTGTATGAGGTATGTATGTATGAACACACAATTAAACATTCCATACCTTCAATTACGTTTTAACAATCTTCAAATTCAAACTTCCGCCATTGAATTAATCAGATTCTTGGGGTAGAGAAAACGGCGTCGCAACAGGAGATTAAGAAGGCATACCACAAATTGGCATTACGTTTACACCCCGATAAGAATCCAGATGATCAGGTCAATTTCGTCTTCTTTAACATGTTCAAATAAACATATGAAAATTTAAATGATTTAAGTTTGTTATTTCAACAGTTTAGTTGTGTGTTTATAGTTTGTGTTATTTTTACATGTAGAATGCAAAAGAAAAGTTTCAGCAGCTGCAAAAAGTAGTATCAATTCTTGGTGATGAGGAAAAACGGGCACTTTATGATCAGACAGGCTGCGTTGATGATGATGTAAATTCATACCTTTTTTTTATCAATTGAAGACATAAACTGGCACTGATAAAATTATTTAGAATTTAGAGCATAATTGTATTGTAATTTAAGTAAATTGGAGTGTGGTCAATTAGTCAAACAGGCCAACCTAAAAAACTATAAAGTCGTGTTTTCAGTAGGGGCGTGCATGGGGCTGTTTGGGTCGGGTTTGTACTCAAATCGAACCAAATTCGAAAACTCAGCTTTTGAAGTTTTTGAAAAACGTTTGGTTTTGGTTTCCCTTTCCCATTTCGGCTTGCAATTTTTGGGCTGAAAAAGTTATGAATTTGAGATTAAAAATATTTGCTAATTAATGATTAATATTGGTTTTTCGGTTTCATGCACACAACTAGTTTCATGTGAGCCAAGGCCGGCCCAAATTTATCTTTATTTAGTACTAAAAGTAGTTCGTTTTGACCAGTTACCTAACGTGTCAAACCATGCTTCACACGACGTCTGGTGACTATAATCATATTATTTTGAATTTAGAGCTTAATTGCATTGCTATTTTCTTTTGATCAAACAGGATCTTGCAGGGGATGTAGTTCAAAATCTGACAGACTTCTTCAGATCTATGTACAAAAAGGTTCCGTTTTATTACTCGGCCTTTAGAAACGTTGTTTATGTTATTTATTATTTTTATTAAAAGGTGAAAAACGAATAAAAATGACGATTGTAGGTCACAGAGGCTGATATTGAAGAGTTTGAAGCTAGTTACCGAGGATCTGAATCAGAGAAAACTGATTTAATTGATCTTTACAAGAAATACAAAGGTCTGCTCCATGTTGTGCTCGGATCCTAAACTCGACTCACATAGGTTTAAGGATATCCTTGATGATGCAATTTCCGCAGGTAACTATTGTTACAGAACTTTGTATCATTTCAGTAATGATCTTTCTGCAGCTTATTCTTATACTTGTGATTGTTTAAGATCGAATCGATTCGAGCCTTCAGCGAGCCAATCTCGAGTAGCTACCAATTAGTTTGACTCGTTTACACCCATATTATTATACTCCTGTTTTATGCAGGGGAGTTGAACTCAACCAAGGCATATCAAAGGTGGGCTAAACAGGTGTCGGACACAAACCCGCCCACAAACCCTTTACATCGTAAGGAAAAGTGAGTCATATGATCTCCAGTGTTTTTGGTCATGTTGTTTTATACAGTACTAAAAACCTTGTTAAAAAATAAACTAATGATCGTAATCAACACTAATGAACAGATCAAAGAAAGAGTCAAATGATTTACATGCCATTATTTCACAAAGGCAAAGTGAGAGGAAAACCCGCCTGGATTCGATGTTTTCATCTCTAGTTAGCAAATATGGTGGAGGGCAGCCGAGTTGTGAACCTACCGAAGAAGAGTTTGAAGCCGCTAGGCAAAAGATTGAAGTCCGCAAGTGTTCAAGGAAATCCAACCGCAAGTAACTGAGTTTCAAGTGTGTATGTGTGTTTTTGAGTTATATGTCATAAGCTATATAAGTTGTAACTAGTTTTATAGGTCAATATGCATTCTTGTGTGGATTATGCTTGGTTTATTAAGTTTTACTTATTTTGTTTTGCTGGATTGAAGGTGGAAATGAAAGTCTTTTTGACAACCATGTGCACACGAACAAATGTCATTTTTAAATGAGTTGTGACAACATTATTAACAGACTTAAAACTTGGTTACCATTATGTGACATGTCAAATACAAATATCGTCGACGATTATTACTTTTGAAACCTCAGTTTAACTAAAACCAAAATTGTAAATGACCAATTAATCACACAAAAAACTAAATCAAATCCAAATTCATTTATTCATATATAATAATGTAACCTCAATTGATACAATAACAGATAAGCCAAAAGAATCCATCCAATACACACATTGGACCATAATCCGTATATAAATCAATACATACTAATCAACCCCCCATCTCATTCATAAATCAATTTCTGAAGGCCGCAATCAAAGACAGAACCAAAGAAGCTCCAATCACAACACCAGAAGCCGAAACAGAGCCCGCCGCACCGACATCAGGAGCCGGTGCAGGAGCCTGAGCTGAGACGGTGGCAGCGGCGGCAAGCGCCACCAGTGCGACGGCTGATGCTCTCTTCATGATGCTAACCTTTGCCATTTTAATTGAAGCAGAGAATTGTGAAAGCAATTAGGGTTTTGGGTTTGGTGAAGAAATGTTTGGTTGAGGGGTTTGTATTTATAGGGTTTTGGGAAACGGTAACGTGACGGTATTACCGGTCACCTAAACTATAGTTTTTAAATATGAACCTGTCAAGCCGGTGAGTGACAAACTTCAACGGTCGGGTTTGGAAGCCAGTAGGTTGTTGACACGTGTTACTTGTTTTGGACGGCTTAACAATACTTCACGCCACGTTTTGAATTGGGTGAAGTAGAAAATAATATATGATGCATTGGACTTTTGATAAAATGCTAATAATTTTTTTTAGTAAATATTTTTTTGAACGGTGAACCAATAAACTACTGGCTAAATTTATCATATCATGATGCATTGGACTTTTGATCTGGGAATATTCTTATCTAAGGCTAACGCCCGTGAACAATTAACCGAATGCATGACAGTGCGGTGAGATAAAAAGATTAACTAGTGAAAACCAACTTCTCGCATAGTAAATTATAAAAGGCGTGACGACGCAACTTATTGCTCGCTTATCCACCGCTCTAGTGTAATTGAATCATTTTATTTAATATATGAAGAATATTTATAAAGAAAATTATAAAGTTTTTGTTGGGGTGCATTTATCTTAAGTTCACCTCTAAAAACCTCATCACAAAACATCGTATTAGCATGTATACTTTTCCATTTACATGATACTAACTAGGAAGCTTCTTAGACATGCTACCAGGGCCGGCTCTGAGAAGACGAAATTTTTTTTGGGCCGAAGGCGAAACTTTTTTTGAGCCCTAAGTAAAAAGAATATTTTGTTAGGTTTAAACAATTTAATTTTAAGTGGTTTACTTTGTTAGGATTTGAGATGTGTAAAATTTTTCTGTATAAAAATAAACTTAAAAATGTTTGAAATAAGACTAGAACCCACAACCTCTTAGTTGTTTTTCATACATCTTTGCCACTAGACCAAGCTATTGTTTATGTAATTGTGTTGAAACATTGATTATACATATTTTGTTTCATAAAAATACATATAATTTTTTTTTATAAAAAAAAATTTCAGGCCTAGCGGGGTGTCGGGCCTATGACCGTCAACTACCCTGCCTCACTCTTGGGCCGGGCCTGCATGCTACCATGATTGGAGCTGTATAGTGTATACCTTCAACAAGTGGTTTTTTCTCGCAACAAAAGATGCTAAAGTTAGGCATGAAAATGACACACAGAAATATCAAACTTAAAAAAATTAAAAAAAGATAAAGAATAGTAATTTGAAACTTATTAGGCTGAGGGGTGTGGGGGGCTTTAATGGGGGCTCCAACCAATAATATTATGACGTGTGGCAGAGAGAGAAACTGGATAAAAGGGGTGTTGGAGCCCCCGTTGGAGCCCCTGGCCCTGGTGTGGAGGGGCTCCAGCAGGGGCTCCAGTGAATTTTTTTTTTATTTTTTTATAAATATATTCAAACAACGTATTATTAAAAAAACTCATAAATTATTAAAAAAAACACACATTAATAAAAAAAACACATTAATATCTAAAAATAAAATAAAAATTAAAGTACTAAAAAAAACATTATTCTTATTCTTCGGCTTGGTCTTCTTCGATCAACCTCTTTCGGATACGTTCCTTTTGCTTTTCCATTAGCATTTGATCGACCGGATTTAGGTTACTGAAGTCTCTAGTAAGAAAGTCCAAATCTCTCATTCGACTTTTTTCCTTTTTGTCATTAGAGACCACCTCCATGGTTTTGTTGAATTTATTGAGGGATTCAACAAGATTGGCGATGTTTACGGCTTCCCCCTCAGCCGGTTTTTTCCCCTTGGCGTCCCTTCCCAATGGCCGCCTCCTCGGCGGTGAAGACGTTTCCTCCTCCGCAATGTTTAGGTCGAATCCAACGCGGCAATCCGACCCGGTTGAAGTGCTATACGCTCCAGACGAACTAGTTTTAGTCCGTTTCGGCCCTACTTCCGCATCAACGTCCGGCGCCACCAGCTCAACCCACTTGGAACACCTTTTCAACCTCTCCCACAACTTTAAATCGTCCCACGTCTTCACCATCCCATACCTCCGCAAACACTCCTGCTTCCACTCTTCGACCGTGAAATTGTAAACCGCCAAATCATCACTGCCACTTGGTCTCATACGACCGCTGTTCCTATTGAAAAGATTAGTAAACAAGCCGACAAATTTTCTGATTTCGAACCACCGACCCGAAATCATATCGGCGTTCCGCTCTGTACTTCCAACGAGCGTATAGAACGTCTCCCTAACCTTTGTCCAAAAAATCTTGCTCTTTTGGTAGTCGGCTGCAAAATGAATAAATAAATTAAATTTCCATTTAACTTTTTTATTTAACTTTTTTATTAAAAATCATTTTTAAAAACGTTAAAACAATTACCGCAACGCCGATCCTCAGAAATGACTATCCAAGCCCGACACAAGGCTTCCTTCTCATCCGATGACCACGGAGTGGTTTTCCGTTTCGTCCTCGGAGTCGAAGCCGGTCCCGACCCGTCCGTTGCAAGTTGTTTTTTCCGGTGGACGCGTCTTTTTGGTCCCGTAGCTTCACCGTGTGATTCTTGTGTCTCCGGAACAACAAAGTTAGGAGACGGTTGTGTGTTGGATGGTTGAAAGCCGGATGATTCTTGCGGCTTCGAATAAAACATCGGTTGGTGCGGTGATGACCATAAATCGTCGTCAAGGTTTGGGTACCAAATTTCCAGCCATTTTTTTTTTAAAAAGTTGGGAAGATAAATTGATTTTGTGTGAAGGTTTGAAGTTGTGGTGATTGATATGGGTGAAATGGGGTATTATATAGGGAATTTTTTTTTTTTAATATTATAATAAGAGCCCAACGGCTCTTTGTATAAAACCAAGACCACTTTACTCTCTCTTCTCCCGCTAACAGGCTCACGCCTGCATGTTTTTTCGCGCTAGCGCCCCGTTAGCGCCCCCGCTAGCGCCCCGGTGGTGTGGTGTTAGCGTCTGGGGGCGCGAGCGGAGAGGCTTTAGCGCCTCCGTTGAAGCCCCACACCCCTCAGCCTTAGTGTTATGATTTGAAAACGTAAACACCTAAATCCTAATAAATTCAATGTATAAGACAATATCATAAACCATGCAATATTAAAATTAATAATTAAAAATGGTATGATAGTCGTGAAGTTCAATGAATATATAATTACTATAAATGATATAAAACGAAATATGGACATAGAAAAGAAAAACTGGAAATAGTGAATTGTCGTCGAAGTTAAGTTGACTTTCATATCCGTTTACTTTAACATACGAAAATACGTCTCTTCGTTTCATAACCACATATATAAAAATAAGTCTTTGTATTTATATTACAAGGCGTTTATTATATAATAAAGAAGCAGTCGATGGTTCTTTTAGCGACAAAACTTATATATATAGTCACACACCTAGCACTAAGAAGCTAGACGCAGAAAAAAGAAAGTTATAAAACGTAACACTGTTTTTTTAACCAATTCACCTAAGCAAAAGTGACTTTATATGTTTATAATAGCGAACCATAGAAAAAGAAAAACTTAATATCATCAAAAATCTTATCATTCATTGGTTTCGAAACCTGAAGAACCGGCATCGTATCATATTTCCATAAAACCAACCGAGTAGTCATCAAAATCCTCTCCACAAACTCACAAAGAACCAACTTTTATGGTTCTTTAATCTTTACACTGTGAGATAAAAACAAATCAATACCGAAATATATGAACTATTTATGGTTGTGACTTGTTAGTCAGTCCACATCAAGTGGAGATGTTCAATACTAACAAATTTCACACGAATATAAAATAAGAGAATTATTTATCATTTACTTCGTGACTTGGTAGCTGCTACCAGATACTCGTAAATAAAATAAATCCGGCCAGATGTAATTTATTCTAATTAGATATTATCAACGTACAAGACCATCTCCAAGTGAGGGGGATGCCTCACCTAAACAAGAACAATTAATGTGCGTCGAATTTTTCTTAAGAAAGAAACACTTATGAATTACTTGTCTAATCCGTTGGAAGAAAGGTCAACGCTCAAACTAGCTGTAACATCACGTAAATTTCGGGCCAAAAATGACAAGTTTCTAAAGTCAAATGACCAATTCTACCAATTTCCAAACCCCAGGGACTAAAATGAAAAATCTGCCTTATGAACCTATCGCGCTACGCGACAGGGTCAAGAAAGACACCCATCGCGTACCGCGATGGGGTGTCTGACACACCGTGACACGTGGCTCACGGTGGCAGCGTCTGCTACCACGTGTCACCACGAGTTGACACGTGTGGCGGCGCCTGCCACGTGTGTCAACACGTGGCAGGCCTACCCCGTGACTCGACAACCCTATATCGCGGTACGCGATGGGGGAGTCAGGGAGCCCATCGCGTACCGCGATGGGATCCAACTTCGTGGCCGACGCTTTAAGTCGTAAAGAGCACGAAAAGCCAAAAAGAGTCTGAGCGTTAAGGCTAGAACTTCAAATCGATCTTATTGACCAAATTAAATCCGCGCAAACTCAAACGATTAACGAAAACCAAATCTCCGACGAAAAACGAAACGGCACCATTGACTCACTAGTCAAGGGTGACGATGATATCCTAAGACTTGATAATAGAATTTGGGTACCAATCGTTGGAGGATTGCGCGAAAAGATCTTAAATGAAGCCCATAAGTCCAAGTATATGATGCATCATGGAAGTGACAAAATGTACCAAAATCTTAAAGCAAATTATTGGTGGAACGGAATGAAGAAGGATGTTGCTTCTTATCTGGCGAAATGTCTTACTTGTTTGAAAGTCAAAGCCGAACACCAAAGGCCTTCGGGATTGCTTCAACAACCCGAACTTCCCGTGTGAAAATGGGAGTTAATAACCATGGACTTCATAACCAAACTCCCAAAGACGACTCGACAACACGATGCTATATGGGTGATTGTGGACCGTTTAACTAAGTCCGCACGTTTTATACCTATTAACGAGTCGTATTCAATGGATAGATTAGCATGTCTCTATGTAAACCACATCGTTGTGTTGCATGGAGTACCGTTGTCTATAATCTCCGATCGAGACAGTCGTTTTACGTCTCACTTTTGGAAAAGCTTCCAACAAGCTCTCGGCACAAAGTTAAACCTTAGCACCGCCTATCATCCACAAACCGATGGGCAAAGCGAAAGAACAATCCAAACATTGGAAGATATGCTCCGTGCATGTGTGATAGACTTAGGAGGAAGTTGGGATGACCATCTACCTCTAATGGAATTTTCATATAACAATAGTTATCACACGAGCATTCAAACCGCACCGTTCGAGGCGTTATATGGTCGAAAATGTAGAACGCCCGTGTGCTGGTCTAAAACCGGAGATAATCAATTATCTGGACCTGAGATAGTCCAAGAAACTACCGACAAGGTTCTTCAAATTCGTAAACGACTTAAAACGGCACGTGATCGCCGAAAGAGTTACGACGATGTCCGTCGTAAGCCGTTAGAGTTTAATGTCAGTGACAAAGTTCTTTTGAAAGTCTCGCCATGGAAAGGCATAGTCCGATTCGGCAAGAAAGGCAAACTAAGTCCTCGATTCGTTGGACCCTTCGAGATACTCGAACGAATTGGTACTGTCGCATACCGTTTGCGACTACCCGAGGAAATGCAAGGAATACACGATTTATTTCATGTTTCGAATCTAAGAAAGTGTCTAGCCGATGAATCTCTTTCAATGCCCCTAAAAGATGTAGAAATCAATGAAAATTTAAAATTCATAGAACGTCCTATCCAAATCGAAGATTCGAAAACTAAGAAACTTAAAAGACGAACCTTGAAGATCGTGAAAGTGAGATGGGATTCCCGAAGAGGACCCGAGTATACGTAGGAACTCGAGTCCGAAATGAGAAGGAAATATCCCCACTTATTCTCGTAAGCAATCTCGAGGACGAGATTTATTTCAAGGTGGGGAGGATGTAACATCACGTAAATTTCGGGCCAAAAATGACAAGTTTCTAAAGTCAAAGGACCAATTCTACCAATTTCCAAACCCCAGGGACTAAAATAAAAAATCTGCCTTTTGGACTTATCGCGCTACGCGACAGGGTCAAGAAAGACACCCTTCGCGTACCGTGACGGGGTGTCTGACACACCGTGACACGTGTGCCACGTGGCTCACGGTGGCAGCGTCTGCTGCCACGTGTTGACACGTGTGGCGGCGCCTGCCACATGTCAACACGTGGCAGGCCTACCCCGTGACTCGACAACCCTATATCGCGGTATGCGATGGGGGAGTCAGGGAGCCCATCGCGTACCGCGATGGGATCCAATTTGGGCTATAAATAGGGCAGCCACGAGCTCAGCCCTCTCACACCTCAATTTCACACTTACTCTCTCTAGTTTTCTCTCACTACCTCGTAAAGCGTGCCAACGCTCCTTCTCGATAAACGTGCCCCGAGCCTTGTTTTTTCGTGCCCGTTATCTCGATATACGTGCCACTCCCCGACATCCCGAACAAGAAGGAAGTACTGCCCGACGACCCGGTGATTTTCTCGAAATACGTGCCAAGGGGTTGACGTCTCGAAAGGCGTGCCAAGTGTAAGAAGGTGTTGATCGAGTAGAAGTTGATAAGCAAGCGGCATCGAAGTACTGCCCAAGTGTCTAGGGTGTTGCCAAGCCAAGCAAGGTAGGCATAATGCCCGACCAAAATAATAATAAAATATTGAAAGGGCTTAATACCCTAAGTTAATATTATTCTCGATAAACGAAAGAAATATATAACAAAGAAAAGAAAGAAAAAATATATATATAACGATAAGATTATTCTTTGTTATAGAAATATATTATTTAAGTATTATGAATATACTTAAATAATAAAAGAAATACGTTTCTTAAAGAAGAAGAAACGTCGGGTTTTCAATATAAACTAAAGGTTTATAAATTACTATTAAAACTAAAGGTTTTAAAGTAAATAAAAGAATGAACTAAAGGTTCATCGAGATGATAAGACTAAAGGTCTTAATCCGGATCGTGTATCCGACTAATGAATGTTATACTCGTACTATAGGTGCGAGATAGTAAAGGAAGAACTAACGGACGGTGTTGGAAGCCGATCCCATTGAAAGGTGAATACGCCCTTCTTTTACAAACTTGATTTCAAACAAACAAACGTGTTATGTGTAAAACTTTACATGAGGCTACGTGTCTCTAAAAACATTGTAAATAAGAGTATAAGCCAGCCCTCAGGCTATGGTATACGTTTGTCTGGATCCTTTCATATGTGGAACGCGGTGGGCACATCGCACCACGCTTGGTCACGACCTCCAGCCACGATGGGCCGGACCTAAGTTACATCCGAGTGGGGAATGACCATGTGTATATTTATGGTACCTAAGTTATGTCATAAACGTTGCGGTGTTTCGCTGAGGTGACCTAGTGCAGAGACTCGAGTTTATAATGATTGTTGTTTTAACTTGATTATTCCTAAGCCAAGATGGGCCGAGGCTTACGTGGTCTCGAGGGGTAATTAAGTAAAGAAAATATTTTTGCGTCAGCATATTCATTAGCATGCGTTGCTGACGTATTTTATTTAACATTGTGCAGGTAATCAAGATTAGAGCTTGAGAGAACGAAGAAGCTCAAGTATCCGATGGCTCGGATAGTTTTATGTAAATATTAAAACTTGGTGGTTTTGTAAAACATATAAACAAATAAAACCAAACGAGACTTTTGTCTCGTCTTTTGTATCGTAAATATTTATAATATCGATCCTTATATTTTAAAGTCTTCCGCTAATAACCATAACTCTGATTTATTTACAAATATGGCACCAACTATGGTTCATACTCCTAGGCCTAGATTGGGGGTGTGACACTAGCTAACATTTTGGTCTTTGAGGCAGTGCCGTCTCCGAGAATTGTGAAAAATTTTTGAATCGAAAGCGAAAAAAATTGGTTTTAAATTAGTCAAATAATTGGGTTTAAACATTAAAAATACATATTTTTTTTCAAAAAAATATATATAATTTAAAATTTTCTTTTGGGCATATCAGGGTGTCGGGCCAGGGTCCGTCAACTACCCGGCCTTGATGAAAGGGAAACATGTGTGTAGTCCAGACATAGGTTTCTCCTCTTATGGGCTTTGGAATCGGAAGTAGTATTTTCAAGGTGGGTCAAACTACGCTAACAACTTCTTCATGCAAAGTGACAAAACACAGAAAAAACATGTTTTGACAACCAACACGTGTTTATACTATTTACATTTGATACCTTTGGTTTTATTGCGCCTGAGGTTGTGAAGTTAGCTATTCGTGTCTAACGTATTATAAATAGTAATGGTGACTCCAAAATCTATTAATATTATTTATAAACAACTTAGTTTTGCTATAAAAAACGACAAGCGGCTTCTTGTCCATTGCATTGTATTCCGATGTGAACACAACTACATATCTATATGAAAAATATATTGAAGTAGTTACAACTTACAACTAACAAATATATGGAATTCTAGAATCAATCACGACAGATGTACACGTCTTTGAAAATTCAGCCGTTGAAACTTATGATTACCGCTAGCCTGTTACTCTAATACTTTATTTAATTATATTTATTTAAATAAAATAATATATTTTAATATTTTTATTCTACTATATAAACCCAAAGGGCCTCACACCAATTTCGTCACTAATTCCTTCCACTTCTCTAAACTCTTCTACCTTCACAAACAAACTTGTTTTGACAATTAATATGGCCCAAGTTAGTAGGATCCTGAAGAATGCTTCAATTATGGCTGTCGTTGCACTCTCTGCAGCTGCCACCGTGGCTGCTCAAGCAGAGGCTCCCGCACCTGCACCAGTCGTTGGGTCGGCTTTATCGATTCCGGTTTCAGGAATCGTGATCGGATCGTCTATGGTTCTATCATTCGTTGCTCTCTTTAGGAATTGAGTAATTCATCATTTATGTATAATATATTTGTGTGTATTACTATTATTTTTTTAATTTTAATGAGTCTTTTGTATTTTACATTGAGATTATATAAAAAATAAATTTTAATTCTGTTTAGTTCACCTTTGCAATTATTAGTCGGCAATCGGCTAGTTTAAACGTTGACGGTTAAAATAGTCATAACTTAACTCAGAGACAGACCCAAGTGTAGTGGACATATTGGTCGTCCCTATAAAAATGTTTTTTTTAGTACAACATAGTATGTTTGTGTTAAAATTCCAACCGACCTAATGAACTTTTGACACAAACCCCAATGAAAAATTTGTATGAGTCTACTGGTGAGTCCTGACTGACTGAATGTGTGGTCAGTCTCGATATGTGAACATTGGTTTCGACTACATTTAGCTACAGAAATGTAAATTATAATATTTTGATTAGTAATCAAACATGATCAATTATAAGTTTAGAATATAACATAACCAGGCTATATAAAACATACTTTGTAACACATAACATATAAGATAGATTATAGCGTCAACTGCGTGTAAACGGTCGCTAATTTACCAACCAAGTAAGTGTCGCTAATTTCCATCACAACATGTTTTTTTGGCACAAAAAGTGAGACTAAACAAGGACAAATTCAGTCGTAGCCCAACAACATTTAACAGACACCTACGCCAAAGCAAAACATCGATACTCGTTAAGGTTTTGTTAGTAGCAAAGATTCAAGTAGTCCTATAAAAATGCCACTCTTTTATAACTTTGCAACGAGTTTATAATATTTTGGCTTGTAACACCATTGATATTATGCAATTACGAATTGTTTGACGTAATCTAACTATGAATAAAGAAAAACAAGTTATTAATATATTTATTGAATCAATAATTCACCTAAGAAATTGGGTTTATTTTATTAAGATTTGACAGGCTCTTCACTTAGGCCATGCCAACCAATATGACTCGTTCCCATGTGATGCTAACTCTTTTTAAGAGTTGTAATCGTTGTCACTATTATCACACCCGAGACCATGATGCACCACCACCTTGATAGTTGATGCACCACTATCCTCATCCATTAGATACAACATGTAAATCATTGTATTACTATTTTTTTCTAAAACGAACCATTTTAATTTGTTTTATTTTGCTCTAAATGATTTCAAACTCATTTTGCTTAGAAACTCTCTTGAATATCATGGGCGGACCTAGCTCCTATTGTCACACCCCAACCTACGGCAGAAATGCCGGGGCGGACTGATTGCTCACAGCTTTTCAAGGGTTACTATCATGCACAATATAAGTTTCAATATCTATTTAATAATTTCAAATAAAACAAATATTCATGTACATCAATGTTATAAATAAACAATTAAATTAAACATCCAAAATTAAGTTCTTGTATCTTTTCTCTAACATGCATCCTAAGTTGCTTGAAACAGTCTTGATAATCACGTCATACGGTAACCTGCATATGCGTTGGAAATAATATAGTTTGTCAACACAAGGTTGAGTGAGCAACACATCAGTTTAAATGTACATATAGTATATAACAAAAATATATGGTTGCAACAAGTCATATGAGAATAACAAATTAACCAAAAGAGTAAGTATAACTGAGATGTCGAGAAGCACAAGGCTAACGACTGGCGTATAATCATACTAGACTGAGATAATGTTGGACCTCTCCGAATGCGAAAGCATACAAAGCAAATAAGCACATAAACAAGTAAGGTATAAGTTGTTAACACATAAGACAAAGTTGCAGTTTTAAGTATAAGTATATAATGAGAAATATATTTACGCATATGTCCCCAAAACGTGGAAAAAGAAGTAAAATAGGAGAATGTGATACTCACCTCAAAGATGAACAAAAGATAATTAAGATAATGAGAAGACGAGAAAAAGTCACGCTGCGAACGTTAAAGCCTAAAAGGAACGAGAGTAACAGATACACTTAAGTAAAGATTTAAGATTGATGACAACAACTCGATAATCAATAATAAGTAAATATTATAATAATATAATATTATATAAGAATTTATTATATAAAATGATTATTTTGATTTATGAAAACATAACTTAAATATTATTTGTAGTTTTATAAAATTGGTTTACATGATTTATATATTTATTAAAACATTAGTTTTTAAATTATAATATAAATGTAAAATACATCTTCAAAATTATTATTATTAGTTTTATAAACATATTATATGTATATAAACATATATGCTACGTATATACACGAACGAAAACGTGAGAAAACAAATATTTATAAAGTCGGTTTTCAAGGAACTAGTTTATTATTAATAATACATAGTTATTAAGTGTTTAAAAAAAACAAATAATCTAAAAACGTGAGAAAACAAATATTTATATAGTCGGTTTTCAAGGAACTAGTTTATTATTAATAATACATAGTTATTAAGTGTTTAAAAAAAACAAATAATCTAAAAACGTGAGAAAACAAATATTTATAAAGTCGGTTTTCAAGGAACTAGTTTATTATTAATAATACATAGTTATTAAGTGTTTAAAAAAAACAAATAATATAAATTAGCTAAAAATAAGGGGTGCAGGGGGTCGAACCCGAGACCTGCCCCCTGTGATGCATGTTGCTTAACCAACTGGGCTGCCAGTGACATGCATTCATAAACAGTTTCTATTAAATATAAACCCAAGCAGAATCAAATCAGTTTGGAACATAAACCCTAACAATTGATTTGATTAAAATAGATATGTTTGATCAAATCAACCATGGGTTTTTTGATAAGAATCATATTGCGATCGGAACCATGTATTTTTTTACCTTGATTGATGACCAGACGAGGGTTAATTAGACGCAACAGTAGCCGGCTAGAAGACGATCAAAACGCAGATGTAGAGGTCGATAGAACAATTAGGTATAGGGGTTTAGTTGGCGCTGCAAAGGAGGTGCTATCTGCGTGTTTAATTGTATTATTATGGTAGGCTTAATATGTATCCGTAGACGGGTTAAAGAAGGATCCCTAATAATATCAATTCGTATTGTTTAAGATCTAATTTCCTAAATCCTTACGTCGGTGGACTCGATTTAGCAAGAATAATAATATCCCTGATTTAATTTCCAAGTTTGGTACGAAAATTATGGTCCAAGTTAGCCAATTTCGTATTCGGCTACAAGAAACTGAATACGGGTCCT